>NC_056482.1:628529-1257058 GCF_008729295.1 Plectropomus leopardus | reverse complement strand
ACACAGAGAATGTATTTATTTATTTCAACAGTGCTCCTAGTGTATTTGTAGCAACTTGTTTGAATGGTGGCAGGCTACCACAAATAAATGAAAGTGTGGGAAACCCTGAAATTAAAAAAATATTCTATTCAGTTCTAACAAAAGAGCACTTCTGACACAAATAATCATGTCCTTTGAGCAGCCTCTTATCACAAAATTCAAAGCACTGCATTGTTCCATACTGTTTGTTCAAAGTAAACAGCTTCCACACACACAAGCCTCAATATAATTAAAGACGACATTTGAATAGTGTGTTTTCATTAAGGTGGTCAAGTAAGATTTGAGTTTATCTTCTATAGCAGAAAAAGCAGACGGGGGAAAGAGCTGTTAATGCCCCATCAGACTTTTCAAGAGTGTCTATAAAGATTATTAAAAAATATAGATTACAGAAATACTTCAGTTGCCCTAGAAATGGTGTCGTTACCATGTGGGGCATGAAGGCTCATTTTTGAAAATCCTGTACTTTGTACAAGATGAGATGACACTGCGTGAGCTGCAATGACCTCTTCAGCAAAAAGTGTCTGCTTCAGCCTTATTCATATTCACATGGGGAAGCATCTCATCACTGAACTATACAGAGTGCCTTCATATGCATTAACTGCTTCAACAAGCCAACGAATCATTAAAATATTTGAGCTTTTCAACTGCTTTACAATGACTTCTCCTCCTACTGATTAACCCTTTAAACCTGGAGCGACATCATTTTTTGTGCTGCTTTCAGACGCCTTTCACAAGTATTTTAACCTTTAACCTCTGAGCAAATTAGTGCAATGAGCAACTTGGTTAGGAAGTTCCACAAATTGCAAGAAATTAGTAGATTTAGAAATTATTTTAAATTAAAAAAATCTTACATTTTAAGTAACTTTTCCATGTCATTTCCTTGTTGGCTTTTCTTTCTTTTTTTAAAAAACTAATTTTCAGGTAACCTTCTTGTACTTTTCACTAATTTCTTGCAAGTTTTTTTCTTTTGTTGCTTATTGCATTCTTTCCATGTTTTTGAAAGAATTTAATCATTTGCTCAGGTTTCACAGGGTTAACTTTGTATACCTGTTACATGCACGTGACTGACTGGATATTACAACAATGGCAGATTTCACTTAGCAGATACACATTTACATTCAAATTATAATGTAGACTTATAAAGCCATGACCCAAGTGTCACATAGATTATATAGTATGTGCACACAACATGTTATAAAAAAGGGGAATCACTGTGCTGGTGTTCACACTGAACATTATGAGGCTTAACCAAAGGTTAACCTGCACCATTAACCTTGGAGGAGTTTAGCTATTAACTCACAGTTAACAAGGCTTTTACTTACTTAAAGAACAATCAACTGTAGGCCTGTTTCCAGTGAGAAACACAAGTTTAGAACAACAGCTGCAATTTAGTTGCAATTTAGTTTTAGTTAGTAGTTCAGTCATGCACTTCATTTTGCTTGTCACTTAACTGTTTTAAGGGGAGATTACAGGAAAAGCATCAGCAACGATTGGGATTTTCATACTTTTTTTATAAGAGAGTTGACCATTACAGCAGCTGGACCTAAAAGCCTTAAAATAAGACATTTTCTTTTCTTCACTGTGCATTTTGCTGAAGCAAGCATACTAGAACATATACCAGTCCATGTGCCGCTTTAGTCAACAGTCATTTTTCTTACTTATATCCAAAATATCCCAAGAAATGCTGGCTGTTATAGCTGGTTTAATGTTAACTATCTATTTGTAGCTAATGTCACATCAAATGAGTATTAATTATGTAAAATAGTGGAGCTTCTCTGTCTCAGTTATGCAATTATGTGAACATAAGCTAGCCCTCAATACGCAAGCAAATATCGTGACATAATGCAAGAAAAAAAGGCATTTCCACTCGAGTGGCTGTTTTTGAGGTGTTAAGATTTTAATAATTGAATTAAAATGAAATCTTTCAGGTTTCAACTGTGAGCACTGGAAGTCTGGTCAGAATCTTTTTAAACGTATTCTTTTATCACACAATTCCAATTAAATCAAACTCAAGACTTTTTTTAGGGCATAGTCCTGAGTCAGCTGCTTGTGTTTTTGTTTAAGATTATTTTTTTCATCATATTTTTATTACTAAAAGCACTAGAATTTGTTGACACATTGGTACTGAATGGCACTGCACTTATAATGGTACATTTCAAACAATATCCTGGCTAATTACTGCAGGCTACTAACAGCAGACAACAGCAACCTTCCAACTATGGTGAAGAGGTGTGGACTCAAGTCACATGACTTGGACTTGAGTCAGATTCTAGTCACAATTTTGATGACTTTCGATTTGACTTGACAAAGACTTGCAAATTAACTTAGACATAAACATCAGTGACTCATGACTTCATTTGGACTGCAGCCTTTTGAATAGATAATACTTGATATGTTCCACCAAGCCCAAAGAATTATTAAAAGTGTGTTATTTAAAATGTGTCATAAACCAATTTATTTCCCTTTATTTCCAGAATCAACTAACATTAACACTGTTCATTTCCAGCAAGTCAACACTTAATTCCCCTAGTGATTTATTTTGTTTGAACCACTCAGACAGCAGGAAGATTTAGTAATGGTATGTTACTGAGCAGCAGTTGAGAATACGGTACCAACAATGATTTTGTTTGGGTACAAAAAGGAAACAGAGTTTAACGAAAAACTAGTCGCAGAGTTGAAAATTACAGAAACACAAGAACTTCTAAAAAATGGTTTTAACAAATACGTACACATTCTAAAAAGTATTCATATTTTTGTATATTAAATATATTATTATTCTGTTGTTAAAATTGCATTATGATTGGTGAAGAGTGCATTACAACTTGTTTAGGACTCGAAACTTTAAAGTTTATGACATGCTGCTTTCACACTTGTAGTTTGATTCATTTGATCCGGACCAGGAAAGAAAAAATGTATACGTTGTTGCATTTTTGTTCTGGTTTAGTTCAATTTCACACAGACTTTTTACAAACCAACCAAGAGGAGTAAACATGAGGTTCTATACTGACTGACAGGTAACTCAGTGATTAGACAGTTTCGGCGTTTGTCTTCCTGCATGATCAGAGCATCATCTGGACCCCAATAGGGAATTCAAACTCAGCTGACTGACAGAAGTTCATGCAGCACTTTGATACTTATAGAGAGTTCATATTTATGTTCTTTGGTGTCACAAAGAGCTCACAGAGAAATGATTAAACTGATTGTAAGCATTATTAGGCGGCTATTAATAGACTGCAAATCGATCACGTTATCAGGGTCGCTGTAGTAATTGCTTCGTTGTTCTGCTCACACATTAAAGAAGAAAAATAAAAAAAACTTTATAAACTCTGCATAAATGTTCCACTACAGAAGAACCATAAACAGGCATTTTTCAGCATCTGCTGGAGGTTCTATGGAGACACACGTCTGCATCAACTGCTGAGAGACTGTTAATCAGGTCATTCTGTGACGGGCTCTGAGCCAGTTCTGCAGTGATACTGATGATCATTGCTGCAGGTATGTTTTAATAAGTATTGAAAAACTTCATTCAGCAGTGGTAACTGTTTTAATGTGTGACTGTTTTAATAACTAATAATAATGTAAAAGCGCACCTGTGCTGCTGCACGTGCCCGTAGTTGCAGAGCTGGCCTTTATAATGCTCAAGCATGAGAGTGTGGAGAGATTTCACGATCTGTATATGGATTTATTATTGGTTCAGCTATTAAAATCCTGCTAAAATCACATCTCCTATCATAAAATCCTGCTCCCTGTTTTGGAAAAACTGTTGCAAACAATCCAGGTATGAGAGAACCCTAACTTGTGACTTACAGGGTAGGTCACTAGGTCCCATCTTTGCAGGTATTATATAAAAAAAGTGTACAGCCTCTAGCCAATCACAATGACTGATTTACCAAAGGATATAGTTTTGTACTGAAGTTACTGTAGAGATACAGGCTGGACAAAAAGCTCAGCCAATAATGATCAGTGTGAAAAGCACCACAGGTTCCTCTGATGGTTCTTTCAACAGTACTTTCTTTCATTTCATTACATTTCCAATGGGGCTAAAGGCATCTCTGAGACATAATGCTTAAGAAATAATGATTTTCAGAGAGTGTCTATTTAAGTGTTCAGTAGGTCAGGGCCATCCCCTCAGATTAATTCCATCCAGACAGAAAATGTACCCAGGAATACTGTCTCCTGCTTCACATCATTAATAAACAAATAAGGCATACATGTTTCTTACATTAAAAACGTCAAAAAGTTAAAAAAACAAAAAACCCTTAAAGACCAAACATGCACTATTGCTCAACCCAATGAAACATTTGTTGGATCTGACGATGTCCAAGGTCGCAATGGGAATTCTTGCCTCAACTGTTAAACATTTCTTTTTCATGACAAACTATAATGTGTAGTGTCAGACTAACGTGGCTCCCTCTCCCTCACACGTTGAGTGCAATCATCCTGATCTGAGCACAAAAAGTCTCTATGGGAGAGATGGCTGTGAGAGGAGGACCACCCTGGTAGCCTTTTCCCATAATGCATTCAGAAGCAAGTGGCATCCCCTCCTCACTTCAAGAAAGGAATAGTTTGAGCATGTCCTCAAAGGTTTCACGGTAGTCCCCACAGACCAGTCATCAGGCGTCCAGTTAAAAAGCAGTTTGCTGGCTTTTCCCAACACATTTGTCCAAGCTCTTCATTGATCAAGTCCTTCCACAGTACATGTTTGACATGACAATGTTTTGTAATGTTTAAACTCTCACCTACCACATCTGAGCAGACAGGGCAGGAGGACAAGAGCAGACAGGTTAGGAGTTATCCTGCAGGTCTTTGGCCTTGGTCAGGATGGTGTGGACATCTGAGATGGGGTAATCCTGAAAAAAAAAAAAAACTACATTTACCACCTTGCGGTTCTATGCCAACACGCATCAGTCAAGTTGCACTTACTGCTGACATCCATGTTTTTGAAAACACTGATGCTTCACACACATCTTCCCCCTGGCAGCTCAAAAGATCTATACATTTAGTTTCAAAGTGGACAACATGGATTAGTGTCACCGCTAGTATCACCAGTATCTGGCCAAATGTCTCAGCAGAGGATGATGAGGGATTCCTCTTCCAGGACGGACAGACGTGCAATAGACATCGTAAATAACAATTGAAATACAATATTACGTTCAAAAGAATGAGACAGAAGCAAGGTCAGACTGACCTTGACCTTTGACCACCATAATCTTAACAGTTTATCGTTGAGTCCAAGAGAACATCTGTGCCAAACCTGAAAAATCCCGCAAGGATTTTATGAGATTTTTACAAGAATGAGATAGAGAGGTCAAATTGACCTTGACCTTTGAACTCCATAATCTTAACAGTTCATCATTGAGTCCAAGAGAACGTTTGTGCCAAATTTTAGAAAATTACTGCAAGGTACTCATGAGATAAAGCGTTCTCAAGAATGAGAAAGAGGAGGTCACAAAGACCTTGACCTTTGACCACCAAAATCTAATGAGTGCATTTTTGAGTCCAAGTGAACATTTGTGCCACATTTGAAGAAATTCCCCACGTTCACGAGTATGGGACATATAAACATATGGGACATACAGAGGTATGGACATAGGGACATACAGACAGACAGACAACCCAAAAACCTTCTGCCTTCTGCCACGGCTACCTCCAGTGTGGAGGTGTAAAAATCACTGAGTGAGTCAGAAACAGCAGAAATATCATCTGCACTGTATGTCTACATATGAAGCTTTGGGGATTTTATGCAAAGCCTTACCTGCAGTAACCTCATGTTCACTGTGAAGTCTCCCGCCAGCAAGTTGTCCCGGATGAGTCTGTGAACAGAAGTCAACAGAGTCCATGATTCACATCCAGAGTCAGAGGTGTCAATGGTGTGGGAGGACAGGGAGAATAATCTGAAAAGCTCACATTAGCATGGCGCAGCAGACCAGGATAAGGAAGTGGAACCTATCCTGGTCAGAAAACAGGGTGTCCCAGATGCGGATGACGTCTGGCAGGAGGAACTCCTGAGATAACAACAAGGTCAGCCAGCGGAATGTGAAATACTGCGGTTTGATGTTCTGCTCTTCCTGTGTGGACAAATAAAAATAAGGGTAATACAAACAAACTGTCATCATTGTTTCAACACAGACTTGAAGAAAATGTGAATCTGTCCTTTAACAGGATCAGTTTGTCTCCAGATGTTACTAACTGCAGACAACAAACACAGTTTTCCTGTATACAGCAAAGTCAGTAACATTTAGCGTTTAATAATACTTGTGAAAGACAGTTAATTGCCAATAAATGCGGGGATTTATGTCATGTTTATGTTAAAACCACTGGTTAGTAAATAACATTAGGTGGGTTTCCATTACAGATTTGCATAAAACTTTAGCTATGTTTTTGAAATGTTGATAAAACACAACCTCAAGATAACTGTGTTTCTACTGAGTGATTCTCCTCTGGTGATAACATTAATGGAAAGGCAAGCCCCTCATATGTAGAAGCAGCAATACATGAGGGATTTCTGGGAGGTGATAGTCCATGATTTCACAGGGGAATTGTGGATTCAAAACTTCCAGATGATCAGCTCAACTTTTGAAGAGTTATGTGATGCAATAACACCTCTTGTAACTCCTGCTGCATCATGAGGGAGCCAGTTCCTACTGACAAGCACATAGCCATAGCATCATGTGACCTAGAAAAGCCAAAAAATGTTTCCATTGCAGTTTAAAATATGGCTTTTTTCGTAATCACTTGAAATACCACCTCATGCAAGCATAAAAAGTTTTTTGCAATACATGGGAGATTTTTCAGATTGATGTGTTTCCATTAGGCGTATTTTATATTCCCATTTTCAATTTGCGCAATATGAAGGTTAATGGAAACCCGCCTACTGATCATCTTGTTACAATGCAATGTTCTACGGAGAAACCTTTCCTGACCTTTATGTGGATGCCACTTGACACGCTCCACCTTCCCAAACACTTTTGCAGACTTACCACCACCACCACTACCTTAGTCATGGCAATGGCATTGGTCCCCCAGCAGGAAAATGCACCATGCCAAACCACAAAAACTGCTCAGGAATGGCCTGACGAACACGACAAAAAGCTCAAGACACTGACCTGGCCTCCAAATTCCCTAGGTACCAATTTGATTGAGCATTCATGGGTGCTGATAGCCTACCTCACAACCCATAAGACTCAAAGGATCCACCATAGATGTATTAAAAAAGTCTAGATTTTACCATGGCAGCAGGGTCCCATTCATTCCTATGTGAACTGCTCATTGGCGCATTTCCACATATAAAATACAAAATACCCAGATCTACAGGCACATGAGGCATGTGCTTTAGTGCACACTTCTGCCAGCGGAGCTACTGACTTCAAGTTTAGTGCTTCACTCGCTTGAATGGTGGTCTAAAAAATTTAATCTTGAGGCTTTTAGACTTTTCAAATGTTATGGAACTGGAATGTTAAAATCTAGACAATGATAGTAGTTGTTTTGCAGGGATTTTGACATTCACAAAATTATACATTGATTTACAGACGTCTCTTCCCTGATGTAGGTCAAAGGGGAGAAGTCTTTCTGGCTCTGTGGGCATCACATGACAGACTAGGATGGTGAAATTGCACTCTAGGCCACTCTGTTAAATTTGCTTTAAAGCCTGACGCACTTCCTGGGGGCTTGGGATCTGCTGCTAACACCACAGTGCAATACATTACAGGACACCCGCAGAGGTCCTGTGTCCATGCCTCAACAGGTGAAAGCCAAGTCCAATCCAAGGAGGCCCCATTGTGGATTAAGGGTATCTCTGAGCTGCATGCATGTCCCAATAATGCTGGATCAGATAGGGTTTTTCAGAATCTGGAGGCCAGGTTGACACCTTGGGGTCTTTTATTATGTTGATGGGGCATGAGCAGCTTTTGTGGTGCAGCATGATGAATTGTCCTGATGGACAGCACCACCATCAGTGAGTACTGTTGCTCACTGTTGCTATGAGAGGGGGTAGAAGGTCTATAATCATTTTTGGGTGAGTGGTGCCTATAAAGTGGCATCCACTTTAATACCAATGCATTGTTACAAGATTATCAAGATTACCTGCATTGTAACAAGATGATCAATGTTATTCAACTCAGCTGCTGGTTTCACTGTTTTGGCTGACTGAGTTCTAGATTTACTTTTTGGACAAACCAAGCAATCTGAAGACATCTCATTGGACTCTGTTATGGTTAATTCACACCGTTTTCTGATGATTTATAGAACGAGCAATTAATAGATTAGTCAAAACATTCTCAAGTGAGTTTCACGCTTCACAGATGCTCAGGCCACACAGACCAGGAAAAGACTACAGAATGGAGAGAAGAGTCATGAGTGAGACACTCTGGTCACAGAGTCTGCAGCTGTGAGGATACAGAGGTAGTGTAGTCAATCACGTGGACATTTGCTGTTACAGTTATCATGTGGTTTTTAAAGGTGGCTCCTCAACTGCTGATTCAAATCATTGATTTCTAGAGTGGAGCCCTGAAGAGCAGCTCCCTAAAAGGACCAGAGAATGCACAGAAGGTGGAGATGTGGCCTTGACCATACCAGCTTGAGAAAGAGCTCCAGGTCCTTGTCTTTGAGCATGGAGTACACACTCTCCATCTTGTAGGTGATGCCGCACTGAGAGTCGTCCAGGCTCTTGATGAAGTTGTCTCTGTTCTCCGACATCAGGTTGGTGAAACAGAAGAACGTGTCTGCCTCAGCGTGCTCTGAACAATAAAGCAGACAGAAAGCACTGAGGGCTTCTACAGGTTGTCTACAGGATTGAACAAACTGAGAATTTTTTTAGACTTTTTT
Organism: Plectropomus leopardus; assembly: GCF_008729295.1. Lineage (NCBI taxonomy): Eukaryota > Metazoa > Chordata > Actinopteri > Perciformes > Serranidae > Plectropomus > Plectropomus leopardus. Next base: position 1,248,196 of record NC_056482.1, on the reverse strand, counting down.
AAACACTTTAAATGAAATTTAAAACTAAACTTGAGATGGAAACAAAAATATTCTCGATCCAAGTAAACATATTGATGTCAGTTAAACACGAGCAGTAAAATAAAATGAATCTTATGATACTCTCTGTGCTGACCACACAATTGTGTGATATGTGTAAAAAGGTAGAAAATGGCAGCATCTCACTTAAAAGTGCTGTGTCGAAGTCTATTGACCTGTAAAATAGTGTCTCCTTCATGTTAAAGTTATGCTTCTGCTAGAGCCAATACCAGAATTTCTTGCAGTGATGGGAATAAAAAACACATTTAAGACCTATACAATCTGAAGTTAGTATAATTTAATTCTTTTTAAGGCCTTTAAACAGGAATTGTGCATTTAAGACTTTTTAAGATTTTGCAAAAAAAAAATAATAATAATAAAAAAATATATATATATTAAAAGGTAATATGTCCAGAAACCAATATCTATGTCTATAATTTAATTTTCATCTATTTATTTATCTTTTTTTTTTTAAATAAATAAATGTCAGCATTTTGGGGAGGTCATTTTTTTCACTGTTTTTTTACCCTTTTTTGTTGTTTATTTTCAGATAATTTTTTTTGTAACTTTCTTTTTTTTTTATTTTTAACTAATTTCTTTGTTATTTTGTGACCCAGTCACCATGTTTTTGGGAGAAATCAAACCAATCTGCCCAAGTTTAAAAGGGTTAAGGACCTGCAGCCACCCTTTCTACAATTATCTCCTTTAACTGAAAAATCTAACAAAAAAAAGTTTAACTGTTAACCAACCTTTCCACTGGCTGTTGGGGTCCGTGGCGAAGGTATAGTAAATTGGCCCGACGATCTCATTCATGCCCTGTACGTAGGCAATCCCAGGGTTGAGTTTGGCATAGATGAAAAGGATTCGCTCCACCACCTCCCAGTGTGCTTCACTCCCATTAGGCAGAACCTCATATTCGTTAGATGGATACAGGTTCAACGCCTTTCCAGGGGAGCTGACCTGAGAGAGAAGGTTCAGTTTAATATAAAGTTGGACATTTGGAGCGAGACTCGCTTCTTCATGTGTAAATTTGGCAATAATACACAACACACAACAATAAACATACAGTGCATCCCAGCAGGTGGAGCCAACATTTTGACTCAGAATTACAGTAATTTGTCAATTCATCTGTATTTAAATCATAAAGAAATACACTATAAAAAGGAACAAAATCAATGAGTTAATCAACGAAATAACAAAATGTATCCTGGATGAATAAAAACACACATAAATTAAATCTCTTCATTTAACCCATTGAGACTGACGGTGTCAAGGTGATAATGCCAGCGATAATTTCTCCCTGTGGAGAAGGATTCTGTCTCTGTTGCCAGCTCTACGGGGCATCTTCACTGTCTCAGTGCCCATGTACTGCAATTCACTCAAGTTGTGTTTAATATTATTGAAGTATCTAGCAACAGATGATTTCTCATCCTAATTGTGAATGGAAGAAAAAAGTTATAATTGGAGTGCTGCCATTTTGAGGATTCAGCACCCAGCCTAAAAAAGTTTAATCACCAGTGAGCAGGTTGCATCTTATTTTGACTAAGAGTGGGGCCACTGCTCTGCAAACTTTACATAATAATGTTAAGTAGCACTAACCTGATATTGATCAATCTTAGGAGGACAGGAGCTCAGGGTGTTTTTTGAGAGAGTTTCTGATAATGCTCTTATGATGCTCTCTAGCACTTTTTACATGCAGAGTAGTCCTTCAGAGGGAGTGCTTGTACATGCAGTAAACGGCTTATTAATATTCACTTACATTGGTGACTCCACTTCGGTTGCGGTTTACAGTTTGTGCTTTCAGGGTGGTTTGTTCGACTCGTCTGCGCAACGTTTCATAATCATTCTGAGGATCCAAGATGAGTTGGCAGGGGTATTCTGTGGGACGCTGAAAGAACGCCATGTCCGGGTACAGCCGCCTGCAAACATGCAAACAAACACAGCTGTTATGTTTGACCTGACATGTACACAATGATAGACTGTGGCCCTTTTTACATTCATATACTATCAACAAACAGACAGATCTGGATTCCTTTTTTTTCCAAAGTCCTACCTTACATCCTTGTCAATTTGTAGTAGAATTTCATTATCTTTGAAGTAGGTATTCCACCTGCTGTCTGGGTTTGGATTTAGAGGCTAAAAAAAAGAAAAAAAAAAACAAAAAACAGATAGTGACACATTAAATTACTGCCCCAGTTATGAGCGACTTGTTACTGTAAGCAAAGAGCCAGACAAGTAATATACTGTATAAACATGGGGGCTGCGTTGAATTTTTCGAGAAAATTTTAGTGCAATTCAGCAATTCCTTCACGTAGATTAGAAGGGCGTATCGCGCACGCTAATTGCATGCACACCAATGTCTCTTCGCACCAGGGTTGCCTTTTAATAGACATTTCAAACTGTGATAGATGTGAAATACCCACACAGGGCTTTCCTGTGTGCAGATATGTTATATATAACAGCTATATATACAGGTATATTTCCATCAAGGACAGCTTAGTGGCTTCTTCTTTGGCCTCACATTTGTTTAGGCAGTGTGAGAGCATGAGTGTGAGCACAAGTGTCACACACCACAACCCTGATTCTAAATATTTAAGTACACAGCTGGTCTGGAATCTGCTACTGAAGCTTCCTGCTGAACAGTTGATCCACATATACCATAATAACAGCTTTTAATTGTAGTTCTGATACAATATACTGCAATGTCTGGTTTTAAGGTATACAGTGGTGTGAAAATTGATATATTATTTTCAGAGGGGAGACTCTTTACACATAGTACTCAAGTTTAAATTATAAAAAGCATTTGTTCAAGAAACAAAAAAATGTCCTGTTTTCATTCCTGTCATTGTAACCAATGATTAGAATAAATGTGTCTGTGATATTTTCTGAAACTAAACAATTCCACACATGCAGATGTAGTCCCTAGTGGACATGGACAGATGAAAAAATTGACTTCACATGAAGACTGACAATATAATTTGAGCTTTATTTATCTGTTTGCCATGCCTCAATGACAAAGGGAAATTTCTTTTGGGTGACACTGATGCATGACTAATGATTTATTTGACTAAACAGGAGTTACTCCAAAAATTCCACCAGATCTGTCAATGCCGCGCTAGAGCATATCACGGCCTCCGGGGACAATCCCGCATGCTCTAAGCAATGATGGTGATTCTAGCAGGCATGCCTCAGAGCGTCTCAGCAGTGGCCGAGGCGCAACTTTCTCACTCTGCTTCACGCAAAATACTCAGCAAGTCTATTTTTTCACTGGCGGACAGCAATCGCGTCAAGCCGCACAGGGCAGATCGTAGCAGGCAGGAAGTCAAGCAGCAGCACATCCTGTCAATTTGAAAATAAAAGGCCTTGCATGGATTTGGGATCATTTTAACTAAACTAAAACATTTCATCAACAGTATCTGCTCCGTCTCCTTCCAGCAGCCCTCTGTATTCTCTCCAGCAGGCGAAGTAATGCTCCTGATAACAGTCACAGTGCATGAAATAGACAAAAAGTAGATAATAAAAAAGAGCAGCACTGTATTTTTAACAAAACAGTTAAAATCTTCTACATATCTAGGCCTATGTTGTTCATAATTGAATTATTAATCATTTATCTGTATAATTAATATAGATATGTTTTAACTACAACAGCCACAAATCTTCAATCTATTCCATGTATAACTGGATTTTTTTATACTGATCTGTATAATTATCAAGATGAGCATGTTTTTTTTTCACTGAAACGCAGCCACAATTTTTTGATATACTTTGTTCGTGGCTAGACTGTTGTGGGTAAAAACATCAATAAACAGAATTTTAACAGATGGAAAAGAAAAGCATTTATATATACAGCCTACTCAGCCATGGTAGAATTACAAAAATCGAGGAGAAAATACCACAAAATCAAGGCAAAATACCACAAAATCAAAGGAAAATGGCAAAATAAGCTAAATTCCAGCAAGTCTACAGTATCAGCCGGCAGGACGCTCCACCTCTGAAACGCTCATGGATGCTCCTGGTGGGATACAGAGCATGCGGAGCAAAACAATGTCGCAGGCGTAATGTCATTGTCACGCTCCTGGTGGAATTAAGGGGTTAAAATTTTGAATGCTTTATTGCAAGAAAATATCTGGAAGTGACTTTTGTTGAAGGTGGCCTGTCCACGTTTTACAGTTTACAGTTTCTAACAGTTTTACTCTGTTAGAAACACTGTTTAACATTCACCCAAACAGAAGATTAAACAGTTAATCCTGCCAACTCATACAAATGTATGTTTGGACTTAAACCACAAAAACACAACTGGTCTGACAACCTATTTCTCCGCTCTGCTCTGTCTTTGCTAGAACTGAATGTTATTGATAAAATTGAAGGATAGTTTAACCAGATGTGCAACATGAGTGATGCACAACTTCAGACAGTCATGCAGTCACCAGTCACACTGCCTCTTTAAGGCTTCTCTGCATGCATTGCCTGCAGCTTTCTGCTTACTTCAGCAGGGAATGATAGCAGCCATTATGACTGTCGCCGAGGTGCCCTCTGCTTCACACAGCATGCAGCTCCACTGATCAGACCTCATTTCCTTTTAAAACTGCTGTGAAAAAAAGAACTCACATGATCCTCCATAGTCACGTCTTCTCTGGAAAGGCCCAAGTTGGCTTTGGCGATACCGGGCTGGATGATCATTTCCTTTAGAAACTGAGAGTACACCTCCCTGTGAGAGACAAGGCACAGAATGGAGGAAAGTGGTAATGCAAACCCTTAGGGCCAACTTTAATATTACTCACTCATATTGCTCTGCACACAAAATGCGCTTTTCAAAATCAAGCTTTAAAAATTATTATACATTAACATTTTCTACTGTAATGGAGTTAATTTTTTAACCAACATCAGCTGTAATCATAAATATCAAATATTTATTAATTTTTTAGAATTTTAACCCTTTTGATGCCAGGTTTTTGTCATGATGCCACTATGTTTTTAGATGAAAAAAAACCCCACAAAAATTAATTTTAATATACTACATGCTAAGTAGGTTATTATTTTTTTATTATCACAGCCTGGGATATGTTAGTGATTAGCAAAAGTAGTTTAATCTTAGTTTAATCTACATTTACACACACACACACACACACACACACACACACACACACACACACACATATATACACACACACATACACACACATACATACACATATAAACACACGCACGCGCGCACGCACGCACACACGCACACGCGCACACACAATCAAGTTTCTTCACCACGAGTGACCACCATAATAAATAGCATCAGGCCTGCTGAGTCACAGCTGACATGTTTTTTTCTCTGTTTTTAGTCAGCTAAGGACATCAGCTAATGTCATCAGCTGTGCTGATAGATAACAGCTGACTCTGTGGTTGTTACGTGAGACCAAAAGAGGAATCTGTAAATAAAATATCCATGCTCTTCGATTAAGTTTGAACATGTTCTCCTTACCTCTGCTTTTTGAGGAAAGACTCCCATAATGTCTGATCGAGAGGTAGATAATTAAGAAGGATCTGTAAAGAGAATAAAACGATCATAAGTCAGCATCACAGGTCAGAACATTTTGCAAGTTCATATAATCATATTTGCAACAATCTGGTCCATCCTATTTTATGGTCTTGTGAAAAACTTGAAATGTCACATTTTATTTAGAATCCAGACCTCACCACTAACTACTGTTTTTGCCAAAGACAGATTTATTATAGAGTGAAGATGCAAATTAAAGTTATTGCTCAAATTTTCCATAATCATCTTGCACCCTGCTGGACGGAGCAGTAAGGCCTTCATTACCAACTCATGTGGTGTTCCAACCCACTAAACTTTATTTGAAACTATGGTCGAAATCACGGAATTGTGGATACCACATATGGGCATATAAGGCTGAATTTGGATAACACACTTTGAATGTTTCTATTTGATGTCAGGGCGCAGCTATAAAAAACCTGGGAGACCCACTTTGAAGATTTTCCTCAAGTGAGCATCAAACAGACCTGAGCGTAGTGTTGGAATGAGTAGACACAAAATCTATACGTGACATCAAAAAGTGTGGAAAAATGGCACGGCAGCTCCACTGCCATCAGTAACTGTGTGTGTGTGTGTGTGTGTGTGTGTGTGTGTGTGAGTGTGCGCGCGCGCATGTGTAGGTGGATGAAAAGCTTTGCAAAGCGCTGCGGGAGATTTTAAAGTACTAATTATACTAAAAGAATAAGCTGTTGTGTGCTGTGATCCCTCTTCATGTCTGAACTCATTAGGTGGGATTTTGGCCCAAGTTAAGTTTGGCACATATTCAGCCTCATGCAAGAACCAGGCATACAAATTTGACACATTAAAAAAAAAAATTCCCTTTTCAAATTTTCATATTAGGTCTGAGAGAAATTTGTAAGTCCAGACCTGCTGTACAAGCCTGTTAAACACGGTCTGACTCACTTGTTTGACTTACAAATTATTATGTCTTCATAATAATCATCTGACATAATTTGCAGTTTGAATATATTACAGAAGTCTACTTTAACTTAACTGAGAGCTACACAATCCAGTAGCTGCTTGGAAAATTCTAACACTCAAACAGCTGCTTGAGGGTCTCTCTTTGCAGGTCAGGAGAACATCTGTTGTTATAACAACTGACAGAGTAATATCACCTCAAATGTGATCTGATATACTTTTAATAACAGTAGTTCATATTTTTGGGGTCCCCAGATATGATCTAACAATGAACAATAGCTGAATATTTATTTATTTACTTCATTTATTTTGTTCTTATCATTCCCCAAATATATGTATTACTGTTATTATTATATTATCACACAAACTTTTATTGTTGTTATTATTGTTGTTGTTGTTGTTATTATTATTATTGGCATTATTATCTTTTTATTTGAAATAAACTCTCTTTCAGTGCAGGGGTGCCATTTCTGCCAATAATTTTTATTGTTAAACTGTAAAATATCCTGCCTACATTACATGTTTGCCAAAAGTGTTTGATAACCATTTTTGAGGGATAACTGCATTGTGTAGATACAAACATGTATAAAAATAGATAAATACATGGATAGAATATCAGCCGATACATCAATATATGGATTATTTTTTTCTCTAATATCAATATTGACATGTGCCCTGAAAATCAAGCATCGGTTGGCCTCTAACAGGTAGTTAGGCATGCTAATGATCAAATTCAAGTTGTTTACAACAAGTCTGTGCAGTTCAGTTGAGAGGGTTTGCTGAATCCCACACAAACCTCAAGAAAAAATCAGAAAGTAAAAAAAAGAGGTTTAGGAAAAAAATGTTCTTGCATGAGGCCCAATGTGTCACACACAAAGCTTTCACTAAAACAACACAGAGCCAGGGCTACTTACTTTCCAGCAGAGCGCTCGTATGCCTCCTTCAAACGGGATTCCTGAGTTGAATAAAGAAAAGGACTGTCAGATACACACCAGTGAAATGTCCTAACTAATTTTATTAGCACAGAAAAATGTCTAGTTGTGAAAATTACCATTGAAGCACAGCTCCCTCAGTGTCTTCAAGTTTATGTTTTCTTCACTCAAGGTTACTTTGAATTCCTGTATTCTGGAATAAGAAACAAGATGAGGTCAGAATTGCTTTCATTTTTTAATGACTGCTCCGTATCTGAAAACCTTCTTTTATGAGCAATAAGGTAACTCCTTACTAGGCGAGAAAATAAAATGCCTCAAATGGAAACACATCAATGGCAAAAAAAAAAATTGATTTTATTTTAATTTATTGTAAAAAAGGTTTTGCGCTATGTGCGAATGTGAAGTGAATTGTGGTCCAGAAAGTGTTTTGCCTTACTCAGTACTGAAATGCTTTGTGACAGTTTTTGTTGTACATGTTTTATGTGAGATTTCCAACTTATTTTATCATCCCTCATCACACCAAGACACTTATTTTCCTAAACTCTGACAATGTGCACACCGTCTACCTGTACCTGAGTATTCCTTTTACAATTACCAAATAACATGATTTTAGTTTTACTTAGGTTTAATGATGATAATAAAAAAATTTTCTGTCAAACCACCTTTTTATTAAAGAAGGGTTTGACATTTTGGGAAATACGTTAATTTGTTTTCTTATCAAGGCTTAGATTAGAGGATGAATATGTCTGTGCGTGAAGTCTGAAGGAAGAGCCATGATTTTTTTTTTTTCTATACTATGATTGAGTTCATGAGTGTTGCAGTACTAAATGTAAATGGTGTGTTAATGTGTGGACCAAAAAAACCAAAGCTAATTATTTTAAGTGGAAACCTAAATGGCAATACATCATTTTCTGATTGAGAGTTATTTCTAGTATTTATTGATAGACTACCATTATTTTAATTACAACATTTCACCACCAAATAAGTCTTTTTTTCCTATTACAGAGTTATGTGGTTGTCAGTGAGGCTTTGTGGACCTGCCACTCACCTGCAGCATGTGTACATTCATTTTACATTAGGGCTGGAAATTAAGTATTTTGTACACCTGCCACTGTGGCTGGTGGATGAAAAATCCACCAGCCTCTCATTAGATTACCATTGTTTTTGTGTCTGGTGAGTTCAGTAAATCTAGCAGCCACCTGCAAATTTTACCAGCATTTTGCTGAAGGCCTGGTGCTAATTTCTAACCCTGTTTGCAATTCCTGTTAACCCTTTGAAACATGGAACATAATCACTTTTCCACACTTTCCAATGGTTATTTAAACCTTTGAACCCTGAGCAAATTGGTTTTATTTCTTTCAGAAACATGGGGAAAGAGGCAATGAGTAACTCGGCAAGAAATGCCCTACAAATTGTAATAAATTAGGTTAACTTAGATTTAGAAAAATATTTATAAAAAAACTAGGGGAAAAATTTCCAGAGAACAATATTTCTTATTATTATAATCATATATTTTAAGAATTAAATATTGTTTAAAACTAAATATTGATGCTGTCTTTTCCTTGTTTTTGTTTGTTTGTTTGTTTTAACATCTCTGTTTGTTTGTTATGTTTTTTGTTTGTTTGTCTGTTTTGTTTACTTTTTGTGTTCATTTTCAGGTAGCCTAATTGAATTTTCCTATTATTTGCTTTTTTATTCCAGTTTCTTGCTAATTTCTGTCATTTCCTCTGAAGCTGCTTCCTGTTAAATATTTAGGTGAAACACATTTGTTGTTAGTTGTGAAGAAGATGGTATCATGTGATATTGGCGGAACGAATAATTGTCATGTTATTTAAAAATAACGAGATGTGAAGTGCACACAATCGACCAATGTTAAAGTTCTTACAACGGATAAGATTGACACTGGGTTAATTACATTAACGTAGAGAAAATTGTAATTACGTGGGAAAAAATGATGAAAGCAGTGTCTCTAAGCTGAGTCCAAAGCGTTTTCACAGGGAAGCATTATCTGGCGAATTTGTCATTAGTTAACTCAACGCCAGGACGACAGTTTAACTGGACATAAGTCACATATGTTAACACAGTTTTCCACTGTCAGCAAATACAGCTCTGATGCTAACTAATTGTTAGCCAGTTCGGGCTTAAGGAAGTATGATGTGTCAGCTGATGTGCTAACAGGGAGCTAGCATAGCTACTAAAAACGATAAAGTTGCTTTATTAGTCAATTTCAAACGTTAACGCTCGCTGTTTTGACATTAAATATAAAGTCTGAACAGCATTTAAGAAGTCAGTGTTTTTGCAATCATTGCCTAAAAGCTAAAGTTAGCTCATTTTTGATTAGCCGAGCTGCTGTTGCTGCTAGCTGAAACACTGAAGTTGATAGCAGTTTGCTGTTAGGATGCTAACCGCGACAATAAAAGATGAAGCACTGTTTTTTCGCTGTCTGTGTGTCCTGCATCTCATGCAAAAACAAAGATTTAATGTCTCCCACCTGTTTCTGTACGCGGTAGACATGTCTGAGCAGGCTGCGGTGTATTCCTTTAAGTGTTTCCAAAAAGGAATGAATTATTGGCCAGAGGGAAGTCCTCCTATCACTTCCGTCTTCACAACAACACTGTGGGCAGAGACAGCACGCTGCTGCTCGGATCCACAGCCAGCCTTTCTGTCACTGAGTGGGCTCATGTTGGGATTGCTGCCTTACCAAAACACCACCTAGGTCCTTATTTGTTTCCCAGTGCCCCTAAGTTTCATTTCAAGTCTGACTTGTTTGAAGGATTCTCTAAACATAACATTAGCAATTTATTAATCTTGACGACAGAATAAGAATCTCAATAAATATGTAGTTATGGATGGATCGTATCCGATGAACTTAATGTTTATTAAGTAATCGTACGTGTATTATTGTCACATCTGCTGCACTGCTGGACAGCATCACTGTTTGATCCTCACTGTGCTGGCTGTAGAAAGTGACATACCTCCTGACAACCACTAGAGGACAGAACAGCTCTGACTATTTAAATGAGCATAACATATAGCAAGTAAGTATACAGTATGTATGACAGACAGTCATACTCAACTTCCGAAATGCGGCCCCCAAACATTTTCTAATTCACAATAAAAATCAATTGATTCACACTGGGAATTGTTTTTGTACTTTTGGTGCCAGAGTGCATAAATATCATCAAAATGGAGCTTGTTTATTTAAGGGGGAAAAAATGCTAGTGAGTGATCCCCCACACCCCTTAACAGAGGTCCAAGCGAAGCTCCTAATATCCTAAAATCATAGAAATGTCCAAAATTCCTCGAAATGCTCAAAATACTAAATGTCTTAAGAATCATCCTAAAATCTTAGAAATGTTGTGAAATCCTGGAAATGTCCTAAAATCCTAGAAATGTGCTAAAATCTAGAAACATCCTATAATCCTAAACACATCCTAAAATCCTAGAAATGTCCTAAAAGACTAGAAACATCCTCAAATCCCAGAAATGTGCTAAAAGCTTAGAAATGTCCTAAAATCCTAGGAACATTCTGAAATCCTAGAAACATCCTAAAATTCTAGAAATGTCCTAAAATCCTAGGAACATTCTGAAATCCTAGAAAAATCCTAAAATTAAATAAAGAAATAAATCCTAAAATCCTAGAAATGTCCTAAAATCCTAGAAATGTCCAGAAATCCCAAAAACAACCTGAAATCCTAGAAACATCCAAAAATCTGACAAGTGTTCTAAAATCCTAAAAACATATATGGGGCTGATGCAACTGGCTCCTGGCCTCCTGTCATTGTGCAAGCCCCCAAGCAAAGCAAGTTGAGTATCGCTGCTGAAAGGTCAATTTATACGGAAAAGAATAAAAGACTATCTTGATACATACAGTGGTTTGCATTTGACACTTTGCGTTATTACCAGCTGCAGCAACAGGTGTTTTTATTTTGTCAACCACTGTGCAAAATAGTCAAATTCAGGTGTTTAGCTGAAGATAGAGTTCAAGGATGGATATGGTCTGAGCAAGGTTTGGAAAGGTGGGTAGGAAGTAGTGAGGATGCCATTGCCCCCCCAATTCTCTGCCCCTGGCCCACATTCATTTTAAGTCTCTGGATTGCTGTACCCCAGTTATAATCATTATTATCCACTGATCCACTGGCATATTAAATTAATCTTGCACAGTTCACCCGTTCCACCAAACTTATTTCATCGTGGTAGATCAGTACCGGCAGCGTTTCAACCTGATGGAATCACGACAGCGTATCACGCAGACACCAAATTTGCTTTTTGGGGTTGAGATCTTATACAGAAAGCACTGAAAAAGCGGCAGTATTTCAGAATCAGAATCAGGTTTTATTGCCAAGTACATTTACATATACAAGGAATTTGACTTGGTATTTTGGTGCAAAATAATAAATATAAAGGAAAAGTAAAATAGTAAATTTGAGTAGAATAAGAATAAGATAAAAATACAGAATCTCTATAAAAATAAAATATGAAAAACTAGATTATAAAGAACACAAAATGTATCCACAAAAGTGCAATGTGCTAATTTGGCAATTTTGGAATGAAAACAGGCTGGATTATTCTGACTACCTGCAAACTTTTCTTCTGTTGTTTATTTTTATTCCAAAACAAGTGAAGAACAGCTATTAATGAGATCACTGCATGCTCTTTTTCTCCATGAATTCTTACTTAACCTCTCCATTGTTGCCTTCTCCATCCTCTCTTTCCAACCTGTAGAATGTGACATAGCCATTAGTGTCATCACAGTCCACATTTAAACACCTGTTATTTTTTTGTTCTAGCTAGGAACTTTTCAGGTTACAAACGTATTTATTTTTGGTCAAAATGCTCCAAATGGTTTAAAATTAGGAGTGGGAACCAGAACGGAACCTGTTCTGTGTTGTTTGAAAAGAGTTTCTGTGCCAGATTTTGGCACAGGGACCCTCTTCAGAGTAAACAGACATACTGATAATTTTGCTTCTGTTGAAATATCAAATTTGTCCTGGAATGGAGCTAGATGTCATGTCACTTTTGGAACAGTATATTTTGTTGCAATCTCTCCATTTATTTTGTGGTCAAGAGAAAATGTCTGCAGGTGCTAGATGAAAGGCCAGGAGGTCACCGAGAGGATGAAAGATTCACCCTTGAAGGCCATGAATACTGATATCAGATCCCTGGGAAATCTGGACAGAAGTTGAGATATTATGCAGTGGACCAAGTGTGAGTCACTCACTGTCCCCCCTCGACAGCTGCAGTACATGCCATGCTGCCTGAAGCGCATAGTGATGAATACACATACCCTATGTATGATATAACTGTCTGATGATTCTCTTATTGCAGTGCAGGCAGAGAGAAATCTAATATGTGTGCCTGCACAGCCATGAACAGTAGCTATTTCTATTCCCCTCTACCAAAGACATTCAGTAAGTCTTTGGTTGTTTGAAGGTTAGGGGAGGGATTATATTTCTTATCTGGCCTAGGAACGCCTCTGGACTCCCTAGGAGAAGCTGGAAAGTCTTGCTGGGAAGAGGGACATCTGGAGTGCTTTGCTCAGCTTGCTGGCCCCACAACCAAGTCCCAGTTGAAAATGGATGGATGGATGGATGGATGGATGGATGGATAAAGAACATTGGGCGTCTGTGGCTCAGAGGCAGAGTGGATTGTCCACTCATAATAGATGAGTGTATCGGCGGTTCGATCCTCGGCTTGTCCAGTCAACATGTTCAGATATCCTTGGGCAAGATACTGAGCCCCAAATTGCTCCTGGCATGGCTGTTCCATCAGTGTGTCAGTGTGTATGAATAGCTAAAAACTGAGTAGTAGGTGGCACCTTGTAGACTCGGCCACCAGTGTGAGAATGAGTGTGTGAATGGATGAAGGTGACATGTAGTGTAAAAGCACTTTGAGTAGTCTAAAGACTAGAAAATTGCTACGCAAGTGCAGTCCATTTATCACACAAGGTAGATTTATTAGTCATTTGACAAAGTTTAAGTCAACAGAGCATCAATGATGTTGGTGAGGTGAGATTCCTGCAGAGAGCACAAACGATACTGAAAGACCTCACCATCCTAGCACAGCCTGTCCACCGTCCTGCCGTCATCTAGCAAGAGACACAGAAATATCTGCTGTAGCCTACCATGAAACTACAGATCAGCTTCTTTCCTCACTCCACCATTAAAAAAATGTTTTTCTTTTCTTTGTACTGTAACCCTGTGGTGTATAATGACAATAAATTAACAATGAGCCTCATTCAGTGGGCCTACTCACTATTCTACAACTATTACTAAGTGATTACTACAGCTAATGTCAATAATAATTATATATAATGCAAAAGGTTAATAAGCACACGATATTTATTGGTTACACAACGAACAGGCTGACAACTACATAGACGAGTGATGGGAACAGAAGAAGAATAGGAAGAGGAAGAACAGGAAGAGGAGATGGGAAAAAGGAGGAGGAGAAGAAGTAGGAGGAGGAGGAGCTTGTTTGTTGACATCGGACGAAAACGAAAATCAGATGGGTGAAGACTGATGATAATAACTTAATTTCTCGCCGTCATCAAGACATACAGCCTTGGCGAAAGCTAAGGTAAAGCAGAGGCTGGTGAGCCGTCCTCTCACATACAGCTGACCACTATTTGTAGCCTGCAGCTCCACACACAGCTCCAAGCTAGCGCTAGCCCCACTAGCGCTGCTAGCTAGCATCATAGCAGGGAAAGTCATCGTTAGCCACAAGCTAACTGAGACACTGAGATGCACTGGTGACACCGTATCGGCAAGTTGAGGCTTAACTTGGAATAACAAGTGTTGCTCTTTGGTATTTTGGGATGTTGTGAGTGAATAGTTTAATATTTATTCTATGTGTGTCAGCAGCTATCTAGCGTTAGCGTTGTTGAGGTAAATCATTTTAAAGTGTCGCTAGCTGGGAAGCTAGCTAACTTAGTAACAGACTGCTGCTGTGTCTCCCAGGATTCATTGCTATATGTGGTTTACTAAAACTAGTAACACCGACCAAAAAGACAGCACAAGCTAGGTTAGTAGCTTCAGCTTATCAGCAAGAACAACTCAACATAGTATAGCTAAGAATAAGATGTATGTATATGTTTTTTTAAAAACAGGAATGTTGAAACAAGTTCTCTCAAAGTAGCCAACATTAGTTGCTAACAGTAGCCTTCCATAGGTATGACGGTTAACTTTGCTTAGCATGATAAAGGTCTGCAACACCGGCAAAGAGGAGGTCTGAAATGTGAATAAAAATACGCAAAGTTCCCCTTTAAAACACTGAAAACGGAATCAACATAAGTTTTCTTGTGCTGCATTCAGACGCCTTTCACAAGTAAAGCAAGTCTTCAGCAAAGTAAATATATCATGTAAATATAAGTAAACCTTTTAACCCTCAGCAGCAAAAAAATGTACCACAAATTGCAAGAATTTAGTTATCTTATATTTTTTTAAAGCTATGAAAGCTATATATATATAATTAAATTAATATATATATATCTATCTATATATATATATATATATATATATATATATATATATATTTAATAAGTATTATAATTTTAAGCAGGTTTTAAAGGGCATTTGTTTTTTTTTTTTTTGCCTTTCTTTCTTGCTTGCTTGCTTTCTTTCTGTGCTTGCACATTTTCAAGCAATTTTCCTGCACTTTTTATACAGCCTTAGGTTAGTTTGGCATTAAGGTGTTTTGATTATAATATGTCAACCAACTCTTGTATTACACATGGAAAATACAGTAAGAATGTGTAAAATAGACGGTAATTTAAATGCATTGTATATGTCTTGACTTAGTTTTGCATTTGTATCATTTACTTTAATTGCTTAATCGGTTACTCAGTCGTTACAAATTGTCTGTTTTTATAGTTGACACAGGTTCCCAGGCAAAAGGCACCAAACACAACATTTGTTGCATAAACTTAAAGCATTAAAGGGGTGTTGTGTTGAAGACTGTTTCTCAGTTGATATGTCTGTCCCCATCCACACCGACCCAAACCCTTTATCTTTTTTTATGGTTTGATACCTATAGCATTTATCACTTTATGGTTTTATTATTAACCTAAGTGTGTTTTAGTGTGTTTTAATTACTTTAGCACTTATTTTTTTATTTGAAACACTTACATTGTTCAATTTTAATTACTTGTATATATATTTTGTTCATATCATTTTGTTATCTTTTTTCTAGCATTTTTTATATATATTAATTTATCAGAATCAGAAATTCTGATTCTGATAAATTATTTTTTTATTTCCTCTTCTATTTTGCCCCATAACCCCTCTTTTTATGAAATAAAATGCAATTGTATTAATGTTTATATATTTATATTTATATTATTCAAACAGTCATTTTAACTCTTCAACTTTGATCAATTCACCCAAACATTAATAAACCATAGGAGATACATAACTGATCATTTTCCTGCCCCTCCTGTGCATGTGGACCAAAACACAATAAAATGATTTTTAAAATATTTTATTTTATTCAAAAATAACCATCTATGGTTTTAATAAGGAGAGCTTGAATTATTTTTTTCACTCACCTAGTCCTTGTCCACCTGTGCCCCTATCAAATGTAACCACTGAGGCAGAACCTATGCATTAACAGGGAGAAACACAGTTCGACAGGGGAACACACTTTGATACAACAGGGGAACAATGGAGAATTCCAATATGTTATTTCAATGGCTAAGGAAAGTTAAACCAATGTTTGTGAACATTAGCTGCTCTCTCTCAAAGCCACAAACCAGACAAACATGATGTCACATTGTATAAAGTCTGGAGACAATGAATGGGATCCACTCAATGCATTAGCATTGTTGTTGGGTTTTTTTTGGATGGTGAGTTCAGCAAATCTAGCAGCCACTTGTTTAATTTACCAGCATTTGGCTGATGGCTGGTGCTAATTTCCAACCCTGCTTTATACCTCATGACATCACAAATTTGAGTTGTAGCACTCCAGTTTATGGATTTGGGAGAGAACTGATCATTTTGCTAATATTTTTAAACTGTATTAGACAATAAGAATAACATGTAGGAATTTTGAAAATTTGTGAAATTCCTGTTTAACCTTTTGAAAACCGGATCAACATCACTTTTCTTGTGCTACTTTCAGATGCCTTTCACAAATATTAAGTAAAGCAAGTCTTAAGTTAAGTAATTATATGCAAATATATATATTGTAAATCTAAGTAAACATTTGAATCTTCAGCAGCAAGAAATGTCCAGAAAATTGAAAGAATTTAATAGATTTAGATAATTTTTTTAAGTCAGGAAAATGTCCAGAGAACTATATATTTATAGTGAACATAATTATGTATATACAGTTATTTTTCATATGTATTAAAGATTTTTCCGTGGGTGATTTCCTTTTTTTTTACATTTATTTTTTCTCCATTGTTGTTTATTTATTTGGGGGGGGTTATGCTTTTTAATTTTCTTGCACTTTTTTGTTAATGTTTTTGCTAATTTCTGGATAATTTCTTCCTAAGTTGCTAATTGCCTTCTTCCCAAGTTTTTAATTTGCCCAGGTTTCAACAGGTTAATGTTTAGCTGCAATGAAGGCCAAAGACAGTGGATAGATAGCAGCTTATTGTGGCACTTTTAAATAAAGTGACCATACACTATATTTTTTCACATATGCTTTTATTTAAACTTCACATTGGAAATATGAATTATTCCAGCCAGAATATTAAAGAGAATTTTTTGCTTTTTCCTGCCTGAAGCAGCCTCCTGTGAAAATGAATTTCACCTAACCTTGTCCTTTTTTTCCTAAGGTCCCCTGCACTGCCCTGTCTTTGATCTGAGCCAGAGAAGAAGAGGCTAACATGGCAGCCAAAGCAGGAGACAACCCCGACAGCCTCATGACTCTGGCAACAATCTTCTGCCTGAGGAACCTTAGGAAGACCATGTGCTACCAGGGATTCAGGAACAAGCTCTGTCTGCGCTCGGACATCTTCCTTCCCAGCGAAATCTGCGACAAGCTCGTCAACACGTACGTAATTTGTCATTTCTTAATTTTTATTCAATCAAAATATGTCAGTTTTTCAGAATCTCTGTTTAAGAGGGGCTTTTACTGCCTCGTTATACATTTTTTTTTCTGAAACAGATACATGGAGTTGGTCCACACAGACAGTAACTTTGAACCAGAGGAGAGCTTCTTCCAACTCTTCTCAGACCCTCGCAGCACCAGACTGACCAGGGTACAGCTGAGAGAGGACTTTGTAGGTGACAGAGATCTGGAAGCCATTAAAAAACAGGTGGGAGGTTTTCAGAATAAGCCGATGTTTCATTTTCATTTTTCACCTTTAGCCATTCACTTTTAAACTAAAATTAAAGTTAACAATTAACTATTGTTGTTTTTGTCCACCCCAATCTAATTTTTGCAGTTTTCATTTCCATCAGGATTTAATAACATTCCACTTACCAACTTCATTATACAGACAAAGGCACAACGACACTAGTAGACCGTGTGTACGAAGCAGCATAATTCAAGCAACTGCTTTATTTAAACATTTAGTTTGGAAATGTAAACCAAGAACAACTTTAAATGTAACCAAACCGTCAGTTAGAAATGTTAATTTGATTTGAAAAAATACTAGCTTCCTTTGTTAGTTTTATCTACCTTACTGTTATTCCGCATGCATACAGTTTTTGAAAGCGATTGAAAATAATAATTAGAGCCTAACCAATATGGGATTTTTGAGACCGATACCAATACCAATTTTATAGTGGGAAAAATTCACAGATTACTGATATGGTAACTGATATAGTGAATTTTTGAGCTGCAAATGAAAATGGATCATTTCTATTTGGATTGCGCACTGATTTTGCATCAATATGACTATGCAAAAGTACTCAGAAGGATGTTATCTTATACAAACAACTTTTATTTAGCATTTTATTTATTTAACATTACACACAAACAAAGAGAATGAATAAAAAAATTAAACATCAGTACTTTATGTGTTCAGCATCAGTCTTCACTGACCACTCAAATAAAGAATATAAAAATAAAATACACATCAGTACTGTATGCTCTTTGCTAACCATTTAAATATGGAATCAAAACAATAAAATAAATAGCTAAATAAACATCAGTACTGTTCAGTATCAGTCAATTGCTGATCATTTCTAAACCACCCAAGCATCGTTTTCTGCATTATATGGACTGTACGCTGATGCTGATATGCTCCGATATTTCTGTGAAAGGCTCATATGGGCCGATTATATTGGTTGACCGATAATAGCGGTTGACTGATAAATCGGTCAGGGTTCATAGACAATTTTAAGGTTTTAGCTTCACCTTTGCGGCAGAAGATAAAAAGTAACTTTGGTGTTTTTCAATTTCGATCATATTTTCCCATGTTTTTGTGTCAAAGTAACTGATGTAAACAACAGTTTTTGAAAATGGTTCGGTATTGAGCAACACCATTGTAGCTGGCAGCTGTGAAAAAAAGCTGCAATGTAACCACTCAGGACATAGTACACTGTTGACTTATGCCCACTAACTGCTTGTTTTCGCCACTTGCAGGCTCAGATTGTTATTCTAAATATCTGAAAACAATATGAAAAGCAGGGTTTCTCAAACATTCATTTATGTGTGGTGGCCCACAGCAATATTTATGAATACGACTGATGTTAGTTAAAAAATTAACTCAGTGAAAGTAGAAAATAATATTATCTAATATTTGTGATAGCCTGATTTTCAAAAGTGCTTTCTGTACGAAGAGTCTGGGTGTTTGACACTGCACAAAAAATGATTATGCATAAGATTAAATGTTGCTGCAAACCATTGACATATCCTAGGCTGTGATCATCAGAAAAATAATAATCTACTTGGCATGTAGTATTTTGAACATAATTCATTTTTTCTGGGTTTTTTTTCCATCTAAAAACATAGTGGCATCATGACAAAAACCTGGCATTTAAACAGGTAAAACTCTGAAAATAAATTTATATTTAATATATATGTTTAGGTCTAAAGTTAATTATAAAAAACCTCAATGAAAGGAGAAAATAATATTAACATATGATATTTTTTAAAGCTTGATTTTGGAAAGCACGTTTTGTGCGTGCGATATTAAAGCGGGGCCTAAGGGTTAAATGATTGCAGCATACTTAGGTCAGTATCATTGTATTTGAATGATTTACTAATATTTTACTTTGTGTGTTCTCCCAGGACCTGATCGAGCTCCACCTCACCTACTGCAACAGTCTGTCGTCCCGCAGCTTGAAAACACTGACCTGCTTCAGGGAGACCTTGGTGTCTCTTTGTCTCTTCGGCTGCAGCCACATCTTCTACAGGAAGGGTGGCGCCCCACTCGCCTGCAACGAAGACACTGAGGATGAGGAGGAGGAGAGCCCAGCTGCTAGGCAAGCATTAGAGACGGACTTTAACTTCCAGGGGTTCAACCGCCTCAGGTTGCTCAACTTAGGTGGCCTGCCTGATGAGGCGGATGCTGAGGCGCTGCTCAAACCCCTGAAGTCACTCACCTCACTGGATCTGTCAAATGTACAGTTGCTGGGAACAGCTTTTCTCACCCAGTGGAAAGACAGACTGGCATCTCTTGTTCTCTACAATGTGGACCTGTCAGAGGAGTTGGTCAATACAGTGGTGGAGATCGTCAGTCTCAGGTAAGAAGGGAGGAGGCTTGTATCTACAACTTGTCATTGTGTTCTTAACACACCCTGGTACTGCAGTCCTTTTATATGTTGCAGTTTGATTGTGCCTGCTTAATATATGGTGATAGAGTTAAAATAGTTATCCACTAGGCTGAAGTTATAGACTTTAACCAAGCAGTAACCTCTGAGGCTGAAAAATTAAGCCAATGCTGAAGTGTCAAAAGCTGCAGTTCCTCTAATGGCCACTAGAGGCTGGCTCCAAAACAGACTCAATCCCTATAGTATCCTTTTTAAGATACTCAACTTGACAGCAGAAATAAACATGCTTACAGTCTGGTACAAAAAAACAGTTAAGGTCTCTATAGCTAATTTCAACATTCAATTCATTCAAGTGTTCGGGAGATTAATTGAAAATTTGCTCATTTAAATTTAATTAATGCCCAAAGTCACGCATATGTGGGGATGTGGTGCTTGAGTGACAGGCTGTTTGTGAGTCATCACTACAGTCTATGATTCAGGTCCACCCCTTGCTCCTTTATGGCTCCAACCTCTTGTCTGAAAATGGTCACCTCTGGCACTAAAAACCTTGATAGTGACAGCTAAAATATAAACTTGAGGCTTCAGAACAGCAGTCCATTAATACAGTCTGAGCAAAACAAGTTTATGAACTCATACAAGAGGACTTGTTGAGGATCTGCAGGTCTTGTAGGTGCTTAACAGTCAAATTACATTCATCCTTATTAACTAAAGGGCCAGACATAGGTTTGTGGTGGACAAATAAAAGAAAAGTTGCATCCCTGAAAA
Source organism: Plectropomus leopardus (assembly GCF_008729295.1). NCBI lineage: Eukaryota > Metazoa > Chordata > Actinopteri > Perciformes > Serranidae > Plectropomus > Plectropomus leopardus. The sequence goes on along the minus strand of NC_056482.1, from coordinate 1,227,335 downwards.
TTTTGAGTTATCATGCATTATGTACTGTATGGTATTCCTGTTCAGAGATGTAAAATATGGCAGGAGGGAATGGAAATTTATATATGTAATCGCTGAGTTACTTTCCTGGAGCTCTCCACTCATCACTGCAACACAAGTTGTTAAATAATTATTTATCATTTACAGAAATGATTGAGTCAAAGGAGTTTGAAAGTTTACTGAAAGTCACACAGCCACGCTTTCAGCGTGAATGCACAATTGCAGATCTACAGTTGTTTTCGCTTCGATTTGAGCTGCAGAAAATGAGTCAAAGCAGCCAAGCAACAGCTTTTATTTAACTGTGATGTATGCAAATCACACCAAGCGCAGCTGGGTTCATTTGAGTTTGAATTAATTTTATTTGATAGGGACGATGAAATGTATGTTTTTCCAATAAAGAGCATGAAACTGATGTGCTGCACTGAGAGGTTATCACAAATTTTGAACTCTTGTCCCACTGCAGAATGTAGCATTTTTACAATAAAACATACATACTTTGACCAAAAGCTGAATGATTGGATCTAAATATTACACGATGAACACTACTGCAAAATGCTCTAAAAAAAAACCCTCCAAAATAGGCAAATAGATAATATAACTGCCCTTTAAGTAATTATCCAGCAAATGATAGTGGGTCCCCAATTTTTTTTATTTGTCTTGTACATGGGGACACATGCACATGCGTTTTGATTTAGGTGTTAGTTGTTAACTTGTTATACTCACTTTATGTTCTTTCTTAGACCATATAAATAACATGTATGAATTTTGAAACTGGGTAAGATCAAACTTTGTCAGGTTATTAATTCTAGTCATGTATAAGGGGAATGCAGATATACTTTGTGTGCCGAAGAACAGGAAATATCTAATGTAATCTATTTACATCATTCTTTGATGATTGACTAATGGATGGAGACTTGTTAGAAGCATATGATCATTTTTTTAGTATGTCTGTAAAATCTCACACACCTTCATTTTCATTTTGATTGATTTACAACTTTGAATCGTAGTAAATTAAAAGATATGTTCAGATTTTTACACTGTCCTTATATACTTGCTCCCATCACACTGTTATTCTTAGTATTTATAACATTTCTAATGACAGTAATTTTACTTTAATTAATTTTTTAAATGGCCACTTATTATATGAAAACAGTGTGTCGCTGTCATTAATAAAACTCCTCATTCTTCAGGCATCTTGACATCTCTCGGGAGAGCAGGCGGACCTCCAAATTTAAGATGACCAGGAAAATCCTGACGGCCATCGTACAGCGTCTGGTCAATCTGGTGTCACTGGACATCTCAGGTCACATCATGCTCGACAACTGCACAGTTCCACACTTTGAAGAAGCTATGGGTCGGCCAAGGTAGGTAACCTTATCAAGAGTATAAATTAGATTTGTTTTAAAAAGTCTAATTCAGAGAGGTTTTTTTTGTCATTTACTTATGAACAATTATTGTTACTTATTATTATGAACAATAAACTTCTCTCTTTAAGCATCGAGCCATGCAAGAGCAGCATCTATCCTTTCCAGGAGCTGAAGAGGCCCCTGCAGTTCTTGGGCTTATATGACACCACCCTCTGTAATGTGACACACATCCCTGCTTATAAGGTACTGATGAGCTTATAGGGCCGAGCACACATTTCAGTTTATAGCTGATGATAGTTATTTATATCTAAAGGGACAGTTTATTCAGACAAACTAGTTAAGAGCATTTCATGATTGAATGGGAAAATGAATTCTTTAGTACAGATCATGTGTGCATTTGAATAATGCTTAATAAAGGAAGACTTTGACAATTTTCAAACAGCTTTGTATCATAGCAGTTTGAATTGTTTCTGTAAGGCCTGTTTCAAACAGCACACGTCAGCAGTGCGTGAGCAGTGCCAAACGTGTTGTTTTTTTATTTCAGCGCCCCCTTGTTAACACATTACAGCATCCACTCTGCCCAACTGAGCAGCACTTGTCAGGTGCGTCTCAGCACATCTAGAGAAATAGTGGCTCGCCGATTTTTTTACGTGTGCCGCGCACGTTTGTCAGCAGAAATAGACAGTGAATTTGGTGTTTTGTTTTTTTATTGTTTTTTTTTTTAAAGATTATTTTTTGGGGATTTTCTCTTTATTTTATAGGACAGTTGTAGATTGATAGGAAATGTGGGAGAGAGAGGGTGAATGACATGCAACAAAGGGCCACAGGCTGGAATTGAACCCAGGCCACTGCAAAGGCCTCAGCATATGGGGCGCACGCTCGAGGTGAACTATAGGCCACCCCAAATATGGTGTTTTGATGATTATAATGACTCTATGCAACCTTTTACTGCAGTTTAAAAGTCTCTCTCTGTCACAGGGATGAGAAAATAGAAAGACGTCTGTTTTTCTCCAACTTCCCCGCTTCCCTTCAAAACAAAAGCCCTCTGACAGTGTCTCTGTGGACAGAATCCCATCAGTTGCTGACACAAGGCATTTTATTTTGAAACATTTACAGGACTGCGTTGTCGGCAATGCAGGACCTTGCACAACTTCATAAATAAGTTGAATTTGCTCCTATAAATGTGAAAATGCAGTACTCAAGGCTGTAGGCAGCGATGCAGCACCACCGCAGCAGTGATGCAGCAGCGACGTTGCACCAACACTGCATGTTTGAACACCACAAGCTTGGAACACGCTGCAGCTCGTGCCGTCACACACTGCTGACGCATGCTGTGTGGAATGGGCCTAAATGGATTGTAGGAGACTTCCCTTTATCTTACCAGTACCCACATCTGTATCCAGTGGCTTTTTGCTGGCTGTAGGGCTGTTGCTCAAACTTCAGATGGTGCTTCTGTATTTTCTTATGCCTGCCACCACAGACAGGAAGCATAAAGAAGCAGATCGGGAGAGTACACGTTCATATTTGCTTGTTTGTCTATACACACACACACCTCTCTCTTTCTCAAACAAACTAACTATAGCACAAAGCACTGCTGCCTGTAATGTTTTCCTGTGGGTCTGAAGGTGACCTCAAGCAGGCAAGGGTAAAATAAAAAAAAAGCAAACAACAGGGAGCAAGAGAAAGAGAAGAGAGGATAAAGCAAATACAAACAAACAAACAAACAACAACAACAACAAAATCAAAACAAAGCTAAACAAAAATAATTCCCTGGTAAAGCTGTCCTGACCAGTCCCAGATCCATCCAACCTCTCAGAGCTTGGGATGCTGCCAGAGATGCCCTCCAGGGACATTTTTTTTCTTTATTATTATTCTAATAATATTTTTTAGTGTTTTTGAGCTGTTCAGTAGAGCTGTGAGTTTGCTGGTAGTTTTTCAAGCTCTTCCGCAAGCTTCTCTATTGTTGTCGGTGGTGCAGCATCATCTGCCATTTCACCAACATTAGCACAATGGTTTTTGGCTTGAGTTGGTGTCTTAACGCCCATTTTTCTGATCTGCTCATTTTGCCTCTCCAGCAAAGTGAATGCTCTATGATAAAGGCACAATATGTGGTGATAAATGGTATTTTCTGGAAGGATTGTGCTCAGGTGATTCAGATCTTGGACAGTGTGCGTCTTAACACCATATTGCATAACATAACTGCAAGTGTCCCACAAAAAAAATTACTTAATAAAAAAAAAAAAGTAAAAATATTTTTAAAAAGAATTAATGCACTGTTTGGGCTGTAATATGAGAAAAACACAACAGTAAATCAAAGCTGTGCTGATCAAATATGAATTAAGATTGGGTCTATTTTTGTACAAAGACTATTGTCTGTTTTTATGTAGTTTGCTATGGACCTTTTTCTGTATCCTGAATAAAGTCATTGTTTTACTATTATCATTACTATTACTGATTTGCATACTTCTCAACTCAAATATTTTCTGAAACAGATTTTAGTGTACTGTTTGACTGTAATATGAGATTGTTTTTTGGTTTTTTTTTACCAGCCAGCTGCCATATTATTTACTGTATCAAAATGGCCAAGCTTGCATTTGATTGTCCACCAGCGGGGATTTTTATTGGTCCTGTGAGGCCCAGTGCATTCTGGTAGTTGTAGTTTTTCCTCATCTTGAGCAAAAGTGAATGCCACAGTCCTTTTTCTTAGTTTTCTCTGTTTTTAATGTAGCATCAAAAGTTTTTGCATCACAGTTTTATAAAACACCATCTTTCGAGCAGTGAAATACTCCCAGACCTTTTTTGTTTTGTGAGTAACAACTTTATTTTGCTGGCTGTTTTCAGGTGACTGGATCAAAGAATGAAGACCAGGTCCTGAACGCCATCGAGGCTTACACAGAGTTCCGCCCTGAGCTGGCCCACAGAGCCATCAATCAGCTGTTTGACATCGCCAGGATACAACACTGTAGCCAACTGCTCCGAGCTTTGCAAGTACGATGACTTTAAATCTTTGTAGGAGGTGACATCTTTGTGCCATGGTCCAACATATGATGCCTCTGCCACTCTCATCCCTCTCCTTTAAACTTTTATGTCCTTTCAGCTTGTCATAGCAGCACTGAAGTGCCATAAATATGATAAGAGCATCCAGGTGACGGGCAGCGCTGCTCTCTTCTACCTGACGAACACAGAGTACCGCAGTGACCAGAGTGTGCGGTTGCGCAGAGAGGTCATTCAGGTGGTGCTAAATGGAATGGAGCAGTACCAGGAGGTCACTGTAAGTGAACTCTATAGCCTCATCATCCTCTCTAATAAAATAGGTTCCACTTAAAATTTATACCAATACCAAGTTCAGTTATCTTTATTATTGTTATTATATTGAGGGTCAGATAACAATATACCAAAATTCAGGTAGCACGTCGTGAGGCAAAGAAATGTTTAAAACAAATATAAACAATATAGGACAAACAAAAACATTAATGCATTAAAGTGCAATATTAAATTCAGTACCAATACCAAATCATCATTTCTGATGAAATAGGTTTCACTTGAAATATACCAGTACCAAAGTTGATATAGATAAAAAAAAAACTATGTATAGAAATATTTGACCGCTTTGTAGAGATTTTGCTTTAAAGCTATTTTTTTTAGCCAGTTTTAAGCCCCCTCAATAATGTCCACAGTGGTTAAATGTTTAAAAAAACTGTTAATAAAGAAGAAATTACACCAAAAGAAAGGCTTTTAGGCCTGTTGGCCTTTACATTATGTTCTTCAGGCTTGTATTGTTTTCAGTTCTGAGTAGTAAACCTTTCTGTGTCTCCCTCTCGTCCCTGCCCCACACCAGGTCCAGAGGAACTGCTGCCTGACTCTGTGTAACTTCAGTATTCCAGAGGAGCTGGAGTTCCAGTACAGTCGGGTCAACCAGCTGCTGCTGAAAATTCTGGAGCCAGCCAGGCAGGACGAGTCCATCCAGAGAATTGCTGTGCACCTCTGCAATGCTCTGGTCTGTCAGGTGGACAACCATCACAAGGAAGCTGTGGGGAAGATGGGATTTGTCAAGGTAACTTTTCTTAATTTGTTTATCTTATTCCAGTTCCAATGTCTGAATAATCTTTAAAATTAATTGAAAGGTTGTACTGGCCTTATTATTCTGTTAAATTATTGTTATAGTTATTATATTAGTGGAATGAAGTGGTCTCAAAATGACAATAACGTCGTTTATCGCAGTTATCTGTGGGACATTATAAAGTTCAACAAAAGTAGTTATTGTGACAGTCCTGCCAACGTGATAACTTTCCCACGTTTAACATACCTTTCTCAGACAAGTACAAACTCATTTAGAGCATCTTAAAACTGGAGTCATGATTTATTTTTCTTCTATTATCTTCTAAATACAACATTTAAACACAGCCACATCTCCATTGCACCGACAAAATACATACATAAGCTTTCATAGCTTTTTTTCATCCATCAGCATCTTCTTTTGTGGCGCTATATGGTGATTTTGGCAAATATTTTATCCTGTAAAAACATGCAGACACTTACACAACTCATTGTGTTGTTGTGAAATCGCCCTGACAGTTTTCAGCGGATTCTGTTTAAAGTTTTCTTTTCTCTGTTTCCTCCTCTACAGACGATGCTGAATTTAATACAGAAGAAGCTCCAGGACAGAATGGTGAGTCCCAGTTACTCCTCAGTCACTCCTCATTAATCTTTGCAACTTGAAATGTTATAGGCACACCTGACTCAGCAACTATTATAATCAGTAACCATGCCTGTATGTTTGTCTCACTCTTATATTCAAATGTAGTGGATGTTAGCTGTAAAGGCTGTGTGTTTGTTTCCCCTCAGTGTGACCAGGTGATGGAGTTTTCCTGGAGTGCTCTGTGGAACATCACCGATGAGACGCCCGACAACTGTCAGATGTTCCTCAACTGTCGGGGCATGAGCCTCTTTCTGGAGTGTCTACAGGTGAGTTTTGATTCTCTGCCCGAGCCTTATTGGGCCCTGCCCGACTCACCAGGTTTGGGCTGGGCTGTAATTTCTCACTATTCCCTCGGGCTTGTATTGGGTCTTGTTTCCGCCAAATTTATTTATTTGATTTTTAAATGAAACTGTGGTGAACTGTCTGAACTGTGGTGGACTTAATCAAGAGGGAAAGAGAAAGAAAGAGGAGTGGGAGAGAGGGAAAGAGAGAAAGAGGAGTGAGAGCGAGGGAAAGAGACGGAGCATGTGGAGAACAGGGGGAGAGAGAGAAAGGGGGGCTGCAAAGCGACTTGGTTGACAGTGTAAATAACACGCAGCGGAGGGCAGTGATCAAAATCTACATGCTGCATCACCATCGCCGTGCATACTAGACGCACCAAGGGTTGTTGCCTGTTATACACGAGATTATAGAAAAACATGAATACATGAAATGTAATATACTTAAGGTCTGTTTTTACAGTACAAATTCGGGTTTTTAATTGGGCTCGGGCCCTAAACTGCCGCCGTGGGTGGGGCTTGGACAGAAACTGTTCATGTAGGATCCTTCAGGATTTGTTCCAGACGTGATAGAGTTATACTGTATTGTGCTCTTTAATTATCATGCTTTTGAACTATTATAGCAGAAGTGTCTCGATATTTCCACTGTGTAATAACACACCTTTCCTCTTTCTGTGTGATCTTCCTCCAGGAGTTTCCAGACAAGCAGGAGCTTCACCGCAACATGTTGGGGCTTTTGGGAAATGTTGCTGAGGTCAAAGCACTGAGGCCACAGCTGCTCACCCCACAGTTCATCACTGTATTCAGGTGAGGGTACTTGAAAGCCTTTGGAGAATAAAACTTTTCTACAAGGATTTTGAGCTCTCCAGCTCATTAATACTAGATGGGCCAGAATTCCATACCTACTGGAAAAGCCATGAGTGGTCATTTTGACTGCCAGATTCCAAACTCTTGAATTTCTCATAAATACCTAATATAGAGAGGATTGTTTTCTGTCTCCCTTCACTGTGTGTTTTGTCTTTCTTGTCTAATTTTTTCAATTGAGCAAAAAATAAAACTAAATCCATCAAAGAACTTGTGTCAAAATTTAAGAGATAATAGCCAACACATTTTCAGCTAGTTATGGGTGCGGAAAGAGACAGTGTTACAACTGTCCCTAGTCTTCCCTACTTTTTGTCCCTTAAAGCATTGCAGCTCATGTTCGCAGCAACTCTCAAAGTTTACTTTTGACAGAGACGGTGATAGCTGCCAAGCATGCAAGATACAGCTGCCACCATGCAAAAATGTATTAATTTAACTGACACTGTACCCTTATTGTGACCACCTGTGGCTGAAAAAGGTCAAAATGATCACATTTTCTTTGCCTTTTGTGCAGTTTGTATGAATAACATTTTAAATGAGAATAGAATCATTTTTTAGGAAAAGTCATGCCCATTCTAGTGTTAATAAAACAATATGTGATATGAAGTGTACTCAAAATGTCTGAAATACAAATTTTTGAATGCAACTATTTATAGCGTTTGCAGTCAAATACAAAAATGTGTACGAGTGTTATTTCATAAAGACTATCAAATATGATAGTGATTGTTGTTTTCATCTGTTCTCACTGTTTGCTGCTATAACAGTAACCTGCTGGACAGTAAGGCTGATGGGATTGAGGTGTCATACAACGCGTGTGGCGTGCTCTCACACATCATGTTTGATGGGCCGGAGGTTTGGTCGATGGAAGATCCGCGAAGAGACACAGTGATGGACAAGATGTGGGACGCCATCCAGAGCTGGGACGTCAGCTCACGCCGCAACATCAACTACAGGTGATTATCTGTGCACTGTTCCCTTTTTAATCTCCACATGAGCCATCTTTTCATGTACTTAGTTTTTTGAAACCTGAGAAGATTGAGTTGATTTCCTTCAAAGCATTTGAAGAAGGCAATTAGCAGTGAAAAAATGAATGAACCAAAGATTATGAAGAAATTTGTAGAATGTATGAAAGAATTACCTTAAAATTAATGAAAAACAAAAAGTTAAAAAAAAATATATATATGATATATAATAATAAACTAAGAAATGGCTTGGAAAAAGTGCTTAAAAATTACAATATTTTGTAACATATTTTGAAATATACATTATTATTATTATTTTATTATTGTTATTGTTATTGTTATTGTTATTGTTATTATTATTATTATTATTATTGTCCCTAGCTTTTTATTTTCTAAATGAATTACAAGTTCCAAATTTGAATACTTGTGACAAGCATCTGAAAGCAGCACAAGAAAAGTGGTGTTGCTCCAGATTTCAAAGGGTTAATGTACGCATGTCATATTTTATCTCAAAATGTTTACATGAAAAAGTGTCAGTATCCTAAATGGATTGTTAAAAAATAAATAAAAGTGGCAAAGACCAGGAGGAATAGTTCAGACTGAATATTATTTTATAGCAGTTGATTACACTAAATGTAACATCCCATTATGAGTCACAAATTGTTGTTGTAAATAGATGACCAAATAATGTCATGACATCGCATCTGTATATTGATCAGTAAATATAACCAAACTGGAGCTGCTGTTGACAATGCATCATGTTATACACACTGCAGTTAGGGCTTCATCATGTGTTTCATGTTAGCATAAATATTGTGGGACATCTGGAAATAACATTCAGATCATTGTTGGTCAGTAAAAACAAAAGTCACAGTGATGTCAATGCACATAAAGATAACTTCTTTAGATCTAAAAATATAAACATTTATGTTAGATGCTAAGCTGAGTAACAGCGACTCACTCAGTGCACACTGAGCTGAAGCTGTGGTCCAGCTCTGCAGCACAGCTGTTGGTGGGTTTTTCTGTCCTGTTTGAATTTTTAAATAAACTTTGGTCTCTCAGGTCATTTGAGCCCATCCTGCGCCTGCTGCCGCAGAGCATCTCCCCTGTCAGTCAGCACTGGGCCACCTGGGCTCTCTACAACCTGGTGTCAGTTTACCGTGAGTATCTGCTGCTCTGCACCCTTTCAAAGTACACACAACATTTAGTGATAACATCTTCAGAGGTGTTCTGAACTCTCGGGACAAACACTCACTCACAGCTAATACACCAGAATAATGTACTGGTACATAGTTCTGTTCTGAATAAATATAGTTTGGCATATCAAAGTATTACATCCTCATCTGCTGTGTTAACAGTAAAATTTATTTTTCATTTGATCTTTTATTCATGCACACACATTGCTGATCAGTGTAATTTATATTGTGTGCACAGTAATAAATTTCACAATCTGTCTTTATACATTCCTTTTCATTCTGCAGCAAGCAAGTATTGCCCCCTGCTGATAAAAGAAGGAGGGATAAGTCTTCTAGAGAAAGTTCTGGAACTGGAAAGCTCACAGCCAGAGACCAAGGACATGGCCAGGTAGGTCCTACAGCTCTGTCTATACGCTACGCTTCAAAGAATGCTTCTAACCTGATCTTTATGCACTGGTTGGAACTCTTAAGCTAGTTAGACGTTTTTTTGCTAAGAAAAATTCTACAGCTGGTGATTCAGTACCAGGACGAGCAGCAGCCAGAAGAACAAGTTTTCTGGTTCAACATCCTTTTCACCTAGTCACTAGTTGCACCGAGTAAAGAGAATGATCAGATTTCTTTGGCCCAAATGTTTTTGTTGCCAACAATCGTGATGCTGCTAGAGGAGCCGCTGACTGAGTTTACTCTGAGCAGCATGTCGCTAAAAGGGTGTGAAAAGTCTGAGGCTGTTCAGTAACCTTTTAACATCTGGATTGACAGCAATTTTTTTATTGTTGCCTTCAGATGCCTTCACAAGCATTTAAACCCTTGAAATATGAGAGAATTAGTTTGATTTCTTTTGAAATAAAGAGCAACTTGACAAGAAATGTTCAGCAGAATGCTGAAAATTAGTAAAAGGTGACCAAAAAATGACCTAAAAATGTTAAATAGATATTATAAAGAAAAACCTGGGTAAAATAATGTACAGAAAACAATATTTATAATTCTTATGATAAGATATTAGGGTTTTTTTGCACTCCTCAGGCCTTTTTTTTAAAAATTCTCTTGTAACTTTTTAAAAATTTCTTACTAATTTGGGGCCATTTTCTGGTGAACTGCTTGTTTCTTTCTTCCCATGTTATTAAAAAAAATCAAGCCAATTTGCTCAGGTTTTAAAGGGTTATACATTCGGGACATTCAGGCCTGACGGCGCCACTGATAACACGCTTCTGAAGTTGCTCCCCTTTTGTGGAACTAACTACATAGAGGAGCTGGTAGCAATTTTGCCTAAGTAGTTTTTTAGTGTGCGTAATGATATGACATCATCATGTCATTAACGTTTATCATATAAGAAATTATACCAGTATCATTGTGAACAATATGACATGGCACAACCTTACTATATAGTAACTTTTTTTTAATTTACTTATTTTGTTGCAGTAGTATGTAGAGGGTGTGGATGCACCCCAAATAGCATTTACAGCTAAAAATCCCAATGTGGACTGCATTGTTTAACAGAGAAATCATTTCAGGACAGGCATAGGATTTATTGCCTTTATTGCCGGTATTTAACATTCAGTTAACCTGTAAAATATCTTATTTTTTCAGCAAAGTAATGGAGCAGTGTGAGAACTTCAAAGAGGACCCCATGGAAACGAATCATGGACAGGAGGTAAACTATGGACAGAGAGGTTGACCCCACAGGAGCCATGATTTCCCAGCAAACATCAGTCAAACCAACCTAAGGCCCCTCCTACTGTCATCACCACAAGGGTCACTAGTGTGCATTCTTCTTATCATTCTTCTTATTTAGTAGAGCATAAATGTGTCTCTGACCCTTTTCACAGCAGTTTGGACAAAACCTTAATATATGACACATAGGACTTAAGACGTGGTGCATGGTGTTTTGTTGTGAGGGTGCTTAACTTTGCTACACATAAGCATCTCTTCTGTTGGGACGGGTTTGTGGGTGTGGGTGACTGTTATCTCTCACTGTGTTTGTGTGTGTGTGTGTGTGTGTCTGTGTGTGTGTGTGTGTATGCGCGCGCGTGAAAGATTTAACGACAGAACAAAACAGTTGGAGTGATGCTCGGTGGAAGGAAACAAAGCCCTCCCTAGCTCACTAGCTGTGTAACATTGAACAAAAGGCTAAAGGCTGCGTAGTGACCTGCACCGCCATCAGAGGTCTCAGCTCTCACACTGCTCTCGCACAGTCACTCATGCTTGTGGAGGCCACTGAGCTGTCGACACAGTGAATATTAGCCATTAACGGGTGTAGGCTGCAGAGACGCGTCACACTGATGTTGACTGGAGGAAAGTCTTCCCACACTTTGTGGCACAATGATGGACTTCTTTGTTATATATGTAAATATTCTCTGTTTGTCTCATCCTTTTACTGTGTGTATGTTTTATAATATAACTGTAAACACTCATGACTTTACTCTATATTTAAATATGTTTAGGTTTGACTGACATAAGGTCAGTGCTAAGAAACTATATACAGAGTACCCAATCGTTCAAATGTAGTCTGGCAATCCTGGATTCTCTTGGCTTAAAGAATTATTTAGTTTAACATCACTTCTGTTTTTAATTATCTGGCATTTTAACTTGATTCTGGCCATTCTTTGTCCTGGAAGCAGCAGTGACCTTCATCCATGAGGGAAGTCCAAACACCTGAAGTAAACACGCTTTTGACCGAGCATCAGTGCTTGACCTCGCTAGGGTTGCCCCCTGAAAGTCGAAGATTTGAATAACCAGTCGGAGCCCTCTCAGTTGACTGAGATTCTTCAAGTCGAGCAGTCGTTTCTTGGAGGGACTTTGGTTTTTTTTTTTCAGTCATTGTGGAGTGTACTTTAGGAGACATATCAGTGGTAAACATAGCTGCAGAGTTAACGCTCCTTGCTCTTACGCTGTTAACTAACCTTAACCTCTAACCCTGGAATCTTAAGCCTCGTTCCCACTGCACAAACAACGTGCTAACACCTGCTAAGATCTGGCTTTTTAATGCAATGGTAAAGTTTACAATCTTTGTTCACACTCGGGTCAAATGACTCTGCATTAGGCAAGAGTATTTATCGCCTCCGGCTCCAATCAGCATTGATGGAAATAAAACACCAATGTGAACAAACTAAAATTAGCTCGACTGGCGAGATGCAAAGACATGCCAACACAAGATGCCGACACCATCCATCTCCTCTTAAGCAGCGCTCAAACATCGAACCAAATTGTTCCGCACCGAGTTTGAAAGAGAGACTAAATAAGTAAGAGATGTATAAAAAAAAGGAAACCTCTGAAAAATTATCAAAGATCTCTGTCCATGCTTCTGTCTACTGTTTACCTGCTCCGGTCTGTCCGTGATGTTGACCGAACACGCCAAATAACCCCCCCAACATACACAAACACAGAAAGCCATACTTGTCTGCTGCAGTGCCGTGTACACACCTCTGTTGTACTGGCAATGGGAAAGCACTCTAAAGGCTATTTTTAGCAGGTTTACCTATGTTTAAAAACCAGCGTGTATATGCTAATTTTGATGGAAAAGGGGTATTTGAGCTGTTTCCAGTGTTTTGCCCTCAAGCTCAGCAGTTGCTTTCAGCGGTCAAGTATGATGCCAGATAATGAGAAAGACCAGGTTGCAAGAAACTATTATCCTGAAACATCATCTAATGGCTCATTATTTTAATGGTTGGTCAACATGCTGCTAAGTAGCTGCTGCACTTAAACCAACGCTTCTTCTACTATGGGTAGTCCCACGCTACTCATACTGACATGAAACAGCAGACGAAGCAATAACTGATGGGAGAAAAATAACATGGTGCATTGACGTGTTTGTTTGAAGCAAGACCTGGGAAGTAATGACTGGCTCTCAGAGAATAAGGTATCATCACATGCACCATGGACCATTTCACTGCTTTGACTGTGAATACAGCAGAATCGAGTTTGATCCCCACCTCCGCAGAATGTGAAATTTCTGGTCAAGCTATCACAATTCTCACACTCACCTTAACCAACTTGCTTTGGTGTATTTTGACCTCATCTTTTTCTTTAACCCAAATCGTAGTCTGACTTCATTCGCATCATTTGCTGTTGGGACCTTAAAAAGTATCTTGTGGAGTTTTCTTGGATAGAAACACACCAAAACATATTGTGTGTATTCTTGATAACCGACACAAAGTCATTTCCTCATAAATATTTAAAAGCATACTTTCCAAAAAATATGCAACCCTAATTCTAAAAAAGTTGAGACGCTGTACAAGATGTAAAAACTGAATGCAATGATTTATAGATTGACCTATATCCAATTGATCACAGTCAAAAGACAAACTTTTTAATGTTTAAACTGATAAAGTTTTTTGTAAAACTACACAATCATTCTGAATTCAATGCCTAAGTGATAGAGAACAGAAAACACTAATTGCTAAAGTTCTGAAAGTGAAATGCTTTCCATTGTGACTTGATGTAATTCATTAGTTGCTCAAGAGTTTGGCATCCCCATGGTCGCATTGTGTGCAGCAGGTCAGTCTAGAAGCTGCACTCTTTTTCTACGAAGCCACACTGTTGGAACAGGTGCAGAATGTGTCTCATTGTCTTGCAGGAATAAGCAGGGATGTTCCTGAAAAAGATGTTGTCTGGATGGCAGCATATGTTATACGTGTGTTTAACCTTGCCTCTTACGTACAGGAACTTTTATATTATAGATCACAGATGGTGAAATCCTAAATTCCCTGCAATCGTGCTTTGAGAAACATTGTTCTTAAACTGTTCAACTGTTTGCCCACATGTTTTTTCACAAAGTGGTGAACCTTATGCTATCCTTGCTTGTGAACAACTGAGCCCTTTAAGGATGCTGCTTTCATACCCAATCATGAGACTATCACCTGTTATCAATGAATCAATTTACCTGTGGAGTGTTGCAGGTGTTTTTTGAGCATTCCACAATTTCCAGTCTTTTGTTGCCCATGTCCTAATCTTTTTGGAACATGTAGCAAGCATCAAATTCAGAATGAGTGTATATTTAGAAAAAAAAGTTTTACCATAGACTGTATACAAAAATGACTGACACGCCCCCACTTACCCCGCTATGCTTAGGTGAGGTTAAAATATCCAAGATGTGGTGATTGTGATTGTGATGTCATTGAGAGCTGGATTCTATGCAGTAGCGATATACGCGATGGGGGAGTTCCTGCCAAAACACCTGTCCGACCAATCGCGAGCAGCTCCATTGAATGCGGGCACATGGATTGAACAAACATCAGGGTGATGAGAACTACCTTAAGTGACAGAAACCATCTTTAGAAAAAATTTACTTGGCGTGGACTTCAGGTTTTTATTTTGGCCTATGTCCATACACTTACATGGAGGGGCGGACTTTATGACCTATACTGCAGTCAGACACCAGGGGGCAATCCAGATAAAAAGGCTGCACTTGAGGAACTGTCATATTGTTTATCTTTATGTACAGTCTGTGGTTTGAACATCTTGTCTCTACTGGGTTTAATTAGTTGAAAACGATTTACAAATCATTGCATTCTGTTTTTATTTATAATTTTACATAGTGCCCCAACTCTTTTGGAATTGGGGTTGTACATTTTGCAGTCTGCATATGCTTGCTAGCTTACAGACTTCTTAGCACAGTTACATATGACTCTGCCCTCATCTTGTTGTATATGGGCCCCTCTGTGTGAATACAGACAGAACAGGGACCTGCTCATCACAACACAGCACTGCTAGTGGTTAAAACTCCCTGGGATACCTTTAAGATGAATCTCACTAACTGGTATTTTTCAAATCATTATGCTGATATCTTTTACACGAGATGTAGAATTAGGCTATTCCTCTGCTAACATTCACAGTAAGTGTACCACTCGAGCGTACACATGCCTCTTGAAGGCAATGTCTCAAATTTGGAACTAAAATATCAAAAATCTCAACAGCAGCTCTCTAAATTGGAAGAAATTGCTTTTAGTTCAGAGATTAGGTTACCTGTGGTATAAATTATTTTTTAATACCAGCAAGTCAAAGACACAGAATTTGACTGATCTTAATACCTTGTTTTAATACTTTAGGTTATTAACTGTGCATTTTAGTTCAGTTCACAAGTGTGAGAGACACAAGTAATTTTTATTCCATTTTTTAACAAATTTAAAGTAATGAAGGCCAGCAGTAACACACACCACACCTAAGACAGTTGCAATTTGTTGCCTTTATATCCTAAACCCAAATTTTGTCATTTAGATGACAGTTATTTCCTCAGAAATAGATTCACAGTGATATGCATTAAATACGGCAGGTTTCTTGTTTAAGTCTCCTTTGCTTTTAGTGTTGAGTGTAAAAATAATATATGGAGAAAAAGCTGAAATGAGATGAATGAAAATTCATAGTAGAATTCATTGTTTTATTGTATACCATTCACATTAAAATTGGTTAATGGTTTAATAGTTTAAATTTAATTTTTCCTTCGTTGGCTAGTGCCTCAATTAATAATAATATCCATAAGTTATTAACAACTATATCCGTAAGTGAAGAATTTTGAAACCTGGAGTGAAATCACTTTTCTTGTGCTGCTTTCAGACGCCTTTCACAAGTATTTAAGCTTTGAACCTTGAACAAATTTGTTGCAATTTCTTTCATGGTAAAAATAAATAAAAAGGTAATGAGCAACTTGACAACTTGAAAAGAAAGGTTCCACAATTGCAAGAAATTAGTAGATTTAGAAAATTATTTTAAAAAACAGGGAAAAACTTTATTTATAATAGTCATAATTATATATTTAAAATTAAGTTACGCAATTATTCTTAATTTTTAAGCACTTTTTCCATGTCATGTTTGCCCTGTTTGCTAATATATATATATATATATATGAAATAATGTTTTGATTTCCATTTTTTAATGCTTTTTAGGTAATTTGAGCACATGGGGGGGAAAGGCATTAAGCAACTTGGCAAGAAAAGTCCCACAAATTGCAAGAAATCAGTGAAAAATGAGAAGAAAAATACCTTAAAATGTGTTTTTAATGGGTAAATAAAAATTTTAAAAATCCTTGGAAAATCCAGTTCCTTTTTTTTTTTTTAGCAATTTTTACGTCAGTCCTAGTTTGTTTGATTTTTACATTTCTTGTAACTTTTACTAGTTTCTTGCAATTTTGGGCCATGTCTTCTTAAACTACTCATTGCCTTCTCCCTGTGTTTTTGCAAGAAATCAAACCAATTTGTTCAAGATTTCAAAGGGTTAATTTAATGTCACTTTGGTAAATGAGCTGAATGGGGTTAAGTGAGCAGTTTGAGCAGTTTGAGCAGGGACTAAAGATTCACTTCACCTGCAGTGACAATAGGATTTGGTTGGTTAGTTAGAGCGTAAAGCTTTTAGGGATTGCCAGATCCGAAACATTCATGCCATCAACGCTCACGGTGCATATCCAGTGCAGAATGTGTTGGTGCCAGACATATTGCACAGTGGTCTCTCTGACGTAGCAAACTGGCCCGTCAGTTCCCAGGGTCAGCCTCTGTATAATGTGTCAGTCAGAAACTCCAGAGTGATGCCTAACTGATGGTTTTTAAGCTATTTCGTATCAGTCACGCAGGGTTGACCCGCTGACTAGATCTCCTGGTTCTCATGTACAGTTTTTCCGTGTGTGATTTATGGGATTGGTACAGCTCTGTTTCTATCGCCGTTTCACAGTCGTGGTGGAAATCAATGTTCAAGTAGGCAGTGGTGTGAGATGCATAGCTTTATTAGAGACTCACTTTCACTCGCTTTCACACATGATCAGAACAATCTGTTGCGAGTTATTAGTTTGTAAGAATCCCACTGTGTTTGATTTAACGCTTCGAAACCTGGATCCACATCACTTTTCTTGTGCTGCTTTCAGACAACTTTCACAAGAGTTTAAAACCTCTAAACCCAGAGCAAACTGGTGCCATTTCTTTTAAAAACATGGGGAAAAAAGGAAATAAGCAACTTGGTAAGAAATGTTTCACAAATTGCAAGAAATTGGTAGATCTAGAGAAAAAAAAAGAAAAAAGTTGGGAAAAATATATTCACAATTATCAGTTTGAAATATTTACAATTATGTTCCAAAGTTGTTATACTTTTTAAGCATTTTTTTCCCAATTTATTTGTTTTTTTCTAATTTTTTCACTATTTTCTTGTACTTTTTTCTAATTTCTTGCAATGAGCAACTTTGAAAAATATGTTCCACAAATGGCAAAAAAATTGATTTATGGAAAAAAGCTAGGAAAAAAATAAAACGATATTGAAAAATGTACAATTATGTTCCAAAACGATAAGACTTTTTAAGCACTTTTTTCAAGGTGATTTCCTCGTTTTTCTGTCTTTCTTTCTTTTCTTTTCTTTTTTTAAACTAATTTTCAGGTAATTTTCTTGCACTTTTTACGAATGTCTTGCATTAAGCAACTTGGTAAGAAATGTTCCGCAAATTGCAAAAGAATTGTTGACTTCGGAAAAATGTATAATTTTTAAAAAGATAGGGAAAATATAATTAATATAACTATATTTATAATGACCATAATTACTCCTTCTAAATTATGTCACAGAAATTATTATAATTTTAAAGCACCTTTGTCAGGTCATTTCCTTGTTTGTTTAACTTTGTTTTTCTTTTTTTTTTTGTTGCTAATTTTCTTGTACTTTTTTTTCTTACTAATTTCTTGTGAACTTTGGGTCATTTCTTAAGTTGCTTATTGCATTTTTTCCAATATTATTTTTAAAAGAAATGAAGCCAATTTGCTCAGGTGTCAAAGGGGTAATTATCATAGCGGAGGTATGATCTCCTCTGCAGAGGAAGGAGATGATCAGTTGCACACAGTCTTCATCACATATTTTCTGTAATTTAAAGTCATTGAATGTTTGAGTGTGTGCTTCCTAGGATATATCATGTCCAGAGCTGAAAAAATCTGTGGATGTCAGTGATGGCAGGTAGCTACTGTTGGGGGTTGACTGTTATTTATGAAGATGTATGTGGTGAAACTATGTATAAAAAAAAGGGGGGGGGGGCTGCTGTGTCACAGATTGTTTCATATTCCATCTACTAAATTCACAATGTTTCTGAAGTCTGTCGACACTCTTATTGATCTCTTTTGTAACTGCTGATAAGTGTAATCGAAAATGGAGTGAAGAATATTTGATCCAAACATGATGGAATTCCAGTTTTTCCTGCTCTAAATAGTACCAGGCCATTAGTGTAAGGATATGAATAAGCAATAAAGATGGAGTGGTTAAAAAAAAGGAGTTCTGTGTTGTTTTTCTTTCTTTTGAAAGGTTATTAAATTGTGATAACTGGTTGATGGAGTAGTGATGGGCCTGGAAATTTTCAGTACAATTAAACCTTAGTTTTGTTTGGGGCATTTTACGCTCTTTTCATTCTTCATTTTTTGATCATTCTGGATGTGTTCAAGCATATGGCACACATTTTGGAAAGATAGTGTATTTTAGTCTAATCAGTGAATTTCCAGCTCAGCTCCTACGATAAGTCTAAAATACACTGTGGAAACTAAATTGATACATTCAGACTGTCAAGGTCAAAAAATGCTCCATTGAAACCCATTCAAATCAAGGCATAAAAACATGCATTGTATTATTTCTGGGTGTCATTTTGGGCTTTTGACTGATTTGTCATTGTGACTATTTGCCACCTGATGATGTCATTGTCAAAATCCAGCACATTTACCATATGGAGAAAATACATGCTATTTCCACCAGGTGCACTGTCACATTTTGATTTGAATTAATGAATATTTGATATTTATGATTAGGACTGTTGTAATGTAAAAATAATAATGTATAAAAATGAATGTTGCTGCTACTCATTGACATATCCCAGTCGGTGATAATGAAAAAATATCTACTTTGAAAGTAATATATTGAAAATAATGAATGTTTTATATATTTGTTTTATCTGTATATGGTGATATCATGACAAAAAAGACTGCATTTAAAGGCTTAAATTTCTAAAAATTAATGAGTAATTGATAGGTTTCCAGGTACTTTTCTCAACTATCGAGGAGATAAATCATGGAAAGCTACTATATGTAGTCGATGATCTTTGACTTTGTGTTGATTTTTGTGCGTTGCATTGGTATTGTGATGTGTTAACTCACACTCTGAGTCATGTCATGGATGTGCATTTATGTAATATTTTAAATGAGATATTGTTAATAAAAATAATGGGGACCCCCAGAAAGAGTAGCTACTGTTACTGTCTTCATTTAAGCCCACAGGCAACTATAGTTGCCAAAGTGTATGATTTTTCACTCCAAAAAATTTCTAAATGTTATTTTATGATTTTTATATCAATGAGATGTGAGTAGACAACTTAGAAAGTGGTCTTAATAAAAAAAAATTCCAAGTGCTTCCTGTCACACGATGCAGTTGACTTCCTGACCCTCCTCCCTAAGCACAAGAAGGCAAACCCTCCCAAGAAAAAAGGTAAATTTCATATAATATTTATGTTTTTTTTGGTACACACACACACACACACACACACACACACATACATATATACTTAATTGTCCTATCTCTATTGATCTATCTCTAGAATCACCAAAAAAGCACAAATATTATATAGTTTTTTGTGTATGGGCTCATTTGTGCAAGCAGTGGGCACATTCCTTGTCAGTAACAATATGAAAAGTATAAAAAACACTGTCTGTGAGATTGCTCATATCTTACTCATTTTTAAGGTTAGATTGATGTACCGTGGCTTTTCTTATGTATTGAGCAAGCAAGTGTTCAAAGGCAGGCCTTCTCCAGTGTTTAACAGTTGGCCCTCCTTTGCTTGCTGGCTGGCTGCTTGCAAGCTGCTTTGAGATGTAGCCTAGAACATAACAATGCACTAATGCTAAGTTTGGGTCTAATGTTTGGTAACAACAGTTTTGGCAATGTTAGCTTTAACATTTGAAACCAACATTAGTGTGTAGTATATTTGGTAAGGAATATTATTATAGTGGTAGCTAGCTATATTGACTGTGTTGCACTGCACTGCAGTAGACCAGAATGATGCTCCACACCCAACCCCCCACCCACAACCCATCCCTCATTTTCTAGAAAAAGGAGAACAAAATGGGGAAAATAAATGCAGAAAATGTTCATAGGTGACTCAGTTGACATGATTATATTCATGAAAGCATTGACAAAAATGTGGGTACAAATGGATTAATAAACAAAGAAACAAAAACTTTGAGATGAGGGAACCCCGAGTTACTGAAATCTAACTAATTCATAATGCATTATTCATTATCAGGGTTCTCTATAGCAGGCAATTCTAGATTTTTTTTGTATCAGTCTCTGTTCAACTACAAGACTAATGTTTATAAAAGAAAATTCTTAAATGTGTCAATAATATCCCATTGACTCTGCTTGTGGTCAGAGTCAGTAAACTCATTCAGTGTATCTGAATAATCCACAGTTTTTATTAGAGCTAATTAACACAATACGAATCGTGTTGTTTTTTTCCTTTTCTTATTACTGTGTGAATCTGTCTGTGTAACCGGAGGTCACGGTGGGGGTCATGGTGGGTGTAGAGCAGAACAGTAAAGCAGCCTGCATGCTGCAGGATAACAGCAGAGGGAGTCGTGACTGACTGCTGGTGTTGTGTTGAAGTGTGCTCCCCCGTCAAATAGTGCTTCACCCAGTAATGCATACTTCCCACCTCAGTGGTCAGGTTTGGTAGGGGCACAGAGAGAGTGCACAAGAACTAGGTGAGTAAAAAAATAATGTTCGGTGGTCCCTACAAAAACCATATATGTTTTTTAATAAAATAAATAAAATAAGGATTTGGTCCACATGCACAGGAGGGGCAGAGGAAGGATCAGTTACATAGCTCCTGGGATTTACCAGTGTTTGGGTGCATTTAATTGAAGTTCTAGTGTTAAAATCACAGTTTGAACAATATGAAATATAACATATAATGTAAAAGTGTGAAACTAATATTTCATAAAAAGAGGGAGTGGGGGTGAAATAAAATAAAATAGAAGAGGGAATAACAAAATATATTTAAAAAATAAAAATACAAAACAAGACATAAAAAGATATTCATAAAAGATATTAAGAAAAACCCCAGATATAATAACATTAAAATAGAGTTATGTTAGCGTTTCAAGTAAAACAAAAAGTGCTAACGTTATTAAAACACAGGTTCATAATAAAACCATAAAGTGATACGTGCTTTAAGTATCAAACCATAAAAAACTAAGGGTTTGGGTCGGGTTTAGACGGGGGACACATATGGACGCGGAAACAGTACTCGATGTTACACCGGTGTTGTGGTCTCTTTAAACGCAGGGCGGAGAGCAGATTTCCGATCGTCCTGAAGCGGATTACAGCTCGAGTCGTGCGTCTGCGGCTCAATCATCAGAGCCGATCCGGAGACTT
The DNA here is from genome assembly GCF_008729295.1 of Plectropomus leopardus. NCBI lineage: Eukaryota > Metazoa > Chordata > Actinopteri > Perciformes > Serranidae > Plectropomus > Plectropomus leopardus. Next base: position 1,205,588 of record NC_056482.1, on the reverse strand, counting down.
CCCTCTGCGGGGAAACACTGCAGCTCTGCCTGCATGCTCAGCACCGCGCGGCACCATGGATTTCAACGTCAAGAAACTGGCTTCTGGAGCAGGGGTCTTCTTCACCCGGGCTGTGCAGGTAAACTGTGCTGTCACCGTGTAGTCGCGCGAGTAGCCTCCGGTAATCTGCGGATTGATTTACCGTCACAGTGAACCTGCAGTCTGCACGGATGAAAAATAGCCGCGGGGGCCGTTGCGCACTATTTCTGTAACGCTCACATAGCAGATTCTGGTGTTTGAAATAATAACTGTGCAGATGAATTCAGCTTTTGCTCTGTCGTGTATTTCGATGAGCAGGGCCTGCGCTGTAAGCCGATAAAGGTTTGTCAAGCCTCGATCCATTATTGATGGCTGTGATCGAGTGCATTACCCATGTGACACCAGCAGACTCTGCGCCCCTCCGAGTCAACAACAGGACGAGCTTCTGCGGGGAACATATGCAGAGACATGGGGCTCTTAGTTGTGAAATATATTTAATGTTATTAATGCCTGCCTGCCGCAATTGAATCAAAAACCTATGTATCGGATGAAACCTGACACCAAATCCCCTTCAAACTATTGGCAATTTAAACATTCTTCTGTATTACGAGCTTCCCACAACCAGTACAATCAAAACCACTCCCATTCACGAATCAGTTATGCTCAGCAAGACGTTCGGCATCCATGTATCTAACCAAGAAGCAGTTATTTCAATTAATGATCGATTTTTATTATCAGTTTTCACTTGGCTCTATGCGGGCACTTCCATTCAAAACACATCCACGGAGGAAGCGCACAGTAAATCCCATAGCTACTAAATCCTAAATTTCCTCTTAAATTTAGGTTTTTTTTGGGACACTTTGTATGCCGAATGTATTTCAATAGCCTATTGATGAATAAACAATCTTAAAAGCTGTTGTATCATCAATCAATTACTGCCGATATTTAGGCAAGCTGTAAAAGTATTTTATACGGGAATTCTTGGAAGAGCATATATCTGGCAGCCTCCATTAACCCTTTGAAATCTGAGCAAAGTGACTCAAATTTATTTTAAACACGGGAAGATGGCAATGAAAAGAAATGACCCCAAAATCTGCAAGAAATTAGCCTTGTGAAAGGTACAAGAAAATTACCTGAAAATTGGCCAAAAAATGGCTGGGGGTGAAATAATATTGTAACATAATAATGATGATAATAATAATAATAATTGTGATAAACTGTTAACATTTTTTCTGGACATTTTATCCGTACTTATAAAGAAACAATTTTCTAAATGACTGATTTTTTTTTATTTTATTTTAAATTAACCTTATCAGCATTATCAATATCAGTATCAATTCCTACAAATTTGCTTTAAATATGTCTGCAATGTGTCTGAATGCAGCACAAGTATCAATCAAGATTTGAAGGGTTAAATAAATGTGGCACTATTTTGACAGTTTTAAACACATTGGTCAAATCTGAAACAAGACCTGTGTGGACATGAAATACAATCCCATAATAACTGACAGTTACTAACTGCTCATTCCCGGGAATGTTTAATCCAGAAAACGTTTGTGCTCAAATCATCTCTCAAAGCTCACACACTGGTGTTGATGTTTTACTTGTGTATGAAGCATAAATGGTTGGTAATTTTTCATTTGAATTCATACAACCAAAAAACATCAAGATCCAGCACTGTGACAGCTTCAGTGTTTGCTAACAAGTGTTCATTAACTGTTGTAGCCTTGTTTCTGAACACATTCTGCTGTTTGACTGAATGGTTCCGTGAATGCAACAACTTCAGGTCGCTTTTCTGGAGGTTGTCCAAAAGCATTGTTGGAAACACAGGAAACCGCTGACTGCAGAGGAAGTAGGCAAGACATTCTGAGGGACGAAAAGGAACAGATGACAGCTCGGCATAGAATAAATCCTGGAATGCAATGAACAATTACAACAGTGGTTAATGATATTTACCGTCATTTATTTGTCCATACAACCAGCCAACGGAATGAGCCAGAGGAGGATAAACCTGACAGGGGGCTCGGGAGCAAAATAGAGCTGTGGGCCCATGTTGAGCCTTTCCCATGCTCTTTGAATCATTTTTTTAAAATTTATATTCGTTTGCCTTTAAAGAGCACTTTAACAGCAGCTGAAAATGTTGGTTCTGCAGAGTTTTGTGGTTTAACTCTTTAACACCTTGCTATAGTAATGTCAGTGTACTCCATGGTGCGGTTTCAGCAAAGTGTGTATGTGCCAAAATTCGGGGGGACATTCATCCATAAGGTGCCAGTGTACATAAAACAGCATCAAAATAGAGCTTGTTTATTCCAAAAAAGGTGCCAGTGAAGGATCCCCTGCACCTCCCGACAGAGGTCCTAGCTCAGCACCTAATGTCCTAAAATCCTAACCCTGAAAACATACTCAAATCTTAAAAAAGCCTTAAATATCTCAGAAATGTTCTTGGATCCTAGAAATGATCTAAAATCCTGTAAACGTCCTAAAATCACAGAAAGGTCCTAAAATCTGAAAAATATCTGAAATATCTGAGAAATGTCCTAAAATCCTAGAAATGTCTAAAATCCTAGAAATGTCCTAAAATCCGAAAACGTCCTAAAATCTGAAAAATGTCTGACATATCAGAGAAATGTCCTAAAATTCTAGAAATGTCTTAAAATTCTAGAAATGTGCTAAAATCCTGAAAACGTCCCAAAGTCATAGAAACATCCTAAAATTTGAAAAATGTCTGAAATATCTGAGAAATGTCCTAAATTCCTAGGAATGTCCCTAATATTCTAGAATTGTGCTCAAACCTGAGAAACATCCTAAAATCCTAGAAACATGTTCTGCGACTGGCCCCTGGCCTCCTCATTTTGCAAAAGTGGCCCTCAAGCAAAGCAGGTTGAGTATCGCTGATTTTAAGTTTGGTAGGTTCAAAGGTTTCAGTTTTTAACTCTTGTGTGTAGCTGGATTATTCTTTTTTAAATGACCACAGGGACAGAAAAGACAAGCATGAAATCTGTTTTTACAAGTTACATTCATGTAACTTTTTTAATTATTCTGTCAGTGAGTGAAGTTCTGCAAAGTGTTTGTGTCCCAGAGGACTGGACAGTCGGTAGTAAAAGGTTAATTAATCTAATTACTCCTCAGTGAATGTCAGACCTGCTGATCCAGCCTGTAACTGTCTGTCTGTCTCCCGCAGTCCCTTCTGAATGCTATTTTCCAGACCTGAGAAGATGTGACAGCTCGTTGGATCTCATTCATCGAGCTGCTGTCAGTCAGGGTTTCTGCCTGCTGTCATATCACCAAGTGATGGTGATATTTTTCTCCGTCATCTCTGTGTCCAGCTGGCTGCTGCGTTCTGCCAGTCAGACCTGGCAACCAGCAAAGACGGTCAAAGAAGTCAAACAGCACAAGTCATAAATCACAAAGTTTGCAGCCAAAGTAGGCATTTTCATAATTTACTGCAATATTCATATCTGGATATTGCAGTTGGTGAGAATAAAGAGCTATTAATCAGCCAATAAACGTTTTGCATGCACATATGAATGCATGCTCGTTATTAAGGCTCTGTAGATGCACAGTGTCTGCACAGTATCAGTAGTCTGCAGTAGTGGAAGAAAGGTTCAGATCCTTTACTTAAATTAAAGCACTAATTCCACCCTGTGAAAATACTCTGTTACAAGTAAAAGTCCCACATCGAAGAAGGTACTTAATTAAAGTAAGTATGTATAATCAGTATGAAAAACAAAAGTACACAGTACACAAAAATCTTCAAAATAAATAAATGAAAAAGAACACCCTGCAAAAAAAAATCCAAAATTCTATAAAAAAAAAGATGAAATTCACTCCAAACACCTATGTTATTACAAAAAAATCACCTCCAAGGAACCTCAATGTTATATAAAAGAAAAAACACTTCCAAACCTCAAAATCATTTAATTACCAACAAAAATGAAAATAACACCCCCCAAAACTCAAAATTATAAAATTATTTTAAAAGAAAATACAAAAAAGACTTAATTCTTTATTAAAATAGTTGGAAATGTATACATATAAATACAGCTCAGAGCTCAGTTTATTTAATGTCTACAATATCATAATTTTTTTTCTTTAAATTTCTTAAAGCTTGAAGCTCAGACACTATTCTTTCATTCACTTATAAATATGTGTACATATCTTGAAGTTACACGATGGACACTCAGGATCTCCACTGTGTCTCCCAGTTCACAGAGGAGAAGCTGGGCCAGGCTGAGAAGACGGAGCTGGATCCACACTTAGAGAACCTGATTACTCGGGCTGACTGCACCAAGAACTGGACTGAGAAGATCTTGAGACAAACAGAGGTGCTCCTGCAGCCCAACCCAAGTAAGAGAGGAACAAAAAGACATGCTGCCTCCTAAATACATGTTAGATGTCCTTATATGGAGTCCCAGAAGAAACAAATGACATTTATGTATATCTGCTTAGTCAAGAAAATCCTGAATTCAAATTCAAAGTCAGATTGAATAAAAATAATAACATATGTTTTAAAAGTAACTCTTAAATTTTAAATTGATTGTAGAATAAATTAAATGCGTTTTTTCATTTTCATTGCTCCGGGACTCCATAAACATTGTTCGAAACATATATTTCAAACTATTAGGAGCCAAAAACTTTTTCATTGTGGAAGGTCCAGTGGGTAGGATTTCAGGGGATATATTGGAAAAATGGAACATGATACAATGAGTGTGTTCTCTTATGTGTATAATCAGTTGCAAATAAGAATTGTTATATTTTTGTTACTTTAGAATTAGCTGTTGATATCTATTAGGGCGTGGCACTGCAGTATTTCTACAGTGGCCCAGAATGGACAAACCAAACCCTGTCTTTATATAGGGCCACTCGTGTTTTTGCATCAGCCACCATTGTTAAAAGCCTCTCTGTGACCAGCAGCATTTGTAAAACACAGATGAAAAAAATGTATGTGAAAGTGCTTTATTTAAGGTTTTAAATCAGCTGGTCTCTTTGTTTTAGAGATGAGGCAACCTCCGCAGATAATTCAGCTCCTGGTAAAAACCTCCTAACCATGAACACTGAAGAAATTCTAACTGGAAATTTCAGCTGGTTGCAGTTTGCAGTCTTCACCCTTAGATGTCACTAAACCCCCCCTAAAGCTTACACATTGTTCTTTCAAATTTGTTGAGGAATTATCTGTGTAACTTGGCTGCTGTCTGTGCTGCAGTTTTAAAGAACTTGAACTTAAATGTCATATTGTAATTGTGCTGCTTTAGCTCAGCAACACAATTTTATTACTAAGCAACTTTGAAATCACACTTCTAGGTTCTCATAGTCATTCATTAATCTGTTGTAGACCTAGACTGGATAGAACAGCAGGATGGACCTTGGCAGTCATGTCTAACTGTGTGTATTTTCTAACCCTCCATGCTCCAGTTGACCACACCGGTAAGTCATTTCCCAGGGTGCTGTGTGATTACTAACTATAGCTTCCTCTACATGAATGAGTGCAGAATGTAGTATACACAGACCTACAGTATGGCTGCATGCTTTCATTCCCAGTGTGAATCAGATAGATAGTACCACATGTTGAGAGCAGAGTGAGCACACACTCAGAGAGGAGACAGTCTGCTGTGAAGTGAGTGGACAGACTGTGAGGACAGAAACAGGGGTTGAATTACTAATGACCTCCCAAGCAGGAAGATGCCTGGAAGCACTTATTTGATTGGATATGGCCAGCGCTGCTCTCAGAGGTAAATCCTCAAATAAAAGCTGGTACAGTAATAGTAAGAATGATAGAGGCTCAAATAGCTGTCGGCATCATGAACATCAGAAGTGAGTTGCTGGAGCATTGGATGCACATTTTATCATTTATCATAATAAGCTTACTTGTATCATATCTAATATAGCCTTTATATTGTTCATACCTTATTAGTGTGTTTTCCAGCCAGATTCACGTGCATAAAAAATAGACCAGACACCAAAATTGTTGCTTCAGATTGTGAGCCATGGGGCCATGGCGCGTCCAGTGTGAACAGTCCCATTGCTCAACACAGGCGCCGAAAGGAAGCAGGTAGCACTCTATGGATAGAATGAACACGGTGCCACTGTGTTTTTAGTTCATGAAAGTCACATTTTGGCCGCCTGAAAATGACCTGTTACTCGATAAGTGTTTGGTTGTATTTAAAACACAACACAAAGCAGTTTTTCTGAGGTATAAAATTTACCTGGAATCATGGAAGCTGACTTGTAAGTGTACAGCCGGTATTCACAGCCGGGTCAAATGACTCTGCAGCAGTCAGGGGTTTTTATCACCTTAGACTCTGATTGGCATTGATGGAAACACAGCACCTCCTTAACCGGCTGGACATAAGTGAAGCGCCACCACTAAATATCCTCTGCCTCCTCCTAAGCAGCGCTAAAACACTGATCCAAATGAGCCTGCACCGAGTTTGAAAGAGAGACTGAATAAGAGATGTATAAAGAGAAGGAACCACATTAAGTTTCACAGACCTCTGTTCCTGCTGCTTTCTACTTTTTACCTGTTCTCCTGCCTGCCTGTGATGTTGAACTGACACAGCACAAAAAAAAGAAAACAAAAAAAACGCACACAACGGCGTGCTTGTCTGCTGCGGAGTTGTGTACACAGCTCTGCACTACTGGCAATAGGAAAGTCTATAGTCTTTTTTTGAATGGGTTAACCCGTATTTGAAAATGCATGCCCTAATTTTGGTGGAAAAGGGGGTATTTGCTTGCCCATATAGGTGGGCATGCGCTATGCCCTCAGGTTCTTAGCCAGATCTCTCCTCGCTCCTCTACAGCTCCACACACTCGCCCAGTTATGCTCACGTCTGACTCCAAAAAACCAAGATGGCAATGGCAAAAAATGCCAAACTCGAGGCTTCAAAATAAGAGTCCACCAATGAACGGGTGACGCTTGGTGGATTCATCCATTATTTCACAACAGAGGTGGACAGAATCACACAAATTACTTTCAATCACTTTAATTAAGCAAACAGTAATTAGTTAAGCATATGGTGTTCTGTGCTAATGCACTTTGCCTCTATTTGCTGGGGATATCATTAGCATGCTACATTACAGGAATCATTCCAAAAAATCCGAGATGCAGTACTGTAGATAACAGATATGAAGTAGCTGCACAAATGAGTCATATTAGCAGCGTGCCAGCTTTAACAGACGCCTGGCAGCCAACATGTGCAAGAAATTTAATCTCAAAACAGCTTACAGAAATACAAGGAAGGTTTATTGTTGCTGCCTGGAGCATCAGTCACTGCTCAATGATGGAACCAGAAAGGACATGTGAACCAACATAGTGACCCGGAATAGGTGACTGTCACCTTCAGCTCATTGATGTTATCAGGCTTCATTAAAGCAAATGTGTTTGGTTATCATCATAAAAACTGAAGCTCAGTGCTCATTTGATGCTCCAAGATGATGTTCACTCTCTATATTTGTGTCTTATGCAGTTTGGCTCAGCACTGAAAATTTGAAATATGTGTACATATTCCTGTATGCAGCAGTACTTGAGAAACTGGGAAAAAAACAAATGTAAATTTGAGAATATTGCAAATAAAATGTTAGTAGCTGATTTAGCAGTTTTCCCCCAAAAAGTTATAATTTTTCCAGAATTTGAGGAACTGTCTTAACCCATTGAAATAGCAAGAAATTAGTAGATTTAAAAAAATTGTTGCTCATTGTTTAAAGAGCTAGGGGAAAATGTGTAGGGAAAAAAGCTAGGGAAGACCTATATTTATAATGATCATAATCGCATATTATTATATTCAGTATTATTTTCCAGGTCATTTCGTTGTTTTTGTTTATTTTGTAGTTTTTTGGTTTTTTTTTAACCTTTTGTTATTTTTTACTAATTTCTTGCATATTTTTGGGTTGTTTCTTTTTTTGTTGCTCATTGCCTTCTTCCCATGTTTTTGCAAGAAATCATGCTCATTTTGCTCAGGTTTCAAGGGGTTGAGATTATTATTAAAGTATAGAAATAAGGTTAATTAAAACTCGAATGGACACAACCAAACGTCTCCTCTGACCTGTTCTCCAGGCGCTCGAATAGAGGAGTTCATCTATGACAAGCTGGATAAGAAGCTTCCCTCGAGGACCACTAACCCTGAGCTGCTGGGCCAGTACATGCTGGAAGCCGCCAATGAATTTGGTCCAGCAACGCCATACGGTCAGTGGGCCCATACTAACGCTGAATGTTGCATCAGATGAGACTTTGCTTGTTCTCATGAAGTACTTGAGGGCAGGAGATGCTTTCCTGAGGCAGCTTTCCGTCTATTAGCGATAATAATGAAGTAGCTGATTGATCAGTGTGTTCAGTCTGATCCGTAATATGTGTGCTGTTTGCATGCGTGTATTTGTAGGCAGCACCCTGATCACAGTGGGAGAGTACCAGAAGAGACTGGGAGGAGCCGAGCGCGAGCTCCTGCAAACCTCGGCGGCCACCTTCCTCACTCCTCTACGCAACTTCCTGGAGGGAGACTGGAGGACCATATCAGTAAGACTGTTACAGCCACTCTAGACAAACAAAGGCTAGGTGAGACACTGAACATTTAAAAGATGTGGCACACACTTCTGCAGGGAGAAAAAGACCAATAAAGTTTATTTCTAATTGTAAATGAGAACATACTCACACTAAATGAAGAAACAAAAAGGGTTTGGAGATCCTGGGCGAAACAAACAAAAGACAGGGAGTGTCTGGGTCAGCCACTCACTGGGCCATCGAGCTCAGCTCGTCCCCCTAAACCTCCTAACTAAAAACCCTAACCCTAATGCTAGCTGCTAGCTCGCTTAGCATGCTGCATTTACAGCTATGCTTAACTGTAATAACCCAGATAGCAATTTTTAGTTCTAAAAATGTTCTAAGAATGGTACAATGCAATGTTTTAGTAACATTTTCAGCAGCATGTTTTCTTTAGTTCCCAGAATGTTCTTTTTAAAGTTAGGGTAACATTCTCTATAATCATAATTTTTTTTTGTTAACATATTATATTACATTTTCATGAAAAATGGTCTCTAATCTCAGGCCTCAATAACATGCTACGAATGTTACTTTGTTCTTCCTTCGTTCTCATGTACTCCTGTTTTGAAAAAACAAAAATCCTTAAAAGGTTCTTTGAACATTAGATTAAATATTATTATATTTTTTTAAAACATTGTTACACCTTATAGGTAACGTTAGCCAATGATGTGGGAACGTTCCCTGCTAGCTGGGAATGCTCATAGTATTTTTACAAGATAAAAAAACAGGCTTAAACTAGTAAAACAAAAGACTATACCTGGTGTCTCTGGGGTTAGGTCATGTTTATATTACCCAACCAACATTGTTAATAATGCATTACTTCAAGCCTTACTCAAATGTAAATAGGTGAGTTATATTAAAATTAACCCCCCGCACAGTTGTCATGAATGTTAAAATTAGCAATAGAGACCAAAACAGTTGTTTTGTTTCAGGCTGTAAACATGTTTATTTCTGCTGTTAAGTATGGCATTTTAACATGGGGGTCTGAGGAGACTGACTCACTCTTGGAGCCAGCCTCTGTTGGCCATTAGAGGAACTGCAGTTTTTGTGTTGGTTCCATTTTAAAGCCTCAGAAGTTGCCACTTGATGAACAAACACCAACACTAGTGCACTAAAACTGATTTTGTGCAGTTTTCTGTGGAGAGTCATCATATACAGAGCTGGCTGCTTTGATTCATTGTCAGCTGAATAGAAACGTGGTGTTGCAGAGTTTGTTCCCTGCATCAAATCTTCACTTTCTGATTGGATCCCTCCTGTCCTCTGCAGAAAGAGAGACGGCTTCTGGAGAATCGACGGCTGGATCTTGACATCTGCAAAGCACGCCTGAAAAAAGCCAAGCAGGCAGAGGCCAAAGCAGCAGTAAGTAAAAAAATTCATAATGTTACTTTGTTTTTACTGCTGATATTCTCCTTCCTCTTCCTCACTTCTGTTTTGAACTACAGTAATCATTAGACCCGCTGCAACAAAACTGTGCACATAGTCTATAGTCTCCCACCTCTCAGGCAACACTGATCAAACTGAACCTCCAGGTGGTGGCACTAAAACATCCACTTGTACTTAAAAATCTGTCATCTCTTAAAGAAGTATTGAATTCTTTTGTCTTCCTGGGGCAGCAGGAAAAGTTCTTAACACAACACTCAGTACGCTTACATGATGTTGGAAATATTATCTAAGTCCGACTAAAACTGGACCTTTAAAATACACGTAAACATGTTAATCCAACTGAAATCGGACAAATTCGATTTTTTTTTAAAATTGGAAATCTGACGTGCTCTTTGTTGCAGCGCCAGCCTCTTTCTTTGGTTAGGGATAGGGACTACTTGTTATTTATCGGAAGGGGCGCAAAAAGGATAAGGCACTAAAGAACTTCAAACATGAAGAGGGTTTTTAATTTTTGCTTAGGTTAGGGACATACAACTTGAAAAGGTAGTATTTTATATTTATTTAAATAAAAAGTTTAATTTCAGCTACCCCCTCCTTAGATACATAAAGTAGATGTCCTGCTGTGGACAGGGCCACAGCAAAACATATTTTAGACACCTAAAAAAAATCAGTATCATTTTTGAGTGTTCACCATATTTGAATCTTGTCTCCTCTTTAGCTTCCACAACAGCTGATGGAGGCAGCGGCAGAGCAGCAGCTCCACCATTCATTGTAAAATTTTTCTCAACGTCTGGTGGTTTTTATATAACAGTTTCAAATCTCCATCAGTAAGGGCTGTCTTACAGCAAAGTAAAGCAGTGAAAATATTCTAAATATAAATATATATATGGATATTGACTTTTTAAGCTGGCTTAAAACTAATCAGTGAAGGCAGAGTTTGCTTAGTGCCTCTTCATTATATGCACATGATGTGGCAGTTTTCCACCCCAAAGTTATTGTAAATGAACAGTTACGATTTTGATGCGGTCTGTAGCGCTGACTGTAATACAGGTTTATTGCAACTCTGCTGTGATGGAGTTGGACATATACTTTCATCAATAAATTGATTCGCCTTTTCTACTGGGACAAGAACAGTAGTCCACTTAAATGGCTTAATCAAGCTATGACCGTAGCTTGCCTAACTGCATGTAAGTGAACTGACTGACATATTGTCTCCCATCACTCAATGAAAAAGTCGGCATTGTACGTTTCTGCAAGCCCCAAAAACATTAGGTTTGCTTGTTTTGTCTGTATCGTATCAGTGTTAAGTGACATAGTATCTGAGCTGACCTTCATCATGTCATCAGGAGGTGGAGGTGATGGTGGATGGTGTGTCACTCAGGTGTGAAGCCTGCTAAGCGGCAGGACATTGCTCAAGACCAACAAACAACAAATCTGACAGTTTTTTAGTAAGTCATCTGTGTTCCCAGCAGCTTTTTAGGCACCAAACATGGGCTGGTGTTTTTCCCAGCGGGAATTGTGCCCCCAGTACTCTGTATTTTAAGTCTAAACAGGATCTTTTGAAATGCAAAGTTCCACTGTTTATACTGTGTGTAGTATAAATGTAGCGAACTTGGCTCTGCAGAAACATACAATGCCAGCATTCTTTTCTGGCAGTTGGGTTGTATCTATATTTAATGTTGTTGCTGCAATCATGTTAACCATGCAACAAACATTGCCTATTCATAAATCTAGCAGACACACAGGAATATAAACTGATAAATCCAGGCCAATATTGGTTCTGTTTTGCTCTCCACCAACTCCTGAGTTAAGAAATTTGTCTTTTCAGCTGCTAAATGCTCCACTAGGTTCATCAGCTTTTCACTTACTTTGTTAGTGAGCTGCTTAGTGCTGGCAGGTAGAGTACATTAACCTTATCAGAGCTTTTTGTCAGAAGATAGCTGCCTGCTGAACACAGTGTCTCACACAGTGAGAGGAACTGCACAGCAGGTGGTATGCCTCTTAAATCTGAGCAACCATCTTTATTTTACATGCAGCCCTTTAATCCTTTGTTAATGTAAAATGATTGTATTCTGCAGCTTTAACAGAAGTCAGATAAACAAATTAAATTTTTCTTAAGATTCTCTGTTACAGTTTTTACAATGTTAATATTATTAAAAAAGTCCCCATGTAATATAAAAGGGTCTCTCATGATACCACAGCTGCCGAGAGTTATAACCCAACTGTGCAGTTCTATGCTTTTCTTTTACTGGGTACAAGACAAAAAAACGCCTGAAAAAGGGAGGTACTGCAAAAACTACAAGGAGCACAATGATGACGTAGCAACTAACTATATTTATATTTAAGTCACTTCATAATGTTTGTCTTTCTTCAGAATAACCTCTGCAGTCATTGTGTTTGTCTTGTGTTGCACTGATCTGGTTACTTCTTCAAATGGCATGTCTGCACTAAAAACACCTGCATCTTAACACTGAATATAAAAGCTTGTCGGATGCTATGCCGGCTGCCTCACGCCTGGAACACACTGTATGCATGAGCAGTGCGTGACAGCAACCTTGCCGAACTGCACTGCGTTGCACGCTCACGCTGTTCACACTGGTAGCATCGTTGCCCCAACACCTGCTGCTTGCTGCTACGAGTTCTGTATTTCCACATTTATAAGCACATATTCCACTTTTATGAAGTCGTGCAAGCTCTTGCATTGTCAACAACACGGTCCTGCAACTATTTCAAAATAAAATGGCTAGTGGTGTGGCATGCCAAAAAAATCGGCAAGTGATGAACTATCCAGGTTAAAAGTGTTCAAAGCTTGTGATACTAGAAAACCTAAGTGAAGCCTACAGACAGCTGAATAAAACTACAATGAGGTCTCTGATCAGTACAGAATAGAGACCAGCAGGGGGCGACCTTCTCACAGCAGGGGGCTGACAGCTGCTTTAGATTGATCAAATGAGCCTGTGAGCAATGTTCAAAGAAAAAAAAACATGTAAAAAATATTTAATAAAAAGCAAAATAGCAATAAGATGATAATTCAGATCATAAAAAAGGCAGTGGATCCATCAAGGTAAGAATGTCATTTGACTCCCAACCATTTATTGCTTTAACAGCAATCGGTAAATTATTCACAGTCATGAATAATTCATATATCACACACCAGCACCTCCTGTCTGCTCTGAACCACCTGCTGCTTTCAACATGTCAGTGTTGTGCACCAGCTGCATCTGATCTGATGTCTTTATGCTGGTTTGCTTCTGGCTAACGTCTTTTTGTTTCTCTGCTTAACGACTGTTGCCTGCATGACTGTGCCAACATGTCCTCCCTGCTCTTGTTTGTAGGCTGCACCTGATTTTCAGGAGACAAGGCCTCGAAATTATGTTCTGTCTGCCAGTGCATCAGCGGTAAGAGAACAATTAGTGGAGTGTTAGCAATACACCCATGGACCAACAAAATGTTTTTTTCTTTTGTTCTTTCTTTTTCTTCTTTTTATTAGTGAAACAAAAGACAGGGTACCAACATTTTTTATTTATTTATTTTTGCTAATGATTTATGAGTCCCTTTTGAGTAGAATTCCACCATTGTAAATTCTTTTTGTGTGTTTGGAACATAATTTGACTTTATGACTCTTCTCTGCCAGAGCTACGCTGCTATGATTTGTTGCCTCTTGTAGCTGCAGCGGCTGCTTTTAAGCAAAGGGTAGACAGACTGCCTTTAACGTATGCAGGACTGAAACTGAAAATATAAAAAATAAATAAATGAAAATGACATGACAATATTTAGTTTCCCATTTAATTTTCCATTGTATTAATCAGTTGATTAAGTTTCATATTTACTCACTTATTAATTTATGTATTATTTCCCATTTTGCGTATAAATTCCCCTGTTTTTTTAATGTCACATTTTATCTTCCATTTTTCATATTTATTAATTCATTTTTTAATTTTTTGTGAGTTTTCATTTATTTATTTCATTTATTTATTTTAGATTTTGTCAGTTTCAGCCTCTTCTGTAGTCGTCTCCCTGTAAGTAAAGGTTTTATTTTAACATCTGTGGAGATGAGTTTAACAGCCAAATACATTTTTTAAAATATATATATTCCTATATAAAGTTATCCAAATTAAACCTGGAATAAGTTTACAGCAACACCCTCAGTGGGCTGTAATGTTGGCTACCTGTGGTTGTTTGGAGTTTTAATTTAAATTGAAAATCTTGAGTAAAGATAGGAATTACACTGTTATTTGCATGTTACACATTTTGAATGATTTGTTGTTTGAAAGTTAGTTAGACTGTTGCATGATCTTTGCAACATAAATATGATGTCAGCATGTTTGCGCATGTTTAATTATTGTTATGTTGGTTGAACTCTAAATGTTCATATTCTTTTTTTGACGCACAAACAATGTGAGAAAAACTGTATATTTTGAATGCATCAGACACAGCTATATGCTGCGCGATAACTCCATCCTGTTACGGTCTGAAATTATGATGTGTCTCTAAAAAACGTAATCAAGTTACAGCTGCCCTCGTCAACTGGCAACAAGCTGGGACGTTCCGTAAAATTTAAATCAAAGTAAAATCATACAAATAGTCATTATGAATCAATTTTTAAAAAAAGTATGGCTTGACTAGAGAAGTTCTGATACTATGTGGTTCTAGGTTATTTCGGTCAATACCTCAAAGATATCAATTGCCGACAACCAGCCCAAAGGTTTAAGTTGAATGCTGTCTGGTTTAGTTGGAGCTGTTGGGTCATTTAACCCTTTGAAACCTGGATAGACAATATTTTTCTTGAAATGTTTTAGGTAATTGTCTTGTAACATGTTGCTTATTTCTCATTTTTAGGTCATGTCTTGTTAAGTTGCTAATTTCGCAAAATGCAAGAAATTTGTAAAAAAAAAAAAAAAAAAAAGTGAAAAATGAGAAAGAGGAAGAAAGAATTCTAAGTTGTTTTTTTTTAATTAGGGGAAAATCTATAGTTATCATGACCAGAAATTTACATTTAAAATGATTAAATGAAATAATTTAAAAATGTATTTTCTCTATTATTATTATTTTTATTATTATTATTATTATTATTATTATTATTATTATAATTATTATTATTTTAACAAGAATAGTAATAATTATAAAACTAATTTATTTTTGTTTTTTCCTCTTTTTTTTCCCCCTTAGTTTAAGATACAAAGTTACTGATTCCAAATTTCTCAGGTTTCAAAGGGTTAATCTATAACATTGTATCATATTTTTAAGTTAGTCGTATTACTGTATTTTTGTATGTGAACTGTTTATTTTAAGTATCTGGTGACAAACCAGAAACGGTGCAGAAGTATTAAGTAACAGAAAGTGGAATAAACTTTCTTTGATTTTGACAGTTCAAAGTATGCAGGTTCAGACTGAACCACTTGTGCAGTTTAATTTGGATTTTTTATATTATTTATTTATCCATTTAAATTCTTCTGTGATTAGCCCCCCCTGTATGTCAGACAGCGTTGTAGAGTAGCAAAGCGTTTGCGGCCTGTTGACTGTGAGTGTGTGTGTCTTTGTGTTGGCTGTGTAATGAACCAGTTGCAGAGTGGCTGGGAGAGCTGGGATGTTGCTACGGATCCCAGTGAATCGGAGCAGAGGAAGGTTGTGCACAGAAACATCTGTTAGCAACAATCAACTAGGATTAGAACCTTGTTATTTTGTGCTGTTTACCTGTGGTGGTAGTCAGTGGTCAGTCTCCAGTCATTTCGTTTTCTGTGGTCAAGACCTTGTTATCCCCCCCAACCCCCTGGAGTACCACCTGACGTGGTTTCAGGGTCATAGTGCCAATTTGTGTTTTTTAATATGCGGGTGTTTGTGTTTCACTATGCGGGATTCCATTAAATCTCAAATTGTGCAAATTGAAATTGCAAATATAAAATACACTTAATGGAAACATGAAAATTGTGGAAAAAAAATCCCATTTATTGCAAAAAAAGTTTTTACACTGGCATCAAGTGTTTCTTGGAAGGTTATCTACAGAGGAGAAGTCACAGAACGTCACTCAGTGGAAACACAGTCATCTCACAGTTGTGTTTTACTGACATTTTGAAAATGTCGGTTAAGTTTTGTGCAAATCTGTAATGGAAATCAGCCTTCTGACAAGGAGCTAAGAGAGAGCTAAAGAGAGCTGCATGTGGCTCCAGAGTTGCAAGTTGCTTATGCCTGGCCTAGTTAGTCAGTTTGACCACAGTTCAATGACTGACATGATTTACAGCTGAGTCTCCTAGGGAGAGACTCCTTGGCTCTGGTTGGTAGTTTTTGGTGCACCGTGGCCAATTCTAGCAAAATTGAGGCAGTAGGAGGAGAAGGGACATGATTTCTTTCCTCTTTATGAGTATAGTGAACATTTCTGCAAACATGTCACAAAGTTCCACTCATAAAAATTACCAGCTGTAGTTTTAATGTTGCCAGGTAGTGACAAATAAATGGTGAGTTTACAGAAAATGAGGACAAACAGCATCATTAGCAATTTTTCTTGATTTTCCAGGCAGTTTGATGAAAAAGTCCTGTTCACATAAAGTTCATCAGTCACTTTCTAGCATATTAATACCCTGGAGTAACATGTCTGCGCAACGTGCACCTGTGTTACATCCAGAGGTTTGATACCTTAGCATCATGATCACTTGCCCCTTTGTCAGAGTTTATTCTTGTGAGATCTATTGTATACGTAACCCACCGCAAGAAGCAAAGCACAGAGATAAGAGAGGATAAAAGAAATGGGGGGGGGGGGGGGGGGGGTACAAAATAAATAAATTAGAACACTGTATAAAAATTTCTATTCATTCTGTTTTTCACATGCAATGTCTAAAACATGTACACTAATGTTCTTATATCTTTTATACAATGGGAAAGATGCGTTCTCTTAATAAAACATGTTAAACACAGGGGGGCGCAGTACACCAACCTTTCATCACCTGCTGACTAGAGAGTCAGGTGGAGTTCAGCTGACACACACACACACACACTCGTCACTGAGCTAGGTTTGTGTATCATCTGTTCTTTCAATTCCATCTAGGAAACTAAAAAACAAAAATGAGTGAAAATTTTGTCTGTTTTTCTGTATAACCCAAATATTAAAAGAGGCATTTGTTTTTCTCATCATCTGCTTGAAAGGAAAATCAAATAAATAAGGACTTCAAAAATAACAAGTCAAAATACACCAAGGTCCTTATTTTTATTTATTTATTTTTCTCATTTCTCATGGTGTCATTCTGCTGCGGCTCCATGCTGCCAGGAGAGTGATGCTCATGACAGTGAAAAATATTTCAGGACGTATGGTAATCAGAGCCAACTGCAAAAACTGGACTTGTTATTTTGTTTTTGTTTGCTTATTTATTTGATTTTTCCTTTCAAGCAGATAATGAGAAAGGCAGATATCTTTTTGTAAAGATTTGGTTTAGAGGCTTACAGAGAAACAAGTTAACATTTTCACTCCTTTTTTGTTTTTTATTTTGTCAGATGGAATTGAATAATTTCATAGATGGATGATACATGGACCTGTATACTGTACGCTTAACGTCAAATCAATATTTTTGTTTATTTAGCAGCTCTAATTACACTTTTTTAAGGCAAAAAATTGGCTTATTTCAACAATATTACAGTTTCTCAAATGTATTAACACAGGCAAAAAACTTTACTACTGTGAGCCTGACTTAAAACCCTAGATATGCCCTAAAATCCAAAAAATGTTACAAAACCCTATGAATGTCCTAAAACCCTAGACACGTCCTAAAAAACCCTAGGAATGTCCAAAATCCCAGAAACTGTCCCAAAATCCTAGAAACATCTTAAAAAATCCCCGAAATGTCCTAAAATTCCAGAAACATCCTAAAATCCTATAAATGTCCTACAACCCTAGAGACATCCTAAAACCCTGGAATTGTCACAAAATCCCAGAACTATCCTAAAACCCTAGAAATTTCCTAAAACCATAGAAATGTCCTAAAATTCTAGAACTTGTACGGGGCTGCTGTGACTGGCCTTTGGCCTCCTGTTATTTTGGAAGAGTGGCCCTCCAGGCAAAGCACATTGAGCATTCTTGACCTGTGACCAAGGATGCACAGATGTGCGCTGACCGTGAAAATGAAAACTGCGTCATCGTGCACCTTATGCTGTGTGCTGCTTCATAGATTCAGCAGAGTTTCCCCTGTTAGCTCCCCTCTTAGGTTCAGATTGGCTGAAGCCCGGACATTGCTTATAGATCTTCATACTGTCTGCATCATTTGATGTTTGAGTCTGAGAAAAGATCCTGACTGCTTTTTTTCTGTTCTCCTGCTGCTTCTCTCAGCTGCTGAGTGAGGAAGTGGACAAAGTAAGTACCTTCACTGATGGACAGTGTGTGTCGGTCTGTGTTTGTGGGGGGGGGGGTGCACTCTGTTGTGCCACGTGTCTGCGCAGCCCTTTAAATGCTTCCTTCCTGTCCTGTCATTTCCACTTGCAGGCAGAGCACGAGCTGCGTGTGGCTCAGACGGAGTTTGACCGACAGGCGGAAGTGACCAGGCTGCTGCTGGAAGGCATCAGCAGCACACATGTGAGTGCATAACACCACCCAAGAGACTCCCTGTGTGAGCCAGCAGTAATGAAAAAGTATTAGTCAGAGTTGGCGTGGCATCCAGCCAGGAGGAGCATGGCAGAGGAAATGAGCAACATGAATGATTGTTTTGCACTGATTCAAAACATTACACAGATTTCCAGATGGTTCCAGGGTAAACATTATTTTTGTTATGTTGGACTTAAGTGAACTTTGACACACAAATTTGCAGCATCAATATTGCAGTAGCAGTCATGCTAACCTTGGAGGGATGGCAGAGATAAAGAAACTAATGTAACTTTGCACTAGAGCTAATGTAACTTCTCAATCGAGCTAATGTAACTTTGCAGTACAGCTAATGTAACATTGCAGTAGAGGTAATGTAACATTGCAGGCAGTTATGTAAAAGTCGATGGGACAAATACATCATTTGATTTGAACGTATCATCCCATTAAAGATTAGCTCTATTTAGCCAGTTAGACTGACTGTATGAGTTAAGTGTCTGTCAGCAGGCTGAAGGTTGAGTTTACAGAACAATGCAAAGAATAAAATGTTTGGAGAGTTAGTGTGTGATGCGGCAGCAGCATGTTCCTGGCTTTCTGAAGTATGAAATGTTCGCTTGCCAACCACAGGAGTTCAGTCACCAAGGCTCTAAAACAACATATTTCACAAAGGCACAACTTAGGGGCAGTTTACACGGGAACAGTTCTTGTACGAAACAGGTTTAATGTCTTTTACACAAAGCATTCACTCAGCAAAAATGAAAAATACAGGCAAATAACTTATTTAACCCTTTCAACCTAAATAAATCGCCTTTTTTTTTTTCAAAACATGGGAAGAAAGTAATGAGCAACAAAAGAAGAGATGACCCAGAAGTTAGCAAGAAATCTGTGAAAAATCAAAAAAATTCCAGCAAGGTAGGAGGGCACGCACATCCAAAGAACCTCTACAGATGCAGGATCAAGAAATGAAACCAAGGCAAGAGTCAAAAGTTCCCTGAAAATTTGCACCAAAAAAAAACCCTAGAAAGAAAAAAGAGAAAGTAAAACAAAAGAAAATGGAAAGCAGGAAATGACCTGAAAATAAAGCTTAAAAAAATCTAAAATAAAATAATTTTAAATATATAATTATGAATGTAGTTCATAGTCTTCTACATTTACTAATCTCTATTTTGCTCTCTTGTTTAATATGCCAATCCGTCGTCTTTGGTGCTCACAGTTTCAATCAAATTAACTGAATGATTGAATTGTAGAGAATCTTACCAAGCTAACATTGTGTGTAGCATGTCCATATTGACATGAGTTTAAACATATATACAAATTATATGCATGATCCAAGAAGCTAACTAACGTTATCTACCGCAGGGAGCCAACAAATTGGTTTTATACATCCAAAGAACTTCTAATAGCGTCTAATAGAGACAGGGCTTTTTTTGTCAAAATGTGTCGCCACACCAGGCTAATAAAAGGGACTGGGCGTTTAATTGGGACTAGGCTTTAATTTAAAGTGTTTTACAGCAAGCACAACTATACCAAAATACTTCTTTATTCCATAAAGCGTAAACAGAAAACACTAAATAACAGTGTTCGTACAGTTTCTTTGTGTAGTGTTTTGGGCACTCAGCCTTCAGCCACCTATGTATAACACGTCACCATTTAACTCACTGTGAACTCCAGAGAGAGTTGTTAGTAGCATTTATGATGACTTTTTGATGAAAATGGGGACATTAGAGTATTCTGATCCAACTGTTTCATATTTAGATATGTATGTATCATTGTGTTTATGGGTTTCCACTCATACTTAGTTTATCTTGTCCTCTCTCCCCTCAGCTCAACCACCTGCGTTGTTTGCAGGATTTTGGGGAGGCTCAGGCCACTTACTACGCCCAGTGTCATCACTACATGCAGGATCTGCAGAGGGAGCTCAACAAGTGAGGATTCACACAGTAGCTTCATCTGCAACATGACAGAGGCAGAGCAGATCATTTCTTTTGTAGCTCACTCACTCAAAGGGGAATGAGACTTTGTAGCATGGTAAAAAAAAGTTTGAAATGTTTTAAATGATACTGTAAAGGTAACATTGTAACACTTAAATTTCGTTGCTTGCACTTTTGCAAAATGGATTGGATTTTTGGGACATCTACGTATTGCAGGATCAAATCAATATTTTTGTTTATTTAGCAGCTCTAATTACACTTTTTTTTTTAAGACAAAATAATGTTATTTCAACAATATTACAGTTTACCAAATGTGTTAACACAGGCAAAAATCTTTACTACTGTGGGCCTGACTTAAAACCCTTGATATGCCCTAAAATCCAAAAAATGTCATTTATAGATTTGGAGAAATGGAGATAACCACTGACTAACTGCACACCAGCCACTGTTGGCTTTGGCAAACACATTGCCTCAGCTGACACGGCTGGACGTGCGTAATATGCTTACACTGTTTCCCCAAAACATCTTCATTGAAGATGGCCACAGCAGCTGTTTCGTACATCGTAGTTTGTTTCCAAACGGCAGACAAGTGCTATCACATATCTACGAAAAAGTCATGCTGGTTCCAGTGAATTTATCTAAATCCTTTTGTTCTGCTCAAGGAGCTCTCGAATTTGTTTCAAGAACAGCACATGCATGAACCGATGACACTGCTCTTTGTTATGAAACATCAAGAAGTGTCACTCGAAGTCAAAATAAACTTTGAGAAAAAAAGGAATAGACATATTGATCAAAGCATGCTGGGTCTGTTTAATACACTAAACACATTTCTTTTGCGTAAAGCCCTTTTCCTGTATACGTTCATCTGTCTGTCTGTGGACGGATTTGATCAAAGTGATGACGTAAAAAATGGGCAAAATAAGTCATGCAATCATTTAGACAGATGTGGAGGGTGGGAGGAAAGGGGACATTGCTCAAATAATAATACTTTATGACAGTGTTTAAAGTATTTTTGGGATTATCTGTACTTTACTTTAGGTCTTTATATTTCTGTCAACTTTCCCTTTTACGCCACTATATTTTCTAAATAAAATGTATATTTTAACTTTACTACATTTCCCCTGAGCATCTTAGGAGCTGTTTATACAGCAACAGATCTTGTATGAAACGTTTAAATTTAGTTGTCTTTTGGCTTTTTGTTCACACAACAACAGCGTTTTAGGGGCCTGACAATGCAAACTTTTGAAACTGGATTCCAGAGTGCAATTTTTTAAAAAACGCTGCCCTCTCTGTTGCAGTGTTAACTGCCAATGTGCAGTTCATGTAAGAATGGTGACGTCCTTGTCGCACTGCTTGTGCACACTGCGTTTCAGACAAATAGCCAATCAACATTCTCCAGGAATTTGGAATCTTTTTAATCCAGCGTCAATCAAAGTTACAGTTCATCGCCCGTTTAGACCATGGATCTATAATAAATCGGTTTTGACAAAGCTGTCAGTTCTCATGAGCGTGTTTGCGTTGATGATTGCTGTTCTTCTGTGGTATTTCATTACAAAGTTACACCATCAACCACTGGGCTGGCATGCATACTACAGTGTCTTCGGTTGTTTTTGTGGATCCGTGTACATGAGGATCATTTTCACAATGTTATCATATGAAGGTGGATTTTTTTTTTTAAATGCAAAGGAAAGACTTTTTTGTATTAGGTAAGGCTGTTCTCATCTAAACGTGACTTTAGTTACTTTCTACAAAATAGGGAGGAAGGATGGAGGAAGGAGGGAGTTAGGAACTGATGGAAGAATAAGCCATAGGAAGGAAGGGAAAAACTGGATTTTACTCTTTTAGTTGTGAAAAAGACCTAATTTTTCCTCTAGTGTAATGCACACTAAGTGGCATATGTTACGAGAAATAAACTTTATAATCCTCTGACAGCTGGCATATTAATTATCGGCATTTACTTGTACTTTTACTTTCAGTACTAATTACATTTAATACAATAAAATGACTGTTGATACTTAAGCGCAGGAAATATCAGATACATGAAGACTAGAAATTTACGACATTTCTAGGTTTTTAGGACAGTTCTAGAATGTTTGGACATTTAGGATCTTAGGGCATTTCTAAGATTATAAGACATTTCCAGGATCTAATGATTTTTCTAGGATTTTAGGACATTTCTGGCATTTTAGGACATTTCAAGGATTTTAGGGCATTTCTAAGATTATAAGACATTTCCAGGATCTAATGATGTTTCTAGGATTTTAGGACATTTCTGGCATTTTAGGACATTTCAAGGATTTTAGGGCATTTCTAAGATTATTGGATATTTCTAGGACTTTCGGATGTTAGGATGTTTCTAGAATTTTAGGACATTTATAGGACTTTACAATGTTTCTAAGATTGAAGTCTAGTAATATTCTAAAGGTGACTTTAACTTAACTTTAACTCCCTGGTAAAAAGATAAGAAGTGTGGCTTTCGGGTACTTCTTCCACTGGATAAATCTGTAAAAGCACCACCACCAAACAGCAGTCAGGCTTTTGAATCTGTTTTCAGTATCAAAACAACACCTAAGCCAAAACAAGCAATCCAATCATTTTTCCATTCTCTGACCTGGAACACCATCACCATTTGGTTGTGACTGCTGCTTTGTTTTTTACAGAGTTATCGTAACAGCCTCAGTTAAACAAGCTGGTCTTAAACAATCAACTTAATCCGCTTAACTCTGTTATTGTCTTCCCATGTTGACACAGATGTGCTAATGCTGTCAGCGCCCCACACCACACTGCTGCTGTCTGCCCCGACCCTGTCTCCTCTGCTTTCCTGTCTGGACCATCATCTCCGGGCGCCACAGTCTCCTCCTCGTCTAGCCAGAAGCCCACTAAGCTGGCTATGGAGCAGACACAGCTTCCTGGAACAGGCAACAGAAAGGCTAAGGTCCTGTATGATTATGATGCCCATGATGCCAGTGAGCTGTCCCTCTTGGCTGATGAGGTACATTAGGATATTCTGTGTCTCACACACACACTAACACAAGAACAGCACAAGAACAATGTCTGGTCCACACATCAACAGGAAGCAGTTAGATGACTCTCAGCTGTGACGGTAAATGTTTATTGGATATTAACCTTTTGCAACCAAACTGGCTTGATGTCTTTCAAAAACGGGGGAAGAAGGCAATGAGATGAAGAAAGAAGAAATGACACAGAATATTAAGAAATTAGTGAAAATACAAGAAAAAAACAAAACAAGGAAATGAAAACTATATTTGCAATCAACTTTTTATGTAATTATAAGGTTTTGGGGACTTTTTTCAACACAGTGGCTTGGTCAAACTTTCTCATTTTACAGCTATGTGACATATGTTGTGGGTACACCTGGTGTTTTGTTTTCTCACCACATGAGCAGCTGAAGTGGAATTGAAATGGGGTGGAATTCCTGAGCGCCCATATCAGAGCACCACTGTGCCGGTTGTACATGTCCACGTGGTCCTGAGAAGAGCTTGAGTTAGGTGAGCACATCTGTACAGGACCAGGGGGCTTTTAAAGGGGAACTCAATCAATTTTACACATCAAAGTGTAGTTGGAGAGTATGACTGCATATGGGAAAACAGCTGTATGACACCTTTAGTGTCAACTGTGGCTCAGAGGTAGAGCGGGTTGTCCTGTAATCGTAAGGTCTGCGGTTGGATTTCAAGCTCCTCCATTTAACATGTCCAAGTATCCTTGGGCAAGATTCTGAACCCCAAATTTCTCCAGACGCTGCATTATCGGAGTATGTGTGCGTGTGAATGGTTACTGAGTAGCAGGTGGCACCTTGAAGTCTAATAAATGTCCTCAAGTGATCACTTGGTCAGTAAAGGCTGCAGACTAAAGCCCTCTAAATCGGTGGTCCTACGTCACACAGTGAGACGTTCAAGGATGGCTGTTGTCGCAGTTGTGTGATCAAAGACAGCCTGGGATCAAATTTTGACAGTGCCAGAAATTTGGGATGAGAATTCTGCTTCTTTTTTCCTGGGTCATTTCACCTTTTTGTTGTTTTAATTTACTATTTTGGACTACTTTCAGGTAATGTCTTTTCTTTTTTTCTTTTTTTTAATTTTTTTTTTACTAATTTCTTGCTATGTTTGGGGGGTCATTTTTTAAAGCTGCTTTCTGTGTTTCTGAAAGAAATTAAGCCAGTTTACCAAGTCAAAACATGCCAAGAGAAAAAAGCCATTATAGAACAGGTTGCTTAGAGTCACATGCATGTTTTAGCATGTGCTAACAGTTCATCAGCTAACTAGCCTCCAGTTTTTTTCGAAAAAGTTTATTGTGAAACATTTGCATGTAGGGTGATGCTGCCTTATGCAGAAATCAAGTGACTTCCAGTTTTTTGGAAGTATGTATTGTTTACATCCTTGTTTATGCAGTACCTGGCAAATACTGCAGGAGGCAGATCAGAAGGAAAGCTGCATGGTTGCCAGTAAATGGACGCACAGTTATTGGAGTCATTGACAATAAAGTGTCACAGTTATCAGCTAGTGGAACAATGATGTCAGCCTGCTTACCGTTATTATTATTAACCACTTATTGCTTGTGATCCGGCCCTTCTTATTTCTTGTCCTGCCTGCTGTGTGTGGTCACATCGTAGAGGAAGTAGAGACAGAAAAAGGAAGGAGAGGATGCAGACAAAAACCTTGAGGTCAGAAAAATTCCAAAACAAGAGTCTGATGAGTGGAAGGAAGGAGGTGATGTAGTGTCACCACATGATGTGAAATGCATAGCTTTTTATTTTAATAGTGGTAATCATCTGAAAATTAGAATACTTGTGTTTTCCTTATGTCAAAATAAGAAATGTATTTCTACATTGGGAGCAGGTCCTTGTCTACAGAGGTTGCCATGTTGCACTGTCATGTTTCTACAGTAGCCCAGAATGGACAAACCAAACACTGGCTCTTGACAGGGCCGTTCACGTTTTCGTGTTTTCACGTCTTTGCATCGGCCACTGTAGTTAGCAGCCCCTCTGCGACAAAACACAGATTTTTTCACGTAAAAATTGTTTTATGCGGTCTTTTCACCAGTTTAATCTTTTGAAACCTGAACACATTGGCTTGATTTCTTTCAAAAACATGGGAAGAAGACAGTAAGTAACGAAAGAAGAACGAAGCCAAAAATTGGCAAGAAATTAGTTAAAAGTAAAAAGTTTTCTAAATCTACAAATTTCTGGCAATTTGTGAAACATTTCTTGCCAGGTGCTTAATGCCTTTTTCTCCATGTTTTTGATAGGAATCGCACAGATTAGCAAATCAGAAAATGTTTAAATAGTTGTGAAAGGCATCTGGAAGCAGCACGAGAAAAGTGATATAGCTCCAGGTTTCAAAGGGTTAAATCACCAGGTTCAGTTGTTTTGGAGAGGAAGAGACCTCTGGATAATTCAGCTCCCTGTGAAAACCTCCTGAACATCTAGATTTTAAGTTGTTAGAGGAGAAAAAAGGTGACTACACATTAGCAGGTGCTAAGTTAACAGCCTGTCTATGACATGCCAAACTGTGTTTAGAAAACCCTAATTTGTAATGTAAAACTGCTTTAATTTGTGTTTTTATACCATTTTAAATCACCTGGTCTGTTTGTTTTGGAGAAAAGGAGACCTCTGTGGATAATTCGGCTCCTGGTTAAAACCTCCTAAACAAGGAACATGAAAGGAATTTTAAGTGGCAGTCGTTTCAGCTGGTTGCAATTTTCAAGACTTGCATATTGGACCCTTGAATAGATTAATTTGGGTTAAAAAGAAAGAAAGAAAGAAACATACATGCCACATATGAGAATATCCTCTTTTGTGTGTTTTTGTTTCTCCAGCTCATTACAGTATACACAGTACCAGGAATGGACCCTGATTGGCTGATTGGAGAACGGGGGAACGAAAAGGGCAAAGTTCCTGTCACCTACCTTGAACTGCTGAGCTAATGCACCAAACAACAGGACATAGACAAAGACACACACACACGCACACACACACTTATGCAAAGCTGTCTGTTGGAAAGTTTCGATAAATACACTCATGACCCATGGGAGGAAATTGCTTCAAAACTTTTTAACTGTAAGTGCAACGGTTTTGTTTGATGTGGCCACATGGGTCATTCCTGACTTCTTCTTATTCCAGTAATGTGTGTGTTTGTGTGTGTGTGTGTGTGTGATGAGGCCACAGTTAAAGCTACATTCCATAATTTTGTTAATTTGGGTTTCTTTGTATGATTTCTTCTCAATCTCACGAATATGTATTCACCACAAAGCATCCATGAGGCATTCGGACCAAGATAGGGCTGCAAATAACTATTATTTCAATTGTCAGTCAATACAGGTTGGAAAGCTTGTAAGTTTCTTGTTTCAATATTCAAATCAAAGCTTGAATCATAAACTCACCATTTTTCCACTGTAATGGCACCAGCTGTTAGTTTACAGGGTGTGTGAGTGATCAGGCTCAGTTATCATCTTGTCTTAGTAGCTGTTTGGTACATAGTTTAGAGGCGAATTTCTAAAATGTTTGTGCAGAGACGTAATGGAAATGAACTTCCTGTTTGAGCAGCTACTCCACATTTAACGCTTTGAAACCTGATTCTACATCAATTTTCTTGAGTGTTCAAATTTTTAAACTCTTTAAAGCAAATTGGTTTGATTTCTTTAAAAAAAAAAAAGCATGGGAAAAAGGCAAAAAGTGGAGAAAACTAATTATCCTAATAATATACATAAAATTATTTTACAGAAATATGCATTTTAGGCAGTTTTATTTAAGTCATTTCCCTGTTGTCATTTTTTTTTACTTTTGTTTGGTTTTTTTTGTTTGGTTTTTTTTCGCTAATATTCAGGTAATTTTCTCCTTGAAAAAAAGAATAGAGTTTAAATTTTTCAAACAGAAGCATGTGCGATAAAATTGTGAAGGAAATATCAGTGACTTGACATTAGTAGTGTTGAAAACCTTTCCAGATGTGTCCTGTTTTGTTTAGTTGTATTCATCCTCTCTGTGATGGTGTAATGTGCTTAAACTGAAGCTCCCACACACTGTCAGCTGGCCAGTTTCCTGACGGAGCACATCCTCTCTATTACAGGTAGTGCTGTCAGGCACAGATATACCCTGCGAGGTGTTTGTGTAATGTCTTTGCAATAACAGCAGCAACAATAAGTTTCAGATTACTGGAAAGTTATCCAGTTTGCTGTGATCTAATCATCAGTCGAAAAGGTCACACTCATCAAATACATGATTCATCACTTGTTGGTTAGAAAGTGGAGTGTTGTGTGACTAATGCTGGATTATGTGTAACTTTAAAGATGATGTGAAGTCCCTCTGTGGATGGTTCACTTCACCAGCGACTGTGCAATAAGTGTGAGTCATCACTGTGTGTGAGGCATACAAAGGGAATCCCAGTGTGTGATGTCACATCCTGATGTGCTGTTAATAGAAGCTTGAGTATACGTTATCTGGCATGGGTACTCCTGTTTCCAGGGGATGATGCTGAATGTTTTTGTGACCCTGGACCTTTCCTCCAGAGACATCTGGACCTCCTATCATTTAAACTCAACTATCAGAATGCCATTAAATTAGCTACATCCATGCTTCCCTCAGGACTAAATTCATAGTTTCTGCTTTATTTCTGATGAGGCTATAACAACGGCAAAATTGTCAATATGTTGTTTGCTCTATTTGTCATTTTGAGTGTAATGAACATTTCAGCAATTCTTAAGAGATAGTTTGTACAGTGTAGTTGTCACAAGAAAATGTTGGCATTGAAGGTTCCTGCAAATCCTGAATATGTATAAGATTGGATTACCTTGAACTGATGGGTCATGAACAGTCTTGATTAAGGTGGTCTTGACTACAACACTGCCTAAACCTAACCAAACATTAACCACAGCATTTGTAAAACATAAACGTATCTGCTTCATAATAACACACAAATGTAAGACAACTATTGTTTGCAGAAAAGTACAACCAACATTGGGTTGGTTGATTGGGTTGGTTTTCTAACTTATTTTATGTTTAAGTGTTAAAATCTTACTTGACCTTTGTTATAGATCTAACCTCAAGGCCCAAGATTAATCTTTGTCATGAGCTTTCTGCCGAATTTCACAGTCTTCATCAGGAGTTTTCGAACTTGGATGACAACCAAGCAAACTCCAGAAAGTTTGTCAGTGGGATTAAGGGTTATTTTGTCAAACCCTTAAATATTCTAAGCCTGACTCGGACTGTAGGACACATTGTTTGGACCATGCAATTAGTAGAAATTAGTCTGCTCTAAACACCCCATTTACTCTGTGTGTGTGTGTGTGTGTGTGTGTGTGTGTGTGCGTGTGTGCGTGCGTGCGTGCGTGAGTAATTGAATTCAGAATTTCTAACCACAATTGTTTATACAGGCTGTGTTTCCTGTTGCTTTCATATTGTTATTTAGCGTGTTGTTACATGCCTGGGGGGGAAGACGGACTGTAAAATGTCCAGATATCTTAACTTCATCACATTCTTGACACTCTCCAAAACTGGTTTGATGTGCAATAAACATGCATGTGTGTCACACAAAGATGATTGTCTACTTCCTGAACATCCACAAACACAGCACAGCTGAGTATTTCACAGATGTGACAGAACCAGTGTTTAGGATAGTGTTTAGTTTCATGATTAACAGATTAAGCTGTCATAGGGTCATCAATTCTTGCTGTAACTTGGCAGAGAGATTGGCAGACAACATGTTGGACCCAGATTGCTTTTTCACATCTTCTATGACGTACAGAGGACATATAGCCAGAAACCAACTTCACTATTCACCATACAACACACTAATATTTACATATGTAATCATAGTTTTACGTAAAAGTGAGGCTGGAACTGTTCATTGTTTTGTCTTGTGCCATAAAATTGAAATGACTATTTGTGAAGCCCCATGGGGCTTTGTAATAGGCCTACACTGAACTTTGACTTACCTAATCTGTAAAGCACTTTGGGTTGTCTTTTGGTTATGAAATGTGCTATATGAATAAATTTCCCTTGCCTTGTCTGTCTGCAGTGAGGTGGAGCTTATTCCTCCTCAGTCATTAGAGAGAGGGTGCAGCATACAGTCTGTATGTGCACAGAGAGTGAGGTCATAGCCACTCGGGTGTGATTTACTTGGTGTGATCTCACCCAAAAGTGAGAGTCAGATGGTTACAGGTTCACTGAAATCAAATAAAACATCATTCCTCTTTTACTTTGCTTTTTTGACCTCAGTAGAAAACACCAGGAATAATGCATTCCATTCAAAGTCGGAGGTTGGAATTTACTTTAGGCTGGCCACAATAAAAGGCCACTGTGAAATGTACAGTTTTTGCTTTATTGGGTGGGTTGGGGGGGATCAGAAAAACAGTCAGTATCTGGCGTGACCACCATTTGCCTCACGCAGTACAACACATCTAATCAGGTTGTTGATTGTGGCCTGTGGAGTGTTGGTCCACTCATCTTCAAGTCAAGTCAAGTCAATTTTATTTATAAAGCCCATTATCACAAAACATGGTTTGCCTCAGAGGACTTTACAGTGTATGACATCCCTCTTCCCTTAGACCCTCACATCACCCAAGGAAAAACTCCCGAAAAAGAACCCGTGTAACGGGGGGAAAAAAAAGGGAAGAAATCTCAGAAAGAGCGGCAGAAGATGATGAGGGATCCCTCTTCCAGGACGAACAGACGTGCAATAGATGTCGTAAATAACAAATTAAATACAATTCTTGCAAACAGGAAAGAGAAACAGAAAGGAGAGAGGGGGAGAGAGGCACAGCAGTATTGGAAACAGACGCATGTCATATTACAATAACGACAGGTGTGAAATTATCAAATGCTCTCTATGATGATATTGTGGGTGTTGATAAGAGTCTCATGTATATATTGATAGGGAGGTGTCCAAAGGCATGATAACGGCATCGGCGCAACCAGGACCAAGACCACGATCAGGGTGAGTGGGGGGGGGGCTGGTCTGGGCAACCTGAGCCAACCGTAATTATAAAATTTATTAAAGAAGAAGTTCTTAAGTCTACCCTTAAAAGTCGTTAACGTGCTGCGTTAACGCGGGATTCTTATCGCGCGATAAGGAAATTATCGCGCGATAAACTATTCACTAAGTTGGGTCTATACAGTGAGCAAGGCACCAATTTCACTTTGTTGTTTAAGCGCGGATGTATACCTGGTCGAATTACGCGGAGGGGGCGTGAACAAGGCGGAAGCTGGTCTGCCTGAGTGACTGGAGTGATTGGCTCAAGCCGTGTCAAGCCGTGTCACAAAGCTGCTGACTGTTAATGGTCTTCTTCATGACCTCTAATGTAGGCCCACAGTTCAGTTAGGGTCATGTTATCAGAGGCTGCGCCCTCTGCTGTTCATTCCAGTTAGCAGGAAAAAGCTTTTTCCACATGGAGACAGAACCTGTGTTCCTAAATGTCTGTGTTTAACAAAATAAAAAAAAAAGTTACCAAAAAAAGTAAATCTTATGGAACATTATTTTTCTTTACCAAATATTATAGTAGAACAGCTTTCTCAAGCAGTTTGTGATGCATTTTCATCATTTAGATAGATAGATATTATTTTTTTGTGTTTTGGCAAATTTTAATTTTAATAGATAATCTAGATTAACTACAGGATTACAGGATTGCAGTGAGATTAATCTAGATTAAAAAAATTAATCTATGCCATGGATTTTGAACTCCTGTGCTACACGACGCCAGTGACGTTTTTAAAGATAACTTGGCATGTTGGGCCTTCAGGACACTCGGATTACTTCGGACAAGCAGTATGGAGACACTTTTATGTTTTTATTATGTATTTTTTTAGCGATTTGCGTGGCTCAATTATTTAGGATTTGAATACAATGCCATCCGGCAGTGTTTTGTGGACTACAACTTAACTTTCCATAGGTATGAGGGTGAGTAATGACTGAATTTTCATTTTTGGGTGAACTTTTTGTTACTCACTGTGCAGGTAGTATTTGGTTGACACTTCAGTACTCAAGCAATGATTTTGGTGACTACATGTAGATGTTAATACAGTATGAGGAAACTAGTATTACATGGGTACAGGTCTCTGTGCAGAGCTGATGTCATGGTGTTAAGGAAAGCAGGTCACTTGAGCTGTCATCAGTAACATCACAGGAATTACCCAGCAAAGTGAACTGAAGCTTTGTATGACTTTGTAGGTCATTTTAGTGCAGATGTTGTTTTAGTGAGTTAACCAGTGAAAGTGAAATATGTGAGTCAGGGCTTTGTGATTTTCTAAAGAGAAACATCAGTGATTCCACCCAATATGCCTATAAATCAGTGATGTATTGTGCTATGAATTCTTCCTGTTATTTGTAATTACCAGTGGGTTGTGAGTGAGGGGGTCAGAGTAGTCATTTCAAGTGTAATATGTGTTTGGTAGTTTTAAGAATATTTTAGGTATTCCTTCTTTTTTTGATAGTGTTTGAGAAAAACAGGAATGACAGCGGAGAGAGAGAGAGGGGGGGGACGTGCAGCAAAAGGCCTGGGCCAGACTAGGTCCTGCTTGGAAGGACTAGAATGTCCAGAGTCAGTTTTACACATTATACACTGGTTAGAAGGGAGGGATGTTTCCTGTTGTATTGTAAATTAAGAAAGATGAAGCGCATGATGTTATGACATACCCTTTTATGGTGCATACTAGGCCTGGGCATTATGTAATCATCATACCTTCAGA
This sequence comes from Plectropomus leopardus, assembly GCF_008729295.1. Lineage (NCBI taxonomy): Eukaryota > Metazoa > Chordata > Actinopteri > Perciformes > Serranidae > Plectropomus > Plectropomus leopardus. Next base: position 1,173,471 of record NC_056482.1, on the reverse strand, counting down.
CAGGCTAACTGTTACCCATGAATTCTAAATCACCTACCCATAACAGCATGGTAAATTAATTAGTGAACAGTTACATACTATTGAAACATATTGGCCCATTATTTTGTATTTCAAGTGTACAGACATTCTTGTGAGTCAGAATGGATTGTTTTGTTCCTTTTCGAAGCAAGAGACTAATATATAATATATGAACCTGTCAACAATTTTTACTAATAGTTTAGTTTGCACTAGGCTTGATCACCAGGGTATTTAGAAATCCTGAAGGTATGTTTTTCAATACTTTTATAAATACAGGCACTCCTCTTTTTATTAAACTCATTGTTCATTGTATGTAGTGCACAGCACGCACCACCAAAGCTCAGTGTCTGATCTATACTTGTGGAACAGGCAGAAAGAGGAGCACTTGCACATATGTCATCAAATGCAATCATACCTTTGAATTTACAAATTCTACACTGTACACTGTAATACTGTGATAGCACCCAAGCTTAGTGCATACACTGCTATGCACTTAGCATAGCATAAAGGCTTTAGCCGATGCTCTTATTGTTTTATTTTGTTTTCATTTTCCGTATTGTTACTGAGACAAATACCAATAATGGTATTTTTGTTGTTATTGTACCTTATACTGAACTAAAAATGCTGAAGCCAACAAGAAGTTTTATTTTGTGTTTTTAATTTTTATTTTTTTTGCAGTATTGTAGAAAATTATAACTAACATATTCAAACAAGGCTTAACTGTAACTGGAATACTGTTACTGTACTTTATTATCATTTAAACTAAAGATTTTTACTGCTTGAACGCTTGTCTTTGTCTCTTTTGCCTGGGTGGAATGTGTCCCTTTGACAAAACCCTTGGCCCCAGCCTGGCCTCCCCAGTAAGATTGGACTAGAACTGCCACTGACCCCCAGGGAACTGTGTAGGCTTTACAGGCTGACCTTATTCTACAGTAAAAAAAAAAAGAGAATGTTTATCAACATTATATTGAGAGATCAGTTCTTGAAAACTGAGAATACTATTTGCCCCATTAATATCTTGAAGGGGTGAAATACCTTTGTGCATAACATAATCTTGATTTATGTTCAGTCAGCGCTGCCCAGTTTTACCATTTGATCTAATTTTGTTCCAAATTTTAAATAGAGAGAGAGAGAGAGAGAGAGAGAGAGAGAGAATGCAGGTCAGTTCTAAAAGAGTTCTAAACTCTTTGCATCAGCAGTGGTGTCATGGAGAGCGGGCAACACAAAAATGCAGAAGCCTACTCTCCTGCTGTATCTGAGGACCAAAATACCAAATGAGTGCGGACATCTCAATTTCCGAAATTGTCACGGCTATAAAATCTATGCAAAATAACAAATCACCTGGCCCTGACGGGTTTACATGTGAATTTTATAAAAAAGTTTGCCCTGCAATTAGCACCAACACTTCAAGCAATGTTTAAGGAAGCACTCTCACTGGGGACTCTCCCTATGACGCTGAGACAAGCCTCAATCTCCCTACTGGCAAAGAAAGATAAAGATCCGCTTTTGTGCTCATCATATCGACCAATCTCTTTGCTAAATGTTGACTTTAAAGTATTATCTAAGGTCTTAGCTAAGCGCCTGGAGAGTGTAATTCCCAATATTGTCTCACCTGATCAAACAGGATTTATCCAGGGCCGTCACTCATATTCGAATTTGAGAAAGCTATTTAATGTAATCCACTCTGCTCAGTCAAAATATCCTGAGGCAGTAATTTCTCTCGACGCAGAAAAAGCTTTTGACCGGGTCGAATGGAACCACTTATTTTTCACCCTTCGCAAATTTGGCTTTAAAGAAGAGTTCATCGCTTGGGTCAAATTGCTTTACTCCTCTCCTCTGCATCAGTAATTTCTAATAATACCCAGTCTGCTTATTTTCCTCTTGGAAGGGGGACAAGACAGGGATGTCCTCTGTCCCCCCTCCTGTTTGCAATTTCAATTGAACCTCTAGCAATAGCACTGCGACTTTGCAAGGATTTTAAAAGTATACAGCGGGTCGGCCTGGAGTTTAAAGTCTCATTATATGCAGATGACTTACTTCTATACGTATCTGAACCAGCTTCATCACTTCCTTCCATTCTAGACATTCTGAAACAATTTGGGAAAATTTCGGGATACAAGCTGAATTTGCAAAAGAGTGAAATGTTTTCCTTAAGAGCTGAAACAGATGCACCTCCTTCTAGCCCTCCCCCCTTTAAAAGGATTCAAAATGGCTTTAAATACCTGGGAATTGAGATTACCCGCACTTTATCTACTACTTTTACAAAAAATTTTACTGCTCTCCTCAACAATTGTAAACAGGACATGAATAGGTGGGCCTCTCTACCATTATCAGTAGCTGGACGTGTTAACGTTATCAAAATGATAGTATTACCTAAATTTCTATATCTCTTCCAAAAACATCCCAATTTTGATTAAAAAATCTTTCTTTAAAACACTTGATAAAATCATTGTTTCTCTTTCATATGGGGGAATAAACCCAGTTGTATCAGCAAGATCCACCTCCAAAGACCAAAACACTTTGGGAGGGCTAGCCCTGCCAAATTTCCTTTTTTATTATTGGGCATGCAACTTTCAAAAATTAATCCACTGGCTTGAAGATAAACCAATCACAGGAAGGGCAGACTGGGTGCAATTAGAACTCTCATCATGCCGATATCACTTAGGCTCAGTGATTTGCGCAGCCTTGCCTCTTGTCTGTAATAACTTGACTTCAAATACAATAGTTAACCATTCTATAAGAATTTGGGCTCAATTTAGAAAACATTTTGGAATACAAGGTCCATTTGCTATCCTCTCTCCTATATCCCAAGTTAAATCACATGTTTTCTCCGTTACTTGCAGTACAGAAGCTTCGTTTACCCAATGGTTTCATTTCCAGATAAAGGAATCAAATCAATATAGACTGTAATTTATACATAGAAACACATTTGCATCTTTCTCACAACTATCCCAAGCCTACAATCTACCTAAAAACCATTTCGAACAAACATGTAAATATACACACAAAACAGGTACAATAGACAGGGTCATCCATAGCAAAATACAATGGCAGGTTAACAACGGGCTGGCAGAAATCAGGCTGATGAATCATGTCTAGGGGCTAAGGCACCCATAGTTCTCCAGTCCCTCTCGGTCCACAGTGGATAAATATAAATTAGAAAAAAAAAAAAAAAAAAAAAAAAAAACAGATTTTCCCACACTGAGTATGCAATTACCTCTCATCTATGTAGTCCCTCCATTTTTTCCAGTATTGGTCACCTTTTTCAGTATTGTATCTCAGGGAAAATGTCAACCTTTCCATGTTATAGATTTCTTCAACTATTCCTGTCCAGTCTGAAATTGTTGGACACTCCTTGTTCAGCCAATTCCTGGTTATTGCCTTTTTGCTACTAGCCAATAATATTTGTAATAGATATCTGTCTTGTTTATTTATCTCAGTTGGTATATTTCCTAAATATATAACACTGAAACTGACATCTGGCTGCAGATTGATTATTGAATTGATTGCTGCTATAATGTTTTCCCAATAAGATGAAATTGTGGGACATTCCCAGAATATGTGAAAGTGGCCGGCTGACACATTACCACACCCTCTCCAGCAACGTCCCTGGGCTGGGTTATTGGTCTGTAAACTTTTAATTCTGGGAGTTATAAAGTATCTTAGGGTGTTTTTCCAAGTGAATTCCCTCCACAGATCTGAGCTAGAAGTAGTGGACATTGTCTTACAGATATTAAACCAATCATCTTCAGATATCTGTATGTTAGCTTCCTTTTCCCACCTTGATTTAATATACATTGTGGAGAAACCCCTGTCCTTCTGTAAAGCTAAATAAATCCTGGAGATCAGTTTTCTGCTCAAATTTCCTTTATAGGCTTTAGCGAATATCTCTATCAGATTCATTCCTTCTTCTCCAATTGTTTTGATGTTTTTATTAAAATAATCTCTCAATTGAAAATATCTGAAGAGATCCTGTTTTTCCAAGTTGTGTTTTTTCCTGAGATAGTCAAAAGAAACCAAGACGGTATTAGTAGAAACTGTACAGTAAGAGGTAATACCAAGGTTTGTCCAATATGTAAATCTGCTGTCCAGTTTGGCTGGTGTGAAATCTGTATCGAATGCTACCCAGCGTAATAGTCGTGCATTTCTTTCAAATTTAGAGTCTTTAAGAATTTTGTACCATATGTTTAAAGGGTTTATAATCAAATTAGTTAGTTTATCTGTCGATAAGTATTTTTTCAAGAGGAATTTGTCTCCCAGCACAGATGGGAGGGGTTCACATATAAAACTTTGTTCTAACTCTTTTCCATTTTGCATCACATTCCGGATCACACCAACCAACCAGGAAGCGCAACTGTGCCGCTCTGTAGTAATCCTCCAAACAGGGTAGAGCCCTACCGCCTTTATCTTTTGGCAACTGTAGTGTCTGAAGTCTAATCCGCGGTCTTTGTTTTGCCCAGATAAAAGTAGATATCATCCTATTCCATTCATTAAATTGCTTTGGTGGTATCTCAATTGACAACGACTGGAAGAGGTACAGGAGTCGAGGCAGCACGTTCATCTTAACAATGTCTATCCGATTGTACATATTTGTCGGTAATAAGGACCAGCGATTTAAGTCTGTCTTGATGTCAGCTGTTATAGGGTATAGTTGTGGTCATAAATGGTAGTTAAGTCCTTTGGTATTTGTACTCCAAGGTATTTCATAATATTATTTGTCAGTTTAAATTTACATGTTGTATAGATATTTTCATGTGGACTCAGATTATAGGTTAGAGTTTGGGTTTTATGTAAATTTAATTTATAGCCAGAGTATGAGCCAAATTCTTCAAGTAGACGTAACAATTTGGGGAGACTTACTTTGGGGTTGCTAAGGGTCATAAGAATATCGTCCGCATATAGACAAATTTTATATTGTGTGTTTCCAATCAGTACACCAGTTATGTCCTTATCCTCTCTTATTGCCTGAGCCAATGGCTCAATAAAAAGAGCAAAAAGTGTAGGGCTAAGGGGGCACCCCTGACGACAGCCCCTCTCAAGAAATATTGTATTAGACAGGGACCCGTTAATTTTTATTCTGGCTGTGGGGGAGCAGTATAGGGAGTTCAAACATCCAATTACCTGATCATTGAAGCCGAAACAAGAACCAAATACAAATATTTCCAACGAACAGAATCAAAAGCCTTTTCAGCATCAAGGCTAATGGCTATAGATTCCCTGTCGCTACTTCTCATCCGATTAATAAGGTGGAGGGCTCGTCGCACGTTGTCTTGGGTTTGCCTGTTGGACAAGTATTTTTAAAGCTTTCAGTGAGATGTTTGGAACCCGATTGGGTCCTGACCCGATCTGTGCCCTCTTTGGGGTAACATCTGAGGAATCTCGAGCTGTCCTACCAACTAAAGCTTATGTTGTCATAGCTTTCACTACACTCCTTGCAAGACGCTTGATCCTTTTCAAATGGAAGCAACACACACCTCCATCCTTTTCTCACTGGGTCAGGGATGTCATGTACTTCTTAAAGTTAGAAAAAATCAAGTACACACTTAAAGGATCTTCCCAATCATTTCTCAAGGTATGGAGGCCCTTTCTTGATTATTATGACTCTTTACAAGAATCCCTTGATAATGAGTAGGCTTGAACACATACATGACCTTTTGCATTGATGGAATTCTCCCTCTCCCCATTATTTCATATTTGTATATATCTATTTATTTTATTTCATTTATATTTATGTATGTATATATATATATATATATATTTATATTATTTTTTTTTTTTTTTTTCTTTATTTTTATTTTTTTTTTTTTTTTTTTTTCTCTTATTTTCTTAAGTTCTTAGTTCATTTGTTTGTTTATCCAAGGTCCAATTCCTTAAGTGTGTTCTGTAACCTGTAGCCCTATGGGTGGGGGGGGGGGGTGTTGGGTGTATGGGTGGAAGGGGTGGGATAAGAAAGATAGGGTGAACTCAATGGGTCAATGTAACTGAAGAACAGTGCACCCTGTGTTTTGAAGATGACTGTGTAAATTGAAATAACATGTACATGTGCTGTATTCCTGTGGGGTAAAAAAAATTCAGAAAATCAATAAAACATATTTACAAAAAAAAAAATGCAGAAGCCTGGAGTTCTGTAGCAAAAGCCCCGAGAGCCGGCGAGTCTCTATCGGATGATGCTTTTTGCATGAATTTGCATTATCCAGTTTGTCGTGGGGGGAGGAGGGATATCCAAGCACTGGTTAGATGGAGGAAGGTTTACCACAGTTGATCTACATTCACTACACTGTTTTAATACAAAGCTAATCAAAAATCAAGTATCCCTTAAAATTAAATTATCAAAGAATAATTTGGCAGCCTCCTTGCTGCAAGTCTCAGGACCCCTTAGGGACTGTGGACCCTCTGTTGATGAACCAGAGTTGAAATCACATGTTGATATCACGAGTCATAGCTAAGTACAATTGGTACACAATCCAAAAGCTATATATTTTTGTACACTGGGGACATACCAATCATTTTATTCTGAAGTATTCTTAAAAATACTTAACATCTGCTTGCTGTTGCAGAAGTCATTTTGTAATCTAATCACCATGTCATCATATTACGATGATATGGGGTGTGCGTGATGCAAAATAGTTCATCCAGTGTGTCGTCTGAACATGTCTGAAGGCAGAAGTGTTGGCAGCTGTTCCAAACAGCCACACTAGAAGGCAGTGTGAAAGGCCTGCAGCCATTCAGTGGTGAGAAAAAAAATAAGAATATTTTCTTCAGTCTCTAGGGCAACTCAGGATTCATCAGTTATTACTCTTTGTTATTTTTATTCAAGAAAATAATTAATCCCATACAGCTACTTTCAAGAACTAATGTTTCCATTAAACAGAACAGATCCTGCTTCTGCAGTTGACACTCCAGGATGCAGCAACCATGATGTCAACACATGCACATGTGGTGGGATGATCCTGCACTTGGTTTTGTTTAGGTAACAAGAGCACATGGCAACCATCTGTGCACATGCTGGCACAGATGGTTAGGATTAGGGAAAGAGGCACCTGATAAGGAAAAAACAACTAGAAGCATTCTGTGGCGTATCATGCAGACACAACAGGTTCCACATTCCAGCAGGTGCCATCCTGCCAACCAGCTGCATATGATAACGTTGCAACTGGTACTTATCATCTGCATTCTCAGCTGATGTCCTCTGGTAGAGTCTCTGTGCTGCATCTACGACCGTTTCCCAGCTAATCTTCTGACTTGCTCCTTACTTTGGCTGCTTTTTATTTGTCTGTGACTGAAAACTCACATAAATTTTACTCAATCACTCACAGCTGTCTTGTCCTCTCAGCAGTTTTTTTTTTTCTGTTTAATCACGCAGCCGCTCACTCACTGTGAGCCTGTTAGCTACTTTTGCATTAGCTGTGGTTAGCAATGGCTTCTCCCTGCTCTTCTCCCTCTTCTACTGCTCTCTCCTGCTCAGTGTATCAGATGTTTAGTTACTCCTCTGCCTCCTTTAGTGATAGTGGTACCTGTAACAAGTGTAGTTTTTTTGCTGCACTGGAGGCAAGGCTTAGGGATCCGGAAGTGCGGCTCCGCACCATGGAAAATCTCTCTTTAGCTGCGCTAGTTAGCAAGCCCCCTGTAGCCGGTGCAGACCGACATAGCATAGCCTCTGCTAACTGTCCCCCAGCAACCCCCGTGCAGCCGGGAGGCTGGTGTGACTGTCCGAGCGAAGCATAGTAAGCCGAAGCCCACAGTACACCACCCACCCTTCATGTTTCAAATAAGTACTCCCCGCTTAGTGACACACCGGCCGAGGACACAACCCTGGTCATTGGTAGCTCTGTTTTGCAAAATATGAAGTTAGTGACACCAGCGGCCGTAGTCAGATGTATCCCTGGAGGCAGAGCGGGCAACATCAAGTCAAATTTGAAGCTGCTGGCAAAGGCTAAACGTAAATACAGTAAGATTGTTATTCACATTGGCGGTAATGACACCCGGTTACGCCAATTGGAGGTCACTAAAATTAACATAGAGTCGGTGTGTGAGTACACAAAGACGATGTCAGACACCGTAATCTTCTCTGGACCCCTCCCCAATGTGACCAGTGATGACATGTTTAGCCGCATGTCATCACTCAACCACTGGTTGTCGAGGTGGTGTCCAGCAAATGATGTGGGCTTTGTTAATAATTGGCACTCTTTTTGGGGTAAACCTGGTCTTATCTGAAGGGACGGCATCCATCCCACTATGGATGGAGCTGCTCTCTTCTTTAGGAATCTGGCCGAGTTTATTAGAGGCCTAAAGCCACGACATCTCAGAGTTGGGACCAGGGTGCAGAGTCGCAGTCTTACACGTTTCTCTGAGCTTCCTCTAGCACAGTCACACACCCCATAATGTAAATGTTATAAAAACAGTGTCTTTCCCCCAACCACTTCATTTGTTTAAAGCTAAAATAAACAAAAGGGGAGGTGTACAAGAAAATCTCATAAAAATTGATACATCTCCTGTCAAAGAGCATCATAACAGGAGACTTAAATGCGGACTCTTGAACGTTAGATCCTTATCAACCAAAGCTCTTTTAGTCACTGATTTAATATTGGATAACCATATTGATTTAGTCTGCCTCATTGAGACCTGGCTTTAGCCTGAATGAATCCACTCCTCCTGGTCATATAAATAGTCACATTGCATGGGACACTGGCCAGGGATGGGGACTGCTGCTCGAGTCCTTACTAAGACCAAGAGAGCGGACCACATCACTCCAGTTCTGAGGTCTCTACACTGGCTCCCTGTCTCTCAGAGAATAGACTTTAAAATTCTCTTGCTAGCATATAAAGCACTGAATGGTTTAGGCCCAAAATACATCAAAGACCTTCTAGTCCAGTATGAACCATCAAGACCACTCAGGTCATCTGGTGCAGGTCTGCTCTGTGTTCCAAAAGTCAGAACTAAACATGGAGAATCAGCATTCAGTTTCTATGCTCCGTATATCTGGAACAAACTACCAGAAAATATCAGGTCTGCTGAGAGTCTGAGTTCTTTTAAGTCAAGGTTAAAGACTCACCTGTTCACTGCTGCCTTTGACTAAAAGGCTTTTTACTTTTTAAATTTTATATTTTACTTCGAAACTCTGCACTGCAACTCTTATTTCAATATATGTGTTTTTTTTATTTTTTGGTTTTATCTGTTGTTTTCCCACTTGCTTTTTTTTAATCACCTTTTACATGCTTCTTTTATAATGTTTTAAATGTGTTTCCTTTCCCCCTGTTGTTGTATTTCAATGTTCTGTGTGAAGCATTGAATTGCCTTGTTGCAGAAAAAAAGTAGAAGAGAGAAAGAGAGAAATTGAGAAGAGACCTTGAGCTGAGAGCTCACTCAGTTTTTATCTTTCAATTTGGGGTGCGGATGGAAGGCGGAGTTAGCGAACTTTTGCACCGAGCGATCGCACATCTGGCATTAGTTTCTAAAAGACCTAATGTAATTTAGGAGACATTTATTTCTCTGTACTTTATGATGAATTACGCGATCTAACCCGTGGTGTATAAATTCACGTATCTCATCACCACTATAGTCTCATCACAGTAACTTCAAATACATGTTAGGAGACCTAAAGGCAATTTATAACGTAACACATGATTCTGAAGATCCTTTGCTCAATTCTGTTAAATGACCACACATAACATAACATTGTACCATGGATCCTAACAAACTTGGTGATTACTTAGATATAGGATTACTTTTTAACATTATACAATGAATGCAAAATAAGATGTAACTATAAAGTTGGTTACGAGATTAATGATAATTAGTCACTTAGATGGCAACAGGGCTCCATCACAAAAAGGGAATAAAACATGCTTTTACCTAAATCATTCAAATTAAATGATAAAAGAATGGGAGTTGGTCCTACTTCTTCATCAAAGTACATAGACAAACTCTTACCTACAAAGAGAAGGATTAGAGAATTAAGTTAAACTTTAACTCACAACCTAGGTCCAAGCGATTCTGTCAGATGTTAGTCTCAACACAAGGATTTATAATGACTTTACAACATGTTCTGCCTTTGATGTCATCTCATGTGCCTGAGTGACCCCAGGAGGTCATTCAGATGAATGATCCTGTGGTATGCTGGATGTGGCCTCAAGAGTGATCCCCAGGAGGTCATTCAGATGTTATACAAGTACTGTTTCTGTGTACTGGATGTGTTTGCAGATGCCTACATGGAGTATTGGGTTGTAAAACAGTGTCTCTTGTCGTGTCCCCAACTTGCCCAGGGGACGTTGAGCTCTGGAGTAACTCTTAATAGTTAGAGCTTTTTCATTCATAAAAGAATCCCTGAGGACACAAAATATATGGAAACATAGTAAAAACGTGTGGAAACCCGTTTTAATACTGTGTGAAACCCATATTTTTATGATTCATCTCAACACTGTCCTTACACTGCTGTAATGTTAGCATGCAGTACAATTCACTGAAAAGCGCTGACAGAGCTGTATGAATTATTTTGAGTAGCTGTGTTGAAATTGTCAAAATTTCACTTTACATGCTTTAAACACTTCAAACAAAATTACATTCATTCCTCTTTTGTATTGGGGCTTTTGCAGAAACTCAGCAATGAAAAATAGAGATCTCTCACACTTTGTGGAGATTCCACTGGTGGGTAAGCAGGTTTATGTTATTGTAATTTGGGTAAACCGACCAATAAAACTGACAGTTCACTTTGTCAGACCATTGTTAGCAACAGTTATTACAAATAGCAAATTAAAAAACAAAAGATTCACAAATAGGTTGTTAACCTCAGAAAAAAACAGAAAACAGCCTTAAAGGTCGTGTTTAGAGATTTATTGGCATCTGGCAGCTGAGGTAACAGATTGCAACCAGCTGAACTGAAACTGGATGTCACATGTTGTCATCCCAAGTCATGACATTCTGCTGCTTTGTAGTGGACTTCTCTGTATATTACGCTGTAGGTATCCTTGTGCGTCAGCAGTTTATGTTCCGGGATGCCGCAAACACGTTGTCAGCAAATGCTTGTGGTGGGATTACGCTGCACATGGTTTTGTTTAGACTACACAAACACATGGCAACCAACAACTGGACGTCAACAAACACACATGCTTGCACAGATGGTTGGGCATATGGGATAGAGGCACATGGTAAGGCGTAGAAAAAAACAAAACAAACAAAAGCCTGGGGTTTGTTGGGCTACCATAAAAACATGGCAGTGCAACTTAGTGGACACAATGAGAGAGGACCTGCTCCCCATGTAGATAAAAACAGCTCATCCTAAGATAACAAAAACAAAACAAATCTTATTTTTAGGTGATTATACACAATCAATTTCTGCCAATGTTTCCCCCCATAATCTTACTCACTGGACCTTTGTCACCAGTCTTGTATAAACTGTATATCTTTTCCAAACCTGAATACTCAGTAAGTTGAAGCCCCAACAGGAAGTGCTAACAACTAAGCGTAGAAATGAGTGATGATAAAAAGCCCCAAATAAACTCTTCAATAATAAAAAAAAATATATTTTAAAGGAACATTATTAAGACACACATAAAAATGACATATTGTCATCAAGGCATATTCTCTATGTGAGATATGCACCAAAGGATGATGTAGTGATCAATTTGTAGCCCTCATCAATCCGCACCCTTAAATGATCTCCTTTGAACAAATTAAAAAGCTGTCCCATAAACACGCTCCTGAACTTTTGCGAAGTGCATGAGATACCATCGCGAGCGTACATCAGGGATATAGTCTCATTGTACGCTTCGTTCCACCTGCTCAGCCCTGCGTAGAACATCTTGAAGTTTGCTGTCCCATCGTTGTCATGGCAGCCTAATGCAATCCTCACGTAGACAAAATAGGTGCCTTCCTTAGGAATCACAATGGCACGCTCATCTTTGAGGTGTTTTTTACCAATCTCGGCATCCCATCTGATGTAGAGTCCATCGGTTATGTTGCATGCAGACCAAGTCTTGTTACATGGAGGCAGAGGCCCTAGAGTAAGAGAAACATGGGTCAAATGCTTTATTTAAACAAATAAATCTTGTTATTTTTTATGGAAGTGTAGAACCTCAAGGCCAGAACAAAATTTAAAAAAAACAACAGAACAAAAAAAAAAAAGGTAAGTGTCAGGTGATAACATGAAAAGTTTCTTGTTTTTCATGTTTTTCTAAACATTTTTCATGATACAAGATGTGTTCATATTATAACAAGATGCATTTATATAAGAACAAGATTTTTTAATGTTGTAACAAAATGTTTTTATGTAATAAGAAATGTTCATGTTATAGCAAGATATTTTAATGTTATAAAAAGATTTTTTTCATGAAATGCAGGAAGTTATTCCCATGTTATAACAAGATGTTTAATATTGTAACAAGATATTTCTGTGATAGAACACAATGTTTTTATGTTATAACAAGATAATTTCATGTTATAACAGATATTTTCACATTAAAACAAGATGTTTTAATGTTATAACAATAAACAATATATACATATACAATAACAATATACATCTTTTTATAAGAGCAAAAGTTTCTTGTTAAGTTAGAACACCCAAATATCAAAAGAAAATAGAACAATAAAACAAGAAAAGTTTCTTAGTATAACATTAAAATATTTTTTTAAAAATGTGAAAAGCATCTTGTTGTGACAAGAAACTTGTCATGTGTTACCTGATACTGATACTGCACTTCACTTCTGTAGTTGTTTTCTCATTGTAAGATTATAAAATGCTTAGGAATTGGAACTAGCGTTTTATCTAGAAAGATGAAGGCAGACTTTTTTATCAAAGCAAAGGGGCTCTGATGAAATCCAGCCAGTTTCCCAGGCTGCACAACTGTTGATGCTATGACACTTATTTGGCCTTCATGTGCAATCCTTTTTTTTCCAGAGGCTGAGTCACAGATTCATATCAAAGTTGGCTTTGCAACGTATGTGATGCAATAAGTTCTCTGAAAGGGCGTTTTTTAAGCCCGTGTTTCATGTTTATCCATCTTTACTCATGCAATTTACCACAAATGACTAAAATACACAGAATTCCAATTAGATATAAAACTAGCAACTTACACAAACATGCTTGTTTCAGTCTCTTATCAGCCAAAACAAATGCAAAAAGTAGTGAAATCTCAAAGGAAAGCACTTACTGAGATGAATGCGCGGTTTTCTTTCAGGATGATCTGTAAATAGATAAAGAGAGGTTTAAAACATTGCTCGCCCCCAATATTTCAGGTGTATATCACCATATGACATATATCATGCAATAAACACATGACAAGGCTGTATTATTTGTAACCTAGGCCACAAAACGTATCAGCGTATCAACGTATTCATGGAGCTTTGGAAGTGGAAAGCAGAAAAGAAATCTAAAACTTGTAAACTTTAACTTGTAAATTAAAATCTTCAGACTTGCATCAACACTCATTTTCATTAGACATGAAGTGAATGACTCATACCTGCAGGGCAGTCTCTGTCTTGTTTGGAATAGGCTGGACTTGGCCCATCTGTGCTCTAGGAATAAAGAACACATTTTGAGTTTCATCATAATGTGAAATTTTCTCAAATTGTAGCCGTTATATGGATTCCATGAGCAGTTGTTTCGACACCAAGTCAGTCCAAATGCGGAAGGTTCTATGGGAGAATATTGCTTCATCATAGTGAGTGAGTAAATATCGGTGGTTGCTCTGTGTCTGTATGAGTGACCTGGAGGGTTTTCTGTCTGACACTGCTGAGAAAATAAAATGGAACTGTAAATGCAAATCTCACAAATTTTCACAAGTAAATAAATAAATGAATACAATTTAAAAATAATAATAAATAAATAAATAAGGAAAGTTAAAAAATAATAATTAAAGTTCAGAACTATAATTGTTAATAATAGTAATTCAAATCATTATAAATATAGTTTTCCCTAGCTCTTTTCTTTTTTCCTTGCTTTTTAAAAATAATTTGCTCATGCCTTTTTTTATATTTTCAAACTAAATCTAATTCCTTAGGTTTTGAAGGTTTAAATAACGAGAAAGGCATTTTAAAGCAGCACAAAACTGATGTTGCTCCAGGTTTCAAAGTGAAAGTACTTTTAAACTCCACTAATGTTACACCTCTCACCTCAGGGGTTTAGTGAAGCAGTGGTGCTGTTAGAGTTAAATATTTCCATTTTATAAGATTTTTTGAAAACTAAGCACATAAAGAAAAACTTTTTAAACGTACCCCTTGTGCACTGGATCCTGAGTTGGGATGTTTCCTTAAATCAGCCCAGATGGTAAAGATGTAGAGTGCTGTGCAGCTGAGCAGCAGGAGCAGAGTAATGAGCCTGAACCGCGTCTCCTGTTGCTTCATGTCCCTGCAGTGTTTGATGAGAATGAACACAGACTCATCCCGGCTCATATCTGTCATTACAACCCCACAGGCAGCCTGAGCTGGCACAGTGTTTCCAAACAGGTCCTGTCCCATACCGTCACACTGATCTCTGTCAAAGTGCTGATAAAGTGGCTGTTGTCTGTGAAAAGCAGTACACTGGTGAAACAGGCAGAGTCTTATATTTGCTGATGAACAGTAGGGCAGTAGCAAACCGCCTACACAGAAATCCTCAGCTTGGGATGACCTCATCTGTCCATTCATACAGATGGGAAGGGAGAGGACAGAGAGGAGGAGCACAGACCACACAGCCAATCTATGTGCACTGTCCAAAACATGTTAATAGGCTCTATTTCTCTACACTCCAGTCACAAAACTAAGCATCACTTTTTCTCACTCATCTTTTTTGATCCTTTAAAGAAAAACAAAATCTAAAATCACTATGATACTGTGCATGGTGCATACAGTATTGTTTTTGTGATCAAATTTATATTAAAATAATACACATTGATATTATTTTCAACTTTCATTGAGTTTTTTTAATAACATCAGTTCTAATCATAAAAATCAAATATTCATTCATTTTCAAGCCATTTTTTGTCGCGATGTCTTTGTGGTTTTAGATGGGGTAAAAAAAGAATTATTTTCAATATGCTACATGCAAACTAGATTTATTATTATTATAAGTATAATAATTATTTATTATTATTATTATTATTATCACAGCCTGGGATATGTCAGTGATTTGCAGCAACATTGATTATGATAGTGCACCAGGTGGTATTTTCTCCATATGCCAAATATGGTAACAAAAAAAATCATCAGGTGCAAAATAATAAAAATGACAAATTCCATGGCAAAAGCCCAGACTAACACCCAGAAATAAAACAATGTATATTTTTATGCTTTGATGGCCGTGGAATCAAAAAATTGCAGTTTGAATGGGTTTCAATGGAGCATTTTTTGCACAACAGTATGAGTGTAACAATTTAGTTTCCACGGTGTATTTTAGACTTATTGTAGGAGCTGAGCTGGAAATTCCAAGATTAAACAAAAATACACAATCTTGCCAAAATGTATGCCATATGCATGAAAACAGCCAAAAAGAAATGAGGAATGAAAAGCAAGTAAAATGGGCCAAACAGTCCCAAAGGGATAATATTATAAATATCACCTGCTTTTCCTGCTGTTATGACATGAGAAGTCCTTTATTTATTGTTTCAAAGACAAAAATGCAGGTGATGTTGTTTTTTACCTTGACATGTTTCGACTGACAACTGCAGTCTTTCTCAGAAGCGTCACCTGACCGCTGTGATGTGTCCTTATTAGCTGTTCTTCCCAGGCGTGGTCAGCGGCTGACCACAACCGCTGCCGTCTGATGGTTTCTGGAGGAGAGACTTCCAGGTGTGGGAACGCATGATTGCCCCCTCGTCCCAGCTAATAGTGTCCTTGCCCCGCTTTCTGATTTCAATAGCCTCTTTGAGCAAGCATTTGTGTTTGTTGGGCTCTGATCCAATAATCCTTGCGTTGTCCTAGTCCATGATGTGGTTATTTCTTTTCCAGTGGTCTGATTTTTATGTTCACATCTTTAATGGTAAGTAATGATGTGTAATAGTGATTTAAAAAATAAATACATAAATGAAGTAGCTGTACTGCAGTTGGATTCTTTTTTCAGAAGAACACATTCATTTCTCATTAGAAACTGTATTGTAACTGTAGATTATGTATTGTCAATATGTTGAAAGTAAATGAAAATAATGTATGTATGTAATGTAAATTAGCAGAAAAAGTACTGAACATTAAAATACTGTAATAATAGTGTAAAAACAAAACATCAAGAAAAAACCCACTTACTTGGCATTTCAGCTGCCAGTAAGTTACTGTAAAATTTATAGCAAGCTTTTTACAAGCAGAATCTTCCAACGACTCAAAAAATAGCATGTCTGCTCCAAAGTACCAAATATTTTCTCTGGAAAATAGTCCTACTTTTCATGAAATACGTACCTGAGCTACCACCTTATCATAGTGGAGGGGTTTGCATGTCCCAGTGATCCTAGGAGCTCAGTTGTCGGGGGCTTTATGCCCCTGCTAGGGTCACCCATGGCAAACAGGTCCTATGGGAGGGACCAGACAAAGTTTAGCTCACTGGACCCCTTATGATGAAAAAGAAAAATGGACCAAACTGGCCCTTGCCCAGCTGGACGAAATGGCCAGGGAGAGGTAAGTCTGGGCTTCCCTGCTTCCCTGCCCCCGCAAGACGACTCCGGATAACCGGAAGAAAACTGATAAATGGATGGATGTACCTGATAATGAAATTTTCATTTTGTTGTACAGTTATTTCTGGCCTATGTCTCTGTTTGGTTTGAAAGCAGAAAAATGTTCTGCTTTGTGCTGCAGACACAATAAGTTTTTTTAGATTGAAACAATTGGTGTTGAAGCAGCTGCCTGATCAGATGTTGAGAAGTGTGAGACAGAACTAGCCATAAAGCTGCAAGATGTTAAAACTGTTGAGGTTAAAAAGAGAAAATGAAGCCAACGCTGAGGAGCCAGAACTGCAGTTTCTCTAATATCCACCTGAGGCTGGCTCCAAAACAGAATCAGTTTTCATGGACCTCCATGTTAAAATGCCCAACCTTACAGCAGAAATAAACATGTTTACAGCGTGGTAAAAAAATATAATAAGAACAACCTTTTTGGTCTGTGTAGCTAATTTCAACATTCATGACAACTGTAGGGGTTGCATTTTTCTTTATAACTCACATTATACTCTCTTATTAAAATTTTATTTAGGGGCAGGGGTGCTTGAATGACAGGATGTCTGTCAATAGTGTCTTCAGCCAGCCCATTCACTCCAAACTCGTAAAATACATCTGCTCTATCAGTGCTTTGGGTGTATGAGGGTGATGCCAAAGCCACCTTCCTCATCCAACCGCATGGCATCAAATGAGAATGTGAACAGAACTGGTGGCATTGTTATTATACGCTGGCTAACAGCCGGACAGCACTAGGAATGTCCACATGCAGCATGCACAGGCAGTGTCACTTGAGGATGAATGAATGTGCATGAAATGCTGAAGGACAGCGTCAGATAATAACACTGCTGATAACAACGTAACATAGGGAGTGCGAGTGCCTTTATAGGGAGGCTGGCTGGGGAGGTGTATGAGTCCCTCAAACAACCAATTTTCAAGCAGGGGTTCGGAGTTTGTTTCCTGTGTGGATGTGAGTTGTTTTTTTTCCTACACCTTACTATGTGCCTCTTTTGCCTAAACCTAACCCTCTGTGACTGTGGTGCCTAATCCTAAACATTGTGACAGTCCCGATTGCTTGCCATGTGCTGTTGTGTAAACATAAGAACTGTGCTGAATCCTCTCACCATTTGCATCTGCATCTGTCATTGATGTTACGGGCATCCCTGTACATGATAGGATGATGCTGCTGCTGGTTATGTTTAGACACCACAAGCACATGGCAACCAACATCAACACAAGCACATGCTGGGATTTAATACGAAAATGTAAACTTGAAAAAGAAGAACTCCATCTACTTCAATGGATAGCCTATGATGAACATTTCACCCCAGCTACTCTTGATCTAAGGTTCAAACAATGGATTCCACATGGTATAAAGGAACTATGCACTGTAATAAAAGATGGGAATGTAATGAGTTTCCACTGAGGGGCTATTTTGTTTATTTTGTAAATATTTTGTGTTGAAATAAAGAATAATGTAAATTTGGATGAAAAAGGGATAATTAGAACTATAATTGGAGTTTACAATTCAAGGAAATATAGGATAATATCTACATTATATAAGTACCTATTAGGGAGAAGAGGAAATAGAACACTGAATGTAAAACTGAAGTGGGAAAAAGAACTGGTATGAATTTGACAAAAGATGAATATTATATTGGAAAACACAACAGTCAACAACATCCTCACCTATTTGGAGAGAGCACTGTTAGAAAAATGTAATCAGATTCTTTATTACACCCCAGATTCAAAGCAAATATTTGTCTATAACACAACCATGTTGGAGAAGATGTGGGGCACTAAATGTTGATCATAGCCTGTCTTGAAATTGTCCAATTTTCGATAAATGTTCATAGGGCCATTATCCAAATCCTGGGCTATGCTATACAGAGAACGTGTAGTTCTGTATTTTTGTGTTGTTATAGTGGGCATTGTGTTAAGAGAAGACAGATATTTACTCAAAATCCTTTTGGCAGCATGTAAAAAAGCCATCACCAAGAGGTGATACAAGGCTGAGCCACCAACACAAGATAAATGACCAAGAGGAGCGGTGTCGAGAAAGTAGGAGAAATAGACAATGTTTACATGTCAACGACAAGATAATAGACTTAACCACTGAATATGAAATAGCAATTGATGTTTTTGGTGAGAAACGGCAATCCACAATTTTTTGTTCCTTCTTTATTTTTTTTGTACGTCTTTGTTATGCTGTTTTTTTTGTGTGTTTTATTTTCTTCTTCTAACACTTATGTCAAACGAGTAAAAATAAAGTGTTAAAAAACACATGCTGGCGAGCATGGTTAGGAATCAGCGACAAAGTCATAGATGGTTAGGTTCAGGCAAAAGAGGCACATGGTTAATGGCAGAAAAAAACCCATATATAAAACCCATAATTCAGATGGGAAGCACATTATGCTGTTCTCTACACCCTCAGTCTAACTAATATAGACTAGTGCGTGAGTTGTAGAATTGCAGGATGTTTTTTCTGGGGATATATATATGTGTGTCTGTGTATGTGCGGTGTGTGTGTGTGTGTGTGTGTATATATATATATATATATATTATTGTATTTGTTATTAAATATATTCCACATATTGTCTAGAATCCTCCCTCAAGTTTGAAAAGTATGGCGTTCTCATCTGACTCCTGCCTGTCTGCATATCATTCTACTTCGCCAGATGCTGTCAGGCTGTCCACCACTAATGTGTCTGTCCAGCCGTGCTCTCACATGATGCCATCCAGCAGCATATAGTGTGGATGTGAAAGATAGCTTTAGGCACCAGGATCTTCCGCCAAAAGAAATGCAAATGCAGCAGTATTTGACAACTTTGATGAGTCCATATGAACAACCCCCTCCTTTAGTATTCACAACCTCTTAAGTGTAAATTTTTGGAGAACTTGGAGAGACTTTGTGTATATGACTTTCAATGTTGTAAACAGGAGCTCAAAAGTTTTATTCATAGATTTATTCCATTTTAGCACAGAATATGTCCATAGTTATACAGTCTATAGTTAAAACACAACAATTAGCTGTATACATTTCCTGTGGGTTTGTCACTACAATAAACAACTCTTACGGACGAGATGTTATTTATCCTGTTGTTAAAATTAAGACGACTTAGAGCCCACAGCCACACAGATTTGTGTTGGGCTAATAAAATATAGCTTCATACCAGTGCTTTGTAGCTCATGATTCGATGTGCAAATGTGTGAGAAAAAAATTAGGAGTGATTACTGAACATTCTTCATCCTTCACTTGTTATTCCTTTCTGTGGAGTGCACGTCTGCCCCCTGATTCATGAGCATATGATTGAGCTCGATGCCTACTGAAAGAAACACTTCCTCCTCATGAGTCAGAACATCCTGTCATAATTGTTTTACTTTTTACAGTCATGAATGCTCAATATATAATTATACCTCTTCCTGCAGTATTGTAATGTCATACTTAATAGACTTAATAGACTTAATATGTCAAAAAAAACACATTTAATTTATCAACTGTTTCGAGATGTTTTGCTATTATGTGAGTCATCAAGACTGAGCTGGAGGTGGACATGTGTAAGCTACTACAGGTTTCCTGAATCATGATCATGATTGTGACTGCTGGTCTGATCCTGCTTGACACCCACTTAGACTATTATTATTTTTTTTATTATTATTATTATTATTATTTTTAGTCAAACTTCCATCATCATTAGTTATTTTTACCACTGTTAATATTACCCTATTACTTTCACTTCCCCTGTTACTATCATTAGTCATATTTCTGCTGAACTCTCAGTACACTTATGACTGATGCCAACAAGTTTGCCAACAGCACAGCTGATGACAAATAAAGATGAAAAGGTCAACCTAAAAGAAGTAGAGGTCCTGACACAGGAGGGTCAGGACAAGAACCTACTGCTGAACATCATCTACACTAATGACATGGTAGTGGAGTTTGGGATGAGGCAGAGAAGGAACTATACCTACTATCAACAGATCCTTGGTGTGTTTATCTTGGCTTGGGTAGTATGTAATATTTCATACCTTGCTGAAATTTCACTATGGTATATGGCATATGACAGTATATGTGTGTGGCGCTTACCAATGCCCCCAACAGTGAGTGTGCTACTTACTTGCAGCTTTTGAGACTAATAAATACAGAAGCCCCTAAAAATGGTGGGAAAACTAACATTCTCGGTGGCTCAGTGGATGGAGCGGGTGCCCCATGTATGGATACAACTGTACACCTTCTGACTTGACTTTCTCTCAGTGACAGAAGAGTGATGAGGCTAGATTGCCTTGTTAACTCATCATATAACACATTTTATTCAAATTTGACAGAAATAAATTAAAACTCACCCAAACCATCTTGGTTACTCTCATTAGTAAGCGAGTTAGTAAGTCCACTGTTCCATCAATCACCAGCTGTGGTTGATTAATCCTTAATTCACCAAATTAGATGTAAAAAAAAAATGCTGTAATTCCTTACAGTCTCTCTCTGCCTGTCGGCCGCCAGCTGTTTACAGTCCTGTAATTTCTCCCTCCATAGTTAGGTGTTGCGGTGTCTGTCAGCTCAGCTAACACATTCTCATCCCAAGTTGTCACATGTTACCGCTTTGCAGTGCACCTCCGCATCTACATAATTCTCTCTTTGTATTCTGCATCTGCCCTTTGTTTAGGCAACAACAGCACATGGCAGCCAATGCTGGGACGTCAACAAACACACATGCTGGCACGGATGGTTAGGATTAGGGGAAGGAGGCACATGGTAAGGTGTAGGAAAAAAAACATCACAATCAGACAGGAAATGAACACCAAACTCCTGCATGCAAGTCCAGGGTTTGTTGGATCCATCTACCGCCCCTCCCACCTGCCCTCACACTCGTTTCACAGCAAGAGAAAAGTGGCTTTTGGCGATGTTATGCCAAAAACTGATATGATATGCACTATGTACAAATAAGTTTAATAAAAAATAATATTTATGTTGAGCTCAGGTCTAATATAGCATGACTCTTTAATGTTATTTTGGACAATGTACTATAGTGTGACATTAGTAAGTTATTTTGTACAACATACTATACTATGACATTTTTATGCTGTTTTGCATGACATACCATATTATGACTTTTTAGTGCCATTTTGCACAACATAATATAGTATAACTTTTTTATGCAATTTTGGATGACATACCACAGAATGCCATATTTTAAGCTATTTTGAACGACATACTATAGTATGACTTTTTTATGCTATTTTGGAGAACATGTCAGTACTCTCTAATGGACAAAGTATGTTGTGACATCACAGTGGGTGGCATGGTGGCATCATGGTTAGCACTGTTGAGAGTCCCTGGTTCGCTCCTGGGGTGGAACGGGGTTTGGTCCATGGGCGGGGGCCCTTCTGTGCGTAGTTTGCATGTTCTACCCTTGTCTGCGTGGGTTCTTTCCAGGGTCTCCAGTTTTTCTTCCCACATTCCAAAGACATGCAGGTCAGGTTGATTGGTGACTCTAACTTGCCCTTAGGTGTGACTGTGTGTGTGAAAGGTTGTCTGTCTATATGTGTCAGCCCTGCAATGGTCTTGCGACCTGTCCAGGGTGTACCCCACCTTCCGCACGATGACAGCTGGGATTGGCTCCAGCCCCCCTGTGACCCTTGCGAGGACAAGCGGTTATGGAAAATGAATGAATGAATGAAAATCACAGTTTCTAACCTCAGATTTTGCTTTGACATTTCTTTACCGATATTCCTTGATTTCGACAGACGCATCTGCCGATACTGGTTTTACCTGTCTCGGGACAACTTCAAACGATATATCATTATATATATGCATACACATATATATATATATATATATATATATATATATATATATATATATATATATATATTAGAGAGAGAGAGAGAGTTAAAGATATAGATAGAGTATGTGGTGCAAAAATTGTCAAACACGACATACTACAGAATGTCCCCCAAAAATTGCCAAAAAACGACATAGTATGTTGCCAAAAAAATCCTAAAAAACAACAGTGTTGAATATTTGCCAAAAAAACATCAAAAATGACATAGTATAGTATAATGTCCAAAAATCATCAAAACAACATAGTATAGTACATCGCCCAAAAATCGTGAAAGACAACATTGTATAGTAATTTGCCCAAAAATCATTTAAAAAAAGGAGATAGTATAAGGAAGCCCAGCTGGACCAGTGTATGACCATCGCCCACGAGCAATGTCTCCGGATCTCCTCGTATTCAGCGGCCTCCAGGACACGGTGCCCTGGGATCCCACCGGTCCGCGGCCATCCTTCTGCTCCACCCCCCGCCTCCAGCGCTCATGGGCTGAGGTGGTTACCCGTGGCCGATCTAGGACCTTGGCTGGAACCACCTCGCCTCCACTCCTACTCTCCAACCGCTTTGAGGCTCTGTCGCAGTATGCTGGTGCTCCAGGCGATGGTCAGGGTCTGAGCTCCCCTCCAGAGGCTGCTGCACCGTCCCCGCCTCGGACCGACGCGGTGACCGCAGCTCACCACCCAGGAGACACTCCTCCCACCGGTCCCACAGGTCCCTCCTTATCGGCGGGCACCAAGGCAGCGGCGCCCCGCTGCCGCACCGGTCTGTCATCTCCGCTGCAGCCTCCGGGTGGGCCCCACCGCTGCGCCGCTGGAGTCCGGGACCGACAGCTGCCATCCCGGGCCACGTCTTTGGCCACGCGTCTGAGGCTGCTGAAGAACGCTGTCCGAAGACATCCCGCGACCACCCATAGCAGCCGGGTTCCGGATACCCTCAATGGGGCAGTGGCTGCCCCCGGCTCCCGCGACCGACACCACCCGGGTCCTAACGGGTCTGATTTGACCAGTGTTCGTGCTGCCGCACAACAACAGCGCTCCTCCGCTGGGGCTCACCTGGGGAATTCCTCCGTGAGGCACGGAGCCACACGGCCCCGCTCTCCACCATCCATGGCCCAGTCACAAGTACGCACTCGGGAGAGGCGCACCTGCCCCTCTGTGCTGGTGGTTGGGACCTCCATGGTCAGGCACGTGGCAGTGCATGGCGGCCGGACCTTCTGCCACCCTGGCGCACGGGTCAAGGACGTTGCATCCTCCGCTCTGCAGCTGAGTGCTCAGCATAGCTCAGCCTCTACACTGGTCCTGGAGGCCGGCATCAACGACCTAAAATACCAGCAGTCGGAGCTTCTTAAACGGGACTTCGCCACCCTAATTGACCACCTGCTGGACACGGGGAAGCGGTTAATTATCTCAGGCCCGCTCCCCCCCCCTCGTTACGGTGACGTCACCACCTCCCGCCTTCGTCAGCTGCACGTGTGGTTGAAGGGATACTGCCTGGGAAAAGGTATCCCATTTGTTGACAACTTTGCAGCTTTTTTAAACAGGCCCCACCTTTTCAAACACGACGGCCTCCACCCAAACAAGAATGGTTCACATCTTTTATCTGTGAACATTGACTTGACTATCCGTTCATGCTCCACACCCTCCTCCTGACTCACTAATGACACACGCACTTACAGACCCCCTGCCTCCCAATTACCTTCACCTCCACTGTCACCCGCCACTATACAGGCGCAGGATAATATTCAGACAATCAAAACCAGAATTACAAACAACAGACAGGTAAGACCAGGGTCTGTTCATAGAAATAACTGTATTTTAAAAATCCCCCGAGTTGGAGGTGACAAGCACACGTCCAGTGCAGACACTAAAATAGCTGTCCTGAATGTGCGCTCCCTTTTAAACAAATCATTTATTATAAATGATATTATTGTAGACAACGACTTAGACATCATTCTACTGACAGAGACATGGCTTGGCACTGATGCACCTGTCGTTCTCACTGAGGCTTCCCCACCAAATTTTAACTTTTTATTTTCAACTCGAGAGGGCAAAAAAGGAGGCGGAACTGCTTCAATTACAAAGATTACCATGTGCTCAAATGAAGTATTTTTTAACAACTTCGTATCATTTGAGTATCATGCCTTTGTTTTTAGCAACCCCCCCATTCTTTGCTTAACCGTCTACAGACCACCCAGGTACTCATCATCTTTTATCAATGAATTTTCCGAACTTTTATCAATTATCTATAGTAAATACAATAGAATTTTAATAACTGGTGATTTTAACTTGCACATGGACAATTCCTCAGACACAGTGTCCAGAGAATTTTTAAACCTTTTACACTGCCTAGATTTTAGACAGCATGTCACACAGCCAACTCACAGCAGGGGGCGCACCCTGGACCTGGTCATAACTTATGGCCTGTCCATTGGTGGGCCATCTGTTGTGGATCTGGCTGTGTCTGACCACTTTTGTGTGTTTTTTACAGTCACCAGTTTTAATCAACGGGAGGCCCCGGTGAGATCAGTGAGGAAACGCTACCTAACTTCTGAAGTGGCTGCAAAGTTTATCCGGATTTTACAGAGCACTCCAGCAGATATTTTACCAGCACCATGTGATTTCATTGTTGACAGTTTTAACAATAAATTAAAGACAACACTGGACACAGTGGCCCCACTTCAATTGAAGACTGTTAAAACAAAACCTACACCGCCCTGGAGAAATATGAACATCAAAAAGCTGAAGAGAAACTGCAGGAGTGCTGAGAGGAGATGGCGAAAGTCAAAGTTAACAGTTCACTACGAAATATTCCGTGAACACCTCAAAACCTACAATAACACTGTCAAACAGGCAAGAATTTCTCACTTTCAAAAATTAATCAACGACCATAAAACCAACCCAAAATTCCTCTTCTCCACAATCGACCTTTTAACAAACGCAAATTTTAATAGACCCTCCAAGATACCAAGTGACGCCCTTTGTGAGGATTTTGCAGACCACTTCAGAAGTAAAATCAATGACATCAGATCGAGTCTTTTACCGCATCAGATTTTAAGTGTTTACTCACCCGAATCATTGATTTTACCGGAGGAAACACTGGAGAGTTTTTGCCCTGGTAGATGCGAGGACACTTGGTCGAGTTTTCTCCCAAGTAAAGCCCACAACCTGCCTCTTAGACCCAATTCCCACTCCATTTTTTAAAACGTTTCATGCATTCTTTGAGGAACAATTGTTATACATGGTGAATTGCTCTCTTCAGACGGGTGTCTTCCCCACCTCCTTTAAAACGGCGGTGGTGAAACCCCTTCTGAAGAAGAGCAATTTAGATCCCAACATTTTTAATAATTATCGACCTGTATCGAACTTACCATTCTTAAGTAAAATCTTGGAAAAACTTGTGTTTAACCAAGTAAATGACTTTTTAACCACAAATAACATTTTAGAGAGGTGTCAGTCTGGTTTTAGGATGAATCACAGTACCGAGACGGCCCTTGTAAAGATTTTAAATGACATCAGGCTCAACTTAGATAACCATAAAATCACTGTCTTGGTACTACTGGATCTAACCGCCGCCTTCGATACAGTAGACCATCACATTTTATTAAATAGACTGAGGAACCTGGTCGGCCTCTCTGGTACTGTTCTGAACTGGTTTCACTCCTACCTCACAGATCGACACTTCTTTGTAAGTATGGATACATGTTCCTCAGGAATCCATGAGATAAAGTGTGGGGTTCCCCAAGGGTCAATTTTAGGCCCAACTCTTTTTAATCTGTACATGCTTCCCCTTGGGGACGTCATCAGGAGTCACGGCATCAGCTTTCATAGTTATGCTGACGATACTCAACTGTACATCGCTGTGTCTCCTGATGACACAGGGCCTATTGATGCCCTTTTTAACTGCATTTCAGACATAAATTCATGGATGGCAGCAAATTTCCTACAGCTCAACCAGGACAAAACAGAGGTTTTAGTCATCGGTCCTGAAGGCCAGAAAGAGAGACTTTTACCAAAGTTACAGGCTTTTAGAACATCACAATCTGTAACAAATCTGGGTGTGATTTTTGACTCTGAGCTTACTTTTATCCCACACATCAAAAACACAACAAAAATTGGTTTTTATCATCTAAAGAACATAGCCAGAGTCCGCCCGTTTCTCTCTCAGGCCAGCACGGAGGTACTGATGCATGCTTTTATCTCTTGTCGTCTAGATTATTGTAATGCCCTGCTCTCTGGTCTTCCCAAAAAGAGCATTTCCAATTTACAACTATTGCAGAACTCGGCCGCACGAGTGCTGACGAGGACCAGAGGGCGGGAGCATATTACACCGGTTTTAAAATCGCTTCATTGGCTCCCGGTGCGTTTCAGGATTGATTTTAAGGTTCTTTTACTTGTTTTTAAGTGTCTCAAAGGTCTTGGGCCTTCTTACCTAACTGAGCTGCTTTTACCTTATCAACCCTCGCGGACCCTGAGGTCCTCCGGCACTGGCCTTTTAACCATACCACAAGTTAGCTCTAAAAGAAATGGGGAGGCGGCTTTCAGTTACTATGGCCCCCGTCTGTGGAACAGCCTCCCGGAGAACCTCAGGATCACAGACAGTGTTGAGGTTTTTAAAAAGAGGCTCAAGACCCATCTTTTCAATCAGGCTTTTTAACTAACTAACTAACTATTTATTTATTTATTCTCCTTTTTTTTTATTTTATCTTATCCCACTGTTTTAGTCTCCCATTTATTTATATCTAATTATTAGCGGTTATAACCTTTAATCTATTTTACTGTGCACTTGTATTCTTTGTCTTATTTTACTGTTTCAGTCCCTTACGTTCTTAGGTTTTATGTTCTTTACCTTATTTTATTGTGTTAGTTTTTAGCTCCAGTGTTTCCTCATCGGGGCCTACCGGACTGGGAGTGGTCTCTGGTCCACCATTGGGGGTGCTGTACCGTGGACTGTTTCGGCCCGGGTGGCTAGAGGGCTCGGCATCTTGGTGCGGGCACTCCTGTCCGCCCGGGTTGGGATGGTCTCTGTGGCGGCGCCCCGGCGGTGCTGGACCGTGACCTCTCTCAGTGAGGTTGGCCCCCAAAGGTAGCTTCTCCCTCGCCTCAGGTCTCAGTGCCTAGCCATGTCTCTTTAGTAACAATTGGTGTGTGTGTTGGTGTATGTGTGCGTGTGTGTGGGTGGTAAGGGTGGATGTTCGGGTGCCTTTGCGAATATGTGTGGGAATATCTACATGATTGTGTGTGTGTGTTGTTGCGTACGTCTAGGTGGGGGTGGGAGGGTCAGGCTGTCTGTATTTTTCTTGATTTTCATTGATGTTTTTCATTTCTGTTATTGTTTTTAATCTCTGTGAGGCACTTTGTGTTACTCAATTATTAGGAAAATTCAGTACTGTCATTACCCATGAGACACCACAAGGTTCTAATTGTAACAGTTATAGTAATTTTCCCACGTGCATAGTCAAATTTTTTTTTTCAAGTCTAACGTGTACATAGTGCTCTGACATTCTGACATTGAAGTGATTCCTTGAGTTTTTTCTCTTTGAATGTAAGCAAAAAAGTAATTTTTTTAAAATCTTAGGCCTGTTATCAGGTGCTTACCCGGCGGAGATGTTGCTAGGAAACCACAATAAACACCTTGTCTGTTACACTCACAACTCAGCAGCATTGAACAATGTCTCTTAAATGATCAGATGGATGTAGATGATACTAAAAATGCTGTTTTTTATTTGTTCAATACAAATGTAATAGGTCAGGATGTAGTCAAGCAGGACTGAAATCACCTGTGAGCTCATTTTTCAATCTGTGTCACCAAAAACGACATGTAGTGCTTCAGTATGTAAACTGCAAAAATCACAAAATGACATGGTATATTCATGTCAAGATAAAACAATTGTGACCAAAAATTGTCAAAAAACATTAAAATTATCTCTAGATACAGCTTCAAAGAATGTGTCAAGCTCAATGTGGTATTGCAAAAAAACATGCCGTTTAATTTTTTACTCAAAATGCAATCAAAACTTTCTTCCTCCCTGGTAGAAATACAAGATAGATAGATGGACAAATAGACGGACAGATGGATAGTGGGACCGATGGAGGGAAAGGCAGAATTTATTTGCTATGATGACAGCAGAGCATGTAGATGTAGCAGCCAGTAGCTCCTCAAATCTTTGCTACCTTTTCCTTATATTTTTTTTTTTGACACCATGGGCCCTTCTGCTGAAGCACAACTTTTCCATGATAGGGAAGCATTATCAGGATCGTGCCCAAAAGAGTTGTGTGGGGTTTGGACTGAATGCAGCAACCATGAAAGGATCTCTACCAATGCCATGCATGAGTGGCCAGTATGACCACATGGGAAAAATGAAAGCGAAAGCGCCACACTAAAAATCAAAAGGAAGGAGTATAGTATGAAGAAGCCCAAGGAGGAGAGCCGGCATCAGGGCGAGGCTGACCCCCTATATGGCCGAGAGCTGTTCCTCTATCAAGCCTTCTTCTGGCTAATGTCTGGTCGCAGGAAATATAAAGTAGATGAGATGTGATTGAGGCTCACTCAGCAATTGGAAATCAGAGACTGCTCTGCACATATCTTCATATGCCGGAGCTAGGGACGGATAGGCGGACCTTGTGGGAACCGACAGTTGACACAAGACTTGATGCAAATTAAAAAAATGCACTGCAGGAATTGGATGATGCCATTAATAGCAACATGCCCTCAGGCAATTAGATAGAATTTGTCATAGTAGCTGGTGGTTTAATCAACTCATCCTTCAACTCCAAAGATGTAACAGGAAAAGGACAAATGTAACTCTGTTTTTTCTTTGTGTAAAAAATGACTCATCGAAAATCTCACCTTCATTTCTACCTTTCTATTTATGAATTTATTGATCCAGAATTGGGATATTGTGGTCAGTAAAGCAAACAAAATAATATTTTTATGCTGTGTGTGGATATTGTCAGTCTTGTGTGTTTTTGTGTAGTGTGTTTGCGCACGTGTTGTGTGTGTGTGTGTGTGTGTATGTGTCTAAAGTGGTGTGTGTATATATATCTAAAGAGAAAATGAGAGAGACCATGAGAGCTATTGAAGAAAAAATAACATTTTTTTTTTGCAATACATGTGTCAGCGGTACTTTTTTAAATCGAATCTATCACTAAAGTAATAAAATAACCTGAATTGTAAGGGTCTAAAGTTGGTCAAGCACCCAATTTCAGTCTCTGCAGCGGCCAAGGAATAGCTTTTGCCCAGTAAAGGCCCCTATCGGCTAATATAGCATCGCTGTTTTTTATTGTCTTTCTTTGCACTTAAAAAGATGCCAGCTGTGCAAATAATTAATAGTGCTTTAAAATCACTTTGGTTGTTTTTGACAGCCATCATTCCCCATTTTAAGAGCTTTAAAACTTCGAAAAAAAGTTCTATTTCACACTCAGTATTTTGCAGGTTTTGTATTGTGGGAATCTTGTGCTCTTTGCTTGCAAAAAAAATTTAATTATTAAAAAATATTGAAGTACAATATTTCTCAGCATTGTGATTTGCAGGCAACATCTACATGCTAAAGCCTGCAGCTCTATAAAACCTATTTTGGTGTTTTTACAAAGTTTTTTCTTTTTTCAATAAAAGGCTGACAGTGTGCAGGATTGTAAAGCTGCCATCTTCTTCTAATGAAACTGAGCATGTTTGGAATCAATTCACATTTATTGTTTCCAGTGAAAAATGGGATTATTTTTGGGCCAATCTCTGAGTGCACAATGGAAGTTTTTCAGCAGCATTTTTTTTCGATGTGGGTTTTTTTTTTACTCGAAACTTTACTTTGCTCTAAATTACAGCCAGTTAAGTTCTTTAATTTGAGCTGATGTTTGATTTGCAAAAACTCACAGATAATAATCAAGCTCATGCTCCCAGTAATGTTTTTTTGCTTCATATCCCAGTACTTTGAGGAGTCAGCAACATTGAGCATTGCCAATACCAAGTCCCAATCCAATACTTCTATTTTCCTAGATTATACAGCTGCACAGTGGATACTTAAAGACAGCTTCTTTAAAAATTGCACTCAGTGATGTGTATAATTGCTTTTAAAGAGTTTCTTTTCCCCAGTGTTCCTGGAGGTGTCAGAGCTCGACTCCCAGCAGCACTTTGCCTTTATTGTTGCTGTGTCCCTGCACTTATCCCACCAAAACAAATCCTTCTTTGTACTCTCTAATTAAAGTTATTATGAATCAGATCTACCCAGCCCCCATCCATCTCCTGTAAGTTATTTTTGAAGCCTATTTTAAGTGCAGGGTTATTAATCATGTCATGGTTGAAGTTACCCCTTGGTCTCTGAGCATGCTGGGAGATATTTCCTTTCATAAGCTGAGGGCTTTTTTCATATCGGGTCATTTCAAACCCACTTCAGAGACCAAGTTAACTTTCTGCTTAGATGTCTTGACTTTTAAGATCCACAGCAACTTAATATGATATACTACTTTCTGGCAACATTTGTGCCATGGATCTGAGACTCATTCGGTCAAGTCAAGTTATTTCTTTCAGACGCGTCCCCACTCGTAGTGACAAACTTAAACACTTCACATCACAACAAACACTGGTGCATCTTCCAGCAGATAAAAAGCATACTTGGCTGACCAAACCATCTGGTACTTTAAGTGTCTACATTCCCTCACTGTAGTGATCCTTCTCATGGAAAAAAGTTTCTGATTTCTACCTCGACTTATCAGGTTCCTTTCCTTAATTGTGCTGTAACTTTGTGTCATTACAGCCCACCTGCCCAGGTTAGAAAGTTTTTTAGGCTATGCAGGCAGCAAATCACTGTCTTAAACTTCCAGACCATCTGCAAAAAATATGGGCGGGGACTAATAATGAGTGAATAATGTTCTCCCTCCTGGCTAGACTTTTCATCAAAATGTTCATCAAAACATTTTCTAAATGTCTATGTTGTTCCTACAATCTCATTTAAAATGAATTTGTCACTTGAGAATGTGACATTTTAAAGATTGTATCTTGTAGTCTTTGAAACATGTAAAATTTGTGTGTGTGTGTATATATATTTATATATATATATATATATATATATATATTTATCATGTTCCTTTTTATATTATATCAGTTATTCACTCAGCTTTTACCTGTCTATCATGTAACCACGCAATCATTTGTTACTGGGTCCTGCTGCTATATAGGTGGGCTACATCCACAATGCAGAATTTTTTGAAGCCCTGACAAAGACAGGTGTTTAGTCGAAACAGCTTTTTTTAATGATTTAGCCACTATAATAAAGGCTTTTTAATGTAATTCCTCCTCATTTTTCATGTCCTGATACTCTTGGAGTGCCTAGNATACTGTTACTGGGTCCTGCTGCTATATAGGTGGGGCTACATCCACAATGCAGAATTTTTTGAAGCCCTGACAAAGACAGGTGTTTAGTCGAAACAGCTTTTTTTAATGATTTAGCCACTATAATAAAGGCTTTTTAATGTAATTCCTCCTCATTTTTCATGTCCTGATACTCTTGGAGTGCCTAGATTTCCCTCTCGTTTTATCCTTTCTGGCTTTTGTTTGGTATCTAGTGTCTGCAAAAACCTTTGCACATGAATGACCAGTTGTTAGCGCCATTGGCTTGTTTACTTTATTACGTGGACATTACTGTCATAATGACATCTGTTCAGACTTTACAACTTTGTATGGAAAACAAAATGAATCGTCAAGTATTCGTATTGAATAGGCAATTTTGATTTGACTAACATATTTCTGATTACAGTACAGCCCTCCCTTTAATTTTGTTGGTCATGTCTCGAAGTAGTCTCTCTGTCCCTTTAAGAGTCCAGTGTTTGTTGCTCCTTCTCTTCTCTTCTCTCCTCCAAGCAGGGCAGATAAATACTGTGCACTACAGTCAAAGGCAAAATGCACGACTCTCACACTGAACTGAAATGAAACGCATACTCATAATTTCAGTAAATAACATTAAAGAAACAGTCTAATACTGTTTTTTAGTTTATGGTGTGGTGTTCTGCTGCTCTGACAAACACATGGGAATTCATAACAGTAAGAGTCAAAGACAGCTAAGTGGGGGACAAAGGCTGCACTTTGTCTTGCTGTACATTAAAAAAAAAAGTTTGACAGCTGACATTAAATGGATTAGATCAAATTAAATATAGAAAATCCTCATCAAAAAATGCCTTGATCAGTCCGAAGCTTAATCCTCAGGACATCCCAAGTAGTCTCTCTCACTTAGTTTCTCCTCTTTAAAATTCCCTCTCTATGCACTCTCAAACCCCTGGACACTCACAGAAGCCTTCTTGCTTGCTCAACATCCCTGTAACAGTATGCTCTAGTGGAGAAATGGAGTCAAGCATAATCTCTGCCAGGTATAAGTGTGGAGGAGATCATCCGTTTGGTTGCATCAGTGTTTCTGAGTGAGTGTGTATATATGTGTGTGTGTGAGTGTGCCTGTCTGTCCACAGCTACTCTCAAAAACTACTGGTCCAATCAGCCTAATATTTTGTGTGCACATGTCTGACCGTATGCTCAAGGACGTCTCAAGGTTACAGAGAGTGGGAACTGGATGGAAGCTTGACACAAAGTGGGTTTAAACACATTTGCAGTTTGTCCTGTTTATTTAGCTGCTTTACAAAAGAGGCTACTAAGTTTATGTTGTAGCAAAGAAAATACACCAATACAGTCAGTGAGTACAGAAGCATTTTTTGTTTGTTCAAACTCAACATTTTTTTTTGGCCAATCATCAATCTCAGTATATTTTTATAGGCTTGTATTCAAACAATGAAAATCTTGGTCGAAATTTTACCTACCTCAACCAGTCAATTGGTGTATAGGGAAATATCTGCACGTTATCGCTAGATAAACGAAATCATCACCTCAGTGAGTCACTCTTCCTGATGGTGTTGTGTGTCCACCAAAGAGGTTTTTTTCTGTAACAGAGCTCGACTTTAATTTTTGCCCAGGGCAAGTAAACTTGACTACCAATGTTATATTATCTGGGGGAAAAAACTGCACACTGTAAAAAGCATGTTTCCCTCTGTACAGGGTCCTTTCTTGCTGCCAGGGCGTAATCTGCTTTTGACTTCGTTTGCTTGACATGCCATGTGTTCAACGTCCTACATCACGTCTGAGACTAGAGACAACTTGCCGATGTAAATAAGATGAAGCAAAGGCTCTGCGACAGGCAATGAAATAGAAGATGCTCCCTCCAGTTTCAAATCAGAGGTGTGGCAGCCATATAGCTTCATCAAGTCAGAAAGTAATGAAGGCGAGAAGATAACAGAAAAGATAAAAGCAGTCTGGAGATATTGCAAGAGGGTGTTGAACTACATAAATAGTACAACTTATATGATGCAGCATGTGATTCTGCATGACAGTGAGGAGCTACAGTCAACCCCGCCTACACACATTACTCCTTAATGATGACTACACAGACAAGCTGCAACCTCGTTCATCCAAACCAGTACAAGAGCCAAAGAGTGAGCCCAATTTATCACTCAGAGTGGGAAATGACCAACTTAGTTCTTCAAACTTGCCCTCTCTGCTTTCCCCTCTGACAAAAAGCAAACCATTCCACAAAGGTTTTTTTTTAACAGCAGGGGACATTGTGAATGTCCAGAAATGCATTCATTGCATAGTTTGTGTTTTGCATTTACATCCTACCTCAGAAATAATAAGGGATTATTTATTGTGATGAAGAAAAGAAGAAAATATGCAGTACTTTTTATAATTTTTGTTTGAAATAATTAACAGAATATTCTTCTGTGATCTCATTTTGTATTAAAAACAAATTGTGAGAAAATCATGTTGTGAACCCAGTATTGTGAATCGTATCGAATTGTGAGTTGAGTGAATCAAATAGTGCCGCTTTGTCAGTCCTTACGACGTTCAAGTGTGATGCCAAAAGACACTTTCCGCATCCAACTGTAATGCGACCGGATGGCGTCAGATGAGAACACACAAAGACATAACCAGCTAAGAGGGCACCGGGCCCATCCACATAAAATGTGAACGGGCGGCGTCATTTGAGAATGCAGCAAGACAGAACTGGTCGTGTGCACATGAAGGACTGTGTTGGATAATAATGCTGACGGTAACAACGAATATAAGGAGCGCGAGTGCGCTAATAGGGCGGGCAGGTTGGGAGGTGGATGGGTCCCACAAAAAACTGACGTCTGTGCAGCAGTTCTGAGTTCGATTCCTGTGTGAATACATATTCTTTTTTTCTACACCTTACCACAGTAACCCTTACCTAAACCTAACCATCCGTGACTTTTTTCACCTAACCATCATGATAGTTGGCACTCCTGTTAGACATAAGGTTCATGCTGCCTTTTCCCACCACATGTGCATTTATTTACATCACAGTAACAGCATCCTGGGGCGTAAACAGCTGACGCAAAAGGATACCCAAAACCTCATGAGTAGACACAGAAGGTCACTGACAGATTAGCACGAGTTGGCATAAGAACAGGATTATTTATCTCTTAAAAAATGAGCGTTGAAAAATGTTAAACTTTGGGTAAAGTCTGCACTTGGGAGAAATGCCACAGTGACCAAAAGAAACATTTTGGTGGACACACAGCCTTATTAAAGTAACACCAGTGATTGTCCCACCAATGAAAATACAGTCAGACAAGAGCATGCTGCCCAACCGTTCACCTATGATTTTAGAACCCTAATATTTTGCCTGCAGGAAATATTTTCTGTGTCCAAAGTGTCTACATGAGGACTTATTAATATGCCATTCATGTGTTTTGAGCATATTGAAAGATGAACGGAACCATGGAAGAGATGCAGATAAACTTTCATGTCTATGCATGTGTGAGAACTTTGGTTGAGCATTTAGTTGTTTGGACATGCAAGACTTTCCATTACTCATGCGGGTTCTACTTGGTATGGTCCTGTACCCAGTGACATAACCTGAGGCAGTAAGTCTGTGGACTGACCGTGGAGAAAGACCGGCCTGGATGTCTCAACCTCTTCCACAAGTGCTCCAGCCTCTTCCTAAAACTGTAAACTGTGAAAATGTCAATGATGCCGATGAAGTAGCGATGCTCGGGCCCATCGATGACATGCAGGGGATTCTTCAAGTTGGGCAGTAAACGTCGGTTCTGGGCCCTGAAGTCTGGAAGCTCAGCTGTGTCAGTTCCCGGTCTTGCATGCTCTGGGCACATCTGAGGAGTGCCACCGCTTGATGCAACTCCGGCACGTGATGGCTTCAAACAGCTGCCGTCTGTTTCTGACATGAGTAACACGGACTCATCTTCTGGGACTGCCCCGGGGACAGCAGCCATGCTTGCATGAACAGGGCTGGAGCCTGGATTCACAGATCTAAAAGGACAAAGTCAAAAGGGAGAGGATGGGTATGAGTCACAGAAACTCCTGTACGTAACCTTTCTCACAATTCAACCATGTTGTAAAATGTTCTGATGCGTCTTAACAGG
Source organism: Plectropomus leopardus (assembly GCF_008729295.1). Classification (NCBI taxonomy): domain Eukaryota; kingdom Metazoa; phylum Chordata; class Actinopteri; order Perciformes; family Serranidae; genus Plectropomus; species Plectropomus leopardus. The sequence continues at coordinate 1,137,579 of NC_056482.1, read as the reverse complement.
CAGATAGTAGAACGTCACTAGTAGCCAGAAAAAGTAACTAGGATGTGCTTACAACGATTGTTCTGGATTTTTGAAGAGAGGCTGTATGAGATACTTATGTGCGTGCACCCCAAAAGTAAGCATTACATGGCAGTTGAGATCGGTGGACAAAAAAATGCCGGTGAGAGGTCGCGTGACGCGGTGAAGAAAATGGCTGCTTAGCTGAGTACTCCGTTGTGGCATCTTATACATTTATTCGTCAACACATAAGTAGTAGGCATCTCCCTACCCAGAAGTTATACAGGCTATAGTTGAAAAGCTCTGGGTGACGGAGTCCTAAAAATACTGCTGGCATGCCAGTAGCCTGTGCTAGCAACGATGCTAATTCACCAGCACTTCAGGAAGAAGACGGTGACTGTGCGTCAGGTAATGTTGCTGAAGATATTGTAAACATTTTCTCTATCCTGAAACAAATATCTGGAGAGTTAGCAGAGTTAGCTCTGCAGAGGAAATACGCAAAGCCACTTCATCGATGGAAGAGAAACTAACAACCAGCTGAAGGCAAACCCCCCAGCTACCAAAGCCGAAGTGGCAGCTCTCTGTGAGAGGCTGGATGACATCGAGGACCGCAGCAAACGAAATAATTTGCGCTTTGTGGGCTTTCCCTAGGGCTGCGAGTCAAGTGACCCGATCATGTTTTTGGAGAAGGTTTTACCCCAAATGCTGGCAATACCCACACCTGGGATGGTTTATTGAGCACGCTCACAGACTCGGTCCACGAGTCTCGAAAGACAAGTGCAACGGTCGGACACTGATAGCCAGGTTCATACGGTCTGGGGACAGAGACCGCATTTTGCATGCATCCCAGGGGAAAGGAGAACTTTGGTGGAACAGGAAGTGAGTCACGATTTTCCCAGATTTCTCCAGGGGTACTGTGGCCAAGCGAGACGCATTCAGAGAGTGCAAGAAAGTCCTGCACCAACGTGGAGTAAAGTTTGCACTTCAGTATCCAGCCACGCTCCACGTCGACACAAAAGAGGGATCCCACCGCTTCGATAATCCCAAGGCAGCCATGAACTTCATCAGAAGTGAACTGTCCTAGTCAGTTGGGGACCTGGAGTAATCCAGCATCTCTTGGTCCATCTCTATGGGAATTAACATATCCGTTTTCTGTTTTTTCTCCTCCATCCACGGGGTAAATTAAGTGCCCACTTAAATATCGATCCCCCCGCAGTCTGCAACTGCTGTTGAGAGTTGAAAATGACTTGAAGTATTATTTTCTCTACACAGTTAGCCTCACCAGATACCATATTGTATCTAAAAAAAAAAAAATGGATATTTGTGTAGTTCACACGTAAGGTACCTGCACTATTACTTTTGGTAGAGTTTTTCTGTTGGACTTAGTTTTGTCAGAGTTACTTTACTGACAGTTACGGACTATAAACTGCGCAGTGTTCAGGGTTTGCGCAGTTTATTAATGGTTATGTACTTCAGTTTAATTTGTGATTATTGTTATTATTATTTTTGTTTGCTTTTTGCTTTTCATTTTTGTATGTACAAGACAGTCTCACTTGCGAAAATAAGACATGGAACCTGCTCACTATCACAGTTATATATCTCCATGCAATATTACAATGTCTACTCATGATAATAATAATCTGCGCCTAGCCACCTGGAATGTCAATGGTTTAGGCAGCCCCGTCAAGAGGAATAAGGTTCTTTTTTGTTTGAAATCAATCGTGTATGACGTTGGTTTTTTTGCAAGAATGCCATATGTCTGTGAAGGACTCCAAAAAGTTACGTAAAGGATGGGTGGGATATGTTTTTTTGTAGTCCCCGAACAAGCCAAAGCAGAGGTGGTATCACTTTAGTGAATAAGTGTTTACAGTTTAAATGCCTGAAAGAGGTGAAGGATAGTGAGGGGTGGTGTCTTACCATTTTAGCTGAAGTCCAAGGGAAAAAATAATATTGGCTAATTCATATGCCCCAAATGTTGATGACCCTGTTTTTTGCTAACCTTGAATGGAGATTGACTGATATGGGAAGTTATCCAGTTATCTGGACTGGGGTCATGAATATTGTTATGGATGCAATTTTAGACAGAAGTGTCCCTAGTAAGACTAGACCCCCCAAATCACTCACGATTAAGAAACTATGCTCACCTGGGGTCTTGTGGATGTGTGGCGTCTGCTTAACCTCACTGGGAGCGATTATACAGTACCTTTTTTTCAGCAGTTCATGGTGTATTCACAAGAATAGATTATCTTTTCATTCCAAAAGAAATACTTCTATCTACAATGTCATGTGCAATTGGCAACATACTAATATCAGACCACCCAATAGTGAAGCTTGACCTGGTGTCTATTAATAATATGATGAAATCCCCGAGATGGAGATTCAACTCCTCCCTCTTGCAAGATGACGCCTTTAAGGCTATGTTGAAAACACAAATAGAGTTATTAATTGAAACATTACACAACACATTGCCTCCTTCTCATCAGTAGGCACAGTTTGGAAAGCCTTGAAAGCTGTTATAAGGGGACATTCAATTTTAATTGCACAGGAAAAAACATAACACAAGGAAACCTGCAGACTTAGAGAGTAAAACGGGAGAGGCAGAAGACAAATTAAAGCAGAACTATTCCCCACACAACTTAAAATCAGTCAGAAAGCTTAAATATGAATATAATCGGATAATATCACAGAAAGTCGAATTTGGACTTTTTAGAGCAAGACAGAGGTATTTTGAGTCTGGGGACAGGGCTGGGAAACTCTAGCACACTATATTAAGCAACAGGAATCCATGGCTAAGATAACTGCTGTCCAGTCTCAAAGTGGGGGCCTTGTGACAAAATCATCAGACATAAATGAGGCCTTTAGAAATTTTAACATGGAACTGTACACCTCCACATCGTCTTGCCAAAGGGAAGATATTCTTTCATTTTTGGTAGGGTTGGACCGCCCAGCTTTGAATATAGAACGCCGTGAGATGCTGGATGCTGCAATCACGGCGGAAGAAATAAAGGAAGTTATTCAAATGCTGCGATCCGGTAAATCAGCCGGACCCGACGGGTTGATGGCATAATTTTATAAATGCTTTACAGATGAGCTCACTCCACTTTTGTTAGAAATGTATAATGAAGCTTTTGAAAGAGGAGTCTCAGGCTCTAATATCTCTAATCTTAAATAAGGACAAAGAGCCCACAGATTGTAAAAACTATCGCCCAATGTCTTTAATATCAATAGACACTAAAATACTTTCCAAAATCCTTGCAAATCGTCTCAGTACTGTTATAACTACACTAATACATACAGATCAGGTTGGGTTTATATGTAATAGATTTGCCTCGGATAACATTCAATGTCTGATTAATGTTATGTGGGTGGTTAGAAACAATAATACAACTACCACAGCCATCTTACTCGATGCTGAAAAAGCATTCGATTGTGTAGAGTGGCAATATCTTTTTAAAGATCTGTAGATTTATGGTTTCAGGCAGACATTTCTAAAGTGGGTGAAACTGTTATATAATGAGCCCCAAGCATCTGTACAGACTAATGGTATAATTTCTTCGTATTTCAACCTAGGTCGCGGAACATTACAAGGTTCACCTCTCTCCCCATTACTGTTTTGTCTAGCATTGGAACCTTTAGCTGCAGCTATTCATAAAGACCCTAACATCCCCGGAGTCCCTGTTGCAGGGACCACACACAAACTTATGCTATATGCTGATAATATTTTAATATTCATTACGGACCCCGGCAAATCTGTTCCCGCATTTCTCAAAATTATAAAATCTTTTCTATTTTTTCAGGCTATAGAGTGAATTGGACAAAGTCTGAGGCTCTCCCTCTGACAACGTAAAACGCCCAAAAACATTATTTCAAGCCGAATCATTCCAGTGGCCCCCTAAGGGAATAAAATATCTAGGAATATTACTCCCTAGGAAATTAGACAAAACAGTGCAATGTAATTTTGAACCTTTCCTAGAAAAAAATAGCACAGATTTGGAAAGGTGGTCTCCACTTTATCCCTCATTATAGGAAAAAGTCAATATAATAAAAATAAACTGTTTTGCCAGAGTCAATTATCTACTTCAGTCTCTCCCACTAAATATCCCTATTAAATACTTCAAACAATTTGATGCTGAATGAAGTTTTTTGGAATGGTAAAAGGCCAAGAATACATCTGCGTAAATTGCAGAAGCCTGTGGTGAAAGGTGACCTAGGACTCCCAAATCTGTTGTTTTATCATTATGCATTCAACCTGAGGCATTTGGCACACTGGGCATTACCTCCGGAGAGAGTGGCACCTTGGTACGCAGTAGAGCGGTCAATATGTATTTCCTTACCTCCATTGCTATTCATATCGGCCAGAATGCATCCAAATGCTCGATCCCATCCTATTATCTCTCATTTACAGGGACTATGGAAAAAAGTGTCTTGTATATTTAAAATCAACCCCTTTTTAAGTTTATCCTCTGGTCTGTGGGACAACCCAAAACTCCTTATTGGAAAATCATCACCTATGTGGAAGGAGTGGGTGATTAAGGGGGTAAATACTCTGGGTGATCTGTATAAAGATAGTGTCCTTAAATCATTTGACAATCTGGTTGAACAATTCAAGTTAGCCAACAATCAATTTTGGAGATATCTTCAGCTGAGAGACCTCCTTGTCACTACTTTTGGCTCTATACACACACACACCACCCCAGGGCATGGACCTCATTAAAGAGATTTTGCGGACTGCAGAGATTGGGCATGAGGCCTCCCATTACTACTCTGTGCTTATGAGCAATTCTGGTTATCCGTCCAACACAGCTCTGAAAACCTTATGGGAGAGGGATCTGAAAATAACATTGGGTTACAATTGTTGGAATCACTAAACACATCTCCAGGGATATAAAAATAAGATTGATTCAATTCAAAATCCTTCATCGATTCTATTTGTACCCAAATAGGTTATTCAGGCTATGTATGAAGGAAACACTGGACTGCTGGAGGTGTGAAGGGGAGCTGGGTACCCTAACACATGCCCTATGGTCATGCCCAAAGATTCAGATATTTTGGAAAAGGGTTCATGAGATTATCACAAAGGTCATCAGAGTGGATTTTGAGTTCTGTCCCAGTCTTTACATATTAGGCAACCCTAAACCAATGGCCAATATTGTGAAACCCCTAACCAATTGGATTCAGACAAGTATAATGATTGGCAAATGGATGATAATGAGAAAGTAGAAAGATACAGAAGGCCCGGTATACTGAAAGAATATCCTATAGTATAATAAATGATATTGATAAATATAATGAGAAATGGGGAATGTTTTTAAGATTATATTCTTTTCAGGGTAGATAAAATGTATCTGCATACAGTCTGATCATTGTGGTCTGTTCTTGGGGGGCTGGCATGGAAATGAAGATGGAGGTGGACTGGGTGCAATACAGGGATCTGTTTACTGGAAGACTACCTGTGGACAGTGAACCTCACATGGGAAAATGAATAGAAACACAGCAGTGCTGTGGTTGTCTTCTGGAAAGACTGCTTTCATACATTGCATATCGAGCATGGACTAACTTTACCTGTCATGGACTGCAAATTTATTTAATTTTTATTTTATTTTATTTTTTATTTTTATTGTCACAATAAGATTGTGTATGTTGATTTTGCCTTATTTTCTTATTTCAGTTTGGTGTCGTAAAAACCGAAAACTCAGTAAAGTTTGAGTCATCAAAAAAAAAAAAATTAAATTACTTTGAAAAAGGCCTACCTTAAAAAATCAATATCACTGTAAGTGGACGTTGTATTTAGTGTTTTTTACTGCTTGACATCACCGTCACACATTCTCTAAACCATATAACATCTGTATTCCTGCGCAGAAGCCAATCTGTGCCGTGAACTGTATTACACTGACAGTCAGTGGTTTATGGAGGAGACAACAAATACAAGAAATTAAAACTACACATTCCCAAAAGGATTGTGCAGCTCTTGTGACTGCTTAACCTGCACAAAGAAGACAAAAAGCAAATGTCACACACATTCTGGCTCTGCTTCTTATTTTTTTAATTCTGGCCCAAAATATCTAACTGAAACTCAAAGGCCTATGAATAATGCATCCAGTTGGAAGCTGGACTTTCCATCTTCTTGTGCTTTCCTACAGCCATGCAACAGCCCTTGATGTTGGGGATGACTGTCACTAAAAGACTCATTTTAAAAAGGAATTGCAATCTATGTCTCGACTCACGATATCTGTGACCAATTTCTTGCTGTCTAGACGAAGATAGGGGAGGATGAATCACCCACACAACTAATTCCTCATGACCCTGGCTTAGGATTTAATGCATAGCACTCTTAGTTTGTACTCCATATAAACTAGCAGCCTGTGATTATTACTGTTATTTTTATTTATCTTACTTACAATGCATAATTTTTAAATTATTATTTATTTTATTTTTTCTATTTTCTGCAAATGTACGATCCAACCTGTTACTTCACTGTTGTTGCTGATTTTTCACAGTTGACACAGTTACATTCACATACACACAGTTATTCGCTCATTCATTTCCCATAACCGCTTGTCCTCGTAAGGGTCGCGGACAGGTGGCCAGACTATCACAGGGCCGACACATATAAACAGACAACCTTACATGCTCACAGTCACACCTAAGGGCAATTTAGAGTCACCAATCAACCTGAGCTGCATGTCTTTGGACTATGGGAGGAAGCCGGAGACCCTGGAGAGAACCCACGCAGACACGGGGAGAACATGCAAACTCCACACAGAAGGGCCCCCGCCTACAGACCAAACCCTGTTCCAACCGGGTTGTGAACCAGGGACCCTCTTACATGATGTTAGAAAAAGTCAAATTATTGTGCTAGTCTGATCAAAACTGGACTTTCAAATACATGTAAACATGCTAGTCGGACTAAAATCGGACTAAATTGAATTTCTCAAAGTCAGATTCACACACCAACATAATGCCATTGAGAATCAAGCTACTCCTTTGTGTAAATGCCTCGGCCAGACCTGAACTGGCCTAGACTTTCTGTGCGTGTTCCTAGTTGCCGTGCAGGGCTTTGACCAGTCGATTTGCATAACTTCGTAAAAGACAGAGGGAAAATCAAAAGAAAAAGAATGGAAGAAAACGAAAGTTCAATGACGAAAGTATGTCCAGGTCTTCAGCCAACAGCATCAACAGCCATGCAAGCAGCTCTTTGGACAATTGACATGGGGGCCTGTATGGAACCCATGGACAAGCCCATATAGGGAGGCCCATTTACCATTCACATGGGCCCCACATACAAATGTTGGCCGGTGATACGCAGGCCACCCCACAGCCTGTGGGTCTCAAGGGTTGATCTGCAGGTCAGACAATTCAGTTTATACAGTGATGCAGCGTTCTGAGTAACTTTGTTATGATTTATAGGAATATTGTGCAATAATCCAGTTTAAACCTCAGCTTCCTGCCTCCTCTCTGTCTCTCTTTCACACAACAAGCAGGTTTCTTACCAGCACTGCTGTACTCAGGCTTTCTGATTTGGCTTTTGACCAAGAAAATCTGTTAAGGTCTAGACATAATAAAATCTCTCTGTCCACAAAGGATCCATTAAATGTGAACCTCTGAAATGTCATTTAAACTAAACACTGTACTGATCAGCCCTGCTCTATTGTAGCAAACCACGTAGATTATAAACTGTACGCTTGAGATCATAGGCTTAAGGGGTTAATCACACACAAGGTGGGTGAGCGCTTAATGTCTTTCTGTCCTTTTAAAAAAAGAAAACACACATTTTATATTGTGATATTTACTGGAAATAGGTCATTACCAGAAACTTTCAGCTCCGGTTTGTGGGTCTGCGGTTTGGGTTCGGGTCATTGATTGACAGGTCGAGCGGGTGGGTACATTTTATGCCATGTTCATGTTGTAAAGCCCTCTTAGGGAAATTGTGATTTATGATAATGGGCTTTATAAACAAAATTGACTTGACTACATCTTAAGGGAACTATGAACCATTTTTCCAATAAATGTTGAGGCAGTTGTCTTCAACCAAAAATGTTTCTAAAGTTGTTACAATTCATCCTCTGGGGGGCTTGAAATAATCCATTTTGGAGATGTTGAAAGGCAATCGCCAAAGTCAGTAGGCTTCATCCTCTGGGTACCTTGAATTTCTGTACAGAATGTTATGGCAACCCATCCAATCTCTGTCTGAATATTTTAGTCTAAACCAGAGCAGGGGACTGACAGACAGATCTGGTGACTCTACAAACAATTATTTTTCATCATTTGCTGATGTGTTACAGCTGCTGGGAAAAATGAACTGATGCAAGAATTAAACTTATCAGTCTCAGATTCAAAATAGCTGAGACAGGTGATGTAATATTAATAGTGGCTGTGTATATATGTTGTGGCTCCAGCTTACGCTGCTTCTGGGAGAAAGGTTGACTCAGTGTCTGCTAGAACCACTGCTTGTTTTGAACAGGATTGTGTTTCTCAACTGTCAGACGACTATGCATGACACGCACTCATCTGTTTTAACGCTGTGTGGCGAAACAGTTCTGTTTCTGTTTCTGTCTATTGATCAACAGCACAGTGTGTGTGTGTGTGTGCGTGTGTGTTTTTTGAGTGCATGAGTCATACTTGATTGGGAATCAAAATGTCAGGTTCAGAGTTGGGCTGCTGACATTTAAAATACATTTTTTTAAGGAGTTACCAATATTTGTACATTAAGAATATTCTGGGTCATATTTGACTGGTTTCCATCACAGATTTGCACAAAAATTAAATAATATTTTCGTTAAAACGGTTGATAAAGCACAAATGTGTGACTGTGTTTCCACTGAGTGATGTTATGTGACTTTTCTTGTGATGTTATGCACTTTTTCTTTTGCAGTACATTCCAAGAAGCAAAGCAATGGATGTTCAGCAGTTTTAGTGCTATTGCAGCCACTCATTAAAGCTGATCTAATATCGCCGTAATTTTTTTGTCTCATATCAGACTTAAGAGGTTCTCGCTCTCTTCCTCCGTCCACACATATCGCGTCATGTTTTGTAGAATGTCATGTGACTTTGTTGTAGTTTTTCTTCTCCTTTGGGTTTATGGCGGTTGGCACTCATAAAGGCGCATTACCACCACCTGCTGAAATACCACCTCATGTGAGCGTAAAACTTCCGTTTCCATTAGGCAGAAATTGTATTCACAATTTCAATTTGGGCAATCTAAGGGTTAATGGAAACCTGCCTACTGAGGTAATTAAAGAAACAATGAATTTATTCACAGGAAGTATAAAACATGTTTTCTGTGTTAAGAAATTAAGAAATCCCACTAAATTGTGAGGGAAATGTCAGTGTCATCAAAGCAGAGCTGAAAGGAGAGTGGCCAGAAACATGACTAAAAGGAATGCTAATGTTACTACTGTGTCTGCTGGATGTATACATTGGCAGCTATGAAATGAATATGTCACATATTATGCTGCATTGAACTTATTGAGTTATGAGTTTTTAGTTGAGTTATTTTTCCCTGACTGTTCTATATTTATCACAACCACTGTCTGTTTTGAACAGGATCATGTGTCTAAAATATCAGATGACTATGCGTGAGACAGTCCTCCCTTGTCTTTAAGCTGCATGCCTACGCAGTTCTGTTTTGTGCAGAATGCTGCTTGTCAGAGCCAAGGGAATAACGTGTGTGAGTGTGTGTTTTGGGACTGCATGAATCATACATGAGAGGAAATCACAATGTCACAATGTCTGCATGCGAAAGACGCCTGGTGCTTCCAGCCCAGCACGGTTCTAAATCTCTAGCCAGACTCTTCTCTTCTGTTGTTCCCAAATGGTGGAACAAACTTCCAAACTCTGTGCGTTCTGCTGAGTCCCTTTCTACTTTTAAGAGACAATTGAAAACTCAATTGTTCCGAGAACACCTTAACCTTAAGCACTTAACCTGACTCTTCTCCTCTTTGCCCTTTGGGGTAGAGTAAGTCAGATGGTCCAAACCCAACACTTAATGATTATCTAGCACTGACAAAAGTTGTGTGATGTTGTATGTTGATTGTCATCGTAAGAAGTGATACTGAGATTGTTGAATCTCAGATGCTGAGATCGCTACTGGTTATTACTTTGGTTTCCAAAAAACAAAGTAATAACCAGTCACAGGTATTGCCACTAGACGGCAATACCTGTGACCAATCACACCTGAAGCACTTTTTGCACTTACTAAGGGTTTTTTCCTTAAGTCTAAATTCTTGCTTATGTTGTACGTCGCTTTGGATAAAAGCGTCTGCTAAATGAAATTGTAGAATAGAATTGTGGAATTGTAGAATTGTAGAATGTGTTAGCAATGTTTGTACATTAAACATTTCTGAGTCAGTTCTGACTGGTTTCCATCACAGATTTGCACAAAAATTAAACAATATTTTCAATAAAACGACTGATAAAGCACAACTGTGTGACTGCGTTTCCACTAAGTGATGTTATGTGACTTTTCTTGCAATGTTATGCACTTTTTCTTTTGCAATACATTCCAAGAAGCAAAGCAATGGATATTCAGCAGTTTTAGTGCTATTGCAGCCACCGCACTAGCCATCATTATACCCAACTTGTTATGCAATAATGGAAAGGCAGGCCCTTCATACATGGGAGTGGTCATGTATGAAGGGTTTCTGGGAGGTGATAGTATACGATTTCACAGAGGAATTGTGGATTCAAAACGTAACTTTTGAAGAGTTATGCAATGCAATAACACCTCTTGTAGTGCCTGCAGCATCATGAGGGGGCCATTTCCTACTGACAAGCACATAGCCATAGCATCATGTGACCTAGAAAAAAAAAAAAAAGTTTGGGTCGAATCAAAGAAAATGATGGTTTTAGGGAATATTGCACCTGTACATGCCATGTCTGTGCATAATTTTTTCTGGAGCAGCAGTGACAGAGGGGAACCTAGACACTCTTGCGGGAACTCTACCACATTGCCCCCAGTCCGCACTGACACAGACCCCTGTTGGTCATCCAGGCGTCATGTGGGAATCTTGGAACACTGACAGAGTAAAAGGATGAGGAACATATGGAACAGAGGTCAAGGGGTGCCTGAATGCTCTCCTGAGTTCTCACCTGCACACACAAGTACCTAAAATGTCATAAAATGAACTCAAAATGAATATTTTAAAACCCTTCAAATGAGTTAACCAGGAGAGGTCAGAAAAGGGATCAGGGGGTCATGAAACTACAAGAGACCTGAGCTGAAAAACATGGACAGCTTAGTATGGGAACAGCATGTACAAGGGTCACACAGGTAGTTTTCTTAAGACTAGTTTGCAAAAAAATCTTTTTAATTTTTGGATAAAATTTTAGTTAATGATGAATTAATAGTTAATAATTATACTTGGATTTTCTTTACATCAACATGTTTTATGATGTGCAGTAGCATTAAGGAAAGTGTTTGACGGTTGCAGTAATTCAAAAAAATGACATGTAATGAAACACACAGTTTTGGAATGTTCTTGCTATAAGTTTCATTGAATAATATTTAAATCATTATGTGGGCATGTCTTAGGTAAAATAGGGCATGATATTGTTTAATAGAACAACCCCAATTCCCCCAAAAATTGAGATGCTTTAAAACTTATATAAAAACAGAATGAAATAATTCCATTCTTACTTGATTTTCGGCTTCAGTTGTTCAACAGTCCAAGGTCTCTGCGTGAGGTTTCTGCATCACATCTGGACAGAAGCAGGTCACTCTAGTAGCTGCACTCTTTTATTACGGAGCCACATCCTTTGTACAATCATGTCAGTCTCTAATGCAGTGCAGCCTGAGGGGTAAGAGGTCACAGGCACTGAGGGTTGATTTTATTCTTACCCTTTTTGTGCAGAGATTTCTCTGGATTCTCTGAATTTCTTGTTGATATTATGGAGTAGACAGTGAAATCCCTAAATTCTTTGCAGTTGTGGTTTGAGAAATGCTGCTCTATTATTGTTGGACAGTTTTTTATAAAGAGACCATCCTTGCTTGTGAACAACTGAGCCTTGATATTATTGTGATGCTTTAATGTGACCTGTTAACCTGTGAAATGTTGCAAAGTGTTGTTTTCTGAACATTCCACAACTTTCCCTGACTTTCGTTGCCCTTGTCCATACTTTTTTTAAAAATTTGTTGCAGGTATCAATTTTAGAATGAGTATATATTTAACAGTAACATTTATTAGTTTGAGCATTAAATATCTTGTTTTTGTATTCTAAACAACTGAATATGGGTGTAAAAAAGATTTGCAAATCATGGAATTCTGATTTTATTTAGGTTTTACAAAGCGTCCCAATGTTTTTCTGAATTGGGATTATAAAGTTTCATTGCCCCATTTGTCCCATGTGCTGTCAAGGTAATGAATGATATGGGGGGCTTTGCTTGCGTTTTGCACAGCATGATAATTCTACAAGAATATTTATTATTGTAAATTATATCTGCGTGAATGTGTATCACCTATTTTTGTACTTTTTACATATAAGGTATTACTGTTGTTTTTATGTTCTTAGGGTATATCTTTTATGTATTTTATGGTGAAGCTGAAGGCAAATGTTCATATTTGTGGACATTTAAATTTTCGTACATCTCATAAATTGTAAAACCTGTATTCTCTTCCCCCTCTCTCAACATCAATTGACAATTATCAGTTATGAAGTTATTATTGTCAGATGGCCTTTTACTACATTATCAGATCTGTGGGTTAAAATTCAGCAACGGGGGGGGATTCTTGTGGCGGGTCAAAATTATACCATATTGTGGAGGTAAATAATATGAACAGAAAGTTGATACTGACTTTTTTGTTCTCATGATGAGAGTGGCGAAGGAGAGGCTCTGGTGGCGTTCATCGTGGTGCAAGGGCTGATGGGCCAGGAGGAGACTGTAGTCCAACACATTGAGCCTCCGCAAGAAGTGTGTGTCAATCTCCACCTGCCGTAGGAGCCAAGGACGCTGCTGGTCTGAACACACACACCACAACTCAATGATGGCTGTACAGAAATACACAGCAATTAAGTGCACCATGTTTAATATATTAGTATAAATACTGACATTCACACACAACATCTGTATTGGTTTTTTTTTTTATTTGAATGAAATGTTTCGACTCTAAGAATAAAGTTTTGTATGGAGCTGAACTGAATGACTGTGCTGAGAGTCATGCGAAGCTGTGGAATAGTAAATGTGGCATGATTGCGCCCCCCTCAGGCCAATCAGAACACTGTTTCTAACACTACAAAAATATATTATTAAGAACTTAGTCCATAGACATTAAAAAATAATAACAAAAAGGGAATAAAAGGGATATCCATATAGGGGGTATACAATGCTATCATGTTTTCATGATATTCTTGGGCAACATACAATATGATTGCTATTTCACCATATTTTTCATGACATACTAAACTATGACATTTTTAATGATGCAGTATGACATTTTAGTTATGACGTACTCTATACGGTTGTATTTTAATCACATTTTTTTGACAACACAATGCATTTTGACATTTTTATTGTGTTTTTCACAACATACCATACTATGACATTTTTGTGACATTTTGGACGACATACCATACTATGACGTTTTTAAGACATTTTAGACAACACATTACTCAATGACTTTTTTTGGGTCATTTTTGACAACATGCTATACAATGACGTTTATGACATTTTGGATGGCATAATATACTATGATGCTTTTGGACATTTTTGACAACATGCTGTACTATGACTTTTTGAAGACATACTATACTTATACATACGTTTCTATGACATTTGAGAGGACATACTCTGTACTGTTGCTTTTTTATCAAATTTTTGACAACACATTATATACTATGACAATTTTTTGACATTTTTCTGTCTTTCAGTGCCCTTACCCAAAGTAATGTACTGGCCTTCAAAGTTGAGGTCTTTGAGAACCACAATAATCTGGCTTCCCTCTGGTGCAGGTTCTGTCCAGCGACTCACCTCACAGCCCTTGATGTCATACCTGCATTACAAAACACACACCAAACCACACAAAGAGGCTGCACTGTCTGTTTCTGTGTTGTTAACCTTAAAAAAATATATAACAGGAAAAGACCTGGAAATAGTGCTCAAAATATTATTCTATAATAATATATATGTAACATATATGATATGCTATGAAATGATATGATATGATATGATATGATATGATATGATATGATATGATATAAATAATAATGATAAAAATATGTTTCCTCCCGAGCTGTGTCCATGTTTTTGAAAGAATCTGCGACAGTTTGTTCAGTTTTAAATACTTCTGAAAGGCATGAAAATTAGCCCATTAAAAGTAACATTGCTCCAGGTTTTAAGGGGTTAACATGATATTATCAATATTTAAATCAAGCTTACCTGGCATTGATTCGATCATCTGGATAAAACACACTTTGCATAACGATGAAGTATTTCTGCAAAGGACAAGTGAAAACAGGAAATGTATTTTGTAATGCTTTTTAACATGCAAGTCATTTGAACGCCAACTAGAACCGTAAAAACATATGATCTGTACCTTTCGTCTGTGTGGGATCTTGATCCTGTGAACACCTGAAAAAAACAGAGAGAAATAACTCAATTCAATGCAACATGCTATCCGATTAACCCTCAAATATCACAAATTGAAATTGAGAATATAAAATACACCGAATGGAAACATGTTATTTTGGAAAACACTCTCATTTATCGCAAATTCCGCTCACATGAGGTGGTATTTCAGGCAATTAAAAAAAAAGCCCTGTTTTGTAAAACTGCGATGGAAACACTTTTTTTGGCTTTTCTAGGTCGCATGATGCTATGGCTATATGTTTGTCAGTAGGAACTGTAGTAGGTGTTATTGCATCACATAACTCTTATAAAGTTGAGCAGATCATCTCGAAGTTCTTATCTGACCCTGTCCAGTCACGTTCTGTCTGGATGCAGAAGGTTGCTTTTGGTGTCATACTCATACACTGAAAGCACTGACAGAGTGGCGCAATTTGATGACTCAGGACTGAGAGGACGCTTGATTGTGGTCGTTAGTTGTTTGTTGCCCCTGCAGCAGAGTGTCTAATGTCTGTCTATAGAAGTGGCATTAAAGTGATGCAAACACTGTTCATCTGCACACTCTGTGATGGCACAGAGCTGTAATGAGAAGCGCTCCACCCAGCCGCATGCCCTGTTTTCCATCAGTCTGTGGACTCACAAATTATCCCTGCCCTCTGGAAAATACAAAACATTTTCCAGCTCCAAAAAAACCCTTGCCTAGCTGTAAATAATTAGTATAGACTGGTGACTCTGATTTTGTTGATGGAATGCTTTGAAAAAGACATGGCATATTTACTTCTATTGAAGGTCATTTCTGTATTAGAACCATTCCATTATGCTTACAGTACATTAATGGGGAAGTCGTGAAGCCACTAACAGCATCACCCATTTGATTACTGAGCCAATGGAGGGCCCTGGGGGCTATGCATGCCTGCTAATATTGATTTTAGCGCTGCTTTTAACACACTTTGGCTAATCCCAAAACTGAAACTCATCTGCGTCAATCCTTTTGTAATTAAATGTTGTTTTTCCTTTTTCACCAGTTGAAATCAACATGTCAGTCAATCTATACAAAACCCTCTGTGTTCCCAGGTCGTGATTCATGATATGATGCAAGGAGTTGTGTAATAGATTGACAACATAATGGGTTGTGATAATAATATGTTGATGGCTCCAGTGCAGAGCAAATTTCCTATTTATATCCTATTTATATTCATAATTGTATTTATTAGTTCAATGCAGTATTCTTGGAATGTATTTCACTTAGTTTACTTTTTTCAATTTCTCCACGAGTTTTTGGGGCTCATTTTCTTGTTTGTTTTGTTTTTACTTTTCTCTTTTTTTGCTTATTTTCAGGTAATTTTCTTGTTAGTCTTGTTATTTCTAATTTCCTGATCATTTTTGGGCCACGTCTTATTAATTATTTTGCTCATTGTTTTCTAACTACATTTTTGCAAGAAGTCAAACCAATTTGCTTAAACATGGTCCCCAATTAAACAATAAATCAATATTAGGGCTGTTCTTGACGCTGAATTTTTCAAGTTGAATCAGATTTTTTCTTAAGAAAAATTAAAATGTTTTTTCTTTTTTTCACATACAGTTTTAATTTTTAAACGGGGCTCAGCAGGATGTTCAGTGTGACATTGCGTATTAAGTTGCTGTGAGCTGTAATTCTAAGCATAAGAATGATGATAACATTATCTCAAAGAGTTAATATCAAAGACTATCATAACAGCCAAGAGCACTCACTCCGTAGCAAAATCCAGGGACTAAAACATCCACAGAAGTTCGCTGCACAGGACACTGACCGGACAGATAATTTTTTAAAAAAAAAACTCTGCTCAACTTGAAGCCATCTTAGTTGCTTGAGGGGTCTTCAACTGATAATTTAAATCTCTTGACTTTCCAGGGGCTGCCCTAAACAATATGTTTGCTGTTTTTGCTGCAAAACAGTATTTTCTCCATAAATTCAAGGTAACGTGGCGTGACTAGCTGATTTACAGATGGATATTCTGTGGGTTTGTTCTTTTCTGTTGAGAATGTGAAAAGTTTAACTGTCCTTAAAAGGACACTTCACCAATTTTTGCTGTATCAAAATGTGGGTAGAATGTGTTATTGAACTATTGTAAACTTCCCTCCATACTACTGGTGCCTTGATATCCCCTCCTCAGCAAAACTCTGTACGTAAACTGATACAAAACATATTATCCAGTGTGTGTGTGTGTGTGTGTGTGTGTGCATGTGTGTGCGTGTGTGTGTGTGTGAGTGTGTGTGTGTGTGTGTGTGTGTGTGTGTGTGTGTGTGTGTGTGTGTGTGTGTGCATGATGTGTGTACCTAGAAACTTGACCAGCAGTGAGTGGGGGTATTTCCTCAGATGTTCCAAGTAGATCTTCAGGTTGGCCAGAAGGAATTTGATTTCCCTTTTGTTCTGGGTCTTCAAAAAGAAGCGTTTATCATTTCTAGAAGTTCAAAAGCACAGAGTAAGTAGATCTCTATCCTATCAATGATGTAACAAGCCACACTCTGACCCCTCTCCAATGAAAAGGTACTGTGATTTTTATGGTTTACCAATCGCTAGCACCAAATGTTGGACGTAGTCACAACATTTGTCATTGAGCTTTGAGCTGCAACAACTTGTTTTCTTAAATTGTGAGATAAAAGAAGCACCAGTAACACTTTCTGTGAAAACCACATTATAATGCATCCAAACTTAAGTCTTTTAAATGTTTTTTGAAAGTATTACAGTGTATGGTATTAATCACTTATTATGCAGCATAGATTCTTATTAATGCATGAAAATAATTAAACTTAAAATCAACAAAGAAACATTATGATGAAGCATAAATTGTTATAAATGCATCAATATGTACCTCACTTTGCTTAACACATACAATGATAACTTATGATACAGCATGGACAATTATACCACACTATGAGTAATTACTACAGCTGATTATTGATGTGTGTATATTGGTGTGTATATATGGTGAGCATAAATATTTATAATGCATTATAAGCAACATCAGTCAATCTCTAGTTTATATCAAGTCAAGAGCATCCATAAGAGCCTTGATATTTATAAATCACTGTAAGTCAAATCTATAATGTTGAATGACTGTTGATATAGTGTCTCAGTCATCAGTATTTGTGTCTTTGAGTATAGTCATAAAGCATTATGAACACATAATCCACTATGAATGTCTTCATAATGCATTAAAGATGTGGTCCTCATAGAAAGTGTTACTGAAGCAGCTTTTGCACACAACAGCACAACTCTGTCATTAAGCATGTCGTAAGTGCTGAAGTTATTTGGTTAAGAGTTCACGGTGGGGTTCAGATTACAGTCTTTGGCTGAGAGACACTGAAGTTTTGAGGTTAGGCAAATGAGATTTCAGTCCAAAATAAATGTTAATTTCATATAATAACAGAGGAACAATTGTGTGTATGTATGTGTGTGTGTGTCATGACTCACGTCAGGAAGAAGTCGGCCTTGCTCTTGGAGTTGCTGATGAACTGGAGGTAGCAGTTTTCCGAGCAGAGTGACTGCTGATACTCCTGCTCTGTCATCCCCAAAGAGCCACGCAGGCTGGCAAACACCGGGCCTGCAAACGTCTCCATTGTAAAGTCCTACACACACACACACACACACACACACACACACACACACACACACACACACACGACATACACACATGCAACTTAATATGCCGGTTGCAGCATTCAGTATAATCATTAATAATTTCATTGTTGTTGGTTGTTGAGACACATCCACATACCTTATGAATCTGAGTGACCTCTAATCTGAAATCCTCATCTGACAGTTCATTCTAGAGCGGGAAAAAGCAAAGATGGAAAGATGTTATTGTCAACTGAGCTTACAAAGAAGTAAGCTCAGTATCACAAAGATGAAAGACAGAAATACATTATTCACATATGACACAAATTGAGCTGGAATGAGCTTGACACTTAAGCTTGAGTTTGAACATGTGGCTCATATGATTGGATGTAAAAATAAATCTCAAGCCAGTCAGTCAGTCAGTCATTTTCTGTAACTGCTTGCCCTCGTAAGGGCTGCGGGTCTCCAAACTATCGCAGGGCTGACACAAATAGACAGACAACCATACACACTCACAGTCACTCCTAAGGGCAATTTAGAGTCACCAATCAACCTGAGCTGCATGTCTTTGGATTGTGGGAGGAACCCGGAGACCCCGGAGAGAACCCACGCAGACACGGGGAGAACATGCAAACTCCGCACAGAAGGGCCCCCACTCATGGACCGAACCCTGTTCCAACTGGGTTTCGAACCTTAGGGTCTGTTGTCGACCTTAGGGTCTGTTTGGCTCATGTTACACACTTTTTATTCTTCATTTTTTTATCATTTTGGCTGTGCCCATGCATATGGCATACATTTTGGCAGAATTGCGTATTTTTGTTTAATCTTGGAATTTCCAGCTCATGTCCTACACTAAGTCTAAAATACACTGTGGGAACTAAATTGTTACATTCAGACTGTTAAGTGAAAAAATGCTCCATTGAAACCCATTCAAACTACAATATTTGATCCCACAGCCATCAAAGCAAAAAGAAAAAGAAAAAGGCATTGAACTGTTTCTAGTATAATGTTTCACTTTGGGCTTTTGCCTTGGAATTTGTATGTTCTACCATTTTCCACCTGATGTCATTTACCATATTAGGCATATTAAGAAAACACATATCATTTCCACTGGGTGGAGGGGTATCTCTAAAATTGATGTTATTTTTGGGATGTACTTCTGTTTTTCCTGTAGCTTCATCATCATGAAACTGTGTAAAATTAGGCTATTATTGGTGTATGATTCGTGCATGAGGGAATTAATCACTAATTCGCATCACTGAGACACTCAAAGATCAGAGACAAGCTTCCTTGGTGTCCACTCAGTCTGCATACAGAGTCGTCTTTTCTCACCCCCACACCCCCCACCCAGCCGCTGAAAGCCATGGTACAGTGTGCACACCGGTAAAAAATATATGCATATGTGTGTGTGTGTGTGTGTGTGTTATGTTGTGTTCTGGGGACTCTGCAGATATAACACAACAGGCAGGACAGTCATGCATCAGCCTGCTGAGTCAGCAGTGTGTTTGTCTGGGATTAGGCTGAAGCAGTACACACAGCTTTCTCTCTCTCTCTCTCTCTCTCTCTCTCTCTCTCTGTGTGTGTGTGTGTGTGTGTGTGTGTGTGTGTGTGTGTGTGTGTGTGTGTGTTGACTGGTCATTCAGCAGCAGCAGGGTGGACACTGCATACCACTCTGGTTTAAGGTCTTGTTTCAGAGTTGATCCCATTTCCGCTGTGGTTCCCATCAACACATGTTTTTTGTTAAAAACACAAACACTGACAAACATTATTGATAAGGATCCTTTAACACTGGCTGTTTACTCGTCAGTCCTCTCTGGTGTACATTTGACATCAAGTCAAGTCATGATGTGGGCTTCGTTAATAATTGGTGCTCCTTTTGGGGTAAACCTGGTCTTATCCGGAGGGATGGCATCCATCCCACTTTGGATGGAGCCGCTCTCCTCTCTAAGAATCTGGCTGATTTTATTAGAGGCCCAAAGCCATGACAAACCAGAGTTGGGACCAGGTTTCAGAGTCGCAGTCTTACACGCTTCTCTGAGCTTCCTCTAGCACAGTCACACACCCATAATGTAAATGTTATAAAAACAGTGTCTGTCCCCCCGACCACTTCATTTGTTTAATACTAAAATAAACAAAAGGGGAGTTGTACATGAAAATCTCATAAAAATTAACTCATCTCCTGTCATACAGCATCATAACAGGAGAATTAAATGCGGACTCTTGAACGTTAGATCCTTATCAACCAAGGCTCATTTAGTCACTGATTTAATATTGGATAACCATATTGATTTATTATGCCTCACTGAGACCTGGCTTTGTCCTGAAGAGTACGTTAGCCTGAATGAATCCACTCCTCCTGGTCATATAAATAGTCACGTTGCGCGGGACAATGGCCGAGGAGGGGGAGTCGCTGCTATTTTTGATTCAAGCTTAGCAATTCACACTAAGGCCAAGTTAAACTATAATTCATTTGAAAGCCTTTTTCTTAGTCTTTCTCACCCCATCCTGGAAAACTTTACAGCCAATTCTATTTGTCATAGTGTACCGCGCCCCCGGCCCATACTCTGAATTTCTATCTGAGTTCTCTGAGCTTATATCAAGTTTAGTGCTCAAATCAGACAAAATTATTATCATAGGGGATTTTAACATTCACATGGATGTTAATAGTGATAGCCTTAGTTCTGCTTTCTCCACACTTTTGGATTCAATAGGCTTCAGTCAGTGTGTACATAAACCCACCCACCGCTACAATCACACCCTCGATTTAGTCCTTGCATACGGCATTGATATTGCAGATTTATTAGTCTTTCCTGAGATTCCTGCTCTGTCAGACCATTATTTGATAACTTTTGGTTTTTTTATACTTGACTACAAGCCTCTCAGTAAGAGCTACTCTTCTAGATGTCTATCTGATTCAGCAGTGGCTAAATTTAAGAAACTAATTCCCTCTGCTTTGACATCATTACCATGTCTTACAACTCCTGAGCACACTACTACTAACTTAAGTCATTCCCAAATTGACTGTCTCATCGATAATGCTACTGGCTCACTGCGATCAGCTCTCGACACTGTTGCACCCTTCAAGAAGAAAATAATGAAACAAAAAAAATTAGACCTATGGTTTAACCTCCAGATTCGCAAATTGAAACAAACATCGCGAAAATTTGAAAGACATTGGCGTTCGACCAAACTGGAAGAGTCCTGTTTAGTCTGGCTGGACAGTCTTAAAGTCTATAAGAAGGCCCTCCGCCATGCCAGGGCAAACTATTATTCATCACTAATTGAGGAAAACAAAAACAATCCCAGGTTTCTTTTCAACACTGTAGCCAGGTTGACTCAGAGTCACAGCTCTATAGAGCCCTGTATTCCTTCGGCCCTAAGCAGTGACGACTTTATGAATTTCTTTAATAATAAAATCATAACTATTGGAGATAAAATCCATCACCTCTTACCCTCCACTGACCTGACCCCGAACTCAGATTATGGCAGCAAGGCCCGAAATTTATCTAGACCATTTCTCCCCCATTGACCTTCATCAACTCTATACTTTGGTTTCTGCATCTAAGCCATCAACATGCCTGCTAGACCCCATCCCAACTAAGCTCCTTAAGGAAGTTTTACCTTTATTAGACAACTTTTTATTAGATATAATCAATGCGTCTTTATTAACAGGTTATGTACCCCAGTCTTTTAAAGTAGCTGTCATTAAACCTCTTCTAAAGAAGCCCACTCTCGATCCTGAGATTTTAGCTAACTATAGACCGATATCTAATCTCCCCTTTATTTCTAAAATCCTTGAGAGAGTGGTTGCTCATCAGCTCTGTGACTTTCTCCGAGACAACAGTTTATTCGAGGACTTTCAGTCAGGCTTTAGAGTTCATCATAGCACAGAGACGGCACTAGTAAAAATTAATAACGACTTATTTATCGCTTCTGACACAGGTCTGGTCTCTGTTTTAATCCTATTAGATCTCAGTGCTGCATTTGACACCATTGACCATCAAATCTTACTGCACAGACTTGAAATCTCAATTGGCCTTAAAGGAACGTCACTAGCCTGGTTTAAGTCATACTTATCAGATCGTTCCCAATTTGTTCACATCAATGATCAACCCTCCGCACATACAAAGGTCTGCTTCGGAGTGCCACAAGGTTCGGTGCTTGGACCAATCCTTTTCACTTTAGATATGCTTCCTCTAGGCAACATAATTAGAAAACATTCCTTAAATTTCCATTGTTATGCTGATGATACGCAATTATATCTATCTATGAAACTAGATGAAACTGATCAGCTATCTAGACTTCAAACATGTCTTAAGGATGTAAAAGCCTGGATGAGCCGTAATTTCCTGATGTTGAATTCAGACAAAACTGAAGTTATTGTTCTTGGCCCAAAACACTCAGAAACTCCTTTTCCAACAATTTAATTTCTCTAGATGGCATTACCTTGGCCTCTAGCACAACTGTAAGGAACCTCGGAGTTTTATTTGACCAGGATTTATCCTTTGCCTCCCATATAAAACAAACTTCAAGGACGGCTTTCTTTCACTTGCGTAACATCGCAAAAATTAGACATATCCTATCCCAAACAGATGCTGAAAAATTAGTACATGCATTTGTCACTTCTAGGCTGGATTACTGTAATTCCCTATAATTTGGTTGCCCTAACAAATCTCTTAGGTCTCTCCAACTGGTGCAGAACGCTGCTGCACGTGTTTTAACGGGAAGCAAGAAAAGGGACCATATTTCTCCTGTTTTAGCTTCTCTGCACTGGCTCCCTGTGAAATCCAGGATTGAATTTAAAATCCTCCTCCTTACTTACAAAGCTCTAAATGGTCAGGCTCCATCCTATCTGTCACAGCTCATAGTTCCTTACCAACCCTCAAGATCACTGCGCTCTGAAAACGCAGGGTTACTTGTGGTTCCCAAAATTTCCAAAAGTAGGTTAGGAACCAGAGCCTTCAGTTACCATGCTCCTCTCCTATGGAACCATCTTCCATTTTCGGTCAGGGAGGCAGACACACCAACTTTTAAGGGTAGGCTTAAGACCTTCCTCTTTGATAAAGCTTATAATTAGGGCTGGCTCAGGCTGCCTGGACCAGCCCATAGTTAGGCTGACATAGGTTTAACCTGCCGGGGGACTTCCTCTGATACGCTGAGCTCCTTTCCTTCTCTCAATGCTGCCATCAGAAATCATGCATGTCTGTTAACTGCATTGCCATGTGCAAGCTTAGCTTAGCTCTGTGATAGCCATGTGGTACTCTCACTGCCTGGGGCTCGCGATTACAGAGCCTGGGTCTGTTGAACTGCACTACGCTAATCCTGTTGCCTCTCGGGAGCATTCCTGCTCCCTTGTTTCCTAGTTTCCCTGGATCCTGGCCGTAACCTTGACTGTGCCTGACCGTGGTGATAGCTGTGCTGATGCCGCGACCCTGCCTTTGGTTGTGCTTGTGCTGTGGCTGTACTGATTCTGTGCTCCCCGCTCGCCCTGATCGTGGTCTGGTCCTGGTTGCGCCGATGCTGTGATCTTGCCTTTGGACACCTCCCTTTCAACATATGCATGAGACTGTTATCATCTCTATCAACATCATCATAGAGAGCAATTACTAATTCCACACCTACCATTATTGTAATATGACATGCATCTGTTTCTATTATTGCTGTGCCCCCCCTCCCCCCTCCTCTCTCCCCCCCCTCTCTCCCCCTCTCTCTCTCTCTTTTCCTTTTTTGCCATGATTGTATTTCATTTGCTATTTACGACATCTATTGCTCGTCTGTCCGTCCCTGGAAGAGGGATCCCTCACTATCCTCTACCGCTCTTCCTGAGGTTTCTTCCTCTTTTTTTTCCCCGTTACAGGGGTTCTTTTTGGGGAGTTTTTCCTTAGGTGATGTGAGGGTCTAAGGGCAGAGGGATGTCGTACACTGTAAAGCCCTCTGAGGCAAACCATGTTTTGTGATAATGGGCTATATAAATAAAACTGACTTGACTTGACTTGACAGATATCACAATGATCAGGCACAGCCAGGGTTACAGTCAGGATCAGGGAAAGCTAGGAAACAAGGGAGCAGGAATGCTCCGGAGAGGCAATGGGATTAGCGTAGTGCAGTTCAACAGACCCAAGGTGGTGATCAGTAAAAAGGATTAGCACTCAATGAGGATCCTAGAGTCACTGATCAGCAATTACAACTTAAATATGAATGCCAGAGAGCAGTAATAGAAAAGAAAGAAAGAGAGGAAGCAGAGCCAGAGTGGCAGGTCTGAACGGACTCAAAACCACCCCCGCTGGATCGGGACAAAAGCTCTGCCACCTCCCCCTCCTCCCCGTCACACGGACGGGAATTTCAACTGAGCACAAGAAACTTGTGTTCCAGGAATATACACAATAACGAATCTAGGATCACTAATTAGCTATTCTGGCTTAAATATAAAGGTCAGAGAGCAGTGTTAGTCCCACTGCTCTCTGACCTCTGGCAGGTTAAACCTATGTCAACCTCACTATGGGCATCACTGTGTACAACCCCAGGCAAAAATTATGGAATCACCAGTCTTGGAGGATGTTCATTCAGTTGTTTAATTTTGTAGAAAAAAAGCAGATCACAGACATGCCACAAAACTAGTCATTTAAAATGGCAACTTTCTGGCTTGTTTTCCAATGATCAATGGCTAGACATCTGTGACCACACAGAAAACAGACTGTGTGGGTTTGTGGAGAGCAGACAGTCATAATTCACCTCAATATACTGGCTCCATGCCTGGATTACTTGTTGTTGCCACTGACAAAGAAATTATGCAACCATCTAGACGCCATTTCCCAAACAGATGTATGTCATACCACATGCTTTCATTTACCCTGTCTCCACTTGTTAGTTTTCTGGAAATCTCACAAACATTTTAGTGTTGAAGCACTATTTCTAAGCCTAATGGGTATGACATTTGAATTTAAATAATACCTGAAACACAATACTTTGGGTTTATCCCGTCATTTTTCTGAACCTTTACCTTGACTGAAAGATAACACAAATGGTAATGACTTGGCTGCACTGTGTGGAGTGTGCTGGGATGCAGTACAAGGCAGGTGTCCATTACAGATTCGCACAGAACCTAAAAAATGTCGATAAACATAACTGCAAGATGACTGTGTTTCCACTGAGTGGACTGTGTTCTGCGTCTTCTCCTCTCGCGATAACATTCTAAGAAGCATGACAATGGATGATCAAAACGTCAGCAGCTTTATTTCTATTGCATGAAACATTAAACTTTTGTTGCGGTATGACCTTTCGTTCACACGACAACGACGATTTGGGCATCAGAAAACTGCGCACTAGCCATCATTATCCCCAATAACATAGGTGTGTTATCCGAGTGGTAATGGAAAGGCAAGCTCCTTGTACATGGGAGCAACCATGTACAGGGAAAATATCTGTATATATGGATAGAGTAATAATAATATCTAAAAAATATTGGTACTGCAACATGACATATATTATTGACTTTTGTCATGATTACAGAGGCAAGTGTCATTCTTAGCCTAAATTACATAAACATGAAAAATGTGGTTGTATGCTTCCCTAAACCAAGTTGCAGTTACAGTTGACTTTAATGTCTGTCCAGACTCATCTGTTGCCAGGAATGCTAACAATGCTTCAAATTTAGATGTTTCTGCAAACAAGCATCAAGCACAGTTTTGAAATTACTGTCTCTAATTCAGTTATGGTGTTGGATTCAGAAAAAAAAATTATGATTTCACAGTTTATTCTATTAGAGGTTTTTTTTTTAGGTAACAGTGACCTTGACTTTTGACCACAAAAAAACTAATCAGTTCATCCTGGAGTCCAAGTGAACATTTGTGCCAAATTTGGGGAAATACTCTAAAGGCCTGTTTGAGATATCACATTAAAAGAATGAGAGAGAGGCAAGTTCACAGTGACCTTCACCTTTTGACCTTAGACCAGCAAATTCTAATCAGCTCATCTTTGAGTCCAAGCGGACGTTTGTGCCAAATTTGAAGAAATTCTGTCGAGGCATTCTTGAGATATTGCATTCACAAGAATAGAAAAGAAGGAGGCACAGAGGGACAGAGGGACGGAAGGACGGAGGTACAGACAGACAACATAATGCCTTCAGCCATGACTATTGCCGGCATAAAAAGACTTGTAATGATAAATATGAAAACCTAAAAATAGGCCAGCTTTTATGAGGCACAGAGTTATTCCTTTGTGACCACCAGTTGACCTTTGACCTTTTATATATAAATTTTCAACACATAATTTTTTTTTAGTAGATGTTTTTTTGTAAAATTTTGTCAGAATAAGTGTATGGATTCTTGAGTTATGGACAATACATGTTTTGTGAGGTCACAGGGACCTTTGACCACTAAATTCATTGAGCGCAAGTGGACGTTTATGCGGAATTTGAAGAAGATCCTCCCAAGGCCTTCTTGAGAAACCGCATTCGCAAGAATAAGAAAGACAGATGGACAGACTATCAGAAAACAGCCAAAGACATACCGATAATGAAACATGAAAAAAAAAGTTCATATAAATGACTTTTGTCACCCTTACAATTATTTTTTACAATATATTTTTGGAACACATTTCCTAGTTTGGTTTGTTGTCATGGGTTCAGTGAGCTCCAGTGTCAGCTGTGGAGTCATGAGACGCCTCTTTTCCATTTCAGAGCGGATTTACGGATCATGTATCAGAGATAATGATAACTCTGGGAAGCGTGAGTCACAAGGAAGGATGTGTGTATAATTTCTGTGTGTTCGGATATGACTAAGAATAGTTTTGGACACACCTTTCTGCAACCGGAGACTACGTTTTTTTTTGAAGTGTTGCAACCACCGCTGCAACTGCTGACTATTATAACTAACTTCCTTTTTTTCAGCACACCAGCATCACCTCATGCACTACTTTTGCCCCATGTCTCAACCTCCACTCGGTGCATATTTAACCAAAGTAGTATATATGTTCTCCATAAACATTTTCTGTAGCTCAGTTACTATGAAGTTTTTCACCTCTCACAATGGTTTACTGATGAGAATTCACTAATTTTCCATTTGAAAAAAAACATTTTCAAACTAATTTTTCTGTACTCTAGTAATAAAAAAGACATGTCGAATCATTTGTCAGTAGGAGAGCGCTAATAGCACTAGAGGCAGTGTGCAGCAATATTTTCTCTGGCTAACCGGCTCAAGCCTGAACTAACACGATTAGGTCTAAGGATGATATACCACAACAAGACATATCATTAGTGTTCTCTAGTGCCACATGGTGGACACAGGAAGTGGTACAAAATTTGTGACCCCCGACATGCAAAGATGTGAGGGCTCATTTTATTCTTCTCTTTATCACTGGCGAGGGCTATTCATTTTCCACATATTAGATTTGGCCATATTTACTTTGAAACTTGCATAATTTTTTAACGCACAGACAGTGACAGTGAAGCCCTGCCTGTAATATCGTGACCCTAAACACTGTACTTCCATCCAAATACCACCTGGGGAGATTTAAAGTTTGTGCAAGTATGTGTAAGTGAATAAAATGGTGCCTCAGCTAACCCGTACTCACTGTAGGTGCATTGTCAATGGTGCTTTGGGTGGCTGCTGCCAATCCCTCCTTCATCATGCAGGTCAGGCCGTAGAACTCATGCTGCTGGTCGATCTCAAACAAGCCCAGAAGCTTCCACTGCTGCCTCAAACCTCCCCACCTCCTCCTCTTCACGGTGCCGGAGCCCTGACGGTGACCTGACATCCCCCGGCCACCTGCGGCTGCTGACATCTCCATCTGGGACACAGAAAAATACACAAATCCAGATTTTATGACTGCTGTACAATCACCTGACACAGCCAGTGTAAACACAGAGGAGGTTTTCAAAGCTGCGTCAAAAAGAAATCAAAGAGAAAGTCGAGGCCAGAGAGGCCAGCGGCAAGCACAAAGGACAGCTGACTGTCAGTTGAGTTCTTAACGGAGTAACTATGGAAACCAACACAAAGAGATAATAGCCTCATGGGCTGGTCTGGGGTTAATGGCATAACAACCACCACCTCTCTTTATTAAAACCAATTTTAAATGTTCAAAAAAGGCTAAGGAAGAAAAAAAAGCAAATAAAGTCGCAATAATTAGTGTTCTTATAAATTAGTATATACAGTATATGAACATAAAGCCAAATTGGTCATTTTGGAAGCTGCATAACCTTTAGTGCCCACTTTAATATCACACACACACGTATATGCGCACAAAATGCACTTTTCAAAATCAAGCTTTAAAAAATATGATACATTAAAATGAGTTTCTACTTTTATTGAGTTTATTTTTAACCAATTTGAATCCTAATCATTGATATCAAATATTCATACATAATCCTAATTTTAACCATTTAAATGCCAGGCTTTTGTCATATTGCGTTTTTAGATTAAAAAAAAAAAAAGAATTATTTCCAGTATACTACATGTTAAGTAGATTTTTTTTTATGATGGCAGTCTGGGATATGTCAATGATTAGCAGCAACCTCCTTTAAAAAAATCAAACTTTTCCCCTTAAGGCCCTTTTATGTCACTGGATCATATCTAAAAATATTAAACATGAAACATTTAACATTTAACTCCAGTCCTCATCATGTATAGCAAATGTGAATTAATTTTCATAAATTTAACCCTCTAAATGCCAGTTCAGTAACATAAAGCTGTTTTTTTTTTACACAAAAATTAAATTATTTTCTATTTGATGAATGCAAAGTGGGTTTTTTTGTGCAGGGATTATCAGCCTGGGATATGTCAATGATTAGCAACAACACTGATTTTTATCAATTATTATTTTTTGTTCTATTACAAAAAATACAAAATCTCACTGTCCCTCCTGCAGCCCTAAAAGGTATACCATTAATAAATAGCCTTCATAAAAATATCACACATGAAAAACAAATAATACAAGCTGCAACAGGGGCAGTGACCATTTCTAAGGCTTGCTCTAAGTTGAAAAGCAGCTGGAAGCGTTGCTTCATGTTTGCAAACAGGTAGAAATTATGCCCCTGGCTAAATTTCTAACTTCTCAGCTGCACCTGTATAAACAAATTGAAGCACCTAGTTGCCTTATTTACATTTTGCTCTGCAGGTATTCACTGCTTTTTGGTTCCCAAACTTTTATTTTTATGCAGACATAGCTACAAAGGTCATGTTGACATAAGGGGATTTTTGCTCACTTTTTTAATCGTTTCACTTAAAACACTATAATCAAAGAAAAAGCCATGAGAGCCACTGATTTTAAAGACCACTTGGTTTTCATCAATACATTTATTTCAACACAGATTTCTGTGTGTGTTTTGGCTACACCTACACACTCACTCACACACAGACACACACACACACACACACACACACACTAATTTCTCAATACACATACACACCAGACTTTGACATCCATAGAACTCACAGAAAATCGTTTTAGTTGAAATAATTTATTCCACTGGCCTGCAGTCACTGTTACATCCTATCAGTTCAAACAAGGTAATTATCTCCCACAATGTATCTCTGCAAACATGGGGAAATGGTGACATCTGGTGGTGATTTTTTGTGCTTGCATTTTTTTTAGCCTCTGAATGACAGGGTTATAGAGGAATGAACAGGATTTCACATTTCTGTATTGCAATGGCTGTAGAATGAAAATAAGTGCCTTCAATGATAGTCAATGGGGACAAAAAGGGCTCCAGGGGGAAGACTGAGCTTTTTTTCAAAATTCATTCAATGAACATCTTTGTCAGATATCATTATCTCAACATAATAACTGCCAAAATGAGAGCAATACAATATAATTGAAAAGCCCTAAAAGGGTCGCAGGAGGGCCTGGGGGTTAAACAAAAGTACACAGTCTTGCTAAAATGTATTCCATATGCATGAACACAGTCAAAATTATCAAAAAAATGAAGAATGAAAAGCACGTAAAATAATCCAAACAGTCCATAAGCGTTAATCTGTACAGCATTTAAAAGCTGGTAGAGTCAGATGACCAAAATGCACGCAGCGCTCCACTGTTGCCCAAAAATGATTAAAAACACATTAATAAGCCACACTGTTGCACTGGGTGACAAGTTGCTTTGTTACCACGAACACACACGCACTGTACTTTTTTTGTTTTTTCTTGGACTCAATCACACATACATTGTCCTTTTGCCCAAAACACTTATAAGACTGCAAAATGTGGATTAATCCACCACTGAAAATAGTCCCCTGTAATTGTATTATTTTCCCTTGTTTGAGTAACATTTACTAAAATCCACAGACAACAGCTACATGGCAATGTGCAGATGATGTTATTGATTAAATCAACAGCCTATTTGATAGAGGCCATAAAGAGCACACCAGATATTGCATTCTGTTGTCATTCCAAAGTCATCATTTTTTAAATATTAATTAATTTATTTATTTTGATTTAATTACATATATGACTTAAGACATCATGGGCCATTCTAACTGGGGCTGGGGAGGGAAGGGGAGCATTCGACAAAAGGTTAACTTTCCTGGTGGAGTATCAATAAACGTAAAATTTAGAAAACATATGGCCACATATGGATAAGATAAGGCTATGTATTTATGATTTATTATTATACTCTTCACAAAAATAAATAAAAATTTGCTCACAAAAAGATTTTGTAATATTTATGCAAACTTTACAACCACCCATTGCAACTGCTTCAGTAAATGATTTGGGTAAAAAAAATAAATAAATAAAAGCCATGTCCAAGTCGTTTATATTTTGTCCCTCTTCAGATAATTAAAAACTCCCATTTAAGAATCTTTTTGTGTGTGTGAGTCTAACTAAAACTTAACCTGCAGCCTGTAGCCTCCTCTCTTTCCTATTCCTTTAGCAGTCACATTACAACATTAACCTCCATTGTAAATTAGCCAGCTATGCTATTGGGTAGTTCCATAGCAACAAGCATGATGCAAAGCCTCTTGTTCCTTTTCAGCTCTTCTCTCTGTGACACTCACAGCTTCACTTTGCATTTGACTGTGAAACAAAAGCTGTGATTGTGTTTGATGGTCCGCCCGAGCGCTCAGGCTGTCGGGGTTTGGACTCATCTTTAAGAGAGCTGTTCAAACAGGCAGAGAGCATAACATAAATTCTTCATTAGAATCATTCTGATGTGAATCCTGCCTTGTGTTATTGATGGAGAATAGCTGACATTAAGGTGACTTTGTTGGGGTTGAAAAGGTTAAATATAAGCAAGAGTATCGAGGGTGGATACATAGTGGCATCACTTGTTCACTGAATCTGTTTCTGTTGCAATAAGTCACATACATATTTTTATTGAAACATCAAATTTCCAAAAGTATAAAAACATTTGATATATTTCAAGATTTGTATTTTCAATTTACAGCACACGTATATTTTTTTAATTGAAAATCCACTTACTGTTAACTTTCTGTAAAGGCTTTGAGCTGTGCCATCTTCATTGTATGATGAAGTATGTCTCCATGGGTGTAATGTCTACAGGTCTTTAGTATGTTCCTGCATTGCGTTTCTATATTTTAACATTTTTGCGTTGATAACTTAAATATGACAGAATCTAGGCTTTCTTTGGGTGGCATTTAAAAGGATAATTCACACAAAAATGAAAATTCAATCATTATCTCATTATATTAGGGTCAAAATGTAGCCTGCTACAGACAGTCAGGCTTGTTGTTTTTAGCCGAGCCGATTTCCAGAAAACTTGTGCCCCCTACTGCCAATTAAGAGGATTGCAGAGTTAGCAGTTAACGATGTACAAAACGGTCAATGAGGTAGTTTTCACATATGCTAGAGCGGTCCCTTGGTGCACACCAGAAACGAAAATTATACACTTTCATTTTTCAGCGAGTACAGCTCGCTTTCACACACCTTTGTTTTTACACTGGTCCAAAGGCCGCACCACTGGTGGAGCGGCATGTTTCAATGACTCCCAAGTCCTGACCGAAAAAGAAGTGCTGAGAAGTAAAGAGAAATAAATGATGTGCACAATGGAGCCACAACAACTACACATTAATATTGTGTCGATGCACTGGAAATGCCAAATGCGCATTTTAAGACAATCCAGGAGAAGATGTAAATTAATTAATGTTTTTGATTCTTTTAAGCTAAAACTTGTGGAGTACACCACATAGTTGGGGCAGATCGGGGTTGGGAGGTTTTACACCACAAAAGGACCAAACCAGAGTCGGCTGGTAGCCATACCGAGACCACCAGAGGACCAGAGTGCAACTGCTGTGTTCACACAGGCCAAGACATACCGCACTCGGACCCAAAGTTGGATTGGGAAGACCTAAACAATGCCTGTGTGAAAACACCCAAAAACCTTCAACCATGAGAGGACTTTGAGCACAGTCATACACAGAAAATTAGCCTGACTGGTCCAGTTGTATGCAAGATTAGCCAGACAGGTATAAACACTTTCACAAGTACATACACATGAACACACACCACCAAACATATGATCCCTCCAGACTTATGCCTGGAGGAGATAATTAAACCCACAGCCCTCTGTGAATCTCACAACAACCCAACACTAATTAAACCTGCAAGCAGCAATGAAAGGGCCCTCGCACCCCCACATATATCAGGGTTCCTTGCGGACTCCAACTGACACAGTTGCTTATTTCTGTAAAGGTCAGATAATGCACACAGAGTTTCGACCCTGGAGTGAGATATTTCACATGATGTAGTACTTCCAGCAGCCACTAGGTGGCAGTGGAGGGGACACAATTTCCATGTCATCTTGGTGTACAGAATTTTTAGAACAAACCATGTAAATATCATGTACAGTAAATCCAATGATAATTGTCCTTAAGGCTTACTCCCTGTTGCCAGTAGGTGGCGCTATTACAAATAGTGAAAATTGTCATACTGATGTGTTCAGGGTGGGACCCTTATCAGACCTATGAAGTTTCAGGCAGATCAGACAATGTACACCAAAGTTAAACAATTTCCTGTTTTATGGCAAGACATCATTTTTGAGCATGTTTAGACCTCCAAAAATTGCGATTCATTTGGCAGAAAAATAATAATAATTCCTTGCATTCCAAGAGGGTCCTCTCCCCGGTCAGTGCTCGGGCCCTAAATATAAGACACCTAGGGGGTATTCCATCAATGTAAGTTAAGACAAATTCCTTTTAAATAATGGGAAAAAATGTTGGAACAACTTTATTTTTACAAATGATTACCTGAAAATGTGTGTTTAACAAATAAATAAATTTGGTAAATAAGTATATACCATTTTATAATTTATTTTAAATAAAGTGGAAAACTTGGTTGGAACAAATTAACTTGTAAGGGTTATCACCAAAAAAACTTGTGTTCATAATTAATTAAATACTTACATATTTATGAAGGTTTTAAGGTTATTCCACATAAAAATAAGTTTTTCACATTATATAAAAATGAATTCATAAGTGTTATGTACTGTCACCATAATTCTGAACACGTTTCTAAGTTGAGAACTAGTAAAGATTTAATTTGTCCCAAAACATTTCCCTTATTATTTAAAAGGAATTTTAAAGCATTATGTGTTCAATTATATTAATTATGACCACAGTTGATTCCTCATAATATTATGTTATTGCAACTAATTTTTTTTACAATTAATTTAAAGGAATTTTTAAGAAAGCCAAGCTAACCTGGAAATGCTCAGTTTAAACTAAATTATATGCAGTATTACTTAGGAGAACTGACATACATACACTGCATTTGTTGTAAAAAAAAAAACAAAACAAAAAACATCAAAAGACACGTTACAGAACCCTCCCTACTATCTGTAAACAAAAAGGAGAACGCCCAGTTATTACAGCGCTGAGCCTTCTCTGCCAACTCATTCAAGGTGTAAATTATAGTTTATCATTTATAAAGTAACAAAAAGATGACAATAACCATTATAAACCACTATGTTCTGAACAGACAAATCATCAACACTAACAAAAAAAGTGACATTTGCGTTTTGGAACATAAAATAGAAAACTTTACTGCAAACCACAATCTGCTCAGTCCATCACAAGGAATGATGGGAATTGGAATTTTAAAATCTTTAAAACGAGGGTTATTGTGAATAAAATGAGAATTAACTCTTTCACTCTCTCCCTCACTTAAACTAGCAAGACTGATGGAAATAAGCCAGGCTTTTTCTTTACCCACCTTGATGGAATACCCCTCAGGTTTTTATCATCCCAGCTACTTTACACTAGTTGCTTGGACAGACTGTTAGTTATTTGATGCTTTCAAATAGCTTCAAATTACTAATTTGATTTGGAATTTATCATCATGATCAACAGCTGTGCCAGTCGGTGTGTGCTCACAATCAATGGCAAAGGGTTTTTGTTATATATATATATACACACACATATATATATAAGGCATGGGAAAAAAAATAAACCACACGTGGGCAGGCAGCGGGTGAGAATATAATTATTTTTCAGTATTAAATGATGTGCAGAGTATGTGTAATATGACAACTAAATCACTATAATCAAGCCACAGTTCCTTTAATTTTGAAAGTCAACGACACAAGTTGAATGTTTGACCCCGTCATTACATTCATCACCAATCTGACAGCAGCGAAAGTCCCCTGTGACCTGCCCCAAAGAAGGCAGGGTCACCACAGAAGAGAAGAGACCCACTGCTCATGCCCCAAGTGCGGTTGTGACGTCACTGTTTTCAAAGGATCCGTGCATGTTGGGTCATAGGACTTCTATTAACAGGTCTGGGCGGGTGTGGTGTTGACTTGGACATAATAACAAGTGTACGTTGGTTCTGGTACCAACCTCTATAGCTTTGGGCGGGTGCGGGTTTTCACAAACGGACCCGTGCAGGACTGTCATCGGTTGTATCAGAGACATTTTGGCTTCCTGTTTGTACTGTGAGGGTAAGTGAGGACAATTTTTATATACAGTCTACGGATCACAGCAGCTGATGCTGGAAAGACAAATCAATCAGTCTGTTTTAGATTGTACTGGCTACCAGCTATCATTGGAACATGGTCAACATTGCACACTGTGGTAAATAATGAAAGCATTACGACTAATAGAGCGAAAGATGAGCTGAGTGAAATAATCGCTGTCACAATGAGACCGCCCACCTTATTTGACACTTTCCCATAAAGTATTTCTCATGTATATGCCTGTCTGTGACAACTGGAAACAACAGTTTATTGTCCTCCCAGATAATTCTCTCCTCAGTATATTGTGTCCTGCACTGTCTTTATGCTCATTTTGTACTGCATCTGTACCCCTGAGGGGCTCTACATACCAGTGGTGTAAAGTATTTTTGGGGAGTATCTTTACTTGACTTTTAAAATTTCTGTCAACTTTCTCTTTCAACTCTACAATATTTCTTAAATAAAATGTATACTTTTACGCCACTACATTTTCCCTAAGCATCTTAGTTACTTAGGAAGGGAAGGGATTTTGTTCATTAAATCCTTAAAGTTGTGATGAGGACTTTGTTTGAGGTGGTGCATCTTATCAGGAAAAAAACTGAACATTTCCAAATTCTCACCACTAGCTTTTTATTAACAGCAATTACTTGTACTTTTACTTGCAATACTACAGACTACAAGCACTTTACACTTTTACACTTTAGGCTAACTGTTCATATTGTTCTCTCTTATTCCTTCATACAACTTTAAGTGTATATGAGGAGTTAAAGACTCAATGACAAATTCTTGCCCTGGGGCCTCCTAACAGGCTGATCCGGCCCTGGTTGGCACCCTCTGACTTTGTATTTGTCTTTTGAACATTATTTGTAACGACTTAAAACAGTTGGCAAATTACTCAAAAGAGTGGCGGCACTATCACTACTGTCTGGCCCAGTTTGGCTGCTACAGGCCTTGTCTTCTCTTTTTCTTCATTTACAAGTATTGGGAATCGCCATGATCGCCTGATGCCTCCTAATTCTGCTATTATTATTAGGGAGTATCTTTACTTGGCTTTTAAAATTTATTATTATTATTATTATGCATACTTCTATTATTATTACACATATGATTATTATTGTCACAAACATATGCTGTAATATATGCATGTAATATATGTACTATCATAAACTACATTTAACCTTATATAATCTTTTAAAGCACCTGCTTTAATATTACACCCACTCTTATTGCTCTGTGCACAAAATGCGCTTTTCAAAATCAAGCTCTAAAAAATATTATACATTATTATTTTCTACTTTCATTTAGTTTATTTTTAACCATCATCAGTCCTAATCGTAAATAATCATTAAATATTCATTAATTTACAGAATTTTGACCCTTCATATATATATTGTGTGTGTGTGTGTGTGTGTGTGTGTGTGTGTGTGTGTACATATATATATATATAAACATAACATGTGCCAAACAGACCCTAAGGGTTCATAATATTCATATTTTTATTACTATTGTTGTAGTCATAATTGTTAGAATTGTTGTTGCTGTGCATCTCTTCCTCTCCTCTCTCTCTCTGCCTCCCTCTCTTTATCTTTCTTTCTTATGTCTTATTTGTCATATGGATTACTGTAATTCTATTAAGTTTATCTATTCTCCAAACACAGCTTCTATTGGACATTTGTCCATCCTGGAAAAGGGATTCCTCCTCAGCTACTTTTCCTGAGGTTTCTCTATTTTTGGGGGGGGGGCATTTCCTTATCTGCAGTGAACATCAAATGACGGAGGGACGCTGTAAAGCCCTCTGAGGCAAATTGCGATTTGTGATTATAACCCTTTTAAGCTAAATTGAATTGAACTGAATTGAACTGAACTGAAAATGTGACATTTGCATCATGCTGAGAGTTTGACATCAGGTCCAATAAACATGTTGTCGTGTCAACACTGTCCCCCTCACACCACCAACGTGTCAGTGCAGTGATGCTGAGTGTGCAGCTTGTTGACAACCAGCACAAAGGCTGTCTTTTTAACTCTTGGATCCCGGGTTACTATAGGTCACTAACCTCTTTACTCACCACTATAATGGAATTAATGCACCTTTACTCAGATTATCCATCACAACAAACTGAATTTGCTAATTTAAAGAATTATGATGACTGAAAATACATCATAGTTTCACCAATAACAAATCATTATATGCTGCAGGAGCTGTTTCACCATGTAGCATGATTGACTGGTATCAGATAATATTAGGCTACAGTAAAGGTTCAGAGGGTGAATTTCTGCTTTCAATAGGAGCCTTGTGAACTGCATCCAACTGATGAGGAACATACTTAGTCAAAACTAGATTGTGTTTAACCCTTTAGAACCTGGATTGAGATCACACCTTTCACAAGTATTTAAATATTTGAAACATGAACAAGGTGACAACGAATTTACTTGACACAAAAAAATCTTCTTTTTTTTTTAAGGGAAAATGTCCAGGAAAGTGTGTTTATAATTATAATAATTTTATATTAAAAATTGTTTTACAGAAAATATATAAAATACACTTTTTTTTTTATTCTCAGTACTCTGATAGGTAAATAAATAAATCAAACTAATTTGCTCAGGTTTTAAAGACATCCCAGCCTGTGACACAAAGTCACCAGCAAATTAATTTTTCATTTAAAATCATGTTACAGAAAATATGTGATAAAATATGTAAAATAAATAAATGTTTGTAATGTAAATGATTTTCTTTTTTCAGCATGTTGTAAGGTCATTTTTTTGTTTGTTTGTTTGTTTGTTTGTTTGTTTTACATTTTTTGTGTTTATTTTGAGGTAAAAATTTTTTAAACTTCTTTACAATTTTTTGCTAATATCTGGACAATGTCTTGTTAAGTTGTTCGTTACCTTCTCATGTTTTTGAAAGAAATCAAACCAGTTTGCTCAAGTTTAAAGACATCCCACACAGTAACAAAATACCCTCTATATGGACCCAGCAGTTACGCATCAGTAAATTAGGATTGTTGTCTGAGTTATGTTAAGAAGCAGGATATATAAAAGGATGCATGTCGAGCTCTCTTACACAGCAGTGATGGGAAAATGAAAGCATGATTAAATCGCGGAATTAACCCATCAAATGCAGCCTGCTGTTGCATATTCAAGTTGTCATGAAGCGGGTTACTTGCCTCGGTGCGGCTCCTGGACGCAGAGCAGAATAGGTCGTTGTGTGTGTCCGCTGGTTTTGGTCTGTCCGTGTCTGACTGTGTGTGAGTGTGTGTGACACCAGTGTGTCACATGTCAGCGTGCAGACTGATAGTGTGATGACACGGAGCCTCGCGCTGCCTTCCCTGCGGTCACACCCATCCACTGTCACCGGCTGCCAGCTGCACTGCAGCCTGCGCACTCCTCACCTCACCAACACGCACATCTGCAGGGAATCAGCTGATGAGACGAGAAACTCTGCAACTAATATTTAAACGATGCATAAATATATCATCACTAACAATGCAATCGAAAAAATTCATGTCTCATATGAGTTTTAAAAGACGATAGCAATCCCCGCTGACTCACGGGGTCATGGCTGTGGTCCAGCAGCTCTCTGGGCTCCAGATACATCCTGTCTCCTGGAGGCAGCAGTAAAAGCAGCAAACAAATGGTGCAGTCAGTGATGAAAACTCTGTCAGAAAGAAAATAAACCTTTTAACCATTTAAAATTTACACTGGTTTTCTTGTGCCACATTCAGATGCCTTTCACTAACATTTAAACCTCTGAAAACTGAGAAAATTGGTTTGATTTTTTTCAAAAAATAAAAAAATGATGAGCAACTTGGTAAGAGGCTGGGAGGTGACATGAATGTGTTTTTTTTTTTAATTATTCTAAACGCGCATGCAAATTACTTAATCGTGTGCACGTTTTAGTAGGCTATACCTGTTTCGCACAAATGTAAGAATTGAGATAGCGCTTAATGCCAGTAACCACAACTGGAAAATACATCAAACTTGCTCTTTGTACTACATTGCTTGAGCTTTTGCTAGACTTTTGGCCCTTTAAAGGTATTAAAACAGAATAAAAGGAACTGTGCGGGCTATAATCTGTCAAAGATGATCACTATGAATGAGATCAAGTTATTCTGAGGCAGAAACAGCCTGTCAGTGAGAATATAGAAGGTGCAATCACTTTTTGATAGGTTGGAAAAGTGCATTTTATGTGTTGTATTGTATTGTTAATAATTAAACTGTCGTTCAACCAACTTGGAAGAGTCCCGTTTAGTCTGGCTGGACCTTCTTATACATTCTGGATGAATGTATAAGAAGGTCCTCCGCCATGCCTGGGCAAACTATTACTCATCATTAATTGAGGAAGATAAAAACAATCCCAGGTTTCTTTTCAACACTGTAGCCAGGCTGACTCAGAGTCACAGCTCCATAGAGCCTTGTACTCCTTAAGTTTCTTTAATAAAAAAATTATAACTATTCAAGAACAAAATCCATCACCTCTTGCCCTTAATTGACCTGACCCCTAACAGAGGTAGCCTGGATATGGCATCAAGGCCTGAAATTTATGTGGGCCACTTTTACCCCCATTGACCTTCACCGACTCTACACTTTGATCTCTGCATCTAAGCCATCAACATGTCTGCTAGACCACATCCTAACTAGGCTACCTAAGGAAGTTTTTCCCTTATTAGACAACTCTTTATTAGGTATAATCAATGCGTTTTTATTAGCGGGCCATGTACCACAGTCCTTTAAAGTAGCTGTCATTAAACCTCTTCTAAAGAAGCCCATTCTCGATCCTGAGATTTTAGCTAACTATAGACCGATATCTAATCTCCCCTTTATTTCTAAAATCCTTGAGAAAGTGGTTGATCATCAACTCTGTGACTTTCTCCAAGACAATAATTTATTCGAGGACTTTCACTTATTGATTGCTTCTGATTCAGGTCTGGTCTCTGTTTTAATCCTATTAGATCTCAGTGCCGCATTTGACACCATTGACCATCAAATCTTACTGCACAGACTGGAACAGTTAATTGGCATTAAAGGAATGGCACTAACCTGGTTTAAATCTTACTTATCAGATCGTTTCCAATTGGTTCACATCAATGATCAATCCTCCACGCACACTAAGGTCTGCTTCGGAGTGCCACAGGGTTCTGTGCTTGAAACAATCCTTTTTACTTTATATATGCTTCCTCTAGGCAACATAATTAGAAAACACTATAAATTTCCATTGTTATGCTGACGATACGCAAATATATCTATCTATGAAACCAGGTGAAACTGATCAGCTATCTAGACTTCAAACATGTCTTATGGACGTAAAAGCCTGGATAAGCTGTAATTTATTGATGCTGAATTCAGACAAAACTGAAGTTATTGTTCTTGGCCCCAAACACCTCAGAAACTCCTTTTCTAACGATGTAATTTCTCTAGATGGTATTACCTTGGCCTCTAGCACAACTGTAAGGAAACTTAGAGTTATATTTGATCAAGATCTATCTTTTGTCTCCCATATAAAACAAACTTCAAGGACAGCTTTCTTTCACTTGCGTAACATCACAAAAATTAGACATATCCTGTCCCAAACAGATGCTGAAAAATTAATACATGCATTTGTCACCGCTAGACTGGATAACTGTAACTCCCTTTTATTCGGTTGCCCCAATAAATCTCTTAGGTCTCTCCAACTGGTGCAGAACGCTGCTGCACGTGTTCTAATGGGAACCAAGAAAAGGGACCATATTTCTCCTGTTTTAGCTTCTTTGCACTGGCTCCCTGTGAAATCCTGGATTGAATTTAAAATCCTCCTCCTTACTTGCAAAGCTCTAAATGGTCAGGCTCCATCCTATCTGTCGCAACTCATAGTTCCTTACCGACCCTCAAGATCACTGCGCTCTGAAAATGCAGGGTTACTTGTGGTTCCCAAAGTTTCCAAAAGTAGGATAGGAACCAGAGCCTTAAGTTACCTGCTCCTCTCCTATGGAACCATCTTCCAGTTTCGGTCAGGGAGGCAGACACCGTTTCAACTTTTAAGGGTAGACTTAAGACCTTCCTCCTGATAAAGTTTATAATTAGGGCTGGCTCAGGTTGCCTGGATCAGCCCCTAGTTAGGCTGACATAGGTTTAATCTGTCGGGGGACTTTCTACGATACGCTGAGCTCCTTTTCCTTCTCTTACTCCTGCTATCTGAAAATCATGCTTGTCTGTTTACTGCATTACCCTTACTGCTAAGCTTAGCCTTGTATCTGTGACAGGTGTTTGCAAGCTTAACTTAGCCTCAGTAGTTTAGCTTAGCCTTGCATCTGTCATAGCCATGTGGTACTGTCACTACCTGGGGCTCGTAATTACAAAGCCTGGGTCTGTTCTGTTCTAGGTCTTCAGTCCTTCTCCATTGTTTCCGAGTTTTCCTGGATCCTGGCCGTAACCGTGACCTGCCTGACCGTGGTGATATCTGTGCTGGTGCTGTGACCCTGCCTTTGGTTGTGCTCGTGCTGTGGCTCCACTGATACTGTACCCCCCCACTCGCCCTGATCATGGTCTTGGTCATGGTTGCGCTGATGCCGTGATCTTGCCTTCGGACACTACCATATCAATATATACATGTGACTCTTTTCATCACCCTCAATGTCGTCATAGAGTGCATTTAAAAATTTCACACCAATCGTTATTGTAATATAACATGCGACTGTTTCCATTATTGCTGTGCCTCTCTCCCCCTCTCGCTTTCTCTTTTCTTTTTGCCATGATTGTATTTCATTTGTTATTTACGACATCTATTGCTCGTCTGTCCGTCCAGGAAGAGGGATTCCTCATCATCCTCTGCCGCTCTTCCTGAGGGTTCTTCCTTTTTTGTTGTGAGGGTCTAAGGGCAGAGGGATGTCGTACACTGCAGAGCCCTCTGAAACAAACCATGTTTAGTGATAATGGGCTCTAAAAATAAAATTTACTTGACTTGACTTAATAATTTACCGACATTTATACGTGACGCGTGTTAGGAAAGAAACTTACCCAGTGCTGAGGTGGCTTTGTGGTAGATTCTGTTGCTGATGCTGAGAAAATATTGCTGAAACTCTGAATTGTGGTCAAAACAACTCTTCCAACAGTCTCTGCTAATGCACTTAACATTTTGACAGCGGACCATCCCGCTAGCCTCCTGTAGGAGACAACAAGGGACTGGTTCTTTAGATTAGTACACTGAGCTCTTATTTTGGTACTTTCACTAAGCGGCGGTGTGAATTTGATTATTAGCTAAATATTTAGAATAGGGACATTTAGATGTAACATTTATATATAACATTTAATATTTAGATAAAATATTTAGATAAAAAATTTGTTTAGATATAACATTTAATGTTAATATCTAACATTTAGCATTTAGACTTCACATTTTACATTAATATTTAACATCACATCTACATGTAAGATTTAACATTAATATTTAAAATTTAGATATAACATTTAATATTTAGATACATGCTCAATATTTAGATATTTAGTAACGCATAACATTTCTATATAACACTTAACATTTAGATATAAATTTAAGAATAAACATTTAGATATAACATTTAACATTAAGATTTAATGTTTCAATTTAACTTTATTTTACAATGACATTATCTTTTATATATTTTTCACAAGATAAATCTGACAAAGGTAGCAAATATTGCTCTAAATGTGATTATAAAGTGACTGAAAAATTCTCACCTCTTTTTACAATCGGCACCCCACACTTAACCACTCGTAACATTTTCTTCTAAGAAAAAAACAAAAAATAAGAAAACACTGGCAGTGACCTTGCATTCTTCTCATTCTTGTGAAAGTGAAAAGTCAAGACCCCCTGAGTCAAGGTCACGATGACTTCATAAAACGTTTTATTGGCCATAACCCAAGAATAAATATGCTCAAATTTCACACAAATCTCAAGATATAATGATGAAGTTCTGACATTTATATCCAAGAGGTCAGAGGTCAAAGGTCAACTGTGCCATCATAGTGTTCTGCAAAAATACTTTTCTGACCATTACTCAGAAACAGAAGGGGAGATTATTTGATCAGATTCTGAACTGGTGATGCCAATCTTGGGTGCTCAACTTGAAATTGTGTTAATTTCTTTTTTTTTTTTTAACCTTTATTCAAACAAGTTTGTCTCATGGGGATCAAAGAGCTCTTTTACAAGGGAAGCTTAGTCAAGAATAGCAGCAGCACAGAGTTTCAA
Source organism: Plectropomus leopardus (assembly GCF_008729295.1). Classification (NCBI taxonomy): domain Eukaryota; kingdom Metazoa; phylum Chordata; class Actinopteri; order Perciformes; family Serranidae; genus Plectropomus; species Plectropomus leopardus. The sequence goes on along the minus strand of NC_056482.1, from coordinate 1,094,330 downwards.
CAAGAAATAATCTTCACATAAGAGCACGTATCTGTTAAAACATATCTGTGCCAACTATTACTATCCTGCAGTGATAAGCAAATTAAAAGACAAATAGGCAAATAATAGGCAAAGATTCAAACCCTCAGACCCAGCTTGCACTACCCTGTACAACAGCAAACAGACACAGATAGAGACCAGCTGGTGAACAAAGCATTTAGCAGCTTAAGAGACAGATATGCTTCTCAGGAGTTGGTGGAGACACCCAAAAAAGGGTGAATACTGGAAGCTTGTATTGCTCTGTCTGCTATATGTGTGAATGAATGATTGTTTGCTAAAACTCTTACCATGACTAGGTGATTATATGGTTGTGTTGTGCCCCAAGTGGCCGAAAAATCAGCTAAATAGTTCTGAGTGCTTTTCCATGTGGTGTTTTGTAACACCATTATGCACATGTAAATGTAACCCGTCATAAATAATGCCACCCAGGGTACAGCCAGCACTGTACCAGGGCTGTCACACACAGCTCCACGCTTTGCATCAACCACCCAGTTTAACACCCACAAGCTTGTTTAGAGGACAAACAAGAGACAGCAGACAGGGTGGTGGTTTGTCTGAGAGTTTACTGTTCATCATACTTCCTAGATCATAGCAGAGAGCAAACAAGGAAACAGGATGAAGAGGTGACCTTTCTTCAGCAGGAGATAAGAAAAGGTGAGTGAGAAGGTGAAGGTGTACCAACTGGTTGGACAATCTTCTAAAGTGACCTCTCACTTCAAATCAAGACAAAGACTGTGTCCGACACCACTTATAGTTTACTAACGCATTACTGTATATAACACACATATAGTTTATTCTACAGTGAACAGTAAATTCAGATGTCGGACAATATTTGTGTCATTGTTTCCAGGTGTAGAGTGGCACAAGTTGTTTGCATTTATATAATGTGAAGAACTACATTGTGGGAATGAGAGCAACTTTGTTTCTTCGATCTTTAGTATTTTTGAGGACACTAAAGGCTAAAAAGCTAGGGGGAAATCTATGGGCAAAATGTGTAGGGAAACAAGAAAAATCAGGAGAAAAAAATATGTATTTCTAATGATCAAAATTATGTATTTAAAATTATGTTACAGAATTATTCTAATTTTTAAGCATGTTTTACAAGTTGCTTGCCTTGCTTGTTTGTTTTTAACTTAATTATTGCTACTTATTTATTTTACTCATTTCAGATATTTTTCTTGATTTTTCTAGAAATATACTCAATATTCACAGGTAGCAGTAATCCTCTGAGGTAGTCTACACATGGAGCTGCTCAAACTTCACACAGACAGCCACTGAAATGGAGCAGTTGTTTGACATAATCCTCAGAGTTTTGGAAATCCAGATATATAGAATAGTGGTTGTGCTTGCAGATTTGCACATCATAGAGGACTGGATCTCTCTGAGTGCCATTCTAGTTACTTATAAGACTCTTAACATACGTATTAGTCGCTAGGGTCACTATGACCATGACTATTGCTATTGCTATTACAGCTACTGCATCTCCTGCAAACACGAAGGCAAACAAAACAGTAAGTCATAAAATCACCACACATTTCTCTAAATCAACATTTTATTGTAGAGAGAAAAGGGGACCACTGCCATCATCATCAGCCTTAATGACAAAATGCTGGTTTGCATTAAAAACAATTTATAGTTACCATCATTCTTACTTGCACACACTACAAAAATGGACACACTGTCACAGTATTTACAGAATTTAAGAACCACAGTGCTTTCAATAAAGTCAGAATGCTGTCAATTTTTCCACACATTACCCACCTCCCTCCATCCTGCTATATTACTGAAAACTAGCGTATTGGCCCAAAAATAACACATTCCAAACATTTTAAACAGTGGAGTTTGGTTCACATTTGAGGACAACACATTTACATATTCACAAGAATGGAAAGAGTGCTGGTGTCAAACCAGCTCTGACAGAGAATGATGCATCGTGGGTTGTTTGAAGCCTTAAAGAAGTTTTTTACTGCTGAAAATATGGGCCTTTCATACAAGTTTCTGTCTATGCAGCAGAAAAACGCAATTACTTTTGATGCACATGACCAGAAGAAACTGAAAATACAGGCTGTGGCTTTTGCTTCTGCTCAAGAGGTAGAAAACCTACAACTACCAGAATGCAGTGTGTCAAAACAGACCAATAAACACTCCTGCTCCTGGATTACATAATGTGAGTTGATTTTTGCCGGCTCGTCCAAAAACAGTATGGCTGTTGGCTGGTAATAAACCAACTGGTATTACAGTGAAGCTAAAATATGTTTCTGCAAACATTTGAGGTGATGCAGTGACAGAAACTTGGTTCATATATACGTTGCTTAGTTTTACAGTGTGATCAGGTTTTTCAGTCTCTGTTTTAACAATACAAGAAGCAGCATGGTGCCCATGCCTGTTCATAAACTCTTGTATTACAGCCAAACAGTGCACTAAAATATGACTCTGAAAACATTTTAGGAGAGAAATAGAAAATATAGTAACAAAATCTTGGTATCAACACGGCCTAGTTTTACAGTTTGACCAGAGTTTGGTCTGAGTTTAAGAGAAAGGAGTGGATCAAGAGAGAGATGCCTCTCTCTTGATCCATTTATGTACACTTTGTGTCTGTGGTAGAGGCAGGCATACAAAAATGAAGATGTACAATCTGCAGTTTGAGCAACAGCCCAAACGAGCAACAAGCTGGTTTGATGGATGCAAGTTTACCACAGCTCATTAAAACATACCAGCCCATTGTTATGATACAAAGCTGGTTCAAAATTGGCAAAATATTTTTTTATGTTGCTGGATGAGCGAGTTTCCTTCATTCAGTTTACAGTGCATCTTTTTTGAAAGCGAAACCTCCTCTGTTGCTGTGTAAACTGGCAATTTGTGTGGATACTTTGAGAATGGTGAAGTCATGACCGCACTTTGTGCATGAGCATTATGTTTCAGACAAATAGCCATGCACAAATACGAGCACTACAATATCAACAACGGCGGACTAGCGAGCTGTGTGAGGTTATTAATGCTGTCAGTTCTCTCACATGATTTTCTCATGGTCTTCGTTTTCACAATGTTATTATATGAACGCTGACCTTTTTAAAAACGCAAAGGAAAGACTTTTCCGTTTTTAGTAGAGCCGTTCTCTTCTAAACGTACATTCAAGAGTTAATTTCTTAGTATTCAGTTAGCCCAGTCAAACCTGCAGGAGTTTTTGGTGGCTAATGTACCATGTTAACCTGCCCTAGGGAGTCTTCTTATAATCAAGGTGGTCTTAAATTTCGGCCGATACGGTCTGAACAGATAAAAGTGACATCAGTCTACTGAGCTGAAGACACTGAACCAAACTCTCCCTTTGCAGTAGTTGGTCTGAGGGATCCTTTATTGGATCTTGATGAAATTGTATTGGTCTGTTAAATATGACATAACCCTTCAGATGATAAATTCCTGTTAACAGCATGAAATGCCCATGAGAGGAGAGAACACAGAGACTGATCTAAACACTACACAACAGGACCTCAAGTAAAAATATTACTCCCCTACGTCTGTGTTTCATGGGCACATTCGCATGGGATAAGGGATGTCTGTATTTTAACCAAATTAGTGACATTATTACCCTGCACATAAACAAACAAACAAAACAACCCAAAATTGCAGCTAAATCAAAGAGATGCCGATTCACATGGGACTAATATTATCCCATGACCTCTGTTTTTGCCAAGATATGGTAGGTAATTTCCCCCTGGAATTTTTACTTTACAAATTACGGACATGGCCGAATTGCACGAGATTAAAATCAAAGACATTCTCCACAATTATAACAAGTTACCAAAGGTCCCCACGTAATGCTACTCCCATGAGAATAGGGCTATTGGTGCCGTCTACTTTTTGTTTTACGCAAATTCATTCTCAATGTCTTGTTCTATACTGCTACCCAAGTCCAAGATATTCAAATATGACTCAGCTTTAAAACACAGTAGCTGATTTTTACTTATCAATTCAAACTGAAGCGATATAGAGCCAGAATACAGAATAAATTGCAGGAAACTTCCTTTTTTACAAAAAGAATTTTGTAACCATGAGCTGTCCAGTAACCAGAATTAGAGGATGGAGGTATGATTTTGTTTAGAGGGACGCCAGAGAGGGTTTAGCATCATGGCTATTTTCACACTTAAATCCACAACAGTCACTCAAACAGGCTGAGATTAGTCCACTTTCTTTGGCTTGCGATTCTTCCACATGATAACTGCAGTGAACGCTCCTGTGGAGACCATAAGAGCAGATAATTTTGGATTTGCCTTAATTGTATAGGACAGCTTCAGCGTGACAGGGTGAGAGAGAGAGAGGATGACATGCAACAAAGGGCTGCAGGCAGCGAGGACACAGTCTCTGCACATGGGGCGCCCGTTTTACCAGCTGAGCTAACAGGCGCCCCAAGAGGGGATTAACTGTGACGCATAGTACATAGGGTCATAGTACATTTACATGATGTTAGAAAAAGTCAAATTATTGTGTTAGTCCAACTAAAACTGGACTTTTAAGCAGAGCAGCAGCTAAAGTAGTAAAATAACTGTTTCTCTCAGCAGAGTCTGGTGTTTTTTGATAGAATGGCTTCAAATCTGCGCCGGTAAGAGCTGTCTGACAGCGAGGTAAAGCACTAAAAATATTCTAAATATAGTGTACACTTTAACCAATATAGATTTTTTTAGGTGACTTAAAACTAATCAATGAAGGCAGAGTTTGCTCAGCGCTGTTTGGTTATATGTACATAAATAATATATGTACGCATAATATAAATAATATAGGTCTATAGCAACTAGCTGAAAGAGGGCATATCTCTAACTGCCTTAGTGGAGTTGGACAAATCGAGCTGTAACCTTAGCACCACTAAACTGCACATGTAAATGTACTGTTACACCTCATTTAATTTGGAGGGGTCGTCTGTGGGGTGCATATTGTTTTTGGTTTGAGAATGCAGACAGTCTACTCACCTATACACAGGAGCAGTATCACCGCTGCAATGCCCGGCAGGATGACTGAGTACTCCCGAGGAAGAAAATACTTGTGCAGAACATGATCACTGTCCACAAAAGGCTGGAAAAGATCAACAGGTGCAATGTTGCATTTAACCCTCTGAAACCTGAACAGATTGGTTTGATTTCTTTCTAAAACATCTGGGAAAAAAGCCAGTTATCTACCTGGCACGAAATATCACACAAACTGCAAGTAATGAGTGAAAGATGACAAGAAATTACCTAAAAAATGTTTTTAAAAAACAGGGTCGGTTTATTAGAAAGTGATCCAAAACGTTTGAAAAAATATATATTTATAATTATAATGAGTTTATATTTCAAAAAATCATGTTACAAAAACATATTAAAATATATAAAATAAATACATCCAGTTTTATTTTCAGCACTCATGAGGACATTTTAATGTTTTATTTATTTATTTATCTATTTATTATTTATTTTCAGGTAATTGTCTTGTAATTTTATTTTATTTTTTTAAAGATTTTTTTTGCTCATTTTTGGACCATATCTTGTTAAGGTGCCTTCTTCTCATGTTTTTGAAAGAAATCAAACCAATTTTGTGCCTACTTAAGAGAGACAGACAGGAGTGATGTAAACTCATGCAACAGTCTCCTCCCTTTGGTTGTTTTATGAACTGCACCGTGCTGTGTGAGGCTGTGAGAATTAGGCTGAATATAATAACTTTGATTACAGGCATTTCTCTGCTTTATTCTCTGCTGTTTAGTCTGATCATGTGCTGCTCATGTGGTGCAAGCAGACTTGGAATCTGATTGCAGGCTGTTCTGTTAAAAGCATCAGCTTAATAAATACAATATAAAATTCTATGTAAGTTACTGGATGGACACAGTAGATTTTTTTTTGGAAAACAAGCATTAAAGTCTAAAAGAACTGCATGTCATTAAAATGAAGTTCATTCTTGAGCTGAAACAAGCCTTCTGTTGAATAGAGGGTTACTAATTCAATCTTTGTTTAGTCTTGAGACTTAAAGATTTAAGAAAAAAAATTGTAATTAGATTTTTGGTAAATTCACTAAACCCAAGCAAGACAGCTTTATTTGTACAGCACATTTCACACAACAGGGAAATTCAAAAAAGCAGAGCAAAAAAATATAGATCATAATACATGATACAAATTTACAATAAGAGTAAAGGGATAAGATATCAAAAAACATAATAAATTATGAAATGATTTTTTAAAGTGCAGACAGGAGGTGCAAAACCTACCAGGATGATGACCCAGACAGAGTAGTATGTAAACAGCAGGAGGCTGAATATGACCAGACTCATGCCAGCTGCTTGATCCACTCCTGTGGCCTGAAAATAATGATGACAAACAAGTAAACAGTGAGCAGAGAAATCCGGCAGTGGCGGATGATGATGCATGACTGACCAAAATCCCAACCACACTGTTATTTTTTTCCCTCCTGTGCCAATGGCAGAATTCACAGGGTTTTCTTTTTTTTTTAATTAACCCTTTGAAACCTTAGCAAATTGTCTTGAAAAACGAAATGAGCGACAAAAGAAGAAACAGCCCAGAAATTAGCAAGAAATGAGTCAAAGATCAAGTTAGTTAACCTCCCTACTTATATTTTCGAAATGTAATTAACGTGTAGCCACCCCTGTGTGTATATCATCTTTGTTATTACAAAAAAAGTAAAACTTCAGTTAATGAATCAACAAAGCGTCACCGTAAATTCGACGTGAAATAAAAACATATAATCTTTCAAACAATTCCAATAAAACCTTTTATTTAACACAAATGACCGGCGTTGCAACATTTGACATAAGCCGTTTTAGATTTAAGAACAACGTTAAGGTCTTAAGTAGTTTTATACATGTAACGTTACACTTAAAGGAAAACAAAAAAGGCTGGTTATAATTGATTTTACTCAAACTGCCGAGCTAACATTAACGTGTCTGACATGTTTCTCTCAACCGGGAAGATCTCGGCTGTAGAGCAGCTATCTGCGCGTTAACCTGCGAGGCTTCATATCGCAGAAAACGGTTAAAAAATGCTGCTGTTTTATGAGTCATAGTTTGTTTCAAAGAGCTGACTTTTATTGGCTTGTTTAAGTTTAATCAGCTTATTTTCCTTACCATGTCTGTTGGCTGACGTTTCCTGCTGCTCTTCTTCCTGTTGAGAAATCCGGCTGAAAAAATGCTTCTGTGCCTCTGCTGCCCCCTGCTGGAGCACCTGCTAAATACATGTCCCAGAGCGCACGAGAATAAGAAGTAAAGTAAAAGAAAATTTCATCAACGTATTGCTTTGAGAAATGTGAAACTTTTTTCTTTTGTTCTGTAATATAATTTTAAATATATCACGATAAGAATTATAAATAAAATTGTTTGGCCTCCCACCTCATTTTTTGAAATCCTGGAGTTAAAATAATCCATGTTCAGTCTTGTTGTGCATGCTGCCTAGTTCATGCAAATGGTTAAAAAAAATGACAAAACTTTGTCATTTTTTTTAACAAAAAAGGGGGGCGGGGGGGGGGTCCAGGAAATTGTATTTATAATTCCTTTAATTACATATTTAAAATTAGGTCATGAAAACATAAATAGCCTATATATTTTCAGTTGTTTTTAAGGTAATCTTTCCTGGGGGTTTTTGTTTGTTTGTTTTTACTCTTCTTTTTGTGGTTATTTTCAGACAATTTTCCTGTAATGTTTTACTATCCTGCTAATGTTTTGTTTGTTTGTTTGTTTGTTTGTTTATGGTTATTTACAGATAATTTTCTAGTAACTTTTTAATAACCTCTTGCAAATGTTTGCTCTTCGCCTTCTTTCAATGTTTTCGAAAGAAATTAAGCTCAGGTTTTAATGGGTTAAATGAGCCCCCTTTACCTGTCTTAGATAGTGACTTTTCATGTAAATGCATTTTTCCTGGTTTAATAAATTCTAATGAAAATTTACTAGTAATGCATCAGCGGCAGCCATGTGTCTAGGACAAATAATTAAATATACATCAAAGACAGAGTGATGATGATTCAGGCTTTTATTATTTATGCATTTTATTATGGTCAGCATGTTTATGCACATCATAATATGAACATGATAGGATGGATAATCTCTACTCCTGGTGTGACTTTGACATGTATTTCCTGCTATTTTAACACAAGGAGAGACAACATTTGTATCTGGGGAAAAAACATTTTTTTGAGGACAACAAAAAGGGTACCAAAAACGTGGACAGAATGGTATTTATTAAACAAAACGTTTTATATGCATTTAGAATCATTTCTTAAGTATAGCTCCAATCTGCTGAGCCTCATTTGAACCAAATAACTTACAAAAGTTAAAATAGCTTCTACATTCTCTTCACCAAAACATCTCTCTTATGCAAATGCATTCAGTATCACAGCTATATCATCCCACTGAAATTATAATGATTCTGTTTCATTTTAAATAATCAGGAAAGAAAAAACCCTTTTCACCACATGCAAAAATAAAAATAAATTGTTTTTCATATAAATGTCATTGATAAGGTGACAAGTTACACATATACAGGTTACAATAAGAATTATTTGTACAACAAATCACAGTAGAAGACAATTCACCAACTCAAAGTGTTCCCTTACTGTATGTGACCTCACCCTCCACTGTGAAAAATGACTGCTCATCTCTTGAGTCCCGTCTCACCACAGAATATTACAGTTTACATATTGTGTACAAATGTGCAGACCAGCCTGCTGGACTGAAAACCAAAGGAAAAGAGATCAGATGGTTACAAGAGTGAAGCCACACAGACTCCATGTTTACAGGCATGGATGGATTACTGAATGGGTCTACCAGGAACAGGCACAGGGGCCCAACATTTAAGGGGGCCCTTAGCCCACATACCAACCATCAAGAGATTCAAAGTGACCACAAAGAGACGCAAAATGACACAAAACAACAAGGAAACATGAAATTACTAAAAAGAGACACAAACCCCAAAAAAGATACAAGGAGACAAGGAGAATCACCACTAATACCCCCTTTCCAACAACATGGTTTCATTCTGGTTTCCTCACCTAATTTTGAACCGTTCAGAGGATTTCAACAAAAAAATAAATTGATTCAGAACCCAAGAAATTGTTTCTTCGGGGTTGTTTACTCGGCAACGGTTCTTGCATGAAACGTTATACTTTTGATGTGGTTTTTCCTGTGGTTTACAAGACAACGGCATTTTAGGGGCCTGAAAATGCAAACTGTAATCTTTTGAAAATGAAATATCTTCTGTTCTTCTGAATTTTATGTGCAGTATAACTACCCTCTTTCAACCTATTAATAGTTGGTCCATGATTTTTTTGGGGGGGCTAAAAACAAAAATTTGTAATAAGAGAACAAAAGTTTGCAGGTAATCAAAGCGATCTGCCATCTACTGTTTACTTCTGTTGTGCATTGTGCAACGCCCTCCTTGATTTACGGTGGTTCTGATCAAAACTGATGGAATCGCTGCTTTTCTAGACAGCACTTAATTTCCTAAATAGTCCTAAATAGAACCAGTTCAAGAACCAGAGCTGATTTGGTGGAAAGGGGGTAATAGTCTGTGTGTCTTGCTCCTATTCAGGAGAGGTGATGGGCCCTTTGCTTATCTGTGCCCAGGGGCCCACTGTTTTATAATTCACCCATGTGTACAAGAAGGAATTGGCCCCATGTGGACAGAACTATGAAGAGATCAATATAGACGTCTATTAGAACAGACATTTGTTCAAAGATACAAAATGACAATAGGAAAATTGGGCAATAAATACTTTTTATAGGAACTCTATGAAAATTTTTCGTTTTTGTGCTTAGTGTGAACGGCGATGGAAAACTGCCCACGTGACACCCCCCTATGTTCACCAGTATTTGCCTCCAGTCAATGTTGCAGTATTTCCCCAGTACAGATGGAGCAGAGAAAAGACAAAAGGTCAGTCAAACGTGCATGTCCCGCATGCACAGTGTGGCACATTCACACATACAGTACAGTATCAAAAAAGACAATAACACACACATACTGCAGACACAGAGTGGGTCGAGCGTCTATTGTATACTGTGAGTCCTGATCAACAGGCGCTTTGTGCTGCTGCTGCTGCAGCTGTGGCTCTAAGCTCAGCGTAGCCAACAGCGGCCTACACGTCACTGTCAGCGGCACACACACAGAGACAGAGTTCACACAATCTGCTCAATAGGGATGCATGATAATATCGGCATCAGTATCAGCCAATAGGACCATGCTTTCTCTTATTTTGCATAATAAACAAATCTTACACACATTGAAAAGCATTGTATTTTTTGTAGTGCTGGGCATAGATTAATTTTTTTTAATCTAGATTAATCTCACTGCAATCCTGTAGTTAATCTAGATTAATCTAGATTAAAATTATAGATTTGAATTTTGCCAAAGACATTCAAAATAATATCTATCTATCTAAATGATGAAAATGCATCACAAAATGCTTGAGAAAGCTGTTCTACTATAATATTTGGTAAAGAAAAATAATGTTCCATAAGATTTACTTTGGTGTTTAACTTTTTTTTATTTTGTTAAACACAGACATTTAGGAACACAGGTTCTGTCTCCATGTGGAAAAAGCTTTTTCCTGCTAACTGGAATGAACAGCAGAGGGCGCAGCCTCTGATAACATGACCCTAACTGAACTGTGGGCCTACATTAGAGGTCATGAAGAAGACCATTAACAGTCAGCAGCTTTGTGACACGGCTTGATTCACTCCAGTCACTCAGGCAGACCAGCTTCCGCCTTGTTCACGCCCCCTCCGCGTAATTCGACCAGGTATACATCCGCGCTTAAACAACAAAGTGAAATTGGTGCCTTGCTCACTGTATAGACCCAACTTAGTGAATAGTTTATCGCGCGATAATTTCCTTATCGCGCGATAAGAATCCCGCGTTAACGCAGCACGTTAACGCCGTTAACGGCCCAGCACTAATTTTTTGTCTCTGTGCTGGTGGGGCGTTAGGATAAGAGTATGCACAATATGATGTCAATTCCACTACAGAAGAGGCTTAATGATCAGGTGTGGGGGGGGCTAAACATAGGAGACTGATATTTTTCTCACAAGTTGGTGGAGACCAAAAACAGAGCTAAAAGAGAATGAATATGGGCTTTCATTCATCAGGAGGTCAGGGACAGCACTCCAAATCACCCTCATGCATGAATCATACACCAAGAAAAGCCTAATTTTACATGACTCATGATGATGAAGCTACAGAAAAACAAACATGGAAAAGTACATGGAAAAAATAACATACTAGGCAGGTTTCCATTACAGATTTACGCAAAACTTAAGCGATATTTTCAAAATGTCAATGTCAAAATGGCGATAACATTCCAAGAAGCATGGCAATGGATCTTTAAAACATTAGCAGCTTTATTTCTATTGCAGCCACCGCACTAGCCATCATTATTTCCAATCAAAGGCCACGTAGGCGTGTTATGGAGTGATAATGGAAAGGCAAGCCCCTTATACAAATCAAAATTTATAGTATAATTTATAGTTATACAATGCAATGAGACCTCTTGTAGCAACTCTTTGTTGTACATCATGTGACCTGTCAAAGTGAAAAAAGTGTTTCCATTGCAGATTCATGAAATATGGCTTTTTCGAATCGCCTGTAAGCGTAAAAACTTTTTTTGCGATAAATGGGAGTTTTTTTTGAAGATGACGTCTTTCCATATTTAATATTCACAATTTCATTTTGCATAGTTTGATGGTTAATAGAAACCTGCCTACAGATGGTGTTGACTTGTGACTACTAACACAGTAGCACCAACAACTTTATATGATAATATGTCATGTGTTGTGTCTTCTTCACAGCTAAAATCAATCAATGCAGTAACTTTTCTATGAAACAGGTTTTAATGTAACATGTTTTTGAGCCTGTCCTGCTCATAACATACCTGCAATCAAGGCTCAGCTATTCTGTGCATAATAATGTGCAGCTTAGTTTATAAGAGCATTCAAATTCAAAGTACCTGTAAGTGCAGAGAATGGACGGTTCCATATGGCCAGCCATATGAATGCATGCTGAGTGCTGCCTAATACGAGCAGCTCTGACAGATTCACCAAAATACATCTTATTATTTTAACAAGAGCTTTGAAACGAAATGTGGAAAAGAATAAAGAAAAACTGAACATGTCATATGTCGTTTCAGAAAACTGTGCAATCTCCATGTCCTTTTAGTGGTTCCTAACAATCCGCCTCACAGAATACACGTGCAAAAACGTATATTAAGTACATATATATACAGTGATCAAATAGCATCAAATATAATAAAAAGATTAAAGCTTATGTTCCAGTTTCAGGCTGATTTTGAGTCAGTCTGTAAAGGACGTCTGTCCTCAGTCAGAGCCTCTGATGGCTCCTGTGCTGTGTTCAGTGGGTCCTCGTCAACTCGTAAAGTCAGATAATTATGACATGATAAAATCGAATTAACCAGTGGTTTGACATGTGTTCATTTTGCTGGAATAGTACCTTACATGATTTCACAACACGCTCTCATCCCAAGTTGTCAACACAAGCACATGTTGGGATAATGCTGCACGTGGTTAAGTTTAGACAACACAAGCACATGGCAACCAATGCCGGGACATCAACAACAGCACATGCTAGCACCGAAGGTTAGGATGGGGGCACATAGTTAAGTGTGGAAAAAAAACACTACATTCAGCCGGGAAGTGAATACCGGACTCCTACATGAAAGTCTTGGGTTTGTTGGACCTGCCCACCCCATAGGGACCTTCTTGCTCCTTATTTTATATGGTTACCTGCAGGGTTTCAACCTGACGCCAGCCAGCAGTGTACCATGCAGTCAAGTAGGTTCCATCCAGCCACATTCTCAACCGACCCTGACTGTCCATGTATCATGCTGCCATGACACGTGCCATCCGACCATCTGCCAGAGTATACTAACACCATGAATGGTTCTGTCTGGCCAGGTTTTGATGCTGTCCAGCGGCGTATCATACAGATGGTAAAAGTGGCTTTTGGTGTTGGGATCTTACTCCAAAAGCACCAAAAAAGTTGCACAGGTTGGATTTCAAGTGACAAAAAATGGTTTAATTGACTGATCGGTGGTAAATAATGCAAGGTACCACTTCCAGCGGGTAATGTCAGAAATGTTCAGTTTTCCAAGTTGACGAGGCTCTCCTGACTGCACCTTTATTACAGTGTTGCACTACCATTCCCACAATGCAGTGGTGTTTAGGGTACTGTTCAAGTAATTTGTGCTCCTAGCACCGGTCAAAGTGTCTCTGGGTGTGTTTCGGACCGCTCCCAGGTTCAGCATTGCACACAGTGAAGCCCTAACACTGAAGAAGTCAGTGATTTGATTTGAAATGTAGGAAACTGATGAGTCAGTGAGCCGTCCCTGTTCTGATCCTCAGCAACATATCTGCTTGAATAGTTTAAAATAATCAATTGTACACCTGTACACCCAAACCTTAAATATGTATAGTGCATCATTTTATTGTGTTTTTGTGTCATAGCTTCCAGTCAGTGAGCAAAGATGCCAGAGACCGGTCTGACACACATCCAATGTTCTGTCGAGGAAATTATTTTTGTATTACCGTAAATTTTCAAATAGAATCTGACACTTAATTTACAGCCTAAAAAAAGCAAATTACTGGTATCTGTATCATACAGATAGTGAATTGAGCTGTCAAAGGTGGCAAGTATTGCTGAAATGTTACATCACAGTGTAACAAAAAAAAGGTGAAATGAGAGGACAACTGAAATTAATGTAATGCTGTCCAAACAATATCAATATGAGGGAATAAATTCAGTATTGTAGCAGCTCAAATTCCTGCTTTTAAAGTTACTTGACCGTAGTTCCAGAGTGCAAGTTTTTGATTTGTGCATCAAAGTAATTTTAAATGACTTACTGGTGTGCATGAGCATAAATACTGTGTACTCCTGATACCTGTCATGCCCTGCAATTCTCACTAGCTGTTGATTCATTCAGATTACTTTGTCAACATTATGCTGCTGTAACTAAAGTCAGCACTTCCTCTGTAGAACTGAGAATTATCACAGCAGCCAGGAGCAGATTAGAATATTTTCAGTTATGCGTATATGACAAAAGTAAAGGCCTGCATCTGTCTGTATTTGGGGCCCATCTGCTATTTGGGAAAATACAGTAATCACGTGTTACACACCTCCCACCACCTGATTAAATACACTTTAAAAAAGGCTCTGTATCTTTATCATAGAAGTCTTATTTCAAGCCGTGTGCACTGAGACAAAAATGCATGTACAGTCATCCGCTGTCACAGAATCACTAACCAGCTGACGAGGCTGGAGACGTGTTCACATGTCTGTCAGTGAGTCTCGATGACCACCGGCTCAAAAGTACCAGGTGTTCCTCTGAGAAAACACACAACAGTTAGAGGATCATGATCACTTAGATATAGAGCATGAGTTGGTAAAACGAAACAGGAAACGAGTGTACCTGTTGGCGAGATGCGTCCCGCTAAGGGCAGTGGTCCCGTCTTTGCTGACAAACAGTCTCAAGTTGCTGTCTGAAGGAAAACAAGGAAACCAGAGAAGTTAGCACTGTGATGCACAAATACTGAGCTGAAACTAAATTCCCAAAATTCAGTCCTACCAGGGTACCTACAGCTTATAGCAAGTGGAATTTAAGACTTTTTAAGACTTTTTCAATGGCAATCAGAATGAAATTTAAGACTGATTTCATTATAACCTACATTGGGGGGGTAGAGAGAGAAAAAAAAAGATCTGACACCAATTACTTAGGGTTAGGGAGAATTTTTGCCGAAATATTTATTGTAATATAAAACATGACTTTTGGGCAATGCAAGTGGTATTCTGTGATTTTTTTCTCTTTTAAAGTTACCTATTATTTTGAGATTTAACTATGCAAGGTCAGAAAAAACTGATTCATAAAATCTTACCTTTTCTGTTTTAGCACTTTTAAGACTCATGAAAAAAAGAATTTAAGGCATTCTAAGACCAATCAAGGCCCTGCTTTTTAATTAATTCAATGCTTTTTAAGATTTTGTAGGGATCCACAGGGAGCCTGCCTACCTTCATTGTTGCTGCTGTCAGAGAAGTTCTGACTCTGAACAATCTTCTCTACTATATCATCTGCATCGATGCGGGTGTCGTCCACGCAGCTGTGCTGCCTCTGCACCGTGTCCTTCTTTCTCCTGTTGTTGGGCAAAACACACACCGACAGAGGGACGAGTTAATACCTGGAATACAACAACACTGCCTCCTCACAAAGGAGTTCATCATATAAACCCTTTCAAAAACACGGGAAAAATAGTTACAAGTTAAGAGTTACAAAACAATTACCTGAACTTTTGCCCAAAAAAAGAGAGAGGAAAAGAGGTGGACACAAAAAAGGACAGAAAAATTATCATAAAACTACTTCTACTACTACTACTACTACTACAACTTCTACTAATAATTATAATATCTTAAATATAGTTCCTGGACATTCTCCCTATTTTTTTTACAGATACCATCATCTAATAATTCTCTTTCACTTTCTTTTTTTTTTTAGATTTTTTTTTCTGGATTTTATTGCCTTTATCTGACAGGACAGTGTGAGGGTGAAAGAGAGAGAGAGAGAGAGAGGGAATGACATGCAACAAAGGGCTGAGGCTGGAAGCGAATCCACGGCCACTGCAGCAAGGATGCAACCTCTGTATATGGGGCACCTGCTCTATCCACTGAGCCACCAGACACCTGTCTTTTGCTTTCTTTTGTAAAACTAATTTTCTGGTCATCTTTTTGTCATCTTTTCCTAATTTCTTGCAATTTGTGGGACAGTTCTTGCGTAACTGCTTGTTGCCTTTTTGGCCATGTTTAAAAAAAATATCACACCAAATTGCTGCTCATGTTTCTAAGATTTAAACGCATGAAAAAGACATTTGAACGCAGCGTAAGAAAACTGATGTCGTTCCAGGTTTCAGAGGGTTAAAGGAGAAGTGGTAGTATTACACATTTTTCTTACTAACAAATCCTATGTGCAGTTGAGCCAAATAAATGTGTGTGTGTATGTGTGAAACAGAGCCTGATATATCCTTCCTCTGTGCCATAGAGCTCCACTGTTGTCCAAAAACTATTAAAAACACATCAGTGAGCCACAATATTACACTAGGTGATATGTTTCTTCATTACCATGAACACACACACACACACACACACACACACACACACACACACACACACACACACACTGACGTTTATTTTGACTCAGTCATACACACACACCTTGCTGCCACAAACACTCACTGATGTGTATTAATCCACAGTCAAAAATAGTTCCAGACAAATGCACATGGTCCTCCTGTTTGAGGAACGTCTGCTGTTCTACTGTAGTTTCCTGCTGTTTTAGGAAACTACTGAGCCTTTTTTATTAAAATAAATATTTGTGAGCTGTTTTTAAAGATTTATGTCTTCATTATAAAACCAGAAGGTTTGGGGTTGAATGCGGGCTAAGAAGTCCTGAGAGACCAACTAAAACAGTATTAATTTTGGCCTTTTTATGGGATTTGTTGCCACTTACAACAACTACAAAAAAAGAATTGCCACCTTTATCTGTTTATCTTTTTTTTCTCTTTATCTGTTTTCACGCAGATATGATAAAATGGGAAATAATCATGATTTGCTTTTGTTCAGTATGCTTTTGCTTATACTGTATGTTGAGCTGAAACTAAAACCGGCCTGTCCTCTTAAGTTTTTTATCCCTTTGGCCTTCTTTCTAGTGATGTCATCTTAACGTCCTGTCCCACTCACATGTGAACTGAACCTGAACTATAATTACTTTTGGAAATGTATTGTTTTGGTGTATGTGGTCATAGAGTGCTGGACACACTTATCTAAGGACTACGCATGTCGGTGAGATATAGAGAGATATACAGTATTTAGGTGTGGACTGTGGTGGACTGACTGATCCACCAACCAACCATATCCTACCAACATGGCTCGAATCATTATTTACTTGGGTTCCTTATATAAAAATTAAGAGCAAGGCGCTGGGAAGCAACAGACTCTCATTAGCCACTTATGTTTGCAAATGGAAACTGTGAATATAAAATATGCCTAATGGAGACATGTTAATTTTGAAAAAAAAAAAAAAATTTTTGTCGCAGAAAAAACGTTTTTTTCCACTCAAACAAGGTGGTATTTCAGGCAATTCCAAAAAGCCATATTTTGCAAAACTGCTATGTAAACAGTTTTTTTGTCTTTTCTAGGTCACATGATGCTATGACTATGTGCCTGTCAGTAGGAACTGGCTCCCTCATGATGCAGCAGGAGCTACAAGAGGTGTTATTGCATCACATAACTCTTAAAAGTTGAGCGGATTATCCAGAAATTTTGAATCCACAATTCCTCTGTGAAATTGTGGACTATCACCTCCCAGAAATCCCTCATACGTGGCCACTCCCACGTACAAGGGGCTTGCCTTTCCATTATTGTTCGCTCCAAAAGAAGCAGCAGGATTTCAGAAAAATGTCAGTGTCATTTTTTAAACCATATTTTAAAAAATGACAAATAAATCCACCTTGTACCTTGTCTAACACACTACATGAGCTTGTAACAGACATGACCACAGCACATTCCTGTTTTTGTGCTGGCTGACATTCAGTCTGAAGTCGTTCCGTGTGACCCACAGAACACGCCACACACAATTCCTGGACAGTTTCTGACATGTCAGTTTACACATGCATGAGATTCAGCTTTAGACCTTTATCAGAGTGATGGAGTTCTGACATGCCTCACAGAGGGATCAATTCACGACCCTGCAGTTCCTCACCTCTCACACAAAGCTGTGGAGCACATGCAGGGGGAGTATGTGGGTTTCTGTGCAGGTGTGTGTTTGTGTGTGTACCTGGAGGATCTGTTGGACATGAGGGCTGCTGCAGAGGGCAGAGGAGGTCTCTCTGGTTTAGTGGGAGTTGCTTGTCGGTGCAGCTCGGTGGGGGTGGAGGGAGGTAGCTGGGTGGGCTGGGTGAGGCCACAGGAGACACTGCTGCTGGAGGAGGCGTTCCTCTGGTGACTGAGGTCAGTCAGGCTGGAGCTGCGAGAGTGAGCTGTGCTGTAGCCTGGAGGACAGGAGCAGAGGGGGGAACAGGTCAGGAGAGATGTGGGTTTAAGAGGTCCTTCTGTTCTGAAACATTTTTTCAAGGCACAGAAACAAAGTAATTTGTCAGTTCATATGTATGTATATTTTTACAGTGTAATAAAATAAAAAACAAACTCAAGATATACTCTAAATTATAGTCTAATTGAACTATTTATCTACTGACAATTTCTTTAAATATCTTGGTCTGTTTTACAGTTTTACTACTTTACATATTTACACATTTCATTATTTTCAAAATGTTTGATCATTATTTCACTTTGTGCTTTTAAACTTTCATTCACAGCTTGAGTATTTACTTTTTTACTCATGTATTTATTTTTATCATTATTTTTATTTTTTATTTTAATGATTAATCGATTTGTTTATTTATTCTTGTCTTTCTATTTACTGGTTTTAGTGTTTCCCTTAGTTCCTGGTTTTAATGAGTACTAGTTTTGTGTGTTTGTGTTTGTGTGTGTGTGTGTGTGTGTGTGTGTGTGTGTGTGTGTGTTTATTCACAGGCATACTGAATGAGTAAAAAATAATAAATAAAAAGCTAAGGATTTTTTTTTTTATTTCATCATTAATCATAACAGATTTTTCCTAACCTGATCATTTGATGAGATGGTCTTATGTTATATATATTGTGTAACTGCAGTGCAGATTCCAAACCAAATGTCCCCATGGGGACAAATAAAGTGGAACTGGATCTTGTTGTTTGTCATTAAGTCCTCCTCCTGCCCCTGCTCAGCTTTAGATTTGAAACATCTGCAGGACGTTTTTTTTTTCAGTAACTGAATGAAAACATTATCTGTGCTAAAACAGAGCAACTCAGAGCAGCAGAGTAGCATCTATAACATGAGTACTGTCATGCTGATGGAATAATTCATTCATGATATGAACTATTATAATACAGCTAAATACAGCTCTGTTAATGGGTATTTATGTGAGAGGCCATTATTTGTTGGTGCTGTCAGCAGCTTGTGAAAACCGTTTTTTTAATGGAAGAATTTATTATTAGCACAAAGCTAAACTAGGGTGGCATGGAGGCCTTCTACATTCCACAGACATGCAGGTTAATTGGTGACTCTAAATTTGCTCGTAGATCTGAGCATGAATGGTTGTCTGTCTCTGTGTGTTAGCTCTACCCTTAAAAGGATACGCAGTTACAGCTAATGAATGAAGGAATGAGCAAAACTGACATTAAGAATGCCTTCGAACTAGATGTTGGCACAGGGCTCCTCTTTAAAACAGGACTTCAAGAACAGTGTTTCAGTCAGTACCCAAACGTATTATGTCATGATTTTGTGCTTCAGTGGTGCAAATCTTCAACTGAATTAGCACAAACCAGATGACACATAGTAAAACCTGGACATATGCAGACATATGCAGAGTAAAACCATTTGACTACATTCCCCTTCACCTCTTCTCATTTTTTAGTGCCCAGGGCTAATATTTTTTTCAAATTAATGTGATCACAGTAACACATTACTTTGTTTCTTTGTACCCCGTTACACCCAACACTGTTATTAACGAATAACAAACACTTAACATAGTCTTAAGCTGTTAAAATTACATGAATGATTGCATTACTAATTATTAGTCAACACTAATTTATCATATCTTGTGGTATTATTATTATTGCTTGTTGACAGTAAAATAACTCTTAACTAAAGTGTGTATTGTGTATTGATGATGGTTAGTGTAAAGGGTTACCTGAGGAAGCTCTCTGACCTGAGATCTTGCTGTGCTGGCTGGCATAGCTGGAGCTGCGGAAATGACCTGTGTGGAAGACATCATCTGGGCTGGGCACACCCTCTCCCTCCTCAGGAAGCCCTGCAGAACACACACAGTGAACATACACACACTGTGAACAAACACCATTAACACACACTGTGAACACACAGTGAACACGCACACAGTAAACACACAGTGACACCTAGCTGCAGGATATCAATCAGAGAGATTATTTGCTCATCGCTGTTGTTTGTGGTATACACTGTATGTCATTTCATCATTGTCAATTGGACACTTTGAATAGCTTTGTTGTTTCATATTGATACTTCTTAAGTTTGGATGCCAAGAGGTGGCCTCTAGCTCACCTGCTAGAGTGTGTGCCCCATATGTTAAGGCCTTTGCAGCAGCCCAGGTTTCATTCTAGCCTGTGACCCTTTGCTGCATGTCAACACCCCTCTCTCTCCCACACTTCCTGACATTCTATAACTGTCCTGACAATAAAGGAAAAAATCCCCAAAAAATAATCATTAACAAAAACAACAAAAAATGCCAAATAGCAAATTAAGTGCTCAGTTTGTTTGAAAACACAAATTTAAGGGTTTAAGGGTTGTTTATCTAAATAAGAAAGCATATATATTTCCTTATTCACCTCTACTGATATCTTGCCATGCAGAGGTTTTTTTGGTTTTTTTGTTTTGTAATGAAACAAGAGCATCACAGTTCATACGTTACGATACGATACGATACAATTTAATAGGATGCTATAGGATATGATACAATTTGAATATGATACACGAATGCCAAACATAGGCATCTTTAGCCTCGAAAAATTCCTACTTTGAGTGGTTGTTGTCACTAAAGCAAGGATACTCAACTTGCCCATACATGTTTCTAGGATTTAGGAAATTTTAGGAAGTTTACTAAAATTCAAAAACAATTCCTATTGTGAATCGCTATTTTTAAATTATGAATTAGAAAATGGTTGAGGGGCTACCTGGCATCCTATGGGGGGCCAGATATGGTCCGGAATCATTTAGCTGGGTATCACTGCCTTAGTGCATAAAAAGGCACAAAATTTATTGACTGATTGCTTCTTTATCCAAAAACATGGAACAGTTCAATATGTGCCTAAAGAAAAACTTATTATTATGTATTATTATTTATATACATATTACCCACCAACATCACTTACTGCCCCCCATATAAAGCAGTCTAGAACCGGGTCTGTTTAAGAAGCTTATTATGTTGTGGGAAAAATAAACTATCACCGTGCTAATTGCTAAAACATGGGACTACAAAGCAAAAAGAGGTCAGACCAGATAAGAAGCAAGCAGTCATATGATCAGACAGGTTATAAACAAACCTCCAGGTATGAAAACTTTGAACCTGCCATCATTACCACAGTTATGCTCACACAGGTTTCCTGTGCAGTGAGGGATTATATCAGCAGGTCAGGTGCAATCACTTTCAGTCTGCCCTCCAAATAAAGTGGTTTAGATGACTTTATGCTTGTTTACAACCTGTAAACAAGCAAGTGGTTCGAATGCTAGTGTGTCTTCGCCATGACTTCACTGTTTGTTTTGTTTTTTTTAATGTCATCGTGTTCCCAAATCACATAATCGACAGAAAAACTACAAACACTGATAATGAGGTGGAATTACCCTTCAGTCTCAGCCGTCTAGAGGATACAGGGAACTGTAATGCTGAGTTGTTACCTGAGCTGCGTACTGATGACTGTCTGGGTTTGAAGGTGCGAGGACCCTCCATGATGCCTCCTCGCGGCGTCACTGTTGAGTCAGTGCTCTCACCCTTACAGTCCAGCTGCAGGGTGGGGTCCTCGTCCCCAACGGAGACTGATTTAGCTGTGCTGGGAGGCCTGATGGTAAAAACGCAGGCACAAAACAAAGAATGAGAGTTACAATCATTGTTTGTCACATTTACTTTTTTAGAGTCCAAAGTGGGCCAGAGGGAGGGAGATCTGAGGCAAAGATACTGTGTGAGGTGAAAAAAAAAGTGCATGAATGCGCTCTAAAAACAATGGAAGGTTAGATATTAAAGTTTGGCTGCTGATTTGACTGCTTATCAACAAGGTCAACAGCAGTTGAGGTACTTTTAAACCAAACGCAAACCTCTAAGGCTGGAAAATGGCCACTTGAGGCTTGAGGCTCAATCCCCAGTAACCCACATGTTAACCCTTTAAAACCTGGTGAGACAGAATTTTCCTTATGATGCCCTTCACAAGCATTTAAACCTCTGAATCCTGAGAAAATTTCTGTGACTTCTTTCAAAAACATGGGGAAGAGGCAGGGAGTAACTTAGTAATAAATGCTTCAGAAATTAGTAGGTTTAGAACATTATTTTTAAAAAGCTACGGGAAAAAAGTCTCAGTGATGTCTCAAGACAAAAGGGGGAGAAAGGGAGAAACTATATCTATACTTATCATGATATTTTTTTAAAGATTATGTTACTTAATTATTATAATTTTTAAGCACTTTTTCCAGGACAAAAAGGAACTCACGTTTTAAAGCAGGGATCCCCGGACAGGAGAGTCATCCCAATTATTACCTAAAAGAGAAAAAACAAAGACAGAGGTGCTACCAAACTTCAGTGGTATTCAGTGTGTGTGTGTGTGTGCATGCGTGCGTGTGTGCGTGCGTGCGTGCGTGCATACGTGCATGCGTGCATGCGTGTGTGTGTTTGTCCTACCTTTAGGATAGAGTTGTCCTGTCGAGTGTTTTTGGTGTCGTAACCCTCCAGGATGCAGCAGCGCACTGTGGAGCCTGAACCAGCAAACTCTGCAATGTTGAGATCAGCAAAACCTAACTGGAGACAGACAGACAGACAGACAGACATGAGGAAAAAAAAGTAAAAGTAGAAACGGTACAAAAAACCTTTAAGGTGTAAAGTGGAAGGTGAAACATAGATTCAGAATAAAGTGGTCACGTCTGGTCCTCTTCTTTTTCTAGGAGGTGAATGAAGGAGAGTTTGACTTTTTGTAAAAGTCACTGACCTCCTTTAACCTCCTCATTTATGCGTTTCTGCCCAGTCAGCACTGCTTCTCACTCAAGGGGTCACAGTTTAAGGCAGTAGCAGTGTGTGTGTGTGTGTGTGTGTGTGTGTGTGTGTGTGTGTGTGTGTGTGAGAGCCTGTGTTTAAGTGTTCTTCATTGTCATTTTTGATCAAATAACATATTTGGTGCAAATTGGTTTCATCTGCGCTTCCAGTGAATCTGAAAACTCATAAAAATGCCTTTCTGAGGGGGCTGTCTGTTTTTCTGCAAAACAGATGCTGAAAATGTGAAGTTGTCTTGGACCAAGTCAGTCAACTCCTTAGTCACAGAGGGATTTGAAACACATTTCTCTCCACATAAAGATATATATTAACAGAACGCAGACCAGGTCATATTAAATGTGGCCAGAGCTGTGTGGATACAGCACTGAACGCGGGGCCCCGTTCAATTCTACGAGAGCTGCTCGATGGTTCATGAAGCCAAAACATTTCAGTTGCTGTGTACAAAATTACCAGGATGATCCGGGGATTATCGACACTACTTCCACACTGCCCATGCCCAGAATGTGCAGTGGAGACTTACTGTGGCCTAGTGCTGTCAAGTGCAACCGAGCGATTAACTTCCGCTGGCCAAATGGAGTAAAATGATTCAACCGTGTGGCTCATCTAGACTTTCTAAATGTTATCTGGACCAAATGGATCAAATCCCGTTAGGGAAATGGGTTACTTTGCAGGAGCTTTAACGCTAAAAAAAATTCATCCACCGATTATCAGACGTTTCTCTCCCAAATTGGCCTCAAAGTCCAGTGCACTGGCTGGGGGCTTGGTTGGACCCATAGACTACACACTCGACACTACTTCCACACTGCCCATGCCCAGAATGTGCAGTGGAGACTTACTGTGGCCTAGTGCTGTCAAGTGCAACCGATAAGGAAATTATCGCACGATAAACTATTCACTAAGTTGGGTCTATACAGTGAGCAAGGCACCAATTTCACTTTGTTGTTTAAGCATGGATGTATACCTGGTCGAATTACGCGGAGGGGGCATGAACAAGGCGGAAGCTGGTCTGCCTGAGTGACTGGAGTGATTGGCTCAAGCCGTGTCACAAAGCTGCTGACTGTTAATGGTCTTCTTCATGACCTCTAATGTAGGCCCACAGTTCAGTTAGGGTCATGTTATCAGAGGCTGCGCCCTCTGCTGTTTAACAAAATAAAAAAAAGTTAAACACCAAAGTAAATCTTATGGAACATTATTTTTCTTTACCAAATATTATAGTAGAACAGCTTTCTCAAGCAGTTTGTGATGCATTGTCATCATTTAGATATTATATAATATAGATATATTATTTTGAATGTCTTTGGCAAAATTCAAACCTATAATTTTAATCTAGATTAATCTAGATTAACTACAGGATTGCAGTGATATTAATCTAGATTAAAAAAATGAATCTATGCATATATATATATATATATATATATATATACAGATGGACTACATGATAGCTCCCCCCTAAAAGTGTAACTTTTCAATCTGGATCGCCCCCTGGTGTCTGACTGTAGTATAGGTCTTGAATCCCAAATTTTCCCAAAGATGGTTTCTGTCACTAAAGGTAGTTCTCATCATCCTGATGTTTGTTTAAGTGTTTGTTTTCATGATAAGTTCAGTTTTAGCAAGTTATTAAATTATACAAAAGGGGGATTTTCCACCATGATTGACAGCTGTGACAGCCAATCCATGTGCTCACGTTCAATGGAGCTGCTCGTGATTGGTTGGACGGGTGTTTTGGAGGGAACTCACCGTGGATAACGCTACTGCTCAGGCTCCGGCTATAATTAACATCATCCTTGCAAGATGGCAATGCCCGTATCTCAGATATTTTAACCTCATTCTATGGTTGTGCCCAAGACTAGATCGCAGATGCAAAAGACTCTTCTCTGACCAATCAGAGCATACTGGGCTTTTACAGGAGGGATATTTAATATGGAGGACAATACAGTTTTTTGTGTTTGTTTGTTTGTTTTTTTACATTAAAGCATGTAAACATGTTTTAGTAGATCCTGTAAATGAGCAGAATAGGTGCTCTTAAACTTTCAGCTGT
This sequence comes from Plectropomus leopardus, assembly GCF_008729295.1. NCBI lineage: Eukaryota > Metazoa > Chordata > Actinopteri > Perciformes > Serranidae > Plectropomus > Plectropomus leopardus. The sequence continues at coordinate 1,069,360 of NC_056482.1, read as the reverse complement.
GAAGCACTTTAAATTTATTTATTTAACAATGTAAGACTCTACTTTATCAATTATAACTTTAACTGATTGTCAAAGTCTAAACTGTCCTCTGACAAACACATGGTTCACACATTACTCATCATGCAGTGGCCCCTGTAATTAACCTGGAGAGATCAAATGATCCCTGTAATCAGGGCGTGACATGATATATTATCATAATATAATCCCACGTAGCTCACAGCTGATACCTTTAACTACTGCCTGTCTTCAGGTACAGCTGTTACCCCCCCACACATACACACATACACATGCACACACACGCAATAGTAAAGTGTGATGTGTTACTAGCCACTTCACGCAGTCATCCCCCTCTGTCTGCGTCCTGTCACATGTCTCTGTAACAAAGCCCTGTGATGTTAACACACAGATTTTACCATCAGTGACACTGTAAAAGTGTGTTCTATAAAGGAAGCAGGCTGCTCTTAACTTTATGAGCTCACAGGTCAAACAGGTAAGCTGAACTAGGCTGAGCTGGTTTAAAGACAAGTTTTAAGATCTTGTATATTTTTGTTGTTATTGTTCACATGATCAGAAAAATAATCTTACCTTTGAGAAGGTCTTTCCTCCTTTGAGCTCCTGCAGCGATAGAGAGCAAAACATACATCAGCCTGCTAACACTGTCTCTACAGTCATAAACATATTACATCACATCATATGGAAACTAATATAGAACCTGCTGTGAGACAGCAGCCCAGTCACCAGAAGAAAATGTTGGCATTGGACGTTTCTTCTATAACTATATTAAACAGGGTTGTCACAGTCATAGCAAACCTGTAAAAATCATGGAATCTCACAGTCACATTTTCCAGGCCTGAAAAAGTCATGAAATTAGTAAAAGATACTGAAAGTGTTACAAAAGTTATGGAATTTTGTAGCATTTGTGGATAACCTTCCAGATAATTTCCACAAAATGTTGTCTTCCGTGGCTATCAGTGTAACAGCTTTTATATCTGTAGATCACCTTTAGTTTGAAGAAAAAATGTGTTCACATTTTATATGAATCATATTAACTTTTCTTTAGTGACGTAATTTATCAAGGTCATAGTATATGAGCTGACTTTCTCATCTTGAGGTGTGTGGGGGGGGTGGATGGATGGCTTGAAATGTTAGCGAGACACCTGTCAGGCTGCAGACTGCTGTTCAAGAGCAACAAACAACAAAAGTTGTTGCTTTTGAGCAGTTAGTCATTGGTCTTCAAGCTGCTTCTACGCACCAAATGAGGGTGTTTTTTCGTGCCATGAAAGGCAGTCGATTTTGACACAAACGTTGCTTTCTTTCCAGCAGGGATTGTGCCTCCAAAACCGGGTACTTTAAGCCAAACCATGATCTATTCCTACTGACCCATAACCAGTGTTTGGGACTAACTTATTAACTGGTTACAGTCAAAAAAATGACAAAATAAATTGTAATCAGTAAGTTACTGAGAAAAAAAAAAATCAATTAAATAACAGTTAGTAATCAAAATGTTGGTGATTACAAAAGGTTTACATATGAAAAAAATCTTTTCAGTAAAAAGTTAATATGTTTAATAAAAAAATTCCTGCTGTTGCTTTACATCTTTTTGCCATGTAGGAATATCTTCTTTTGGCAGATTTTTGGACAATACGGGTAGGCAAAGCTGTTGAGACAAATTTGTGCGCAATATTTGCAAACTTATGTTTTTAGGGGTTTTTTTTCAGCTTTATTGCCCTGTTTAAACATTTGTTTAAAAAGTTACATTACTTTGATGAAGTAGTATAAAAAGTTACATAACTTAATACATTTTTACAGGGTAACTATTAATATGTGACATATTACATTTCAAATGTAAACTTCCCAGTGGTTTTTGCGCACAATCACCCCTTAACTACAGCATCGTTAAAACATAAAGAAACCTTAAGTTTTAAGGTATTTGCGACATAATAACATAAAAATGTAACGTATCTGCTATTTTCAGAATTGTACAATGCCAACTGGTCTTCTTTTGATGGACTAGAGAGCAAACAAGTATACTATGCATTACTTTCTTCATAAGCATATTGTCTGGAGAAATGGCACTGCCTTTCAATGTTGATTGAAAGGAGAGGTGGCTGCTGGGAACGGTAGTTTACCTTTCGTACAGAGACCCGGCAGATGCAGGGGTCCAACACTCCAGTGATTGGATTAGCACTCATTTTACATACGAAGGAGAACTTCTTCCTCCATCGAACACAGTTCTGCTGCACCTCCTCCCTACACACACAAACACACACAAACAGAGCTCTGGTTAGACTGTCTGGGAGACAAATATTTAACAAACCATGCTGTTTACAGTAGCCTAATATTACATGTGTATTTGTGTAAGCAGACAGCTTGAAAACACTGCAGGCACCATATTCTCTGTAATCCCTGACATATTCAGGTTGACTGTCTAGCTGGACCCTGGGGCCCCTAAACCTACACTCACAGCCCTTCTGGTTGCATCTTTTCATAGAGAATGCGCAAAATTTACAGACTGCCAACTATCACATTTACATATCATAGGAAACAATATGAGGTTGTGTGGATTATTTAAAGGGTCATGTGGTAAATATTGACTAAAATGATATGCACGATGATTCCAGTATGATTTTACACCTGGAAGAGATCTAGCGTCTGATTAAAATGTTCTCACTTGTAGACAAACTGCTTTTCACCTGTGAACCTCTAGTAGGCTTTTACTGTGCAGTGGCTGTAGGACATTACAGGACATTATTGACACTAAAAGAGCAGCTGGCAGCTTGTGAGAAATGTCCAACACATTATCAGTTTAACCTTCTGAAACCTTGATTTCTTTAAAAAGGCAACGACCATTTTAAGATGAAATGACCCAGAGATTAGAAAGCTATTATAACAAAGTAACAAGAAAATTACCTGAAAACTAGCTAAAGAAAAAAAAAACACCTGCCAAAAAACACAAAACAAACAAAAAACAACCAAAAAAAAGGAAAGTTAAAAAAAACTGAATTAAAAAGGGGCCATGACATGAAAAATGATAATAATTCTGTTAAAAATAATAGCTTTTTTCAAAATAATTTTCCAAATCTACTAATTTCTTGCAATTTGTGGGGTGTGTCTTACAAAGCTCCCCATTGCCTTTTTTCCAGTGATTCTGAAAGAAATCAAACTTGTTTGCAAAGGGTACAAAGGTTTAAATTGTTTTAAAATGTGTCTAAACACAGCACAAGAAAAGTGATTTTAATCCAGGTTTCAAAGGGTTAACAAGGCCTGAAAGATCTGGGATCCAGTGGTCATGACTGCTTATGGCAGCACAAGCGCATCCACACTGTAGAGACATGCTAAAAGTTTAATGTGATGTGTCTTGTTTTTTTTGTCCCATTTGATGTTGAAAGCTTAATGTATGAAAGATCAAATGAAAGTGAATATGTTGTTAAACAAAGAAAATGATATTAGAAGCTACACTCTGCCTTTTCTCAGAAACATTAGGAGGACGAGGTCATGGCTCATGATGGTCCAGATGATCTCATCTGGTTCTGTTGAGGGGTTTTCCACTGACAGAGTGAAAACACATTCAGTGTTTATCTGTGTGTAGTTTAGTGTAGGACATTTACTGCTCTCCATGTCTCAGTCTAAGTTTCCAACAGTCTGCAATCAAATGATTCAGCTGTGGAGGGGAGATGGTCCCTGATATCTAGACTGCAGGGGGTTTATTAATGCATACGCATACGATGTAGTGTAAGAAATCAGTCTTTAATCTGATAAAATACAAGTGACTGATTGTGAGAAAGGCTAAAGTTATGTTACTCTCTTAGTTGTAACCAAGTAACCTTCAAGGACTAAAACAAATTGTGTATTTTTCAAGTAGTGGTTTAAAACAAGTCGAAATAAGTTGCAGTCTGACAGCCTTAATATTTCAGCCCGTTTCCACTCTGAACCTCGGCATGCAAATGTAACGCCAAAAGTCACCTTCTGTGTCCAACTGGTGCGCGGCTGGACTGCATCAGATGAGAAAGCCCTTGTTATTATATACTGACCGACGGCTAGATGGAGCTAGGCAAGTCCATGTGGCATCACATAGCCAGACGGAGCCAGTCACGTGTGCGAGAACCACTGAAGGACAACGCCAGGTAATAACGCTGCGGGTAACCACGTAATATAAGGAGCACCTGTGTGCCTGTAGGCCTTACCTCTTTTGCCTAATCCCGACCATCGTGCTGACCGTGCTGTTGTGTAAACAAAAAGACCATGCTGCGTCATCCCACCATGTGCATTTGTTGACATCACAATAACAGATGCGAACTGTGGCTTTGATTGTCCCACACATACGCAAAAAGCGCTGACAGCACATTTTGACGGGTTCAAAGTAAGAACAGGCTTGAGACACACACACACACACACACACACACACAGACATATATATGTCCGGTGGAAAAACACTGCAAGGGATCACACATTCTAGGGCATTGTCTGCCACTCACTACAGGGCTATCGGAGTGTAATATTGAATAGTGATTCTATGTCTAGCTCACATATGATGGCAGTGATTCGTATTTACAGTGTAACAGTGTAAAGGTGATGGTGACCTGAAGGTTGTCTGTGTTTCTTCAATCAGTACAACTCCTGAGAAGTCAAAGGGTGTCTTCAAGAAATAAAGGTCTGAAGACAGCCTGGAATTTGGGAGGCCACGGAGGGAAATGAGGACTCATGGGATTGATCCAGTGTGTCCCTCCCTCAGTCTACAACAGGCTTTACACACTAAGCTGATGAATAAAGAGCAAAGGTGAGCTATAACAGCTGAGACCACAGCAGAGCATCTGGGAAATAATACTGAAGGGTTACTAAGTCCTCTACTCTGTATTCACACACACACACACACACACACACACACACACACACACAGGCCATCAGCATGCTTGGCTTGTCCCAACTTGGCTGGTAAACTGATGTTATCTGTCCCTGGAAACACTACATGAGAACCATCCCACTCTCTTCATGATCAACTCTGCAGTTACACCACACACACACACACACACACACACACACACACACACACACACTCAGCCCGCTGCCCTGCTAATAACATACTGCGCCGCATGCTTGTTCTTTGGAATGTGATGTCAGAATGTAGGAAGTGTAACCGATATGCAAATCTGACCAGCAGCATGAAACACCCTACTGACGCCTTTTATCATGTTTCACATTATTTATTTATTCATGCACAACCACACGTACTGTTGCTGCAGCATGTCTGACAACTCTATTGTTGTTACCTCAAATTGTAAATACATTTCACAGATATAAATCTGCACAGTTAGCTACTGAAGGCATAATCTTGAAAATATCAAAACTGCAAAGCTATGGTTTATGCTTTCATTCAGGTTCTGAGGTGTCTCAGCCCTGCCAATAAAGCTCAGTTAAAGCTGCTTTGACTTGTTATTGGCACCAAAAGATAAAGTTGTTTCTTTTAACATCCATCAAACACAAAGAGATATTATTCATTTGGAGTGATGTTTGTGTCAACTTGATAAACTCTAGTATTCAGCATTGTGCATAAAGTCCTTAAAGAGCACATTCATAGCACATGCTCGTGTTTATGTTTAACAGTCAACTGAGGATATGGATTAGCAACTACCGAATGTTTGCGTTATTCAATCTCATAAAAGTTAACTGAGTGCTGCATGGATGGCGTTTTTCTGTGGGCCGATGTGGTTGTAAGAGGAATATCTGAACTGATTGTGTGATAGTTGTCAGACTTTTGTCAGAGCTAGACAATTCTACACTATGATTGGCCAGTCTGCGTTGAGGGAGGGACTTAGCAAAGAGTCTGTTATGATGCGTTCTGCCAGACCTTTTCTCCAGAATTAGAAACAAACATCTTTTTCTGTTTTTACCACATACATCCGTTTAATTCATATGTGAAGCTGGGACAGAGAGAGTAATTTCTTATTTTAGCATTAACATCACAGCCAATCACAGTGCATGATGCTCAAAGGAGACAAAGATTTGTTTGATTTTAGTTTTCTCTTAAGAAATTACGCAACAAAAGAACAGATTTGCTGGCACAGGGAGATAGACCTCGCTATATGAGATTAGAAAAAATACAAGTCTAAACGTCAACATCAGCAACAAATTTGAAACAGCGCATTGAGTTGAAGCATCTGATGAGTCTGAGAAAATGAAACACCTGTCAACATAATAACAGCCCACAAACATAATACAAATCTGCAGCTATTACTGTAATAATCCCACAAAAGTAATACATTTCCCACAAATGTAATAGGAGTTGCCTACTACAAGCGTAATACGTAATACGGATTTGATAAATTTGTGGGAGGGTGAAAATCTTAAGCTTTAAAAATTGTAATAACCTCCCACAAATGTAATATAAAAATGAAAAATGATCTTCGCGTTCATTGTTGTATATTTATTTACTGATACACCTGCCAATGGCGTCCAGTCAGCTCATAAAAAAAAAAAAAAAACACGTTCGAGCCGAGCGGGTCGAAACATGTTAAAGCAGCACTCTGAGTAAGTTATAAAAAATTATAGAAATGTTACCAGCAATATAGGCTGTGCATTCCACTTGGCACAGTGATCTTTGTTTAAAATTCATATTGTAAACTTTGAACATGAACTAGTTCATCTGAATCTGTGTGAGGGGAACTTTGAGCTTGAGTGTGAGCGTGCGCACCACTGCCTCTTATTTTAGCTCTGTTTTTGGTCTCCACCATCTTCTGACATAAATATCTGTCTCTTTAGCTGCTAAATGCTCCACTGTGTTTACCAGCTCGTCTCAAACTGTGTCTCTGGGCTGTTTGCTGAGCAGGTAGTGTTTTCTTTTCAATATTTGTTTTTCAATCATATGAGCTAAAGTCAGTATCTTCAGGCATTCTTTTCCAGCATTAACTTTATCAGCGCAGCTTTTCCCACTCGGCTTATCTGAAGGCTAACCTGAAGTTTACAGCTCTTGAAAACAACAGGCCTGGAGGCTGCCGGCAGCCTGGGAGAGGCAGAAACAGCCAGACAGGTTCTGCAACTTCTTTTCTTACAGCCCGGCCTGCTGCCTCCACAAACACACCATTGTACAGCAAGTAGATACAAGCAACGCCGTCTCTCTGACTCGCTGGTCACAGCCTCCAAGGCACTGTTCAAAAATGTCTGACTTCATGACCAGTATAGGCTTAAAATGACATTTTTTGCTTATCAAAAAAATAGGTAATTACTAGGAGTGACTCCAAGTAGTCAATTATTTGATGATTCGATCTATGGAACCTGATCTCGCTGCTAATCTCACAGTTAAAATGTCAAACTGTAGATTCTAATTACTTAACCTTTCTTAGAACAAGCATGCAAACCCTCAACAAACTAAGTACAGTGCAAAAGGTACTGTATACTGTACTGACAAATGCTTTTTATTGTAGTACACTTCCTCTAGAGTTTCAGTTATTTAAAAAGCAGTATGGAGAACTTGTAAATTTACTTTAGATGCACTCTTGTCTCAGTATAGACTACTAAGAATTACTATTTCTAACAACTTAATAATTTTAAGTAAAGTACATTGCGTTTGTATATCAAACAACTCATTTTTTAAAATTTGGGCTAACTAATATTACATTCTCTGCAACTTTGAATTTCTTTGTTGTATTTACTTGAACAGCAATATGATTTATTTGATAAAACCATGCAAATCAATTTCATTAAAAGACCTAGTTAAGTGGTACTTATGTAACTTTAGTCTGCAAACATCCATAGATGAAAATGTCAAAGGATCAGTGCATTTGGATTATGAGGAGCTACTGAATGTCTATAGAGGCCAAATAAAAACAACATATTGGCCCTTTTTTCCACAAAGATTGTGCTATAGAGCCACTACAGAGTCCCTTCTTTACACCACCCGACACCGGAATATTTTTAAATAACCTATAGAAAAATGTTGAGGGGGCAAAGAAAAAAGCTAAAGAAAAGCTATATTTGTAATTATCATAATCATATCTAAAATTACATTACAGAATTATAACAGTATTTTAAACACTTTTCCAAGTCTTGTTTGCCTTGTTTTGTTTTGTTTTTAAACTTTTTTCTTTTCTCTTTTTTTTTAACTAATTTTCAGGTTATTTACTTTTGGCTTTCTTCTTTTGATGATCATTGCCTTCTTCACATGTTTTTGAAAGAAATCAAGCCAATTTGCTCAGATCTCAAAGGGTTTACGCCAAGCTGACTTAATGAAGTGAAAGGAAAAGTTGATTAACTGACTACCACATAACCTGCTATAAATGTCACTGAGCACATCTTAGATAAAGTCAGACACTGCAGCTGCAAGAAGGAAAATCTATCCATCACACTTGACATCTTTTTGAAGCACATCTGTTCACGCTGGCCACGTATGCACGGCTGGCTTTAATCGCTTTGTTATAAGTTCTCCTCCACTCAAATATGTGTGCTGTTATTGTTCCCTCACTGTGATGTTCTAGTGCACAGAACAATGTCTGTCCACCACTCTGACTGTAGAGTACCACCTTAGCACCACACAGCCTCTGCTCTGCACTTGTCTTGCAGGAAAAACTCACTTGTGTTTTTTGTAAGTTAAGCTGCTTTCCGAGAACACTGAAGTGCTGCTACAAATGTGTTTGTGTTCAAAACTCCCACTTGACAAACTCTGCTCTCCTTTTTAGCAGTGTGCATCTTTTTTTCTGGTGGAAGAATCCGAGGAATGAGACAAAGTTGCAAATGAGCCTCACACACACACACACACACAGTTAAACCACATCACCCAGCTGTGACTTTTTTAATCATTCGAGACAATATGCTAGCTAGTGCCTGTGTGTCTCCTCTTTGGTTGCCGTGTGTGTTTGTATGCATGTTATTAACCCTTTGAAACCTGGATGGACATCAGTTTTTCCTGTGCTGCATTAAGATGCCTTTAATAGGTATTTCTATATTTGAACCCGAGCAAAAAGTTTTAATTCTCTTAAATAACACAGGACAAGGCAGAGAGCAAATGGACAGAAATTGATAAAAGGTGACAAGAAAACAACCTGAAAATTAATTATAAAAAAGGAGAGAGAGAGAGAGAGAACGAGAGAGAGAATATAATATAAGAAATACATATTCCAATTATGTTACTGAGTATGTTTTGGGGGGGGGGGGTTCTTTTTCAGGTATTTCCTTGTTTGTTTTTGTTTTTTCGGTAGTTTTCTTGTAACTTTTACATTTTCTTTTTGCTAATTTTGGGTCATTTCTTGTTAAGTTGCTCATTGCCTTAATTCCTCCCATGCTTTTGAAAGGGAGCAAGCCTCTTTGCTCAGGTTTCAATGGGTTAAGTGTTAGAGTATGATGCATAGGTTCTTATGTAACAATGCGCTGGCTTTATTCTGCAGGTGTATGTCTAAGGTGGTGGTGGCTCAAAGGTTTACAGTGGGATTGAGACTGAGGGTGATGTATTTGGCTGCTCCCAAATATGCACATTTGTAATTGTAAGAAAGTGAATGTGAAACAAGTGTTAGCAGTCTGCAGAGAAGTATTATATGAGATGGACCTGTGTGTGAGCATGATGTCAGACTGCCAGTAAAAAGAGGGGTCAGTCAGCAGGAGGTCTCTTTGCTGTTGCAGCTCATTGAGTTGGGGTTTAGTTGCATTTTTACATGCAGAAAGTTCCTTTAAATGGGTATTGTAACTCCTGCTATAAAATATACTCTGATTTTTAAAGCTATAGTTAGGGAGCTGTAAACGGGAAGTGTTGTCATGGAATCAGTGAGTTGGTTGTGGGTAGATTAGCCTGGATTTTCACTATTTTGGTCAAATTAAAAACTTCTTGATGTGCTATCACAGCCTCCATGGGTTTTCATTAACCCCCAAGTTGCACAAATTGAAATTGCGAATATAAAAAGGAAACACATACATTAAAAAAAACAAAAAAAACTGATGAATGACAAAAAAGTTTTTGTGCTTGCTTGAGGTGGTATTTCAGACTATTCAAAAATTTCACAAAACTGCAATGGAAACACTTTTTTGGCTTTTCTAGCTCACATGGTACTATGGCTATGTGCTTGTCAGTAGGAACTGGCTCCCTTATGATGCAGCAGCTACAAGAGGTGTTATTGCATCACATAACTCTTCAAAAGTTGAGCGGATAATCCAGAACTTCTGAATCCACAATTCCTCTGTGAAATCGTGGACTATAACCCCTACAAATCCCTCATTGCTGCTCCTACGTTTAAGGGGCTTGCCTTTCCATTATGGCTCCATAACACGCCTACGTGGCCTTGGATTGGAAATAATGACGCCACTGAAGTGGTTGCAATAGAAATAAAGCTGCTAATGTTTTCAGCATCCATCACCATGCTTCTTGGAATACAGAATATTATTCAGTCATCTTGCAATTGTGTTTTATCAACATCTCGAAAATACTGCTTAAGATTTAAAATCAGATGTAAATCTGAAATGGAAATGTGCGTCTGGAGTTAAACATTACACCATAGAGCCACAAAACCACTACTTCTCTTAAACCTGAATGCAGTGCTCTAGAACACAAAACCTATAATTATTTGATATCTGTTTCTGAATATAAAACAGCCCTAATGCAGAATTCTAGCACAGAGGTGAAGAACTTAAAGCTCTGGCCAAAAAAGGTTCCACCGAGACTTGAACTCGGAGCACTGGATTCAAAGTCCAGAGTGCTAACCATTACACCATGGAACCACAAATTATTCTCAATAGTAAATCTCTTTATTTCAACATAATAAAAAAGTTACACTACAACAACATAATGGTTTTCAGAAGGACTCAATATCAATTCAGTGTGACCACATGATACACATCTCCAGCATATCAAACTACCTAAGTGGGCAAAGCATTCATCAGCAGTACAAACACTGGTGACCTAACATATTCTTCTCTAATAAGGTTAAACTGAGACTTCAGAAATCAAATCGCTGGATTTAGAGTCCAGAGTGCTAACCATTACACTATGGAACCTCAACACAGGACTGGTAGACAGTTTCTTACATGATATCACTATGGCTGTTATCCAGAATGGACATGAAACTGTTAACAAAAAAGAAGACTAGATCACACCAGCAGTCACTTGTTCACATCATGTGCCAGAAATACTTTAATTCTGCTTTGACTGTCCCACTTGTAGTCAGGTTCCACTGAGACTTAACATCGGATCACTGGATTCAAAGTCCAGAGTGCTAACCATTACAACATGGACACACAAAAGTATTTGATACAATAAAATGTTTTTTTAATGTAAGGACTTTTTTTTAATGTGTGTCCTCTGACATTGAAAGAATTACCACAGTCAGTGTTTTCTTTCAACACATCATATACAAATAAGTGCAAATCAGTGAGGATTACAAACCATACAGTGCCTTTTACTACTCAGCCATCCAGAAAGGCTCCACTGAGATTTGAACTCAGATCACTGGATTCAAAGTCCAGAGTGCTAACCATTACACCATGGAACCTCAAAAGTATCCAACCACTTAGAAAATCATTATTTCAACATACTCAAAACAATACTTTGGAGTTATACTGTAAGATGGCTTTCAGATGGACTGAACTAAATGTCAATTCAGTGTGATAACATGATACAGCCCTCTGGCACATTAAGCTATGTAAGCTAGTACAACTGCTACCAACAGTACAAACATAGAAACCACTGGTTCCACTGATGACACATCATATGCCAGAAACACTTTCATTCAGCTTCTTCAGGATTGATTTAAAGTCAGGTTCCACCGAGATTTGAACTCGGATCACTGGATTCAAAGTCCAGAGTGCTAACCATTACACCATGGAACCAGACAACTGTCTGACACAATAGAAAATATCTTAATGTCAACTTACTGAAAACTGTATTTCTTACTTAAAGATGGCTTTCAGATGGACTCAACTAAATATCAAGTGTGACCACATGATACACACCTCTGGCATATCAAGCTACATAGCATAAAAACACAGCTACTTAATACAGCTTGTCCAAACAAGGTTCCACTAAGATTTGAACTCAAAGTCTAGAGTACTAACCATTACACCATGGAACAACAAGAAAAGCTGAAGAATATTCTCATTTACAGCCCGCCATAGCTTTTAGATGTACTATACTAAATAGCAATAGCCATATTTTTGCTATGCAACAGTTAAAAAAATATGCATGACTATTTTCATTCAATATATAATTATCTATTTTTGATTATAAAACAACACTGCTGCTGTATAAAAACATGCCAACTAATCACAGGTTGACGATGTATGACTCAGCTAAATATCAATACAATGTAACCATATCATAAATATCTCTGGCATATCAAACTCTTCAAGTAAGCACAGCATCCACCAACAGTACAAACACAGGTACGTAATATGGCCTTCTCTAAGAAGGTTCCAGTGAGACTTCAAATTCAGATCACTGGGTTCAGAGTCTAGAGTGCTAACCATTACACCATGGAACCTCTATAGAGGACTGGTAGACAGTTTTTTACATATCACCATGGATGCTATCCAGTGAAAGAACAGGGAAGGACAAACAACAAAGTAGACCAGATCACACCAGCAGTGACTTGGTTTGGTATATTACATGCTGGAAATCCTTGGATTCAGCTTTAAACAAGTCCAAATTGATTTCAGGTTCCACCGAGATTTGAACTCGGATCACTGGATTCAAAGTCCAGAGTGCTAACCATTACACCATGGAACCACAAAAACACATGATACAATAGAATCTTAAAAGCTATAAAAGCTATATACTCACAGCTATAGATCAAATCAGTACAGTGACCAAATCATACACACCTCTGGCATATCAAGCTAATGTTAAATTCACAACAAGAACAGCAGTAATGATCTTTACTCTCTCCTTTACTAAACAAGTTGATGTTTATCACACACAGTTTGCTGGAAACATTTCTTTGGTAACATGCTGTGGTTTAATTATAATAAGACATTTCTGATTGTAACATTATTCATTATCTTTAGGAGTCTTATCTTTCCAAAAGAGTAAAAACACCTGACCCTGAGTAGTGAAAGCAGACAGGAGACTGGGAGCAGACTCACTGGTTAGAGACCAGCCATTCTGACTGGTTACACTTCCCTTTTCTACAGCAGCACTAACTGTGACTACAAACGGCCTCTGAGCCAAAGCCAAACCACTATGCAAAGCTGACACACTACGGGACACAGTTCAGTCCAGCAATGTCAAATGGGTAATCCCTAGGGCTGCAACTAACAATTATTTTGATAATCGATTAATCAGTCGATTATTTTTTCGATTAATCGATGAATCAGATTTTTTAAAAATGCAAATAATAAAATAAGCATTTTCTGCCATCACTTTGTTCAAAAACAGATTATCATTGACAACAGTGCAAAAACAGGCAGTTGCTTGAACATCTTTGAGCTGTCAAAAATAATATTAAATTATAAATAATAAACCACTGCAAAATCAAATATGAAACAATTCAAAAACTAAATGTTGACAACTTTTAAAACACACGCTTCCTTACTTTAAAACTGAACATAAGGCGTTTTTTCTCAAACTTTTGAAGTTTTCAAACGATACGTTTTCTCTGCCTCCCATACCCCTTCTAAACACCGGCTTCTCCACCTCTGTTCCTGTCTGCATGGGACTTTAACAGTCCCGCTACACAGCGAGTGACGTAATAATCGCGTGACAAAACGAATCAATAATTTTATTATTATTATTTGTTGCCAACACATTTATTAATCAATTATTATAAATTTTATCGATTCATTGTTGCAGCCCCACTAATCCCACTATCCCATGCTGCAGAAAGAACATCAGCTAATGTCGGTGTAAACTAAGCTAGGTGGAAAGCAAATAAATGGCTGACTGTTTGGTCAGTGTGCTATATTATGTCCAAAATTATCAAGATAGTCTGTGGTAGCATTAGACAATCGGCTCCAGATACAGGTATGCAAAGGGCCCCAACACCTATCTTACATAGGAGCAAGACAGGCAGAATTTGTGATGGTTTGGCATCTCTTTGTAGTCCTTATAGTCCATCTTTTTGTGGTTTTGTGTCTCTTTGAGGTCATTCTGAGTTCCTTTTTGTCATTTTGTGTCCCATGTAGTCATTCTGACTCTCCTTGTGGTTGTTTTGTGTCTTTTTGTATTTTATGTCTTTTTTTTTTGTCACTTTGAGGTAATTTTGTGTTGTGTGTCATTTTGCATCATGTCATGTCTCCTTGTGGTTGTTTTGTGTCTCTTTGTTGTTCTTTTGTTTTCCTCTGTGGTTGTTTTGCCTTTGCCTGTCTTTCTGTAGTTATACTCTGTTTCTTTGGATTTCTTTTGTATTTCTTTGGATCAATCTGTGTTTCTTTGAGATTGTTTTGCCTATTTTCTAAACACAATGTTACAGACATTAAGTAGGAGGCTACTTGTCACTTTGCAGTAAATTTTGCTAACACTATGTTGCCTAACCTTAGAACAAATGACAAAGCTTTATCCAAAGGAGGCACTTTGCTCTGTTTATGTGAGGTTTAGGGACAAAATACACTCCATTCTCCAGTCTCTCAGGATAATTCATATCATTGTTGCATCAACCCCATGCACATTGTTTGACCATTTTTTACTTAAAACTGCAGAAATTTGAATATAACTACAGGAAAATCATGCTGTGTTGTCTCGTGTTGTGTTGTCTCGTGTTGTGTCGTGTCGTGTCGTGTTGTGTTGTGGGGCTGGAGGTCTTTATTATTGACCCTCTCTCAGTTGTTATTTGTCTATTGAACTAAGTAGGGGAGAGGATTTTTTTCAAGTGTTGCTGCAGAGCTGACTGTGCTGCTGGCGGCAGATGGAGGGTATCATGACTTTCAGGAAATCAGCCCCAGAACAAAAGGATAATCTTTTTGATTCTCCACAGAGCTGGTTTAAGAAATAGGGGGATGTTATGTGCGCAGATCTCTGCATTTTTATTATGTGTTGTATCTTTAGGTTAGTACATTGCCGAGCTGTAAATTTGATTGTAAAAATAGAGTGTTTAGATGCTGTGAGAAACAAAGCACTTAAAACAAGCCTTAACTTGACAATTCATAATCTTTATTTAGACTTTAACAGACTTCACTTCCCAATCTGTGCTTTTAAAATGCAAAAATAAAAGCCCTCACCACCAGTTGGGCTGAAACATTTGCCAAGCAGAGAAATCAGCCACTAGAGGTGAAGAGCATTAATGAATGTGCATTAAACTGACTTACCTTGAAGAAGAAAGAAATCAATCTTCCACTCCATGGCAAGGCCTACACATTTAATGATTATTCAAAAAATTATTATTATTATTTTTGGATGTACATCATAAACCATGCACTGACGCGAGAAAGCTTGCACAGGCCAATGCTTTCCTCCCTACATCTCAGCTCCAGCACCTCCAGCACCTCCAACAGGCCTTTATTTGGGGAGCGATGGTTTTTATAGCATGTTTAATACAAACAGGCCCTAAAGACCTACAGATGTCTAATAAAACGGTCCAATCTTGGCCGCATTCCATTATGACTATGTGCTTGGTTGGAATGTTGAATAACAGACTGATATTTGTCAGTATGACGGAGCATTAGCAGTGTTTGTATTCACCCAGAGGGCTCCTCATCCCTGTGTGCTTCCTGGATCTTATCAACTTCAGTCTCAATCTGCAATCACACACAACTCACTGCATCTAATATGAGACATAAACTGGACACACTACGTCAAAGCTCATAGAGAATTTAGCCAACGGTCAGCCTAAAACTATCTATTTACTGTGTAATGGAGTTATTTGCAAGCAGGATAATTAGCTGGTTGCTTGTTCATTTTAGCACTTTACCTGCAGACCCTGTTATCTGTCTGACCTTTGACCCCTACAGAAACCTGCTGACCACTCCTGTGTCCAGGTTAAAGGCTAAAGGTAAAAGAGCTTCCACTCTGCAGCCTGCCTGAGGACAGTCCGGGATAGCTTTATAGTCATTCTAGTCCTTTCCATTATTATTCTATATTATGAATTCGATATCTGATATTTATTCTGTATGTTTCAGCTGGCTGCATTTTTTTTTACATTTTTTGGTTCATCGATATATATTTCCAGCTGCTTATTTTTGTCCTCGCTTTGCAAAGTGTTGTTTTAAATATGGATTATTATGTAAAAAGGACTATAGCAGTGTTTTTGAGAGTTTTGGCCAATTTCCAACTCTTAACCCTTTGAAACATGGACTGACATCAGTTTTCTTTTGCTGCGCTCAAACATATTCACAAGTATTTCACTCTTTGAAAACTGCACAAATTGGTTCAATTTCTTCCTGCAACAAATTGCAAGTGATTAGTAAAAGGTAACAAAAGAAAATAATTTTAAATTGTTTTAAGAAAGAGGGGAAGATTATTAGAAAATAATCCAAATTTTAAGGTAATATTCTTGTAACTCTTTTTGCTCATTTTTTTGCAAATTTTTGGGCCAAGTGTTGTTAAGTTCTCTTTAAAGGCTTAACTATATTTCCCAGCTGGTTTCCATTCATTTCACTTCACTGATATGAAAATCAGCTTGCACTGGACTGGAGCCTGATTTTTTTAGGCAGTACTTCAGATCTCTTTAAATCCAGAGATTATTTTGGTAAATACACTGTTTCACTTTCTATTCGAGGGGGAGACCGATATGACTTTCATTTCTGTGCAGACGTGTGGCAGCTTACCAAGACTGAAGTGGAAACAAACAGCCTTGCTCTGTTTAACATTAGAAAAAGCTTACCAGTGCATGTAATTATTAATTATCAATGAACACTTTGTATTTCTTTATATCTGATATGTATGATATCCATACAAACAGAATCGTAAAAGAGACAATTTGTATTTTTAAGAAGCATTACTGGGTCTATTTCAGCAGCAGATCCTGCAGTCCTGTCCTGACAGTAGGATGGACAGGATTAGCTGAGTTTAAACAAAGACCTATAGACCAGGACCTGTGCTCATTAGCATTATCCAGAAACCCACTCTACTGCGGGGAAAAGAAAATTCAAAATATTGAAATCTCAAAATGTTTTTTCCCTCTCTGTCTGCACTGATCTTTATCTGTCTGAGCCTGTTTCAGAACTTTGTGTCAGGGATTAAATGTTGTCTCAACTCTGTGTCTTGTATCTGTTTAGATGTGTCTCACTTTGAGAAGCCTATGAGCACAGCAAAAGAAGTCATGCCGATTTATTCTTTTGAATTCACTAATCTCCAAATAAGAAGTCGATTCATTTCTGATGAGTAAAAGACACACACACATGTACTGGGCACATTCATAAACTGTAGTTTGTGAAGAACATGTCATTTCTAAATTTCTGTTTTATGCTAAATTATATATATATATATATATACATGATTGTGTGTGTGTGTGGGTGTGTGGGTGTGTGTTGAAATAATAATAATAATAATATGCTAAAAATACTTTATTTGTATAGCGCTTTCAACTCATGTTACAGAAACACACAATAAAAATGATGACTAAGAAAATAAACCCTTTGAAAATGTGGCCCTAAAAAAATGAGAGAAGAAACATCACTTTGAAATAAAAATTTTGTGCAGCGTTCAAAAGCACCAAGATAAACTTTTAGGAGTTCCAGTATACCATAGAAAATGGGTCATTTGGAAACAAAACTATCGTTCTCAGTGGGAGAGAGAGATAGCATTCCATAAAGACGGTGCACAGGAAATGAAAAGCCCCATGGCACCGTATAAAATGCAATCCTTTGAAACCTGGAACAACATCACTTTCATTTTGTGCAGCGTTTCAGACACTTTTTCACATGCATTTAAAACTTTGATGATGGCCCACAATGCAAGAAATGAGGAAAAAGAACATGACTGAAAAAATATATTTTTAAAAAGAGAAAAAGACAGCAACTACTGAAAGTTTATAATTAAAAAGTAGGGGAAAATGTTCAGAAAATATCAAAAACTATATTTACAATTATAATTGTTATTAATATCAAATTATAATTAACTATTTTACCTGTTTTTATATATTTATGTTTTTTTACCCTTTTTCTGTTTTGTTTTGTTTTGTTTTGGGGTTTTTTGGCTTAATTTCAGGCATTTGTCTTGTAATTTTTTACTTCTTCCATGTTTTTGAAAGAAATCAAGACAATTTACTCAGGTCTCAAGGGGTTAATATGCAAGCTGTAGAGATGTTGTTAAGTGTATTTTTTATCTTTGGACAGAACCAGGCAAATGATACCCAACAAAAAAGCTGAAATTCAATCTTCTAAAATGAGTTGTAAAACTTGAGTCAGAAATAGGCTCATTTCGAACAGTGTGTGCCTAACTTTACAGAAAGAAAGAAAATGTCCTTAAATATTGAGATGTTCTTATTTATCATTAAAGTAAAGCTGTAATTGAAAGGCACTTTGCATATTTGTCTGTCTCATGTAAGTCCCTGCAAGCTGATTTCTTAACTGCTCAGAAAAGGGAGGGAGAGAAAAAACATTCAAAAATTCAAAACATTATGGAATGCTTGAAATGAGTCAGAACATGCAAAATCTTTGGTGTGGTCCTTCAAGGCTTGTCTGTTATTCTTGAAGCTGCAGACCTGTCGCAGCACTTCCCCACAACACCTCCTTACAGCACCTCCTCACCACTCACTGCTGCTGAGCCACCAACAGAATCACACTGAGTCTGACTCAAGTCCTGCCAGTCAGGAGAATCAGGGGTTTAGTCAAGTCAAGTCCATTTTATTTATAAAGGCCATTATCACAAATCACAGTTTGTCTCAGAGGGCTTTTCAGCATACGACGTCGCTCTGTCCTCAGACCCTCACATCAACTAAGGACACCAAAACACCATAACAAACAGCTGATTTCTTGAGCAAAATGCAAATTCAATTGAATTGAATGTTTTTTTGTTTTTGTTTGTTTGATTTTTCTTCCTAAGATGTGGTTTATTTTTTGGCAAAAATTTAAAATGAGACATAAAATAATTTCATGAAATATCACTATTTTAAGCATACATGTGCTTATGTTTCCAGTCAGAAGCATTCAGCACGTACGGTCTGTTCAAGGATCATTGAAAACAGTTCCTATATGGTGTAATTTTGCCAGTTTTTTAATGAAAGCATGCTGTTCAATCTCACTGGCAGAGTAAGCTTGGGCGATATCTAAATCCTTTATACCTTTCTGAAATTTTAGCAGGGTATACAGTAGGATACATGACGGTATGAGTGTGCTGACACTTACACTTTCATTCAAACTTGACAGAAACAAAATAAAACTCACCCAAACCATCTTACTCTTATTCAGGACTGATAAAACAGTAACGATATCTATTGCGAAATAACTTTTTCTCTTTTGAAATATGAGACGTAGTCGATAGACTATCGATCACGCATTCAAGCCATGTTTTGACAGACAACAAGAACAGCCATTGATAATAAGAATAGCACCATGGCGAACTAAATCCAGTGAATGACTGTGACTCTAGAACAGCTGAGTGTTTTATTACCAAGTCGTGTGTGCTTCCGCAGCGTTTCATCATCGTGGATCAAACAGATGATGGTCCAACAGCAGCGCAGTGAGACAGACAAACAGAGCGGAGCTTCTTCTCAGAACACCAAAGTGTCTGAAACCGTCACATTTGGTGGAAAGTGACTTCTTTAGACATCTACAGACTACTTTGTGTCAGTTTCAGGTTTAATCAGACTTTGGATGGAATTAATTAAGAAACAGCAGGACGCATCGCTGTCTCATCCAGCCGCTCGTGCTGAGCTCTCATTAGTATTACCAGGGGCAGATGTAATGTTTTGGGGGCCTGGTTCCACAGGCACATTACCTTATTTTCACCCTTTCTCTGACTGGGAATGTTGGCAGGCTGTTGGCAGCTATAGGAGAAGTAGGCCTACTCAAAAGTTTTTAATTCCTGAGTAAAATGATAAATAGCACAGAAGTTTCACAGAAGTTGAAGTCAGAGTCCTGCAGTCAGGAGAGGTTGGCCTATTATCAACACAATGTGCTTAAATTTACCTGAAGTTTGTTTAAGATGGAGCTTTTAATTTGTATATAATGCTGGAAAGTTTAATAAATAATAATAAATCATATGTTTATTACACTCCAACATACCATGGTCAAATGAAAATGTCAGTGAACTATGAGGGCAAAAAACAAACCACAAAAAGAAGAGAAAAAGCTAAATAATCGTTCATTCATCATAATCAAAGTAAAATGTTAAAGTAATGGTGATACTGATTTTGGTTATGAGGTTCAGACCTTTGCTGAGAGGTAATTTTAGTAACTGGGCCGCCAGTCGGTGATGCCTGTTCTACAGTATATTTGTCATGTTCAATGTTCAACAGAACAAAAACTTTAAACCAAAATTAACCTTATGATATCTTCATGTCTCACTTAGGAGTAAAAGGGAACCTTTAAGCTTAACAGAAATAGTGATTTGATGTATCGTGACATATATCGATATTGACTGATATAAAAAAAATACTGTGATAAGACTTTTTTCCATATCGCCCAGCCCTTCTTTTATTTATAATCTAGTTAAGTCCACTGTTCCAACAATCACCAGCTCCAGTTTGGATCAAATAAATCCTTAATTCACCAGTTTAGATTAAAAAAAAACAACATGTTGTTATTCCCCACAGTCTCCCTCCACCACTAGGTGTCACTGTGTCTTTCAGCTCAGCTGCCTGTTCCACCAGCAGAGACTGGAGACTGAATTCTGAAGGTGCGTGCTGTGCACTACAAACAATGACTGTAATAAAAAGAGGAGCACCTGTATTTATGACTTTATTGAAAAACATACCAAAAATACCCGGGTTATATCGTAATACTGTGGTAATGCCTAAACATAGCTCAGGGATTATTTAAAATACATTGAAATACAACCATTTAAAGGTTTATGTTCCTCCCCTAAGCCAAAATAAAAATGTAAGCCCCTCCCAAGTGCTTTATAAAATTATTTGACATGCCTCCTCCGTTTTGCACCAGCCACCTGCCTGTCATAAATAAAAAAACATCCCTTAGTGATATAAGTTAAGTTTCATTGTTTGGGTTTTGAGATATGTGTCGCTGAGATTTCTGGCCCCATTGACATTAAGACACATTGTCCTTCGAACTTGAAATAATCCACCAAGCTCAGAGTAAATACCTTTTAATGGAATTACTTTCTGCTAAAAAAAATAGCCCTCATGTTTTTATGGTTTTGGTGAAACAGTCTAGACATGAACAGAGGTTGGCCTGTATGAAGCCTAGCAGGAGGGTAGATGATTTTTGTTCCAGCAGCAACTTTACCCAGGAGCCCTTGAGCAAACCAGCTAAACTCAACATATTCCCACAGAGAGGCAAGCAGCAGAGGCCTGTGTTCAAGATGGGCAGCTCCCAGTGTGAGTGCACCTCAGGGTGGAGCTGAAAACAGCACAAAGGCAACTTTCCCAGGAGACATGAGGGTGAAATCACAAATGCTGTGGTGCACTACAGGCTGAACTGCAAGACATGCAGTTTCATACCAGTTTTACAGCTGGAACCATCCTTTATCTGAGCTGGGAAACTAACAACAGAGTCATCCACTCCTTTGTAGCAGAGTCTATTTACACAATCTAACCCTGCTGTTTCTGTACAACAGCAATGGCAACTATGAAAATGGATATAAATCACATACAACATAACATATGACATGACATACATGGAGAAAGGCAAGTGAGTGTAAAACCCTGAGCGACATCACTTTTCTTGTGCTACTTCATGATGCCTTTCTCAAGTATTTTAGACTTTTGAATCCTGAGCACTTTTGAATCCTCAGCGATTTCTTTCAAAAACATGGGAAAAAGGCAATAAGCAATTTGGTAAGACATGTTCTACAAATTGCAAGAAATCAGAAGATTTAGATTTTTTTTTTTTTTAAAAAAAAGGTGAGGAAAAGTACCTAGGGAAGAAAGCTATGACAAAAATGTATTTAGATTAATCACAATTACATATTTAAAATTGTTATACTAATTGTAACATGTTAAAATTATGTTCCACAGATTGCAAGAAATAAGTAGATTTGGAAAAATTCAGTTTAAAATAAGCTTGGGGGAAATGGCTAAGGAAAAAAAGACAAAAACCTAAGGAAAATGTCTAGTGAAAAATTAAAAAGCTGGGGGAAAACTGTATGTATAATAATCACAATAACGTATTTAAATTGGGTTACACTAACTGTAACATGGTAAAATTATGTCCCAAAAATTGCACAAAATTAGTAGATCTGGAAAATTATTTATTCAAAAAATGGGGCAGGAATGGCTGGGAGGGGGGGGTTAGGGTAAAGCTGTCTTTGTAATTATCATTAAACTTATGTTACAAAATTACTATAATTTTTTCAGTACCATTTCTAAATATTGTTTGCTTTTTTACTTTCTTTTTTTTCTGTTCTTTTGTTTGTTTGCTTTGTTATACAAATTTTCAGCAAATTTTCTTGTACTTTTTATGTTTCTTGCAAATTTGGGGGTCATTTCTTCTTTCATTGCTCACTGGCTTAATTCTTCACATACACTATATGGACAAAAGTACTGGGTCACACTACTTAATTGTTGAATTCAGGTGTTTCATTCAATCCCATTGCCACAGGTGTATAAAATCGAGCAACTAGCCATGCAGTCTCCCACAGACACACTAAAATCTTGTAGAAAGCCTTCCCACAAGAGTGGAAACGGTTATAGCTATAAAGGGGGAGGGGAGGGGTGCAACTCCATATAGATGCCTATGGATTCATAAAAGCTGCTGTAAGTGTAATGTGTAGCTTCATGTGTTGATTGCATGCAGCAGAGGTTTCAGTGGGTTACAACAAGGAAGTGACAGGCTCTTGTAAATACCTGGATGAGAGAATGGCAAAGTCCCCTCCATCAATCAGCCGGATCTTGCAGAAAAGCACTCCGTTGACAAAAGGCACTGCTGTCAGCTCCTCCAATGTAAAGTGCACTTGAAACTTAAACTTCTTCTTTTTGATCAGAAAAGACATGGTTCCCAGCTGCTGGGGTGTGCTCACGGTGTGATGGACACCAATGAATTAGAACAAAATCAAATAAATAAACTGTATTTGGCTTTAAAATGGGGGCTGAAAGTCCTTCTTTGCTTCAGTCATCTCTGAAGAACAGTCTGGACCTGGAAATGAAAAAACACGCTTGTTGAAGTTATCTACAACAAGATGAACTTGGTTTCATTTGCAGCTGCGTGTTAGGGGTCTTCGCAGCAGTGACAGCTGTGATAATCATGTGGACAGCCAAACTGTGAATATAACACAACACCTACACACTGGGACAGTTTGGACTCATGCAGTTGGTGTTTTCTGATAGTTTTACACACGCTCCCTGAAAAAATCAAATGTTTGTTCTAACAATAACAGACTCTCCCAGTGCAGATAGCAGCTGCCACGCAAACACCGAAACCACTCGGCGGATCACTACAACAGCCTGTTCCAAAATCTTACCGTTGCGTCGGTCTCGTGTTCCTCATACTTGGTGTAACAGTAAAGCCTGTGTTCCGCCGCAGAGGACTGGAGTCTGGTTACTGCTCAGTTTTCTAGGTTTCAGTGCATCTTTAGCAACTTTTCCCTCTGTGTCTCTGCTAGAGTTCAACAGTCAGTCAGAGCGGCTCCGTGAACGTCTCGGAGCTCCTGAGGCCAGTTAGGGACCGTCCACAAAGTCTCACCAGAGAGAGGTGTGGAAGGAGGAGGATCACCCATATGGAATGTCGTTGCATTACATTTATCAAAAAAATAAAACACCAATGCAAAATCAATACACCAATACACATAAACAACAAAATGTCAAATATCAGCCACAATGATCAGCCAGGTTGTTAATCTGTTGACCCCTACTATGAACATCAAAAAAATGTTGTTTGTTTTGTTTTGTTTTGTTTTGTTTTGTTTTTGTTTTATGTTGTAATTTTTTTGTATGTGTGTGTGTGTGTGTGTGTGTGTGTGTGTCTGTTCTGTAACCAACATGACATGATTTACAAATATAAAAATGAAATTTGGCATATATCTCAATAAGTAGGGTTTAAGTCAGGTCATTTTGGACATTAAATAAAACTGGGACAAATTTGTTCTTTAAATATTAGCAACCAGGCACCAAATATGTAACTGCATAGGTTACTACAACTACTATATGAAACAATATTTTAAATTGGTCTGAGATCACTAGAACTGGCAAAACAAAGAGTGAAAAACTTATCCATCCCTTAACTTCCAAGGACAACCATTGTCTTTTTGGTATAAAGAGAATTGCTGCTTAAAAAGTAAGGGTATAACAAATTGGTTGTAGGGTGCAGCATTTTATTAAATTTTTGACTTAAAATTTAACTATATACAGAAAACACTTTACTTCTTTTATGAAAGGGTTTTGATTGAGTATTTACTGAATTACGGTAAAATGGGACCCAAAAAAAAAGCAAAAATTGGACACTTTTTCTGAAGTAAAACCAACATGTTTTTAGACTACCAAGTGCCTTAAAATCCCAACTTACACTATTGTGTGTCATGTTTTTGGTATTTTGTCACTTAAACAATTATTAAGGTGATGCAGTGAGTCACTGACAACAGTAATTAATAATAGTTAACCACATTTAAGCACACACATGACAACTGTAGACAATTTGGCACAAAGGAAACACATCAAAAGATCAAGGGAGAATGCATGGCAGAAAGTTGGATGATCTTTTTAGTGAATAGCCACAGGTTACATTAATGATTTCATAAATGAATGAATCACCTGATAAATGGATCTAACCATTTAAATAACAGTAAAATCTTTGAGATGTAGTGGGTGTTCCTCATGTGTTCAAAGTTCCAAAGTTTCTAAAATAATTTGCATGGCAACATATTATCCTCATAGGAATATAACAGAGAACCATAAGGCATAGATGTGACAGATCAGCTGCACATATGTGGAATAAATACACACTTCTATGTAACATGCAAGTATACATTAGTGTCACATGTCACCGTTCAAACCAGATTTGATATGGAAACTCTTTTCTAAGTAAGAGCTGGCCAATTAGGGCTTTCAGTGTTTTATAAAACAGATAGAGTTCATGGGAACGGGAACAAACATGTAATTTGATCTAATTCAATGAAATTGTCATTTAAAGAAGGATATTTATAATTGTTTATTCACATAAAACTGCCGTGTTTTTAGCAGCTGATGGCCAAATTGGCTGTAATATGAGCGTGATCTTTACAACATTGTGAAATGAAACAACACATCGTTGTCAGTTGACCCAGCTTTGTTTTCAGCCAGTGAAATTCCTGGATTTGGTTTTTAAATGCCAAAAAGAGCTAGTCAGTGGAGCTATGTAAAAGAGCCATCCACGTCCACAGGCTAGGTCCTTGGTGTTGGTACTTGGAGAGTCACATATTCAATATGTAGCGACTATCTTCTATACTATCAAATGTTAAGTAAGGCATTCACAAATCAGCAAACATGTTTGCTTTTTTTTTTTACCTAAAATCTCAAACCCTTGACTACATGAATTGTTAAAATACATTTTTTCATCATATCTCCAGTCATCTTCAGTGTTATCTCCAGCATCAGGAAGCTCCCGTCACACCTCATTTAGGTCACAGGGAGAGAGAGAGTTAAGAGGCATTAGCACTGTTAGTAAACACAGAATACCAGGGAAAAGCCTTGTCTTAAGCATATCACACCCAGGTCTGAGTGAGTTGTCTTAATAAAATCCATGATCTGGCTGCCACTGAGATTAAAAAAAAATATGTATATTTCTTATCAACATGCCTGTGTGCTCGCCTGCTACAGTTCTTGTGTTTATGGAGATGCTAGCAGAAGTCACGATTCTTGAGTAAAGATTGAGTAATGTTTCAAAAGTTGATGTATTTTTACAATAGGATTCAAACTTAGTAGGTATTACACCAAAAGCATTCAGTTTGTACTATTTTAATATTTGTGATCGGTTGCTTAGAATTACGCAGTTTGTTGAACTGTTTGACAAGACTTAATCCTCAGAGCTCAGAGTAAAGCTGCTGCTCTTTGGTATCAAAAGGAGCGAGTTGAGACAAGTCGCCAAAAACAGCCCAGAGGCCAACCATGTCCAGAGCCTTCAGCATCACAAGCCGGATCTCATCCACGCCTGGTGCCTTCCCACTCAGAAGCTTATTAATTACCTCAGAAACCTTTGCCAGGCACGGGGTGAGGCTTCCACCGAGTCTTCAAACTCTGCCTCCTCCACAAAGAACGTGTTGGTTGGAATCAGGAGATCCTGATCCAGTGCTGGACAATGTCCCACTCAGGGTCAGCAGTTCTCCTGCTGCTGAAAACACCCTGAGCAAAGTCCTTGAACAAGTCATTGAAGTCAATGAAGTCTTCAAAGTCATCGAACAGTTTACCAGTCTTTGCGACCCACCAAAAGTGCTTTTCCACAGCCACACAGAATTCGTCTACTACACCTGGGTTTTTGTTTTTCCGTAAAGTCCATTCTGGCCTCCTGGTACCTGCCTGCTGCTTTAGGAGACCTTGTTAGTCATCTTCAGCCCTGGTGTCCACCAGCAGGTTCCCACCACAACAGGCACCACTGACTTTTTGACAGCAACTCCTCACAGTGAGCTCCACAATAGAGACATGGTCCCGTGGGATTCCCTAACCCCAGCCTCTGTGAGATGGATTAGAAATCCTTCAGGAGTCAGGAGTTAAAGACCTTGAAGCGAGACGTTCCTAGGACACTCCTGACTACATGTTTGGGTTTACCATATCTGTCCAACAGCCTACCACGCCATCTTATACTACTCACAACCAGGCAGTGATCATTTCACAGCTCCTCACCTGAGAATCCAACACATATGGCTGCAGATCTGATTATACTACCACAAAAACCACTGAAGACTCATCTTGGGCCAAAGCTACTCTGGTATGAGGAACACTTGAATCAAGGCAAACAATCTAAGCTCCAACATGGTGTTTGTTTGGTCAATCTGTGAAAAGCACAGAAGGTCAATAATAAAGCACCACTCAAGTTCACTTTGAACTAGCCATTTCTTCCCATCACCTCCCTTCCAGGTTTTTTCCATCATTACCATCAAGTGTCCCCCAAGAGAACTGTAGAGTCTCCAGGTGGTGTCCTTTCCAAGACATCACCCAGAAAGCCCAGTTCTCCAACCTGCTGTTCAGTGCAGAGGAACAAACAATAATCAGTCTTCCTCTCTGCAACTCATAGTCCAGCCTGTTTTCTTTCTGAACTTGTCAAATATGTCTGTTCTGTCATTGCTTTTGGCATATAAGAACATATGGAACGCAACTGGATGGCGTCAGCTGAGAGCGCGACATGACAGAACTGGTGGCATTGTTATCATATGCTGGTGGATGGCCGGATGGCACCAGCCATGTCCATGTGATACATGCACAGGTGGCGTCATTTGAGAGCACGGCAAGACAGAACCAGTCGCATGCGCATGAAACGCAGAAGGATGGTGTCAGGTAATAACGTTGCCAGTGATGATGTAATATATAGAGCACAAGTGGAGGATGGGTCCCACAAAAAACTGACTTTCATGTGGAAGTCTGGTATTCACTTCCTTCGTGGATGTGGGTTTTTTCTACACCTTACCATGTTCCTATTTTGCCTGAATCTAACCGTCCAAGACTTTGTTGCCTAATCCTAATCATTGCGACGGTCCTCATTGGTTGTCATGCGCTCTTGTTATGTAAACATAACGATGTGCTGCATCCTCCCTCCATGTGCAAAAACGTCATAAGTAGACATAGATGGTCACTGAGAGAGTGGCACCATGTGACCAATTGGGATGAGTCGTGTTGCACAGTCACATAGAGACTGCCCTGTCACTCTGGAAATGCAAGCTGGCATGTGAGAAACGTATTTTGCCATGGTTTTTCAACTACTACAGGACTGCAAGTATTAAATATTTACTAAAGTATAGTACTAAATTTTACTAAGGTGCTATTGACTAAACCACGTGTTTACCAACATATAGATCCCAACCTCTACAAGGGGATTCACAAGGGGTCACACGAGGCCTTCCCAATTTTAATGGGTGTAAGAAAATGTTTTATAAAAATATAAAGTAGGCCTGTGTCTCAACATTTCATTTATTTCTGTTAAAAAAACTAATTGAACTTATTATTTTTAAAGTGTAAATTATTATTAAAAATATAAAGTTAAATAATAATCTCAGAGGCTCTGTGAAAACCTGAAAAAAATAAACATAATGCAGATACAAAGTCTGCATTATGAACATTCCTTAAAAATACCAGGAAAACTCTTCTCTGATAAAAAATTAAATGTGCTCAACATTCATCCTAATTGCTTGTCTTACACAAATTTCCTGTAGTTATTGCGTTCATTTTTTTGGTTAACTGTAGTTTATAAGTTGTTCTGACTGTAATTGTTATGCATATAATATGAAATATCAATTTCAATTATTTAGAGATAATCTTTTTACTTAATGACAGATGATGGCAGAAGTTGGTACCGTGTAAGGCAATTTTAATTTTACTTTCCTGATTTTTACTGTGGACCTCTAAGTCACTTATTTCACCAAAAATACAAAATACATAACTGTGATATTCCAATGCTGCATGTCACATTACACAGATTTTATCCAAGTTAATAGATGCTATAAAACTACACTGCTGCTCTGCCAGTGATGATACCTGCTAACACACACTGACCTCTTGTGGTTGAATAATAGTGATGCACCCTGTAGGAAAACACAAGAGCTGATGAATTTCCTTCAAAGTTTTATTCAGATGTGAAGTGCACACTAGCTGAAGACCCCAGCTGACTCTGATGTAAAAGACAAGTCCCCTAACCCTGTCCTTCATTCAGGGAAAACTGCATAATGACTTCATGAAACTAAGTGTTCAGCCCACATCAGTGTTACCACTGCCTACAACTGCATTAAAAGCATCATTTCAATATCAAAAAATGATATTGAAAAATATAAAATCCAATGTATTAAATTACATAAAGTCACTGCTTATCATCAACAGAAAGCAAAAAAGTCAAAATAATGTTCAACATAACCTTTTCACTGCTTCCATGACTCTCTTTCCAAATCATAAAATATAAGTTAAATTCTGTACATGCTCACCCCCAAGGCAACTTTTGACAAGCTTTTCTTTGTTCACTGAAGTCTGTGTGCATGGATGCCACTATGTACAATGCGTGCACACGCGTACACACACACACACACACACACACACACACACACACACACACACACACACACCCACACACACACAGAGGCTATTGTGTCTCCTCGGGCTGCTGTGGAGGAGGTGGAGGTGTTTTGGGCCTGCTCTGCTCCTCTGCTCCTGCCCCGTCAGCTGTCGCTCCTGCTGCTGAGCTGCTGGAATTTGCAACCTCAATCCCACTCTGCAAGAATTTACGCAGGTCTTTCAGAGCGGGCCTGAGCATCTGCACTAACGCCAGCAGGGCAGCCTGGGTCCCCTCCAGCGCCTGGGCCTGTCTCTCCTGGGCGAACGCCTGCGCCTCCTGGGAGCGCCGCATCATCTGCAGCAGCTCGTTCTGGCCCTCCAGGTGCTGGGCGATCTGTCGGATGTGGACGTTGGTGACTCTCTGCTCCTGCAGCAGGCGGGCTGAGTTGAGGGCGATGCGGCTCTTCAGCTCCTGAGGTTTGGCCTGAGCCTGAGGCGGAGGTGGGGAAGCTGAAGATGAGGCGAGCATCTCCACCGGAGTCTCGACGGCCGCCACCACAGTGGGAGTGGAGTCGCTGACTGTGGTGGTGCAGTACTCCACCACGCCTCCATCCTCCAGGGTGTGGTACGTTGTTTCAGCTGGAAACAGGACAGAACTAGAATTACCACTACGTGGTTGTATGCCTCCAAACATGGACGCTTCACACATCTTTCCCCAGGCAGCATAGAAATCTGTACAATCAGCAAAGTTTCTAGATAAATGTCACCAATTCCGCATCTGAGCAAATATTAGGGGTCGACGGATTATCGATTATTAGGGCCAATATTTGGCATTTCACAGTGATTAGACCTCATAACACAACACATATCACTGGAAAAACAATCAGCTCTGCAAAAAACAAAAACAAAACAAAAAATCAGCTCTGCAAAAAAAAAAAACACTTGTAACAATTTGATAAAATATTGTCAACAGTTCAGCTCATAATACAGGTATAAATGTAAACAACTGTGTAGCGGGGGAAGGAAGGGGAGGGAAGCAGGAAAGGAAAAGATAAAAGGGGTTTTAAAAATAAAAAGTGTATGTGTGTAGACATGAACAGACAGAATGAATAATGCCAAACTAAACCCATCCTGCAAAACTCTTAAATATACTGTGTTTAGGTTGTTTTTTTGAAGTATCTTTATGTTCATTATTGATGTTGCTTTCTTACGTTTATCCAATATCCAATTAAATATCATCGCTCTGTTGACTTTGTATTCCGTTATATGCATGCACTAAATGGTGAATAAAGGGTTAAAAAAAACATCCAAGAAAAGAAAAAAAATGACATTCACAAAAATGAGACAGACGAGGTCACAGTAACCTTAACCTTTGACCTTTGACCATCAAATATTAATCTGTGCATTGTTGAGTCCACGTGGATGTTTGTGCTAAATTTGAAGAAACAGCTTAATGACGTTTCTGAGTTATAATATTCGAGAGAATGGGACAGACAGAAGGACAGAAATATGGACGTATGGACAGGCAACCTGAGAAAAAAATACCTCCAGCCATGGCTACTGAGCTGACAGTGCGGAGGCATTAAAACTGTTTTTCAGTTATAAGCTACTTCTGTTGAAGAGTCTGCAAGTTTCCATTCAAACCCCAAAATTAAAAATATAGTTGTGATCTACAAATTCTTTGGTCACTAAAAGCACCAGTTAAAGGAGTAGTTCAACATTTAATTATCCTGATGTAGCATACTACAACTGACAGTAATATTATTGGCATTTCGTTTAGTTTATTCCTGATTATGATTGCATAGTGCCTCATGTATCTGATATCACTGCTTATTATTATTCAGAATCTTTATTAATATTCAGTTCTATGTGCAGACACCTTTGTACCTTGTGACCTTTCAACTAAAAACAAAGCTGACTGATCTGCCTGTGTCAGGTATAGAGTATACAGAATATAGTATCACGCAGGTATGGAGGGATATTGTACAAAAAGTTTTTAAAATCTTACCATTCAGGGGCTTTGCTTCGTCACAGATTGTACCGGAGCCAGCTGGAAGAGCTGGAAAAAAAAAGACAGAAAACGATGCTAAAACCCCAACAAAAACAACCAGCAATCAGAGACAAAGAATAAAGAAAGCCATCAATTATTGGGGTAAAACCTGCAAAAATACTTCTATGATCCTTTAATATCCTCTCCTAAAAGTCCAAAACTACTGGAGTTACCTTTTAAATTAGTCATTAACCCTTTGAAACCTGGAACATCACTTTCCTTGTGCTGCTTTCAGACACTTTCCACAAGTACTGAAACCTCTGAAACCGGAGCAAATTCATTTCTTTCAAAAATATAGGGAAAAATGCTATAAGATAAGAAACGTTCAGCAAGTTGCCAGAAATTTATAAAATTTAGAAAATAGTTTTTTAAAAAGCTAGTGAAAAATGTCTCGGGAAAAATAAATAAAAGGAAAAACAGAATCATAATTACATATTTAAAATTATGTTACAAATTATCATTTGTAATTTTTGAAGCACTTATTTCCAGGGATTTTCTCTGTTGTTTTTAACTTTCTTTTTTTCTTTTTTCTTTTCTTCATCTTCTTTTTTTTAAAACAAATTTTCAGGTAATTTATTTGTACTAAAATTCTTGCAATTTTTTGGGTCATTCTTCTTTTATTGCTCATTGCCTTCTCCCCATCTTTTGTAAAGGAACCAAACCTATTCGCTCAGGTTTCAAACATTAATTTTGGGTTCCCAAAGTAAAGAAGGATGATAGAGAGGAGATCTATCTCTCTCTCTCTTTTCAATAATAAAACATTTTTCTTTACAATCAAATGTTGATTTAACTGGGTTTGCTTTAATTTATCATGAAGAAAAATGTAAATATTGATTGCACAACATAATGGCTGGGGAATTGTTTTGGTTTTTTTTTGTTAACATATCTCATTAAATTACATTTTTATTAGAAAAATGGTCTGTAATCTCAGTACTCAATAACATCTCATGTTCTGAATGTTGCTTTGAAAATGTTCTTCCTTTGTTCTCATGTAACATTGTGGGAACCTTTTATATAAAAAAACATTCTATGATCTGTCACCTCTCAACATTACCAAAACATCCTCAGAATGTTGCAGTAAGAACATTACGCTTTAGTCAGCATTTAACCTTAAAGGGACATTTTTTTTGTAACGACAAACATCCTTAAAGGGGTCTTTGAACATTACATTTAAATGTTTTCTTTAAAAAATTACTGCAACTTGCAGGTAACATTAGCAAATGTTGGGGAATGTTCCCTGCTAGCTTAATGTAGTGTTCAGCTGAATGTAATCCACAACAATCTACAACACAAATTGAGTTTTGCACACACAGTGTGTCTCAGCCTCTCAGATCGCTTTCTGAGCAACATTTCTCACCGAGCTCTGAAGATAAATCCACCAAAGGAAAACACATGACCTTTCTTGCTTATTATAGCTGCATCCATCCCCTCTGACTCTGCTGGTGAATCTGTGGTGTTCAGACAGAAAAACTTTGCCATCTTACTCTCACAGTGTGACCGTGGCGGCCGTGTTGACTGCAGTTAAGACATTTCTAGGATTTGGGGACATCTGTGGGATTTTAGGGCATTCCTAGGATTATAGGACATATCTAGAATTGTAGGACGTTTCTAGGATTTTAGGACGTTTCTAGGATTATAGGACGTTTCTTGGATTTTAGGACGTCTCTTGGATTTTAGGACATCTCTAGGATTTTAGGACATCTCTAAGATTTTAGGACGTTTGTAGGATTTCGGACATTTGTAGGATTTTAGAACATCTCTAGGATTTTAGGATATTTGCAGGATTTTAGGACATTTCTAGGATTTTATTTCATTGGCCCCCAGGCCATGAGTATCACTGTCATATTGCATAAAAAAGCACAAAACTGAGCTTGTTCAGCAGTTCAGCACACAGTACTAAAAAAATCACTCAGTTGAAGGTAATCTACAACAATCCACAACACAACTTGAGTTTTGCACACATAGTGTGTCTCAGCCTGAGCAACATTTCTCACCGAGCTCTGAAGATAAATCCACCAGAACACATGAACTTTTCTTGCTTATTATAGCTGCATCCATCCCCTCTGACTCTGCTGGTGAATCTGTGGTGCGCAGGGAGAAAAACTTTTGCCAACTTACTCTCAGCCAGTGTGACCGTGGCGGCGGTGTTGACGGTAACGGGCAAAGTGATCTCAGCATCCGAGTCTCCTGAAGGTAAGCTGATGATGGTGGCCTCCCCCAGCAAGTTACAGATCCGCTGCTGCATCGCGGTGAGGATGACGGGAACTGGAGTGCAGTCCGCGGAGGTCGCCTCGATGGCAGCCCGCGCCTGGGCGACTTTCCGCCGGACCTCCGTCTTCATGTCCGACCACTTCTTCTTCACCTCGGGCAACTCTCTGGGACAGGTGGTGACAGCGTTCACCTTTTTCAGGATATCCGCCCACGCGTTATTCTTTGCCATGTGGGTGACTCCAGCATTGAAGTGGTTAACCAGTGTGTGCTTTTGTTTCTCTATTTCTTCCACTATAATTTCCACCTCCCTCTCCGAGAAATTCATTTTTCTCTTTTTCGCGACCGATGCCATGATTGAATAAGTTGCTCTTTTGGTGAGGTAATTGTGCGTATAGTACGCAAAAATAGTAGGATTTACTCAATTGATGTGCGCAACGTAATGGCTTCCAGAATCGGCTTCTTCTTCCTACTAACAACGCTTACGTTAGCTGGGTGTGTAGTCCCGCCCACTAATTTCCTATTGGCTGGATGTCTTGCAGTCACGCTAAATTCTCTGTGACTATTGGCTTAACCAAACGTCAATATTCAACCAGCCCAATAAAATCAAAATAAAAACTCTCACTTTTATCTCACTGTATATTATAAGAGAAGTTGGTGAATTGAGTTTTTTGTTGTTGTTGTTGTTATATAAAGGCAATAGCAATAATAAACAGCAGTAACTTAGAAAATGAACAAGAAATAAAATGTTTTAAACTTTTTTTGAATGACATACATCTATAAATAAAGAAAAAATACACGGTATGTGCCATTGTGTGTGTGTGTGTGTGTGTGTGTGTGTGTGTGTGTGTGTGTGTGCGTGCGTGTGCGTGTGTGTGTGTGTGTATCTCATCTAAAAACATAGTGGCATCATGACAAAAACCTGGCATTTAAAGGGTTACAATTCAGCAAATTAATAAATATTTGATGTTTATAAGTAGAACTGATGTTGGTTAAAAAATAAATTTAATGAAAGAAGAAAATGATGTTAATGTAAAATATTTTTTCAAGCCTGAATCTGAGAAGCGCATTTTGTGTGCAGAGCGGTATGAGTGTGAGTATTGAACATGGGACAAAAAATAATAGTTTATAAAAATCAATGTTGTTGCCAATAATTAGTATATCTTAGGCTATGATAATAATAATAGCATGTAGTATATCAAAAATAATTTTGTCTTTTTTTAATCATGTTAAAAACATAGTGGCATTCTGTCGAAAACCCGACAGTTAAAGTGCTGAAATTCTGAAAATTAATGAAAATTTGATATTTATTATTAGGACTGATGTTGGTTTAAAAAAGTGAAAGTAGAAAATAATATTAATGTATAATATATTTTAAAGCTTAATGTTGAAAAACAAAAAGGGATAAAAGTGTGTGCAATATTAAAGTGGGCTCTAAGGGTTAATAGTAATCAGTGTTTCTCACCAAAGCATATTGTGTGCATCCCCGAGGCCTAATAAATCTGTTGAATTTGCTTTTGATGTTGTAAAACCTTCCCTGTTTTATAGCCATGTTCATAGTGTGTTCCCCCTTTTTTTTACTACATTACCATCACTAACTGTCAGTCAGTGTAACAGTAAACTGTCAGCAGGAATGTGTATCTCATACTTTTGTCCTTATCGACACAAGACAGAAACAAAACAGGAAGACAGTCATCAAAACATTTCCCCACCAGTTATCTAAATCTCTACAGGGTACCTCCAATGGATGATCATTGAAAACTGTGCACTGCTGAGCTTAAAGCAGTTTTTTTCCTCCTCCTCTATTTTGCATGAGATAAAAACATATGTTCAAAATAAATTTTTAGGCTCATACCCATCAAGAGTGCATTCTTTAAAAAAAATGTATGTGGGGTCAGTGTGGGTAGTGGCCTAAATGGACTAAAAACCTTTGCCCCATGTGGGTTATGTAGGGCAGCCTGGGTACTAAGTGGGCCCATCTTATCTCAGGCCTACTTTGGTTAACCCATACATGTGGGCAGTTGGCATTCAGTCATTATGGAACCCATGGACAATCCCATAGGGCCCATTTTCAGCCTATTTACTCTCCACATGGGCTCCATATACAAATGTTTGCTGGCAGTGAGGGACAATCAGACACCCTTCTAATTATTTCTTTCTGTAACTGAGTCCCTTGAGCAAGTTCATGGTTTAGCCTAATTTTTGAAACAGGTCAGAAACAGTAGGCTAGCTGTCTGAGACATCCTCACTCCTTCTCACCCCTTATGTTGGTTACACACTTTCCTGTCTGTTATTTTAAAGAAAGTTTGTTTGTTTATTTGTTTTTTAAATACTATTAACAAATCAGGTTCTTTGAGAAGATGGGCCTATTTTACTCACTACCTGTATAAAACAAGGTCGTACCCACAGACTGTAAATAAAGATAAATATAGATAAATCTTTATATACAGTCCATGGCCGTACCCCTGAAATGTGAGGTTGGCTAATACACATCTAGAACAAAAGATGGCGCCATCAGCAAGCTGGAGTAAATAGGTTACACTCCATTTTCTGAGATGTGAATTCAGTATTCTCAGATTTTATTCCACTTTCTCAAAAGTGCATCGAAAATTCTCACTTTTCCAGGTATCTCTCCTAAAGAGCAGGTCCTGTTTTAGAAACATGTCAGTAGTCTGGCCTGGATGGTAAATACCATGCTACCATGGTAACCCTTACCGTTCATGCAAGTCACGCTGTAATCTCGCGATGTACAGTGAGACTTCTGGCGCACACGGTTCCCCTCACCAAATATGCTTCTCTTCTTGACAGTCGGCAAGTTAACGGCACCGAAATATCGGAAAAAATCATCTTTTCCATAACGGTTTGTGAACAAGAGTATTTATGTTCGTGCTGGGCGATGCACGGGCTCCGTGTAAACTCTAACCCTCGACGCTGTGAAGGCTTTTGAATAGATAGAAAAGGCGCTGACAGCTCATCCTCATCTTATCGTTTCACCGGTACCTCATTTAGGTTAGTGTAACGTTAAAAATGCTAGCTAACTGAGATAATTTATCAAGTGAAGTTATAGAGAAGAACCGTTTTCGTACCGAGTGAACTCGACGAATGTGTTGGTGGTGAAAAGTCGGGTTTGTAAGCTAACCGGCTTCTGGTAGCGTTTGCTTTCATACCGGCTGAAATGGAGGGACATGTGACGTGGTAGTCAGGGCTCGAGATAACCGGTGGAGTCAAGTTCTCTTCGACTGAGTTCTCTGTCTGTTAACTGTGGAGCTAGTAGCACTGAGTGTGAGGCTATTCAGGAGGCGAATAGTATTGGACACCCATGATGCACCAGCAGGGCTCGTTGATGCCCCCGCTTCTTGGTGATGTATTCTGCCAGTGCCGAGCGGGTGAGACCCACCGGGGGGTCGACCCAGGCGGCGGAGGCGGGCGCGCCGCAGACCCGTCCTCAGCTGCCCCGTCTAAACCAGTGCCTGTGGCTGGGGACTGGCACTCGGATTCCGGTCAGTCAGCGCATCCGTGTGACATATGTGGAGGACCTGAGCAGGAGCACAGACTCAAAGTGTTGTTCCAGGTCCTGGATGTGAACGGTGATGGAGGAATCTGTATCAACGACCTCACCATCGGGCTGAAGAAGTTAGGAGTACACCGCACCGAGCATGAGCTCATGGTAAGTGGACATATTCAGCTCAATTTGTTGAGTCCATATTCGTCCATATTTCTTTCTGTTTTAGTATTTCCATGTAAAGACATAAACACATTTTCCAATTTGAAAAAAGTCAAGTGAATAAATATATAAGAAAAACAATCCCAGCTAGCAGGGAGCGTCCCTACGACATTAGTCAACAAGTTGCAATAATGTGTTAAAGAAAACATTTTAGTCTAATGTTAAAATAACGTTTTAACGATGTTTATCATTTAAAATAATGCCCCTGTAAGGATAAATGCTAACTAAAATGTAACGTTATAACTGTAATATTCAAAGGATGTTTTGGTGATGTATAGAGGTGACAGGTCATACAATGTTCTTTTATAAAACGTTCCCACAATGTTACATGAGAACAAAGGAAAGACCATTTTCATAGTAACATTCAAAATATGTTATTGAGGACTCAGATTACAGACCCTTTGTTATGAAAATGTAATGTAATGTGATATTTTAACAAAAACATTTTCCACATTTTTTGATGTTTATAGAGAAATTTTATCCAAAGTTTAAGAAGAGCATTCTGGTAACTAAAAGAAAACTTGCCACTGAAAGCGTGACTGAAATATTGCAGTGGTTCGCATTGTACCATTCCCAGAACGTTTTAGAACTAAAACTTGCTAGCTGGGATGATCCACGCAGAGGGTGTTATGTTGAGGACTGTTTTCCCATCGATATGTGTTTCCCACTATGTAAACCCGAACTAAACCCTTAGATTTTAATGGTTAATACTTATAGCAGTTTTGTATTTATGGTTTTATTTGAGCCTAAGTGTGCTTTAGTGTGTTTTGATGATCTCAGCACTTATTTTTACTTGAGACACTCACATAATTTAATTTTTTTCCATTTCAATTTATTTATATCATTTATTTATTCTTATTCTTATATTTTTCATATTCCCCCCTTTTTATGAAATATTAATATTAAATATATTATATTACGTACTATTTTTTTGGCTATTTTATTTAAATGGTCATTTTAACACTGCAACTTTGATCAATGCGACTAAACAATGGTGAGCCCTTGGGGCGCTCCATAAGTGATCCCTCCTCTGTCCCTTCTGACTATTTGGACCAAAACGTTCATTTTAATATTAGAAACTTTTTTTTTTTTTAAGAAATAAATAAATGTTTGTTTGTTGTATTTAATCAGGAAAAAATTGAAGTATTTTTTTACGCACTTACTCCTCATGCCCTGGTGCCCCTCCCAAACCTAACACTGAGGGGAGCGCTACGCATTAACAGTAGGGAAACACTATTTGTTGGGGGAACACACTTTGATACAACAGGGGCAGACAATTAGAAACACATAGCAGTTGTGTTTGTCAGCAAACCAGATTAAGTATCAGTAAGGAACAATGGCACAAGGCAACAAGGAAAACAACACAACAGCAGGGAAAGTGGCAAAAGAGAAAGCAAAAGTAGAAATGGACAAATGTTCTGTGTAATGAAACACAGTTTACATTTTTTTAAGGGAAACTCATGAGTGAATTTTTTAAGGGGGTCACGATAATATGGCAAGTCATCTAGATATTGACTTTAAAATGAAATATCGCAATGGTCAACATGCTGATTTCTGTCAGTATGACAAACTGTTTTTTTGTTTGTTTGTTTAATTGACAAAGAGCATATACAAAACTTCAACTCTAAGTTGAAGTATTTTTCTTACTTTACACTATGAATTAATATTACATACATCAAAAAGCATTATATTTTATGGTGTCCATCTGCTCTCATCATGATAAGAGTATGCACAATTTAATGTTGATTCCACTACAGAGAGAGACTTGAGACTTAAGTGGGACCCTTGTTTCTGCAGTCAAATTGCAATAAGTTCCACAAAAGGTTCCTCGTTCCTGAAGATAGTTAAAAATGGGTTTAAGGTATCAATGTTATAAGGTATTTAGTAGTTATCTGGACACAGGCTTTGATGAGGTCATTATACTTTGACAGGGTTACTACTAGTCTTTATTTTTTCTATAGGATTTCTTGCTGAAATGATGCATATTTTATTTTATACACATCATGCTGCAATTATAGCAGCAACTTTGCAGAAGTAGTAACTGAGTAATGGAGTCTCCCTTTACCTCATATGACTGACTGGACTGGAAGCAGACTAAAGTTGTGGAAATCCCTGCTTCTGTGGAAATGTCACATTGTTTGTTGAGGATAGTCACATAATCCTGAATAAAAGGTACCTTCTATATGCCATTAAACATTGTGGCAAATGTCCAAGACCACACAGTTCACAGGATTAATCCTAATAACAATTCACTGGTTTAAGCTCCTCTACCTACGCAATTTAAAAAGTGTTGGTGATTAGTATATCTCAAAACAATATCATTTGAACTCTAGAGCTTCTCTTTAAGCAAATTTGTGTGTGTGTGTGTGTGTGTGTGTGTGTGTGTGTGTGCGTGTGTACGTTTGCAGTTCCTTCTAACAGTAAGTCATAACCTTGAGTCAGTAAAAAGCCTGCAGGCAAAGTCAAAAGGGTTCAATTACTGTTTGACTAAACATTAGACTGGGTAAAAAAGAAGCAATGTCTCAGTGCCTGAACATGGTGTTAGTTCCAGTCATAGTGTCAGCATCTGAATAATGCATTTCCCTCCTGGTATTTTCAGTCAGTGTGTATTTAACAGTGAGTGACATTAGAAGAAAATGGACACACATTTTGAGTTAAACTGGAAAGTCTCAGGAAGGGAAATAACTGCTTTGAACAGCCGTGGCGTAGTAGTAAACCTTTGAACACACACGGTTAAATTAGGAAGATGCATAAAGATGGCATGGATCAATGAATCCGTCCTGCTCTGTATGACAGGTGGTTATAACATGGTGGAGGGAATGGCACACTTTAGCTCTGTTTAATATTGTGTGTTGTACATTTTGTTCCAGGTTACGCAGGCTGAAAAAATCTATCTATGTGATGTAGTAGATTTGTTTGCTGCTCTTGTGACTGTCCCTCTGAACACACAGGCATTTAGTGGGATATAACCAGGTCCAACTGGAAAACTAAACATCAGCCTTGTGTCAAGGCTTGAGAATCCCTACTGCCTACTGTCTTTGTTTTGGTTCAAAATAGACTATATTCGGATCCAATGCTGTTTTTATCCTTGACTGAGTCTTAGACACGTGTTTTTAAACTGTTACTGCAGTGTGAAGACCGTCAACATAACATAACCAAGGATCTTGCTAAATTGCCTTAAATGCTAAGTTGCATTTTGTCATTTGGTTCATTTGTGTTTTGTATTAGTAAAATAATCAATCAGTCATCATTTGTAGTTTAGTAATGGACCAAAACACATTCACAGTTGCCTGATATCAGACAGAATTGTGAACTCGTTACACTTCATTTCAGTCAACTCATTGGAATGGGTAGTTTCAAAGGTCTCGACCCAGGAAACATTCCCACAACACATTGTAAAACTTCAAGATGTTTGCAATGACCATTTAAAAATAGAGCACATAGATGTCTGCTTTATAGGTCTCATACTTTACAATGGAAGTTAAAATATATCCATCTTCTGCAATACTTACTTATATCTAAAACCTGATACAAAACCCAGTATGAGAGAGATTTGGCTATTGAAATGAAAAACTATAGAATAATTAATTTTCATATCAGACTGTAAAACTCAAGGAGATTTAGTTTTAATGCACAAAGTGACAGCTTTAAAAAATGATTCTAGTTTGTGTACGTAGACTTAGTATCATAAAAGAAGTGGTGGTTGCCTCCGTGCCTGAAAAATAAAGCCACAGTGAAAGTGCATGAGGGCCTGGTGCTATTCTGTGCCAGTGTTCAAGAGCACAGAGAGAGACGAGCATTATTAGATTTCCTTTAAAGCTTCATCCTGGTTTAACATTGATGTACTTGTGTTGTTGTGGTCACACATACATAGACAACTGCAGTGGACATTTTGAGTGAGCTCCCTTAGTGTCTACTTTTAAATAATGAGAACTAGATAATTTTATAAACCTGTTTATAACCTGTCTGATCACCTGAACACTGTGTACTCACCCTGCTGGACTGTTGCAGCACCCCTAGATTACAGTAATTAAATTGGTGATTGAAATACTGCTGTCACATAACTAATAGGAGCGGAGACCAAACCTCAGGTTGTTAAAACAACAGAAAACAATGAATTAACTTTGCATAGTGACCTGCTGTTTCAAGAAAATTTAAGTGATTTAAAAAACAAACAAACAATGAAACTGCATTTGTGAGCTGTTTTTAAAGATTTAAGTTTTCATTGGGAACCAGTTGGGGTAGTGCAACTGACAGGGTAGAGAACTCAGAAAGTCTTGGGTGATGGGTTGACAAATTGTTGCTTTTCTCATGAGATTTGTTAATAATAAGAAAAAATGAATAATGTAGGACTTAGAATTTGAAAAATAAAGGCTTTTCTTTTCTAAAATGTGAAAATCCCTCATGCTGGTGGAGAGAGGCTTTTTGCTGGACTTCTTCCAGGTTATATAGTGGACAGGCTATAATTAAGAGAGCTCCTGTTTCTGTCAACAATCAGTTAATCAGGGATCAATGAACTCTGTAAGCAGTGCAGACAGAAAAAACAGGTCTGCAGAGAGAAACTGGACGTCATGAAGATTTTAGAAAGACTGAACACTGTAGTTTTCCCAGCAGAAGGACCTCAGTACGTGTTGTGAATTAAAATACAGCAGAGCTCAGTTTTCAGATGAATGGAATCTCCTGCTGGATGCTGACGGCGTGCTTGGAATGACTCAGTAAGCGAGCAGGAGGAGACGAAGGAGGGAGGCGGGAGGCATCACTCAGCAGATTTTCTCCTGTGAGGGAGGTGCAACCGAGGGGAAACCCTGCTCGTCACCCCTCCCCCTCCTTCTACTCCGACTGACGCTTGAAGCATAAATTAATTTCCTCCCTGCTATCCTGTCCTCCATTGGCTGAGGGGCTCGCTCCATGGCTCGACATTCGCACCTGCCAGTATGAGCTGCAGTGATTGGTCGGGCTCAGCTGCAGTGAGGATGCAGGTTTCTGGAAGCTCTCTTTGCTGCATTTCTCCGGCTGCTGATGCTGAAGCTTGCTAAGTGGCAAATCCTGATCGTCTGCTGCTGCTTTTATTTGATCATTCTTAACATGAGATGCTTCCAGTGTGAAAATCTACATTTAATAAATGGAGAACTCATGCCTCAGAAGTTCCCTGGCAAGAGTTAAATAGGAGTATTTCTTTCTTGCCCTGCTGCTTATGACCTGGATGTCTCTCAACGGAGGGATTTTTAATGAGAAACGACCCAGCAAGCAGCTGAGACTCTGAGCTGGAGCAGTGAAGTGGAAGAAAGTGGAGACGTTATCCTCAGCCGACCTTTCTACACACTGCCAGTTCAACTCTTTGATTTCGCTGTTTGAGTAGAGGGCAGTCACTCAGACACAGGGAGCCCTGGGCTAAGGATGCAGGACATGCTGACTTTCCTGCGCCAAAGCCTTTTTGGCAGGACGCAGTGTAAGCCTGTTGAAACTCAGTCACCTGCTGAGAAAGAGACTGAGGGTACTGGGAGGTGCAGAGAGCTGCAAGCTTGTCTCCAGGAAAACACTGCAAACTCATTGGAGAGTAAAGAATTCAGCAGAAGTGATGTTACTCCAAAGAAGACCAAGATATTAATAATGGTGGCACCTCCTCCGGATCTTAAACAGGTAGGATACAGCAGGAAGCTGTACTCCTGACCCACCACTGTGTCAGAATTTTAAAATATTCCAACATTAACTGCTTGGGTTGGCACAAAGGTTTCCTCTAAACACCACTGTGTTACACTACTGTGTACAGCCTTATAGAGCTGCTTAACATTGCTGTAGACCATCGTTTCTCAAAGTGCAGCCCACAGGTCAATGACAGCTTTCAAAAACATTTTGTGTGGCCCCTGAACATGGTGCAACATGCATGCATTGTAATTGTAATCATCATATTCTGTCCATTTCAAAACTGTTCCTTTATACAGCCAACATTTACTACACTACTCTGCTACTGTGTCAAATTGCATAAAGGTCTGTCAGGTTAGGAATGACAACCTGTATGACAACCTGTAGAAAGCAACTGGTTGCATGGCAACTAATGGTACCTCGTGGGAAAGAACAATGCAAACATGTTGCAAGAACCAGGTTCAGTCATCATTGCTAGTGCTGTTAGCTAAAGTCAGCAATTTTTGGTAGAAAAACGTTGCTCGAAAAGCGTTGCTAGAAAACCATTGTTTTCCTTGGTACAGCACACCTGTCAGGCACTCTTGCTGCTGTGCGTCTCATTTTTGGAGCAGTCACACCTGGTGGAATGAGCCTTGGTGTGATCGGGCCCTTTAATACTACCAAATCCTGAACAAGACCTCTTTAGGTGACCGCAATGTTACGATTGTCTTTGAACTGGAAACACACTGATATAACAATAATTATGGCTACGCCCATACCCTGTGAAATTGGGGTTAGGCCAATTTCATCCCCTGTACAGTTGTCATGGACAGGGAAATTAATTAGAGACCAAAAGCGTTTTTTGGGTGTGAACATGTTTATTTCTGTTGTA
Source organism: Plectropomus leopardus (assembly GCF_008729295.1). Lineage (NCBI taxonomy): Eukaryota > Metazoa > Chordata > Actinopteri > Perciformes > Serranidae > Plectropomus > Plectropomus leopardus. Next base: position 1,025,744 of record NC_056482.1, on the reverse strand, counting down.
AAGTTGCACATTTTAACATGGGGGTCTATCGGGATTGACTCAAGGCAGCCTCATGTGGCCATTAGAGGAACTGCAGGTTTGGCATTTCTGCATTCATTTTTCAGCCATTGAGGCTGCCACTTGCTGCTTTCTCAGTGTTAAGCTCACAGTATCAAGTCATTTATTGATAGCAGTATTCTACCCTGCGTTCATTGCTGGTCATTGCAGTGTCATATCTAAGAAAAGTAAAGTAATACTTTCAACTGAGACTGGAACACATTACAAAGATAAAATGTAACATATTACAAAGATACAACATAAATATAATTGGTTAAGGTATTAGCAGATAATTGATTAGATTTGTTTATGATGAGGGCTGTGAAGTTAATATCATCTCACAGAAAAGAAAGTTGCAAAATTGCAATCAGTATCACTGTTGCATTTTGTGTGGAGTCAGGACTGAGTAAGCAATGAACTGTAAGTCAAACAAAGGCAAGCTGCTGCATCAACTACTTCTCTGCCTTAAAGGTCACTTTTCTTCATTGCATTGAAAAAGTTCATGTTCCAATAGATGTTTTTTTGTGTATATTGAAATGTATACCAATTTTTAAGAGATTTCCTCATGAAATCAGTTCATCTATGTGAGCTCAGTCTACCATATTAACATAATGATCCAGTAGGAGGAGGGTGCTGTTTAATCTTTGTGAATGGATCCAATGACAGGCGGGCTGGTGTCCAAGTGGGCGAGTGTGGAGCTCTGTGTTTTATATCGCTGCTCTAATGACTCTGCAGGATTATGCCACAAAGCGCAGTCTGTCTTCGACATAGCTCATTGACATCTTAATACTTTCAGTGAGACGGTAGAGGAAACCTGATGTGTCTGTGTCTCTATGTCCCAGTGTCTGGCGGGGACCACAATGAGTTTGAGTATTTTGAATCAAATGGATTACCATGTGAAATAAAATCAGTGTTCAAGCTGAGTTTGTTTCTCCCGTCGCATGAACTGATGACGTATCGTACATGGAAGAAGGTATGAGTGAAAACATGCCTTGCTCTCATTCTGATGCTGTAAGATTTTTTTACTGTCATCTGCTGGATTGGTGACAGAGATAACTTTATTTTTGTGTTGTTTGGATAATCCGTCTCAGTGTAATAATGGCCTGTCTTCTCTGATGGCCTTTAACAAATGAGAACCTCTTATATAGTGTTTATTAAAGATGGTTCTTCAGTATCTGACTAATGTTTTTACAAATGACAGTATTACGTAATATAGACAGAAGTAAACTGTGTCTGTAAAGTATCTAGGTTTATAAACTGTGTGTTGTTGTATGCCTTAAGGCTCTTTTCTGGACTATCACCAGATGGCTCCATGGTGTGAAATGATCCTATAAATATTGTCTCTATGTGTACTTTTGTAGCTTGGTTGCTAAGTTGGTAATAGGTAGTTTGTATCCTCTGTGCCGGTGACAGCCGTGGCCGGAGGCATTATGTTTTCGGGTTGTTTATTCGTAGAACCGTATGTCTGTCCGTTCATCTGTCCATATGTACATACACAGATTCTCAATATAACAATAATGTTGTAAGGGAATTTCTTTAAATTTACCGCAAATAGTCAAATTTGACACAAACATTCACTTCGACTCAACAATGAGATGATTAAAATTTGGTGTTCAAAGGTCAAAGTCAATGTGACTGTCTCATTTTCGTGAATGCAATATGTGAAGATGGCCTCCTGGGAGTTTCCTTAAATTTGGCACAAATGTCCACTTACTCAATTATGAACTGATTAGAATCTGGTGGTAGAGGGTCAAAGTTCAAGGTTACAGTGACTTCATACAACACGTTTTTGGCCATAACTCAAGAACCCCCTTTAAACTGTGCTGATTGTATAGATCTTCTGTGAGAAAAGCATACATGTACTACAGACCTGGACTTGACTGGTGCATGGAGGTGCATAGCCACATGGTGTTATATCTAGTTTTTTAGTGAAATGATCTTCACAGTGGCCTGTGGACTGTTCTCTGACCTATGAGTCCAGTGATGCACATGGTTAAGTTTTCTTTTCTTTTCTTTTCTTTTTTTTTTGGCATGCTTAGTCCATTTTTGCCTCCCTGCTAGCAGAGCAAATCATTGAATGTAGTATTGTTCAGGTGCTTTCTGTGAGAGCAAACATGGGGCTTGACTTCCTCTCTGACCTGCACAGCCAGCTGTTCCTTCCCTTAGGTAGACTTTTCTTGCTGATAAGTGTAGTCTATATTCATGCTCCAGCTAGCTCTAATTCCTTGTAGAAATCTTTCCAGTTGGCTTGGCAGGCTATATTGGCACAAAGTGCTGTGGACTGTCTAAGATTACTAATAACCCAGTATGTGTGATGGCTGTAAAGTGGTCTAAACTGCAGCCCGAGTCAACAGTGCACAGATGGCAAGAGACGGGGAGAGCTCTGACCTTCTGTTTGTCACATCTCTCTGTCCACAAAGCTCTATGGCTGACTTTAATGAAAGTGGTGAATTAGTTCAAGTTAATGTCTTGTACAGATAATGTTACAGCTAATGCATCGTGCTCACTGAAACATCTTGACATTGTTTAAATATAAAAATGGGCAGAGAAATCAGTCTCTCAAAGGTTTCTCCTGTGTCCTCTCTCCTTACAGAAAATAGTAAAAGCAGGAGACAAAGACCTGGATGGACAGTTAGACTTTGAGGAGTTTGTCCATTATCTGAGAGACCACGAGAAGAAGCTCCGGCTGGTCTTCAAGAGTCTGGACAAGAAGAACGATGGTGAGGAATCTTGTTACATCTAATGACTTTTACAGTTTGCTGTGTGGTAATGAGAAATTAGAGGATCAGTGCATTAACACAAACATATAAAAGTGTTGTTCTAGTGATTAAGTATTATTGCATACATGTTCAAAAATGAGGCAGCAGTGTGTAATCCCAGTATGGATCAAGCTCCAGAAAGTTACAATAGGCAATAAGCATCTTTTCATAAGACCTTTAGAGCTTTGATCAGGCCAAAAAAATTCAGGTCTGACCTTACATGAACCCACATAGTTTCTTTCCAAGATCCACCCGACCTGAGCCTGAACTACAGCAACAGTTTAGGGCCCGGACCTGCTTGATATTGTCACTGTAAAAAAATATCAGGGCTATCAGATCAGTTTTTGAAAACGTGATCGATCACAGAATTTCAGTAGTTAATCACAAATAATGATTTTTTTTATTACATATTTGAAATTCCATTATTTTGCTTTTTTAAAATAGTTTTGAAGTCCATATTAATAAGGTAACTTGACTTGACTTTTAGATTTAAGTTACTCCGAGATCTGATCTGCAGTCAGTTTTCACCCATTTAGCAACTTAGTTAAATTTAGTTAACTTATTTGATTTAGTTTCTTTCACATGTCTGTGGTGATTCACAGACTCCAAAATAGTTCTTTGCTGTCTTTGGCGATGTGGTTGCCTGCTGACATCAGTCTCAATCGCTGTACCTGTGTACTCAGCTAGTAAGTAGGAGCTCAAACTCAAAGTAATTTAGAGAAAGATTAATTGACACAAGGTGCTTTAGACGTGTCAACTGACCTGACTCTTTTAAAAAAAATGAAATGGCCATTCAGAAGTGAAGTGGTGTTGTTATTTTCCTTACTCATGTTGCCATTCATGTTTCACCCATCAATGTATTTCCATCTTCAAGTGGGTACGGTTTTCCACAGTGATGCAGCGCTGATGATGATGACCACCACTCTCTGCTGCATTTTATGCACATCTCTCCCTCTGCTGGGGAAGCAGAGAAAAACACTGTCAACCAAGTTGCCTTGCAGCCCCTCTCTCTATCTAGTTTTCCTTCCAATCCAGCGCAATTCTTGCCATTTACGCTGGAGAATTGCCAGTTTCCTGTCTCCTGTGCAGTACACTGGAGTTGGTGTATGTAATGTGAGCAAAAGACCCCCTATTCTAATGATTTGTTAGTTTAAATCTAAATCTTAATTTCAGCATCTTCAGAATGGGTTGATTGCAGCATAACCGATACATTATTCATGACATTACACAGAGTATAAGCTCTGCAGCAAAAATTTAAAGACACAGGGAAATACTGGGTATAAATACAGGGATAAATCCGATCTGATTCAAGCTAGAGGGAATTCTTTTTTAAAAAAAGAATTATGAAAAGTCAGGCCTTAACCCAGTGGGTCGGGATGGGCCCATATAGGTTTGGGTGGAAAATGAAAGCTCTTAAACCATCCCCATGTGTTGAATGTCCACACCTGTAAAACTCCTCAGCTCCAGTGTGTGACGCAGGCTTGTTGTTATTGATCTTTATACTTCAAGATCAAGCTGAGATAACCCTAATTTTATCATCAGGGTTGTCTTCTCAGACTTTACAAAGCTCATCCAGGGACTCAAAAGACATCTGCTTATACAGGCCAAGAATCAGTCACTCTGAATAGTTATCTGACCTCTATGTGTAAAATCAGTAGAGTTCATCTTTAATGAATAAGTAATCATTTCTTTCCGTGGTGCAGGCCGGATTGACTCTCAAGAAATCATGCAGTCCCTGCGTGACCTGGGAGTGAACATCTCTGAGGAGCAGGCTGAGCAGATTCTCAAAAGGTGAGAGTGATGCTGTGATTCACAGTCTTAATGGATTCACTAATCTGTTCAGCCCCTGTCTGTGTGTGTGTGTGTGTGTGTGTGTGTGTGTGTGTGTGTGTGTGTGTGATGTTTCCCCTCTTATAGTATATGTCACATTTTACGCATGTGATCTTTTCAAAGGAGCTCCCTCCTAACAACGACAGACAACAGCTAGTTGACAGTCACACTGGTTTTGGTCATATGTGTTAATAAATTTAAAGTGCCAGTCTTTTCTTGTGCCTCTCTCACATTAACGTCAAGTCTGCAGCAGCACATTGCAAAATACAGGGAGAGATTATCTGCACGTCACATTCTACCTTTTAAGGATTGTTTTAAAGAACACTGTAGCAAATGTATCACTTAAAGTGTAAATTCAGTATTTTTCAACATGGACCCTATTTTACTATGTTTTGTGTCTTAGAGACTAATGGGAACTGTTTTTAAAATTAGTCCAGTATTGAGAGAAAACACTGCATCTGGCAGCTGAGAAAGAGACTGCAATGTCACCACTGTGGGCATACAGCACAGTCAATTTACACCCACTAAAAGTGCTTGTTTTTTCCACTAAGAGGCTCAGATTATTATTCTCAGTGTGTAAAAACATAATGGAATTGATCCCTACAGAGACAGACCTTTTTGTTTTACAGTAAGATTCTTTTTATGTAACCAGAAACAGTCCTGAAATCACCATCACCAAACCCACCAGACTCCATTTACAGAAACACTTATCAACCTCTAACTCTCTTCATTCAAAGTCGAAAGAAACAGAATAAGAAAAACTGTCTTGATTTTGTCTTTCCACTCTTTTAACAATCACCACCACTGGTTTGGTTAGAATTAACCCTTAACTCACCCAGTAATATGTAAATTAATGCCACTCCATACACACTAAAATCACTCTGTTTAAATTTAGTCTGGTGAAACTGGCTATTTTGGGCCTTTTTCTGGTTAAACCAGGATCTTATTCTTAAACCTTTTAAAACCTGGAGCAACTACAATTTCTTGTGCTGCTTTCAGATGCCTTTGATAAGTATTTAAACCTTTGAAGCCAGAAAACATTGCTGCAATTTCTTTAAAAAACATGGGAGAAAAGTCAATGAGCAACTTGGTAAGAAAGGTTCCACACATTGCATTGTAGATTTAGAAAATATTTTCAAAAGAGCTCAGGAAAAACGGTCAAGGGGAAAAAAGAAAAATGTGAAGGAAAACTATATTATAATGACCACATTTCCATATTTAAAATTGTGTTACAGAATTGTTATGATTTTTAAGCACTGTATTCAGGTTGTGTTTGCTTTGCCTTGTTTGCTTGTTTTACTGTCTTTTTACTTAATTATTTTGTTTTTATTTATTTATTGGTTGTTTTGTTTATTTGTTTCACTAATTTTCAGGTAATTTTTGGGTAATTTCTTCTTGAGCTGCTCATTGGCCTCTTATCTTGTTTTTAGAAATCAAGCCAGTTTGCTCAGGTTCCAAAGAGTTAATAAAAAGAACTATCTCTGTAACCTGTTTTGCAGCTGCAGCCCTCTCACTCAATACTGGACCAATTTCAAAATCTGTTTCCATTAGTAATTGAGATACAAATCATAGGGAAAAGGGTCTGCGTTGAAAAATACTGAACTTATCCTTTGAATATCAAGTCCTATCCACACAGAAAATAAAATCAGTATGGTGAACCAGTTTGGGGCCTGTCACCTCTCGTGTGAACTATCAAGCTGTTCTGTTCATCTAGCCGCAGTATTTGTCTAGTCCCTATAACCTCCTGTTTGTCTGTCTGTGTGTCTCTTCTCTCTGGCTGGTCTCAGAATAAGGAGGGGTCATATCTGGGCCCCTATCTTGTAGTAAGTAGCAGCTTTTATAGTCTGCCTGCTCAGCCGGTGCTCCCTTGATCCCTGCAGTCTGTCTGTTTCAGTTACCTGCTGCTATTTTGTTTTTATTTCAGATTTTTTCAGATGAGAAATGCTGTGTGATCATATAGTGTCTCAGTTGTAGGACAGATTGCTCAAGCAAAGCACCCTGCTACAACTGAATGCACTTGAACTCATGAAGGAAGCCATGAGACCAAGTGATAGCATTGTTAAAAAGTGCATGTGAGTAGATAGCTTGTTCTTTTTGCTCTCCAAAATGTTTGTAACATTCTGTTTTTCACTCCCAGTATGGATAAAAATGGCACAATGACGATTGACTGGAATGAGTGGCGGGATTACCACCTCCTGCATCCAGCTGACAACATTCCTGAGATCATCCTCTACTGGAAACACTCCACGGTACACACTCCTCTCTGCTACATGGGCAACAAACATTAGGAGCAGACCCTAAGTCAGAGTCAAATCTTTCTCTCTAAAATGTTTATGTGTAGGTAATGCGTCAGACAGAGAGGTCAAAATGTTCAACATGTTAACTATGTTGTTGTGAGTTTATAATCATCTAAAAATAAAGATTGCTCTTTTTTTGTTACTTTAAACTGAGACGTTTATATCTATATACAAAGCAGGCTCTCTTCCAAAAAAGAAGCCCAGAAGGGACAAACTAAATACTGACTCCTACACAGTTGGCTTTCAGGAGAACTTTCAGTTATAATCTGCACCTTCAGCACTAGATGCCACTAAGTCCTTAACACTAGACTTTCAGTAAAAAGGCACTTATAAATTTGAGATGGGTCTCTTTTTTTTTCTTTGTAAGTTGAAGGTGTTATATCAAAGTCGAAATGGCCCCGTTGTAACATTGGGCTAGGGATCAGGAGCTCCGATACAGCCGATTAGCTCAGAGAGTCGACTGTTAATTTATTCTACAGTAACACTGACCATATTTGCCGGGTCTGTACAGTACTATATTCTCCTATCACACATGAACATATCATAGACAACATAACCTCGTTAGTGTTGAGAGTCCTCTCGTGTGGATGTCAGTGTGAGTAGAGTGGCTATACTGTGTTGTGTTCTCAACTCTATTATAGAAGGGAAAGCACCCATTTGTGATGCTAATTGGCATTGCACTGATACCACAACTCTGTTACATCGTCGCCCAAGGTCCTCCTCCACCTACCAACCACAAAAAAAGACTAAGATTTGAATAAGAAGTCCTGTGATAACTCAAGATTCACAAAGTGACTGCAAAACGTTTAGAAGGAGCAAAAGATGGACCTTTTACCTGTTTTCTACCTGAAAGGAATTTCTTTTGTGACAACATACAACTTGTTAACTTATTGTAGATTTGCTGGTTTTGTGTAGTTTTAAAAAGGATTTGTTACACACAGTGACATGATAACAACATGATAAAGTGTATGTTATCACAACAAAAAAGATACCTGTAAAAACAGAATAATTTAGTGTCAAGTATAAACAAGACATTATATAATAATATGTGAAAAATTATGTGTTGTAATGTGAAAAGGATCTTGTAAAAAATTTGATGAATTTCTCATTTCTGCATAATGAGCGACATATATTATATACCAGTCTCTTTGTAACTGTAAAAACACATCGACATTCAGAGAACGCAATTTGAGTAGTTTGTAACTGTGTGTGTAAGTAATTAGATTATGGATACATTTTTAAATACCATTGCTATTATTAATAATAGTACTGAATAATTTGATAAGCCCAATGGAGGAAGGAATACATCGTATGTACCTCACACATATTCTTATAACACTTTCCCCTGTGTCACACCAAATCTGCAGCACTTATGATTAGTGTTATACTCTGATATTCACCTGTCATGAAGTCTTACTGTCTAACTGAAACCCTCTGCTTCCTCCTCAGATCTTTGATGTTGGAGAGAGTTTGATGGTGCCTGATGAGTTCACAGAAGAAGAGAAGAAAACAGGAATGTTGTGGCGACACCTTGTGGCCGGAGGAGGAGCTGGTGCTGTGTCACGAACCTGCACAGCACCACTGGACCGGCTTAAAGTACTCATGCAGGTAAAACACAGCACAACTGATGACTGAGGGAGTACTCTCATAGAGGGACAGTTTCATTAATCCATAACTTTTTACAGTGGAAACACTAAATAATGTGTACCAAACTGTGCTGAATTGAATTGACCTGCTGGCGGAAACACTGCATATGTTCTGTTCCTAGGTTCACTCCTCTAAGAGCAACAGCATGCAGATCACTGGAGGTTTTGTCCAGATGATCCGGGAGGGTGGTGTTAGGTCACTATGGCGAGGCAACGGCATTAATGTCATCAAAATCGCCCCTGAGTCTGCTATTAAGTTCATGGCCTACGAACAGGTACGCTCCAGTAAAGCTCTGACTCCAGTTACTGTCACATTTTGTGTTGCTGCCTAACAAAAAAAGCACATCCTGTCTGTTAGATAAAACGATTAATAGGAAGTAACCATGAGACGCTGGGCATCACAGAGAGACTTGTGGCGGGCTCTCTGGCCGGAGTCATCGCTCAGAGTAGCATCTATCCCATGGAGGTGAGACACCAGTGAACTCAGACAACAAAAAACATTTTTCAAGTAAGACATACAAGCTTAAAAGTAGTCTAAGTGGCTATAAGGATTGTATTAATTTTGTAAAGTTACGTAGCAGCTCATGACTCAGTATGTTTGTATGAAGAAATATCCGAGTGGATTCTTTTTGTCATGTGACTGACTGCCCATTTTAACTTTTAGCCTTGAACCCATCATGTGAAACTGTACTGTGACCTCTGATCTGGAGGAAATCAGATCTTCAGACTCACAGACCTGAGGTTCATGACACTCAACGTATTTTAATATAAAAGATAATGCACGGCATATATATGTTAGTCTGTGTTTGTTCAAGTATTTTCTCTTGGACGACAAAGTGGTGGTTTTCTGTCATTTGTTATAAGGCATGACATCACTTCCTGTCCCGTCAGGTGTTGAAGACACGGTTAGCGCTGAGGAAGACGGGCCAGTACTCTGGCATCTTGGATTGTGCCAAACAAATCTGTCAAAAAGAGGGCATAGCCGCTTTCTACAAGGGCTACGTGCCCAACATGCTGGGCATCATCCCGTATGCTGGCATCGACCTGGCTGTCTACGAGGTGTGTGCTAGCTGGACGGGGATAACTTGTCTTTTTGTGTATTGCTGTCTTAGTTGACTCTGACATGTTTCGTCTCCTCTTCTCTGTCAGACTCTAAAGAATTCCTGGCTGCAGCGCTTCGCCATAGACAGCCCTGATCCGGGAGTGTTTGTGCTCCTGGCTTGTGGCACCACTTCCAGCACGTGTGGCCAGCTGGCCAGCTACCCACTGGCGCTGGTCAGGACTCGGATGCAGGCACAAGGTCAGTCTTTGCAGAACTCTACTGCACTCTGCAGCTGCTGTCTAGTAGAAGCAGGGGTGGGTGATGTATCAGTAATACAATATGTATCATATGTTGTTCCAAGTGGGATGTATAAAGTGAATATATCACAAATATTAAGTATAAATTGTCACATCATTTTTTTCAGTCACTGGCATGAGACTTGCTGCAGCATTTCAAAATAAAAGTCCTGTAATTATATAAGTTATTATATAACAGTAGCTTCTTTACTTAACTTGACTGTAACTGTCATCAATAAGTTTAATATAGTCTACAGAAGTTTAGAGAAGATTTCAAAATATCAAGACATATATATAATGTGCCTAAATATTGCAATAATATTTATAGCCCATAATGCCCAGCCCTAATTAGAAGAATATAGTGTCCTGGGGATAGCATTTTTCTGTAGGCCAACCCGGAAGCTAACACCACCCTGTATACCTTGTCAAAGCTCTGTGATAAACAAATGTTTGTAATACTTGCACGTTTTGTTCAATAAGATAATCCTGACTAATGAATGCCACTTTCAGGATTTTTGAAGCCTAAATGCAATCGCCAGAAAAAAGATATAAACAAACTAAACAACGGTCACGTCACCACTGCTACAAGGCTGTAAAGCCATGTTCCCAGCTGGTTTGATGACGTTCTGTAGTCATTTGACCACTTTAAGCAACCGGCTCTTAAAGACACATAAGAGTTTCAGTGTTCATAGAACAAAATGTGAAAGTCTCTTCAGCTAGTGTTAACCACAGACCTGATTTCAGACACTAAACCAAAAACACATTCAAAAAACTAATTTGAGACAAGGAAACTGGAGGTGCTGAAATACTAACTCATTTCCAGGTTCCTGGGGTTCTCTGTAAAGGTATGATTATGAGCTTCAGGAGTACCCCAGTGGATTTATGAGCCATTAAGCGGACGTTTTTTTAGAATGATCGTACCTCATATAAGAGAACATTTTGTACTTTTGTTCTAAACTTCTCAGACTTTTTCTGGAGGGGAGCTTGTTTGTGTGAGTGTTGAAAGTTGCATCCTGTACACGCCTCTGTTTGCACAAACTAGTTTTTAAGGAATATTTCACCTGCAAAATGACCATTTGTTATCACTTACTCACCTCTTGTTACCTTGAGCTTGTGAAGAAAACTTTGAGGAGTAAAGAACATTCCTCATGTACTGAAGTCATTGGGGGCCACGTTGAAGAACAGCCAAACTATATCTAAACATCAGATTACAAAGTCTCACACATGTCATGTATTATAACCCAAGTCTCATTAATTCATTCATATGCTCAGTTTTTCCTAAACACATTCATTGTGACAAAAACTTTACAATATATAACATTTCCTCAGATGAGAAGCACACCCTGAGTGTGCCTAAGCATGCGTGTGTGTGTATGTGCTCCGCCTGCGCCAGCTTTAAACGCATGTGCGTTCCAGGCATGTTGCTGGTCTGTGCATGAAACTGTTTGTACTGACATGTTTTCAATTGGGGATTTTCTGTTACATGTACAGATTTGTATCTTAAAAAAAGGGAAATGCTGAAGAATTTGACATCATTAATACTGCATGTTTAACTAACATAAACATTGCTTTTTTTGCCCAGACCACATAATCAAACCATAAAGCTGATGTTATGTTTAAAAAAAAAAGGATGTGTTTGAGGTTTATGCGTCTGACAGTAAAATTAGGACATGCATCAGTTTCCTCTGTGTGGGTTCTCTGGTTGCCATGGTGACATTATTTCCATCATTAATGACGGCAGCAGCAAGTAGCCATGTAAGTTCACAGGAGCAGCTGCTGTTCTGTTCACCTGGAAACAATCGAGGTCATAACGATAACTGCTTGTATTGAAGTGTTTTATTGTGACTTTAAACTCTAGCTTGGATCAGATCAGACACCATTGTTGTGGTGTATGATGTTCATGGACTTATTCATATGTTTAGATTCACGTGTCTGGCACTCAAGAATTCAGCAAGCGAATAGCTCTGTGTGTGGTGTAGTGTTGGATGAGCCTTTCTGCCTCTGTGTTCCTTAGCTACCCTGGAAGGGGGCCCTCAGATGAACATGACAGCCCTGTTCAGGCACATCATCAGGACTGAGGGACCCAAGGGACTCTACCGAGGCCTGGCACCCAACTTCATGAAGGTGATTCCATCTGTCAGCATCAGCTACGTGGTCTACGAGTACCTCAAGATCGCTCTGGGGGTCCAGTCAAAGTGAGGAGGGAAATCAAGAGGCCAAAGGGTTGTTTTTGTTCTTCTTCTTTCTTTTGAGCTAAAGATTGACTGAGTTGGGCTCTAAGAAACAAGCAGCTGACATTCAACATATTGACATCAAATAATGAAATTCCAGGGTTTAAAGGATAACCATGAGATGATGTGAATGATGAGGAATGAGAGCTCGAAAGCAGAGAGGCTGATGAAGACTTTCTAGATGCAGGGAAACTTGACTGAAGTTGCTCTTATTCAAGTATGTCTATAGGCAATCCAGGAGTGCTTCAACACCCGTTGATCTTGGATTAGAAAGACAAAAGTTTACATTGAATTCATTGAGGTAGCTCACTGGGGGACCAGTAAAATGACAATGAATGAATCTTTATCTTGAAGGGCTTTGCTAATGCAGATCACAAATCCTCTCAACCTGATTCATGGTCTCGATTTGATACTGTGTTGGCTTTTAAGCTTTGTCTCTTGCTGTCTTGCCGCTGAAACAAAGCCAAAATGTTGCTGCTCAATGAAAAATATACAGTCACTGTATAGACTAACTAGGATCATTTAATTTATGTGTACAAATTCTGAAATCATACTGAAATCGAGACCATGAATTAGTAAAAGGGTTTCTTTTTCTCCATGATACCTCCTGCACTCCATAAATGTGGCAACTACAGGATAATAACTTTCATTTTGTTTCACTGCTTGTTCAGCTGCTTTAAAGACATTTGGTTTTATTCAGTCATTTGCTCAAAGAAGCGAGATGTGACCACAAGCAGAAGACAAGGAAGATGTCCCCTGATGATGGGAATCAACATCACTTTATGTTTAAAGGCATAGTTTTGATTTTTTAAAGCTGGGTTGTATGAAGTACTTATCCATATATATCCACTTATCAGTTTCGTACCTTCAGTACATGATGGTCAGCTTCCTTTTATTTGGAGACAGAAGCTCAGCAATGTAGTACTGCTGATGAGGTGGTCAGCAAAACCTTTTTAGTCTTTTAAAAAACACCTACCTAAAACAACCAGAATCAGTCAAAGAGGGTGTTATATTGAGAATATTTTTATTGCTTTGCCTTGCTGTCAGACAGTCCTTTCCTTTGGCACTACATTTTCTCAACTGTTGAACTTCTGTATTGAAACGCAAAAGTGAAACTGTGCTGCGCAATGTGTCTCATGGCAAGTCAGCTGTTTGGGTCAGACTTTCAACCATTTATGGAAAAGACAACAAATACAAGAAAATAAAAAATGAGGGATTATGACAGCAACAACGTGTGAAGACAAAAGAATACCTTAATGTACCAAAGTATACAGACGAACTTTGCAGTGAGAGACTGAGCGGGCCAACAGAGAGTGATGCATTTGAATATGATAGTTTTGCAGCTGGCGAAATGTATTGCCAACAGAAAGCGCTGTTGGACGGCTGCTAAGGTGGTGAAAATATTCCAATATAATGTGCACTTGATGCACTGATGTTGATTTTTTTTTTAAGTGATACATTTCTTTTTAGTTGGCTAAAATATATTTTGTTGCTGTCCCCATCTACAGCAGTATATTTCTTAACTTCCATGGTGGTACTTATGTGTGCTCTTCCAAACTGGAGGTTAACTGTTATCTACTGTAGTCTTGGGCAATATGAATATTTCACACCTTCCTTAAATTTCTCTAGGGTATAACCCGATGCTACTTAATTTCAGCTTGTAAGATTAACAAATACGCAATAGAAACCCACAAAATGTTAAGAAAAGGAACATTTGCACAGCTATTTCCTTGATTAAACAGAGAAATACAATAGTACAATTGAATTCAACTTTCTCTCTGTCACAGAAGACTGATGAGGCCTAATTGCCTTCATGAGTTCAAAAGAAAGACAAGCACCTGTATTTATTATGGTATTGAAAAACATACCTTCAGGATTTCTAAATACCCTAGTATACTGTAATACTGTGGTACCTCCCAAGTCTAATCTGCTGTATGCAATACACTGACTGTGGATAAATACCTCATACAACCCCACTTCAAATCATCTGAACTATTCCTTTAACAACACAGAGGCAGTATTATCAAGGGAAACTGAATATGGGCTGTCACAAATATCTGATCCCTAAACTTGTCAGATTACCAACGTCTTAAATTGACACAGCATATTCTGTCAGAGTCTATGACATGTATCAGTGCTTAAATATATCTTTTCAGAATTAACAGAGTACAGTTTGGAGGTTAGTGTCCCTCCTAAAACTGTGCACAGAGGTCTCTGTGCAATACACCTCCTTAATTTCTGTAGTGTTCAGTATATCAGTTTTCATGCGTTCACCTTTAAACCAGTTTTCCCTCTCTGCAGATCTGACACGAGTCACCAGGAAAATGTAACTGTATTATCTGGATCTCACATTTTCCATTCTTGTTCGATGTCAATAAGTATTCCTTTAAGTCACATGGCAGGACATCGGAGCAGAGGCGGCACTCTCAGCCTGACTGATGCCTGTGTCACATGAGACACAGATTCCCATGAGTGCCTCTCTTACTTAAATGCACTTAAACACTAGAAGAGGTGGATTCTGTGGAGCGTCGAATGCACTTTAAGGTACTCTGCTTTAATTCCTGTTTTTTTTTTTTTTGTTGTTGTTTTTTATTTTATTTTATTGACGTATTTATGTATTTATTTTACAAAAGAGGATTCATGACTGAATATGTTATCCATTGGTTATGCTGAATATATAATATTAGGTGTCTTTTAATTTCAGAGTCATCTGTGGTCTTAGTGAATAACTGAGGCAAAGAACTGGTTTGTTTTGAGTGATAGACACAACTAATATGGTTTAAAATTCAAAAAGCCTCAAATATATGGAAGCCCAAAGTGGCCAGTACTAAATGAAACAATCATATGAGTAAACTGTCAAATATTTAAATGAACCAACATTTTGTGAAATAATTGAAGAAATTATTAAAACACAACTCATTATCATGAAATGTTTTGTCATCATTTTTATTTTAGACATTTAAAAAATGCCAATTTTCACAGGTGTGTTTTTACTGTAGTGTTAGGTAACTGTTTTTACTTTCCTGTGTTTGTTTACAGCAGCAGCTCTAGAGGAAGAATAGAGGATGTGATTGGCTGAACGGTGAGAAGGGGGTGGTTCCATATTGATAAAAAAAATAAATAATAATTTTAATTATGTTTCATAATAACAAGTTGAGATTTTAATAAATCTTTCTATCTTTTCATTCATATATATTTGACGAATTTATTCATATTAGTATTTATTTTATTCTCATTTATTTATGGTTGAATTCTTTGGGTTCCCATACAAGATTCCTCTAATGTCATTGTCTTATTTCTCATCAGCAGCAGTTTGTTATGTGATAAACAGGGAGCTAACACTATTGTTATAATTTTATTATTTTTTGTTTGTCAATATAATGATGAAGATTAGAAAAAAGACTTCAAAATCTTGATTCTACATTGATTTGACAAACGAAAAATACAATTTTAGAAAACTTTTTTTACTTTTGAAATGGAAAACTGATATGATAAGTGTTACACGGACCCCCCTGCTGTGAAATCACAGTGTCCCTATTAAAGAGATGACAGGTTTGAAGGCAGATGTCTCAGGCCATCCCTCTGCTTTGCTCCTGTTCTGGCACAAGTCTGTGTGTGACACCTCACTTTGATATCACAGATTCACATTCAGACAACTTTATTTATCCCAGAGGGCCAATTCAGGTTTACAATCTACCTGGGATAAATTAAATACTTGCTTAATATATTAATATGTATGGCACTGTCAGCCATGTGAAGAAAAATAAAACATTTTGTTATGTCATTTTGATAGTAGTCATTTGAAGATACTACTGTCAACATTTAAAACATAAAAGACAAAGTATATTTGAAAATGAAATCTCTAAAGATGGTGTTTTGGGGGGTTTGAGTAAAGTACTTGAATATGATTTAAAAAGGATGAAAAACTAGGGATGGAAAGAGGGCGACAAGCAGCTTAACAAGAAACCAAAAATTTGTAAGAAATTTGTGAAACATTATGAGAAAATAACTTCACAAATTAACAACAAAAAAAGGAAAAAAGATAATGACCTCAAAAGGGACTAAAAATGTCTTTCTGTAATAAAATGTTAAATACCTAACGGAATTAGAAATAACATTTTCTCCTTGTTTTTTTTAATCATATCAATTCTCTGTACTAAATGCAAAGTGGGCAAACTCTTCAATGATTATTTTGTAAAAAGGAATAATACCTTGTTGCTTCAGGGATTTCACCACATATATCCTGTACTCGACATGGAAGGACGTTCAGAGTGGATCCAAAGATCCACACAGGTCTCAGTTTAAATACTACCAGAACTAACTCTGAGGGAGACCGTCAGGATTGAAGTGTACCTGCTATATACGGGTCCCCAAGTACTAAAATGACAACAGCAAAGATTGACTCCCCCACCTGTAATTTACAGTAAAGGTACAAGGAGGAAGAATGAAGAAGAAATAAAGCCTCCTGCTGATCTTTCTTCAGTATCTTGCAAATGTTATATGATGATGAAAATGTTTAAAACCCAACATCTGAGTCAGGCCCTTTGGAGGCCTTTGCTCTGGTGACTCAGTAGGCAGAAAGCCAAAACCAACAAGCAGCCAACTCATGTGACAGGCAGCGTTCACAACAAAGGTACAGTAACGGCACCAGCAGACACTCAGGTGGAAGTGAAAGTGTGGAAGTTATTTACTAAAATGCAAAAATAGTGAAACTGTAAGGTCGCAGAGTGTAAAAGTCATCTGGTACTTTAACTGATGAAGCAGTAAGATCAGACAGTGATGGAGAACTTCCTAAAATACTTCCCATTTTGTATGTGCGGATGTATTTGCATAATACTTAATAATCACGAGGTAACTAAATGTAACTACATGTATTACGTGACTCACAGGTCATCCTCTTGGTGAAAATGGCACCACACTGCTTTCACAAGCAAGCAGTGGTGTACTGTGACCACGTATTTTTACTTTTTTTAACAGTATTTTCATATTTTTCAGAGTATCTGCACTTAGAATTTTATATTTTTGTCGAATTAAACCTTTACTCTTCCTCTCAACATCTTAGTTACTAAAAAAGGGAGGAATAAAGGAATGGGAGGGAAGGGAAATATAGTTTTTTTTTTCTTTAAATTGAAAATGAATAAAATTAAATTAAAAAAGAAGACATTGTTTCTCATCATGCGAAATGTATGCTCCATTTTTTAGGTGGTGTACATGTTCAGAAGACAAACTCCTAATCCTCAGAATTCTGACTGTTTGCTTAAGAAAACCCTCAGCATTTACTTGTATGCTATTTTTACTTTCAATACTTACATATTTTTGACTTTCGATACTTAAGTATAGTATATAAGGCTTTTACTAAAATAATATTCTTATAGGAGATTTTAATTTTTTTAAGTCATTTTCTGGAAAGAAAGCTGTACTTTTTGCTCAAGCATGGCTTGCAGGTACTTCATCCACCACTGGTTACCACTGGTTTATATTTACTACCAACTGTAAATGCTGGTGTGCAATTTGGAGACGGTCCCTAAGCAACTCAATATTGCAAGAAACCATAGAAGAAGAAGTAGGCTCGGGTTTGTCCTGTAAAGCGCAGAGTACGTTATTAAACTACATTTAGATAAAAGCTCCATAATAAAGTGTGGGTGCTGTCAGCTGATGAGACGCTGACTCAGCACAGCCTGTCCTCGGTCCTGCAGCCTCTCCGGTCTCGTGGCTCGCTGCTGACCGACAGGAAGTTGTCCTCGCGTCGGTTTGCAGGAGTTATTTCCAACATGTTGGTCCGCCTGTGTCAACCTGCAGCTGCATAAAGACTCCTTTCACTGCGGTGTATCCGGTTCTATCTGACTTTTTACCACAGTCAGGATCCTGTCCGGGTCCGCGAGCTGCTGTCACGAGGTGTTCAGGACGCTCACTCACTTCCTACAAACTGCCAGCGCTCGTGCAGCTGCTGTAACTGACAGAGAGAAGTCGGAGGTGTCTGTCTTTGTCCCCGAGAGTCAGAATGCTGTCTGTGGAGCAGCTGAGACAGAGTCTGGACGCCGCGGGACAGGCTCACATCCTGCACTTCTGGCAGGAGCTGTGTGAGGCTGAGAGGGACTCCTTCCTCCAGGAGCTGTCTCAGCTGGACCTGCAGGGGCTGAAGGAGCACTGTGAGGGGGCAGCCAGGGCCGCAGCCTCCCCGCCGGACAGCCTGGACCAGCACATAGAGCCTGTCCCCCCTGAGGCCATCGGCAGCGTGAGGAGAAGTGACAAAAAGTCCCTGCAAGAGTGGGAAAATGAAGGTGAATGTTTTTGCAGGGCTTTGAAACCCGAGCAAACTGTTTGATTTCTTTCTGAAACATACAGTCGACAGTAGAAGGAAGCCTGTGAGCAACTTAACCTTTAGGGACCGTTTGGCACATTTTACGTGTTTTTCATTCTTCTTTTAAAAAAAAAGGGGGAAAAAAAGGCTGTGTTCATGCATACAGCATACATTTAGGCAAGATTGTGTATTTTTGTTTAATCTTAAATTTTCCAGCTCAGCTCCTACTGTAAGTGTAAAATACACTGTGGAAACTAAATTTCAACACCCAGACTGTTAAATGCAAAAATTGCACCATTGAAACCCATTCAAACAGACATTTTTTATCCCACAGCCATCAAAGCATAAAAACACATTGTATTATTTCTGGGTGTCATTCTGTGCTTTTTGGAATTTGTCATTTTTACTATTTTCCACCTCATTTTTTTTGCAGTGCACCCTAAGGGGTCAAAGGTCACAGACATTTATTATTGTTTTTTTTTAGCTTTGTCCCTTACATAAAGAGCTTTCTCAAGATTCTCTGAAATAAATCTGAAGAATTTGCAAATCATTACATTTGGTTTTTATTTACATTTTACACAGCGTCCCAACTGGAATTAGAGTTGAACTTATTGTTTTTCAAAATTAAGATTCACATAAAGCATATGTTTAATTTATGAGATTTAAAGCAATGCAAAATTCATTCATTTCCCCCAAGGATCCTTGAAACTAGCTTGAGATGAACCCATTCATCCTGAAATCCTTCAAAGACTGTTCTGGCTGTCTCTATTTGTTATCAGCATTGTTGCATGGTCTTCAGATCAATCTAGGTTTAAATATACAGCATTGCATAATGACAACTTGTGCAACACATACAGACACAATGTTCCTATGATGGATTATCTCACTCTTTTTCTGGCATTATTTGTATTAAGCTTTTTTAACACATAAACACAAACAGCTGCAAACAACACAGACTACACACAGTGGCCTCAAGAACTAAACATTCAAGTACATCTAAAGTACATCACTAGTATGGAGGCAGCTGTGGATTAGGAGGTACAGCAGGTCGTACACCAGAGGGGAGATCATTTCTCATCCACTGTGCATGTCAAAGTATCCTTGAGCCTGTGAGCTGACAGGCTGCATATTGCTCCTCAGAGCTGATCAGAGCCAAAGAGTTTGGTGATATTTCTCTGTGCACTCAACCCTACGAGAGACAAATTTTCCTTGCAAGTAAAAATATTCCTGTTATTTCATCTGTGAGATTGAAATCATTGAAATCATAGATGATCAGGCCACAGTGACATCAGCGTTGCAGTGTAAAGGAGCAAAGAAGGAACAAACAAGGAGTTTTGAGTCTTTCAGAGTGGCCGGGAAATCTGGAAAAACGACTATGCCATGCTTTCCAAAATAATTTTTTTTAAAAAAGGACAGTATCTGCACACTCCCAAACCTTCATTAGACTGACGATGTTTGTCTCTTTAATGTGGTGGACACAAGGTAAATCTAAGGCGTCACGAGAAGAAAAAAACATTTCTGCTATAGAATCTTTTCCCCTATTTTTCTCAAATGTCTGCTTTTCCTTGTGAAATACAAGCAATTTACCTCTTCATAACTCTAAGGGGGAAATGTAATTTTTTGGAGGGGTTGAACTTGGCTCATATGATATTAGGGGTCATGAGTAAGGTCACAAGCCAAAAAGATTTGGAAACACCAGTCTAAAAAACTCACTGGTGATCTCTGTAACTGCTGAATAACTCTTCCACAGCTCTATGAAAGTATGTTAAAGGTTAAATACCATCTTGTAAATCTTTATTAAAGTATACACAAAAAATAATATGTGGTGTCTGAGCCAGCATTTGTAAAGTGTAAAGGCCTCTCACTTCCATGCTGCTGCTGCTCATGTCACAACTTTGTCTCAACAGGATTGTTGCAAATCTCAGGAGCCCGAGTTGGAGTCCTGCTGTTGGCTGGTGGTCAGGGGACCCGTCTTGGTGTTGCGTACCCCAAAGGCATGTATAACGTCGGGCTACCAAGCGGAAAAACCTTGTATCAAATCCAGGCGGAGCGCATTCACAAAATCCAGGAGCTGGCTGACAGAAAATATGGCACAAAATGCATCGTTCCATGGTAAGACTGATAAATCTGCCTCCACACACGATCATGTGTAAGCTTTTGCTGACACAAGGTCCATTTTAACCCTTTAAAGTTCTCAGCAGGAAAAAATAAATAAATAAAAATAAAATTAAAATGTGCATTTTTTTATGTCCTTTATGCTATAATACTAAGAAACAATGTTTTTATTTTTTTTTAACATACCCCATCATTTTTTAAATATAGGCCTCTATCAAATGGTTGAGATGGCTGTTCGTGGTAATGGTAAAACAGAGAGAAAAAACAAAGCAAAATTACAATTCATTTACTGTTATAATGCTTGAAAATGTTATTACACCAACACATATTCATTCATGACGATGGAATTTCTAGTATTACCAGCACTAATATTATTTCTACACATATTTACCATTGCAGGACTTTGAAAATGTCTCAGATCTGGTGAAAAAATCACCAAATATATAATGGACTAATATTAAAGATATGGTATTTACAACATGAATATTCATATTTTTTTTATTTCATAAAAAATGCCAATTTTTTTGTCTTCACATCACTACTTTTACCATAAAAGGCCACCCCAACCATTTGGTAAAACATGGTTTTAGACGGTCAAAAAAAATCAATACTTACAATTTTTTTCACCGTAGATGTAATGGACAAAACTAAATGTTTCATAAAATTTCACAAAAGCGAATGATCAGAAGTTCATGTATATCTTAGCAAATAGTCAATATTAATTATCTTAACTTTACTACCTTTACCACAGAAGGCCAAATCCATTTGGTAGAGCATTATTTTTTTTTTAAAAAAAAGACCCTTTTTCATTTTTATTCAAAAAGTATCAAGTTACATAAATCTGTTCATTGAGATCTCTGAAACTATAATATGTTCAATAAATATTTCTAGCTTTGAAAATTCCACCACACAGAGCGCTCATGTCTGATGTGATTTTTATCATTCCTAACTTCCTGTAGGAGGCGAGCTGAAAAGGCAGACTGTTTAACGACACAGCGACATCTAGTGGATTTTTTAAACATAATAAACCTAAACCGAACAGTAGAGGTGGCCCAAACAGTTCAGTTCAACACAGTTTTTATTACAATATGGTGACTCAGAATGTGCTCTACCAAACAAGTGAGCAGGACGTCAAAGGGTTAAAGAAAGATTTGTCTTGTCTGTACTTTTGCGACTCTTCAGGTACATAATGACCAGTGAATTCACTCTGGCTCCCACTGAGAAGTTCTTCAAGGAGAACAACTACTTTGGTCTGGAGCCGTCAGACATTGTTTTGTTTGAGCAGAGGATGATCCCAGCAGTGACCTTTGATGGAAAGGTCATCCTGCAGGACAAAGGGAAGATAGCGATGGCTCCAGGTCAGTGTACATCAGCTCCTTCACAAGAATCCAGAGTCAGAAATCAGTGAAATCACGCGGCTGTGTTTGGTAGTTTCTGCTGTGTTTTCAGGACAGTTTGAGGTCATGTGTCATGTTTTAAAAGCTCTCCACTCTGTGTCAGATGGGAACGGTGGTCTGTACCAGGCGCTGGTGGACAACAAGGTGCTGGAGGACATGAGGAAGAGGGGAGTGGAGTTCCTGCATGTGTACTGTGTCGACAACATCCTGGTCAAAATGGCCGACCCGGTGTTCATCGGGTTCTGTGTTAGCAAAGGGGCCGATTGCGGAGCCAAGGTAGAGTTATATCATACAGCAGATGGCGTATTACATATTTGTTTTTATTTTTTTTTTATTAAAGTCCATTAAAAGAATAGCTGAAAAAGTGTGAGTGCAGCCACAGCGCACCACTGGTGAGCTCACGCTGCCATGGCAACCAAAGTTCAACCTGTGTGATCTTTGCGTGCAGAGCTGCACTGTGTGTGCTGAACACAGCAGCAGGTCCAGCTCAGACCAAGCTTGGTCAAACAAACCCTGGACAAACCCAATACGTCAGTGTGCTGGAAAAGGACTGCGATTGATTGTTGCACCTCAGATCCAGGAGGAACAATTCACATCTCTTCTAATGAGAAAACGTATAAACTAGAATTACTGCCCAGCAGTTATTTGACTGTAATTACACTTACAGTCTACATCAGGGATTTCAAATCGTGCGCACAATCAATTACTGGTCAAATTAATGACTGATTAATCGTTATTTGAAAAAAAAAAACAAAGCTCACAGCGACATGTTGCATATACTGTGAAAGAATTGCACAGAATTAATTAATTGATTAAATTTCACATTTGATTATTCTTACCAACTGATTAATCAATTGTCAATCGTTATCATCCCTAGTCTGCATTATGATGCCACAGTGAAGTTGACCTTTCACCTTTTCGATATAAAAGCTTATCACTTCACCATCATATCCTGTTGGACATCTGTGACAAATTTTGTCATAATTTCTGTATGAATTCATGAGTTATGGCCAAAACATGTTTTATGAGGTCACAGTGACCTTGACCTTTGACCATCAAATTCTTCTCAGTTCTGTGCTGAGTCCAAGTTGATGTGTGTGCCAGAGTTAAAGAAGTTCCCTCGAGGTGTTCTTGAGATACTGCGTTCACAAGAATGCGACAGACAAGGTTATAGTAACCGTGAATTTTGACTTTTGACTACCAAAATCTAACTAGTTCACTACTGAGTCCACTATTGAGTCCAAGATTTAAAAATCCCTCCTATAGGTAAAGTAGAAAGCTCAGACATCCAGGGGGCGCTGCTGCGTCAGGTTGAAAAAAGCAAGTTGTGGTGGTTTGGACCTAATCAGGATGCCTCCTGGGCATCTTCTTGTGGAGGTTATCCGGGTACATCCAACTTGTAGAAGACCTTGGGGATAGACCCAGAACTTTCTAGTGAGAATATATATATCTAACCTGGCTTCAGAGCACCTTGGGATCGTCCAGATTGAGCTGGAAGACATTGCCAATGGAAGGGGACGTCTGCCCTACCTCACTAAGTCTGCTGCCACTGTGCCCTGGCCCCAGATTAGCAACAGAGAATGGATGGATGGCACTCAAAAGCCATCTTTTTAAGTATTTAATCCTTTTTGTAACAATAAAGGGTAGAATGAAATTAAAAAAATACATACCTGGGATGAAAGCAGTCAAAATGGTCCTGTTTCATATCTATCTCTGTCCTGTGTCAGGTGGTGCAGAAGGCCTACCCTGCTGAGCCAGTGGGCGTGGTTTGCAGGGTGCGAGGTGTCTCTCAGGTGGTGGAGTACAGCGAGATCCAGCCAGAGACTGCCGAGCTCCGAGGACCTGAAGGGGAGTTGGTGTACAGTGCTGGAAACATCTGCAATCACTTCTTTACCAGGGCTTTTCTGCAGGATGTAGCACAGTAAGAGGCTTTACTGTCACATGTGTAGGATTCCTCTGACAGCTCAGTTATGGGAAACACAGCAAGTGAAATCAGTGTGAAAAAATCTACAGACTAGAGGGTGAACGGCAGTTTATGGAAGAACATAGAAGACATACTGACTAACGCAGTTCAGCAGGAAACGCCATATCAGGATATTAGGCTCATGTTTTCTCATTTCTCATTTGCTGTAACACAACATTTTGTGCATATGCACTTGTCACCTTTCAAAGTTGAAACTGTTAACAATCAATTGCCCTTTTACAAATACAAGAACTTTCATTGATAGCCCAGTTTCTGACTTCCCGATGGATGTCACATATTCACTCCCTCTTAGCAGTTAAAAGCTCCACTATGTCCACCAGCGAGTCTCTAAAGCTTCTTTTCCACTATACAACAACCCGCTAACATCTGGCTTTTTAATGGAATGGGAGAGGTTATAATTGGCATTCACACCTGAAAATGACTCTGCAGAAGTCGCAGGTTTTTATTACCTCTGATTCCGATCGGCATTAATCGAAAAACAACACATGGGTGAAGATGCTAATTTTAGCCCCTTAACCAGCAAGATGGAATTACGCATCAACATAAGTCACCATCAGTCTCCATACAAAGCAGTGCTCAAACATCGATTCAAATGATACCGCACAAGTTTGACAAAGAGACTAAAAAAGGATTAGATTAAAAAGAAAGACAGAAGAAACCACCTTAAAGTTTTCACAGGCTTTCATGCTGCTTTCTACTGCTTTCCTGTTCTCTGGCCTGTTTGTGAGGAACAGACTCACACAGATGCTTACACAAAAGAGTCTAAAGCTTATTTTTAGCAGTTTTATCCGTGTTAAAATCCTGCATACACACACTCAATTTGGTGGAAAGGGGGTATAACTGTGTCTAAGAAGGTTAATTTCATTTTATTTAATTTCATGTTTATTTAAAATGGACACAGCATATTAGTACATTAACATTACATTACATTAGTACGTTAACATTAGTATTAGTGTTAGTAACTTTAGTATAAAATACAAATGTAGAGATGTAAATTGGCAGGACTGCTAATAAACCCTATATAATCTTTATTTGCATATTATTATGAAAAAAATATTTCCTATTATTTTTTCATGTGGTAGGACTTTTAAAGACCAACTGAAACAACATGTTGCTCTCAAGAAAGTGCCCCATGTGGACATGTGTGGGAATCCAGTCAAACCAACGAAACCCAATGGCATAAAGATGGAGAAATTTGTTTTTGATGTCTTTCCGTTCTCAAGGTATTGTTGATTGTTATATTGCGTCTTCCTTCACTATTGACATCTGTTGTTTTACTCGATTTAAAATGACACAACTCATGTCTCCACAGCTAATTAAGACATGTTCTGTGTGTCTTTGGAAGAAAATTTGTTGTCTTTGAGGTTGTAAGGGAGGATGAGTTTTCACCACTGAAAAACGCAGATGGAGCAGCCACAGACAGCCCGACCACGGCGAGGAACTCTTTGCTGGCTCAACACTGCCGCTGGGTGTCGGCTGCAGGAGCAACGCTGGTGGACGAACATGGGAATACCCTCCCACCTACAGCCAGGTCAGAGAAAAATACTGTAATTACACTCTGCAGCAACAGATACTTTCAGAACTCTGTCACATTTAATGGCAGACATTTGAACTTGTCTTAGCAGGAAAGTACAGGTGGAATCACTAACATTAATAGTGGCTATATATTTATTATGATAAATAATCTGCGAGGATTACAGTACCCTTTATCCTTAGACCTTTATAGAAATGTTCATCTGATTTGTTCCCAAATGCTACAAAATAATTTCTCATCAAATTATTATATAAAAAAGTCATTTTTGAGTCATTGTAAGTCAACAGGTAAAGAAGAAAATGGTTGCCAATTTCATGCTAAATATAAAGCTGGAGCCAGCTGGCGATTAGATTAATGCAGACACTAGAAACTAGCTAGCCTGACTCTGGTCATAGTTTCTTTGTAAGAGTAATAAACCCCAACACCACTTTTTTCAGTTGAAAAGTAACACATGTGGGAATTTATTAGTGTCTATTGATTCAGGTCCAACTCTTGCAATTTGAGTGCAAAGTAATAAAGTTGTACTTATTTTGTATAAATATGCATAGTGACTGGGGGGCAGGGAGGTGCTGTGGACCTAGAGGCTGCACGATTTGGTCTTAGGCCCCCTCTCTGCCCTGCCCATTTTTTAAAATACTTTATTCATATTCCTGGGAGGAGGCACTCAAGCCAAAAGTGGGTGATTTAGTTATCCTACCATTACCTCCAAACTTTGCTAATTTAAGGTATATTCTGCAGGGTTTTCCTAAAAAACATTCTATAGACTTGAAGTAATCCCTCTCAGTTTTCACTTCTGACCCACACTAATACCCCTCTTCCACCAACATGGAACTTGTTTCGTTCCTGCACTAAATTTGAACCATTCAGAATTTCGGCCCAAAACCCCGCCCCAAAAAAACAAACTGAATCAGAACCAGAAAGATTGGTTCTCAGCTGGAAACGAAAAATAGCAATTTATCTCTTGCCCTCAAGTGAGAACCATGTCAAGTGAGAAATCCACAGAAAAAATGGCAGTGCTCTCATTAATAGATGGTCTATGCTTGTTTTTGGGGTAAAAAAAGAATCTATTAACAGATTAAAAGTTTGCAGGTAAACAGCATAATTGCAATTTTGCTTCTACAGTTTGTTTCGATTGTGCATCGTACAGCTCCTGCAGTTGATGACACATCCTTGATTGAATGGTTCCATTCAAAACTTTTGGAAACATGGACTAGTTCTGCAGATAGCACCAAGGTTCCAATAATCCTGAACTGAGGGACTCTGCCCTCTGCCCTTTTTGATGTTCTTCTTATGTTGGTGTGTTGGGAATGATCTTGGGCACAGTGCTCAGGTGAAGTCAGGACTTTATAAAAAGGTTGTGACCAGGCACCAGACCATACACTGCTAACATTCAAGAGGAAGCTTCCAAAATAACTAGGTGAAAAACAGAGTGCGGAAATTTTGTTCCAAAATTAGAGAGAATCTGGGGTTGGCTTTCACGATTGCTGGTGATGCTGCTTACAAACAGATTCTATACAGGCTACTTGTGTTTGTTTACTCTGCACACAAACAGAAATGTAAAAATGACGAGCTGTGGTTTCACGGGGAGTTTTGTGCTAAAAGTGTTTCATGGCAGGGCACAGTGACCTCCTTGAGTTGGCAGTGATGTTAAGACTCCTGGAACTCACTGTGCTGAGTCAAGATTGTTCCTGTTCATGTCAGCCTTAAAGAGATCCCAAACTGACAACAATGCAAACACTGTAAGAAGTGATTCCAAAATGTTCATTCTGTGAAAAAACATTGTGAAAGTAAGCCCCAGCTAATAACAAAATCTGTTTTGTTGGACAAGTATGTGAACACATAACAAGGAATGTGTCTCTTTTATGACAAAAGACAACAGATCAGGTCAGATCAGATGAAGTCATACTAAAATATGTCCGCAAAAAAGTGGTAGTATACTGTGTCATAATAATGCAAAAAGTCATAGTATATATTTCATAAAAATCTGAAAAAAAAGTTGCAGTGTAGTATGTCAACAAATAAAATTAATTGTCATAGTATAGTATTGTAAAAATGCAACAAAAAAGTCATAGTATAGTATAAAAATGCAAAAAATGCTTATTTTATTATGTCATAAAGATTAGGGGGAAAAAGGCATAGTGAAGTATGTCTTAACAAATTAAGGTCATAGTATAGTATCTCAAAAATGCAAGTCATTGTATTATTTATCCTAGGTCATTAAATGCAAAAAACCATAATATTATAGTATAAAAAATCCAAAAAAGCCACATTAAGAATGTCAGCTAAGATAAGATAAAAGTTTATTGTCGTTTTTCACAGAAATTTGTTTCGTATCCACAAGCTCTAAACAATCAACAGAACTGCATAAAAACAAAACACATTAAAAAACACGTGTTAGGTCACCTTCCAACAATCATCAAAAAGACTCGACAAAAAGCAACCAAATGTGACAAGCACATCCAAATAATACATTCTACATTCAGAGAAACCCAGTCACAGTCTGTGACATGAAGGTAATAGTAAATGTAAAGGATAGACAGGACTATTATGTACACAAGTATGTGGGAAAATATGTGTATAAATATATATATAGCCTACAAAGCAGCAAATGTCACATCAAGTGGGTTTCTTACAAATTCACAGTCTTTTCAGTATGAAATTCCCTCTGTGGAGAGGAGAGATTACCACGGGGTCCGATAACTCTTGAATGTGCACATGGATTTATGAGTGTTGCATTTAGATAGATTGGAAATAATCTGAACCTAACCTTAAAATCTGAAAACTGTTTGGGTTTTTTTTTCCTCACAGTGTATCAGCAGGGGGCGCTCCTCCAGCACAGTGTGAGATCTCACCATTGGTCTCCTACTTTGGAGAGGTAAGGTCATGAAAATGCTCACAGATCCATTTAAAATGTTAATAGAGAAAAGATTCACTTTATACACTTAGGCCAAATCTAGTTGTTGGGTTGCAGTTACATGTTGTCCCTTGAGTAACTTTTTTTAAAAAAATTTTAGCTTGCGTATGCACACAGCTTTTGAAATGAGAATGATCCCTTCCTGATGGACTAAACACAGTGGTGTAAATGAACATCCCTCTCTCTTCCTCTGTCAGGGCCTGGAGCAGCTGCTGAAGGGGAGGATGCTGCCAACTCCCTTCATTCTGGACGGAAAAAGGGCCAAAGAGCTTCAGGCTCAGTAACGTTACTCTGAGTGATGGAGAGATGTGAGACGGCAGCAGATGGTCCACCACAGAGGAGTACAGAATGGAGAGGGCCGCCCTCAATGGATGTGTTTGGGCAGTTTCAGCCCAAGAATGCATATTTTTTAAATGAATTTTTGAATTTTACATGAAAATAATCATCAAACTGTCAATCCTGTAAAATGTCTCTTTGTTCAGGAAGAGCTGCAACTTTAAAATGGATAAGGAAGGGATTACTAATGAGTTTTTGAAATTAGTTTGAGCTTTGTTTTGTTTTATATGTAATCAAAAATATAATCCTAATACCTCAACCAGTGTCCTATTCCATTCTTTCTGATTTATTTTTTATTCATTTTTTTGTAAAACCACTCTACCCAAGTTTGTTATTAACTTCTTCAAAACGCAAGGAAAACATGTCTTCATATGTCATCAAATAGTATAGTCATACTATGTTGTTTCATAAAAATCAGAAAAAAATCAGAAAAACATAACAGTATAGTGTTTTCAAAATGAAAAAAAAAATCATAGTATGCCATGTCTTGAAAATAAAAAAGGAAGTAGTATAGTATGTCATTAAAACTGCAAAAAGTCCTAGTATAATGTGTCATAAAAATCAGAAAAAGTTACTTTGCTGTGACTCTTAAATGACAAAAGGGTCTTAGAAATGAAAAAAACAAAAGCTATGGTGTATTATGTCGGCCACAATAGCTTAAGAAAGTAATATCGTATAATAATGTCGTCCATAACATCATAAAAAAAAGTCAGAATATAGTAAGTCGCTCAAAATAGCATAAGACACTTGTACTATAGCATGTCATCCAAAACAACATGACATAATCATAGTATAGTACGTCATCCAAAGTGTAATAAAAAAACAGCATGCTTTATTATGTCATCAAAAATAGCACAAAAAGACATGATAAAAATATGTTGTCCAAAAAAACATGACGTAGTCGTAGTAAATTATGTTATCAAAAATAGCATCAAAGAGGCATACTATACTATGTTGTCAAAAATACCATAAAATGGTCATATTATAGTATGTCATCCAAAATGACATAAAAAAGTCATATTGTAGTATGTTGTCCAAAATAGCACAAAAAAGATATAGTACAGTATGTTTTCCAAAATACCATGAAAGATGCAAACTATATTAGTTCATAAAAAAGATACCACAAAAAAGTCATGTCATAGTATGTCATCCAAAATAACATAAAACTGACATACTATAGTATATCCTCCAAAATAGCATAAAAAACTTATACGATACTATGTTGTCTAAAATGTCATAAAAATGTCATGGTAAAGTATGTTATCCAAAATTGCATTAAAAAAATCATACAATCATATGTCATCCAAATTACCATTAAAATGTCATTCAATATTATGTCATCCAAAATAACAAGAAAATGTCATACTATCATATGTCATCCGAAAATATCATAAAAATGTTATGGTTTTATGCTGAGGAGCTCTAGCAAAAAGGATGGAATTATCTGGCAGAGCCGTGGAGTGAAGACCACGCTTAAATGGTGGAGTAGATATAGATGATTGAGGCCAGGTATGCCTCCCTGCCAACTGAAGAGAGTGTGCCAGCCAGGCCTCCTGCCACACACACACTGCAGGAAGATGTACAGGACAGGAAAGGGAATGGAAAGAGAAAACACAAGAAAAGACAAAAGCCCAAACAGAAAAAACCCAAACCATAACTTAAATTACCATCAAATAGTAACAGTGTTGTATGTCTTCAAAAATGGCATAAAACAGTCAAACTATACTATGTTGTCCGATATAGCATTAAAATGTCAAAAGATAGTATGTTGTCCAAACTAGCATAAAAATGTAATACAATAGTGCATCGTCCGAAATACCATAAAATGTCATACTATAGTATGATGCCCCAAATAACTTGAAAATGTCATACTATAGTATTTCCTCCCAAATTAAATAAAAAGGTCGTACTACAGTATGTCGTCCCGTATAACAAGAAAAAGCCATACTATTGGAATGTCATCCTAAAAAGCATAAAAAAGTTATACTATACTTCAAAATAACATAAAAATTTCATACTATAGTATGTCATCCAAAACAACATAAAAATGTCAAAAGATAGTATGTTGTCCAAAAAAGCATGAAATATGTCGTACTATAATATGACAACCAAAATGCTTAAAAAAGTCATACTAATATATGTCGTTTAAATAACATCAATAAAGTCATACTACAGCGTGTTTTCCAAAATGGCATTAGATCTGTCATAATATAGTATGTCATCCCAAAAGGCATAAAAAAGTTATACTATACCATGCCATCCAAAATGTTGTAAAAAAGTCATATTATAGTATGTTGTCCAACATGGCATAAAAAGTCTTATTGTAGCATGTCTTCATAATTAGCAACACAAATCAAACTATAGTATGTCCTCCAAAATAACACTAAAATGTCATGGTATAGTATATCTTCCAAAAGTCTTAGGACTATATGAAATAGAAATGGAAAGAAAATCAGAGTATCATATGTCATAAAAATAAAAAATAAAAAGTAAAATATGTCACAAAATTGCAAAATAAATAAATAAATAAATATGGAAAAAAAACATACTATAGTATGTCTTTTTTTTTTTTAAATGTGATAGTATAGTATGTCATGAAAAAAAGCAAAAAAAAATCATAGTGGTATATGTCATCAAAATCAGAGAAAAAGGTCATAGCATATTTTGTCATAAAAATCAGAAAAAAGTCAGAAATCAGAAAAGAACCAGAATGTCTTAACAAGAAAAAGGTCACTGTGTAGTATGTCATAAATATCAGATAAAACTTATCATATGTCTTCATAATGCAATAAATAAGTCATAGTATAGTATTTCATAAAAATGCAAAAGAAAAGGAAGTATAGCATGTCATTAAAATGTAAAAAGTAATAGTATTATACGTCATAAAAATCAGAAAAGTTTCACTGCAGTATGTCTTAACAAATGAAAAGCGAGTCATCGTACAGTATCTTGAAAATGCAAAAAGCTCATTGTATGGTATGACATAAAAATGCAAAAAAAAAAAACAAAAAAGAGTACAGTGTCTTAAAAATACAAAAAGACATAGTAAGGTATATCATTAAAAAGAAAAACTCATAGCACGTTATGTAAAAAAAAATCAAATAAATAAATAAATAATCATTTTGTAGTATGTCAAAAAAAAACCTCATCGTATACTGTCATAAAAATACCAAAACAAAGTTAAACGTCGGTGTGTGTGTGTGTGTGTGTGTGTGTGTGTGTTTAATCCGCAGCTGCCATTCTCTTACCAGTTAGCCTATTTACGTGAAAATAAACCGTTTATTTACATGCCAGAGGTCAAACGAGACATTAGCATTTGTTTGATACAGTCATAGATTAATAATATACAATATAATGCAGTGGGTTAGTACGTCATCCTTGGCTGCACATTCTGGGGGCCGTCCTCGCGCTGAATGTCCCTCCCGGCCACTCTATCCTGGACTGTCCTGTCTCGTGACCGACGTCAGCCAATCACAGCGGAGGCTGCACAGGGACGACAACAAAAAACAAATTCGCTAGAGCGATGTTTAAATTCAAATATTATGTTTATCGACCTACATTTAATTTAGTATTTGGTTCAGGCACGCGAAACAAATACCGCGAACGAGCAGTGTAGCGCCGACGGTCCCGTTAAAGCCGTTAATACCCTGGCGACATTAACGTTAGCTAGTGCTAGCTCTCTGAAAGGACGCTTTTTTACGCTTTTTGATGTTTGAGGAATATTAACGTTGGTTGTGTTTTGTCCTCGCGCGCTGGATATCATTTAGCAAACGTTTGTCCACACTGCCTGTCCTGTCCTGTCCTGTCCTGTCTCTGACCGTCCCGCCGTCTGCTCAGCCCCTGAAGATAACGATGGACGCTTTAACATGCTAGGACCATGTTTAAAAATGTTTTTGGCTCAGGGTTTCTGGTGAGAACAGCTCATGTGATTCTAACATGGGTCATAACCTTAATACTCTTCCTACATGATACAGGTGAGCCCATCACACCTCTGCACGAGGTCACGCCATAACACCACACTGTGTGCAGCTTGAGGCTTTAAGTCATATTTGTTATGCGGAATGAATGACAAACTATAGCGGTATGATGTGTTACCGTACATACTGATGTTATCTGAGGAAGAGGGCTACTGTCTACATCAGCATTTATAATATTAGCATCTACCCCAAAGCCACGAGGATACTCTAAAATCCTCCTGTCAATCCTAAACATTGACATTTATTTATTACTGCTTTTACTACAACTGATGAAATTGACAACATTTTACTGGAATCACACTGGAATCATACTTTGTTTTTTTGTAACAAATACATTTACTTTATGATTTCATGTAACAAATAAATTTGTGACATAAACCTGCCTGTGTAGGTTTTAATTTTTACAAACTATGGCCTTTTTTTTTAACTAGTTTAGACATACTATACTATGACTTTTTCCTGATTTTTATGATAAATGATAAAGTGGATTTTTTTTAACTTCTTTTTTGGGTGGGATTGGGGGGGCATTATAGGATATACTATTCTGTGATTTTTTCTGGGTTTTATAGCTTAATTTACTATGACTTTGTTTGCATTTTTATGACATACTTTACTATGACATTTTGACATTTGACTTTTTTCCCATTGTTGACATACTATACCATAACCTTTTTTCATTTGCCAAGACATGCTATACTGTGACTTGTTTTCCTGATTTTTATGACATACCGTATTGTGTTTTTTGTTTGCTTTTTTGTGCTTTTTTGGGCATAGTATTATTTCTATTTCCTGACATTTATTACATAATTTTTCTACGACTTTGTTTGCATTTTCATGACATACATTGCTATGACTTTTCCCCCTGTTTTTATGACACACTATACTATGACTTTTTTGTTGTTGCATTGTTTTAGGACATACTACAGTATTATTTTTATGACCTTATGTACTATGATTTTTTTTTTTCATTTTTAATGACATTTGTGCAGTTTCCATTTAAGAGCCAGCCTGTCAGCCTGGCAGGACTCTTGGCAGGACTTTACAGTGTTTTATTGAGTTAAATTATGCTTTCCCGTCTGTTTTGGTTTTCAGAGCTGAGGAAGCAGGAGGAGACAGGCCAGCTGGTCCAGCCTGTCCTCTTTGTCCTGCTGGTGTTGGTGTCAGTGTTGCTCTATTTCGCTGTCTCTCTGATGGACCCAGGCTTCATCTTGTCTGATGACAGTGATTTACAGGTGATTAAAATATATTTTTGTCAAAATGATTGGTATCATTAGTAAAAGCAGCAGCTATAATGGTTTGACTGGGAGCCTGTTGTGTTTAAAGGCAGTTAAGGAGATAATGCTGGTTAAAAAAGGCTGATAATGTCTGACACGTGTTTAGGGTTGCTGTGTAAAATAGTGTTGTCTTTCATTCACATTTGTTCACATTTATCCTTGAAAGGATTGGCCCTGACCTGAGAAACATGTATTGATTTTAGCTGACAGTATCTCTTACTGCTCCCTCGTGCCATTGCAGATGTATTATGTTACAGTGCAGGTGTTACATGCATTTGATGCGTATTACAGTCACTATATCTTTATGGCAGGAAGGGGATGCATGGGATATTAGAAGTAGTTTTACACTTTCAGAGGTTTGTGTTGGTTAATGCATTGCATAGTACCTGGGAGAAAGGAATGTGCAGTAATGTTTGGCTACTTAACCCTTAAAAACCTGAATAAGAAGAGGGAAATGAGCAAGGAAACAAGATATGGCCCAAAAATTAACAAGAATTTAGTAAAAGGTTACAAGAAAATGACCTAAAGATGTGTGTGTTTGTTTTTTGTGAATATGTGTGTATATATATATATATACAGTGCCTTGCGAAAGTATTCGGCCCCCTTGAACCTTTCAACCTTTCACCACATTTCAGGCTTCAAACATAAAGAAATAAAATTTTAATTTTTTGTCAAGAATCAACAACAAGTGGGACACAATCGTGAAGTGGAACGAAATTTATTGGATAATTTAAACTTTTTTAACAAATAAAAAACTGAAAAGTGGGGCGTGCAATATTATTCGGCCCCTTTACTTTCAATGCAGCAAACTCACTCCAGAAGTTCAGTGAGGATCTCTGAATGATCCAATGTTGTCCTAAATGACTGATGATGATAAATAGAATCCACCTGTGTGTAATCAAGTCTCCGTATAAATGCACCTGCTCTGTGATAGTCTCAGGGTTCTGTTTAAAGCGCAGAGAGCATCATGAAGACCAAGGAACACACCAGGCAGGTCCGAGATACTGTTGTGGAGGAGTTTAAAGCCGGATTTGGATACAAAAAGATTTCCCAAGCTTTAAACATCTCAAGGAGCACTGTGCAAGCAATCATATTGAAATGGAAGGAGTATCAGACCACTGCAAATCTACCAAGACCCGGCCGTCCCTCCAAACTTTCATCTCAAACAAGGAGAAAACTGATCAGAGATGCAGCCAAGAGGCCCATGATCACTCTGGATGAACTGCAGAGATCTACAGCTGAGGTAGGAGAGTCTGTCCATAGGACAACAATCAGTCGTACACTGCACAAATCTGGCCTTTATGGAAGAGTGGCAAGAAGAAAGCCATTTCTCAAAGATATCCATAAAAAGTCTCGTTTAAAGTTTGCCACAAGCCACCTGGGAGACACACCAAACATGTGGAAGAAGGTGCTCTGGTCAGATGAAACCAAAATCGAACTTTTTGGCCACAATGCAAAACGATATGTTTGGCGTAAAAGCAATACAGCTCATCACCCTGAACACACCATCCCCACTGTCAAACATGGTGGTGGCAGCATCATGGTTTGGGCCTGCTTTTCTTCAGCAGGGACAGGGAAGATGGTTAAAATTGACGGGAAGATGGATGGAGCCAAATACAGGACCATTCTGGAAGAAAACCTGTTGGAGTCTGCACAAGACCTGAGACTGGGACGGAGATTTATCTTCCAACAGGACAATGATCCAAAACATAAAGCCAAATCTACAATGGAATGGTTCACAAATAAACGTATCCAGGTGTTAGAATGGCCAAGTCAAAGTCCAGACCTGAATCCAATCGAGAATCTGTGGAAAGAGCTGAAGACTGCTGTTCACAAACGCTCTCCATCCAACCTCACTGAGCTCGAGCTGTTTTGCAAGGAAGAATGGGCAAGAATTTCAGTCTCTCGATGTGCAAAACTGATAGAAACATACCCCAAGCGACTTGCAGCTGTAATTGGAGCAAAAGGTGGCGCTACAAAGTATTAACGCAAGGGGGCCAAATAATATTGCACGCCCCACTTTTCAGTTTTTTATTTGTTAAAAAAGTTTAAATTACTCAATAAATTTCATTCCACTTCACGATTGTGTCCCACTTGTTGTTGTTTCTTGACAAAAAAATTAAATTTGATATCTTTATGTTTGAAGCCTGAAATGTGGCGAAAGGTTGCAAGGTTCAAGGGGGCCGAATACTTTCGCAAGGCACTGTATATCTGTGTTTGTGTATATGTCGTCTGTAACATCATTTAATGATATAATTTTAATAATTATAAACATAATTCTCTGAACATTTTCTCTAGGTTTTAAATGGGGTATTAAATGGGGATGCAAATAACCATCACAAAACAACAGGTCATGATGAATGCTTAAAAAGAAAATAGGCAGTGGCTTCCCTGACCAGTTTGTCGTTTGTGTTGTTCCAGTTCACGCTGGGAGTGACTGAGGAGCAGCAGGACATGATCCCACCCACCACCAAATCCCTGCGCCAGCGCCGCTGTGGCCACTGTCTGCTGCAGGTACGCTGCACACCGTGTCATCGCTCCGTTGCGGGCTCATGTGGCATGTGGTGGTTATTTCAGGATGAGAACACTTTCATATGGATTAACACGATCAGAAAAAATATGGCAAGGTGCTGAAGCGAAAGTGTGAAAGAGTGTCAACGGATGCTGTTATTTTAGTTGCCACATGTACTGCCATGGCTTATTTTGATTAGCAGTTTCTCACGCACAAAAAAATTGTTTTCGGTCCATTTCTATGTTTTTTTTCATACCTATATATTGTTGTATGAGTGCGAAAGTTCAGTCTTGGCTTAGGCAAGAGTAGTTTAATAAGAAAGCTCTTGCTCAGTTGTCAGGTATGAAACTTTGGTCATTTGTTGCAACATAAACGATGAATGAGACAGATTTGGTGGAAGTCTGTCAGATGGAGTCGAGGACCTTATGTTAAGATTGGATTTGTTGTAAAAACAGTTTTTCTGAGCCTGTGGGATGGATGGATTGTCTGTGGACGTGGAGTCAGTCGTTTGTCATCTCTCCGTGGTGACGGTGTAGCTCTCAGGCTGAAAGGTGACACTTGAAGTTCTACAGTACCTCTAGGATCCCTCAGTGGTATAGAATAACAGATGGGTTGCTAAGCAGCACAGTTCTATGTTACACACCTGTACTATCTGCGGTGAACACAAAACATCTTATGATACAGGCACAGGCAGGTCACTGTGTACAGCTGTGTACAGGAAATGGATTGTATGTCTGTATTTGGTCTTTAGCCTTCCGTCTGTAACATCCAAACTGATAAAAAGCGCAATCCATAATCCAAATATTAACCTAGTTCAACCCTACTATGGAAAATAAATACTTCAAAAAAATGAAAAAGATAAAATAAATAAGATTAAAATGACATAAAATAAATAAACACAAGGTTGGAACCTGGTATCAGTCAAATCAATTGACAGGTCTTTAGCACAGACTAACACAAGACAACAACCATCTCAAAGATGAGCGGGTGTCCCATGTGCAGAGGCTGTGTCCTCCAACCTGTGGCCCTTTGCTGCATGTCATCCCCTCTCTCTCCTCCTTTCATGCTTACACTGTCCTATCCAAATAAAGTAAAAAGTCCAAACAATAATAAATCAAAAATATATCAGCAATAATAATAATTTATGCACAGGTTATTCTTTCAACCTAAACCTATCATCAGGAATCGATGGACATTCATGATTCAGAGAGGGAAAGTTGTTTCTATTGTCATACTTAAAAACAAAATAAATAAATCACCAGATGTTACAGCAGCCAAAAAAAATTACCATTTAAGTTCATTTTTATGTTTTTTTTCTCATCATGCGGAGATAAACTATTATATACATCTATTGGGATCCATGTCGCAGAGTGTAGCTGCACTAAACTTAAAAGATTACAGAAACCTCACAGTCTGCAGGAGGCTTTAAGCAAAGAAATATGAAGACATTTTGATCCACATTTAAAAATACGAAAGTTAGCCTTTAAATAGCTGTTGTACTAAGACAGGGAGCACTGGGAAGGAAAGCAGTGTCACACAGTCCCACACACTTTGGGACATGGTGTGTGCTGTGGCTCACTGAATCTCATTGCAACTTATTTTTTCCAGGCTGAGGAGCAACAGCAGCTATTTTTTCTGCACCAATGGCTCCACACAGAAGCCTGAGCGGGTCGAGTGTGGAGGCTCAAATCAAGCCTGCCTGTTTAACTGTTAAAACAGGATACAGAGGTTCTGGAGAGAAGTTAAGGAGGAGATGGTAGCTTTGATTGGGTATGACTTTGATCTATCGCCTCTTCAGTGTATTTTAGCCACTAAAGTGGACAGTGCAAGGAACATTCACAATAGCAAGTTGACACATGTAGCAAGAAAGACTATTCTCAAGTTCTGGATCTCCAAGGAAACACCAGCACTGACTGATTGGTACAAGGAACTTTGAAGATACTTCCCTTGGAAAGGCAAACCTCTACCCTTCGGGGCAATTTTGAGGGTTTCGTTAAAATATGGGAGCCTGTTTTGAACATGGTGGACTCCTTTGGATTGGACTTGGCCTAATAAGAAAACATGAGAACTGACCACGGCATATTCTAACAATATGAATGTAACCATACCAATGTGGTGGTATTTGTGTTTCCTTTTTTTTCTTCGTTGTTTGTTTTGTTTTGTTTTGTTTGTCTTCTGTGTGTTGTGTGTGTGAGATATAACTCCTGCTGTCTTTTGTTCGTGTTTCCTTAAGGTAATCTAAAATGATGACAAAAATGGTTCTGTACACACATGGGGATGTAAACGTGCAATTGCGAGCAGAACCTCAATAAATAAAATTATTTAAAAAAACTGTTAAAACAACAGTGTTGAACTTCATGCTTCCAGTTTAAACTGCACGAATGTTTGTTTTTTTAATACACTTTTTAAATTCATGTCTAAACACAACAACCTTTGTTTAAAGCAGCAGCCAATGAGATCGAAGCACTGCCAGACCTGTCAGCACTGTGTGCGGCGTTACGACCATCACTGCCCCTGGATTGAGAACTGTGTCGGTGAGAGGAACCACCGCTGGTTTGTGCTGTACCTCGCTGTCCAGCTGCTGGTGCTGCTGTGGGGGCTGCACATCGCCTGGTGAGTACAACACTGTCACGTCCAATCACGTCTGCCGGCAGATCGATGCTGCAGCCGCAGAGCCTTAACAGACTGCTTCTGTCCTGCTTTGTTTCATCAGGTCGGGTTTCAGCTACGCGCCCACCTGGCAGCTGTGGCTGCGCACTAACGGCATGCTGCTGGCCGTGGCTGTGCTGGTGGCTCTGCTGTCGCTGATCGTGCTGCTGCTGCTCGGCTCTCACCTCTACCTGGTTTCTCTCAACACCACCACCTGGGAGTTCATGTCTCGCCACCGCATCTCCTACCTGAAACACTGCGGCGCCGATGAGAACCCCTTCGACCGCGGAACCTTCCACAACCTTTGGGGTTTTTTCTGCATGTGGGACACGGTGGTGTGGGAGCAGGTCTACTTCAGGGAGGGCAGCGACCAAGTCTAGGACATAAAGACACCGAAAGGGGCTTCACTCATGAACAGGCTCTCTGGATTTGGGATCAGAAACTTGAGCATGAAGTTGGGAGTTAAACTTCATTCCTTGTGTGCAGTTTACCTTTATATATACAAATATACACTTGTGTTGTTGTCCCATCACTCGGCAACATTTACCCTCTTTAACATCTGCAGTGTTGTTATTGTTGCCCATATTTCCTGTTTTTTTCCTCCTCTCCCTAAGTGACTGTCAGCAGACGAGGAAGATGTTCGGTAT
This sequence comes from Plectropomus leopardus, assembly GCF_008729295.1. Lineage (NCBI taxonomy): Eukaryota > Metazoa > Chordata > Actinopteri > Perciformes > Serranidae > Plectropomus > Plectropomus leopardus. Next base: position 985,967 of record NC_056482.1, on the reverse strand, counting down.
ATCCACAGAATGATGAACCTGGTAATCATGTCTGTGTGGACAACAGCTAACCAGCACTACAGTCCTTACTCTAATAACCATTTACAACCATTCAAGTATACAGTACCATTCCCCTAAAAAACACGCTTTACGGTCCAATTTTAAAGGAATAGTTCACCCAGAAACAATAGAAAGTCAAGGGAGGTCATCACTATACACCTTTTATATAAAAACATTTTCTATTGATTGGCATTAGGGAGAGCAGAGCGCCTGAAAAATGAAAGCATATCAGTGCAAAGAGACAGAGGCAAAAAGAAAGACGGGTTATGAAATGTCCGAAAAACCTTTGTGGCTGGACTACAGGGGTAAAGCTGCACAGCCTCCACCGGCCACATGTGGACCTACATTCCTGACCAGAGCAGGAGAGTTTTGTTAAACTCTCCTGCTCTGGTCAACAAGAAACCGTTGAGTGGGTACAGCTCCAGAGAAAGCAGCTGAGTGGGTACAGCTCCAGAGAAAGCAGCTGAGTGGGTACAGCTCCAGAAAAAAGCACTGAGTGGGTACAGCTCCAGAGAAAGCACTGAGTGGGTACAGCTCCAGAAAAAAGCACTGAGTGGGTACAGCTCCAGAAAAAAGCACTGAGTGGGTACAGCTCCAGAGAAAGCAGCTGCCTTCTGCTATGCGACTGTATCTGTTCATCATTTTAGCAAGTGTTTACATGAAAGCCACTACTCTTTTTAAATTTAAAGTCCTCTTTTCAAATTGGAAGACCTCCAGCAAGCTTTTCATACAAGGTCCAGCCATATATTAGGTTTTGCTCTTTGTTCCGCCTTTTTTTAAGTCTGTTTGCACTGATAATGCTTTTAATTTTTCAGGTGCTCTGATCTCCTTAACATCCATTCAATGGAATACGTTTTTTTCTGGGATCAGTGGTGGGTCGAGCCAGATTTTATTTGGGTAGTCCAGCTGGGGCACTGGCTTTTGCTGGGGCGGTGAAGTAAATCTACGTGAATTACTGACAGTTTGTGACTTTCCTGTTTTTAGAATTGTAACTTAAAAGATAAATGGACCTGCGAGTCACACGCACAACAGAGTGTCACCAGATATAAATGTAATATACGTTTTCATGTCACTCTTTAAGTCAAGGGGTCTTCAGCTGCAAAAAGAAACTGTATCTCCAAAAGTAGGCCATACATAAGTGAAACAAAGCACATGCAGAAATACATTCACAGTGTAAAGTACAGACAAAAATAAATAAATAAATAAATAAGCTTTAGGTCCTGCCTCTGACCAGGCAGACAGCCAATCATAGTATAGGATAAAGAGTGGACACCCCGAGTACACGCTCCTGTTTGGGGTGAAATGCTCCTTTAAAGCTCTGGGTGAAGCTCTTCTTTGCTGACACAAGCGTGTTTTTCGTTTTTGCACTCACATCCCACTTGACCCTTGCTCTGCATCCTGCACTTCATTCTTCATGCGAGCAGTAAAAACATGTTTGCTTTTGGTGTTACCGTGACACACAGTAAACCCGACTGACGGACTGTTATTTATTTCTGAAGTTTACTTTTAATACATGTCAGATATTGCATAAAGTTTTGATTAATAATAGACTTGTTTTAGGTGCATGTGTAGACAATCCAGATCTATGGTTGCTATGGTTTCTCTATTTACACCCTCCTGAGGAACAAGTGGGAGAATTCTTTCAAATATGGTACATTTGTTGTTTTTAGTGTAGAAAATTTTATTGTCTTTTATGTGATAAATTGGTGTAACCGCTGAGTGGTATTTATTCTGCAGAGGTTTCACAGGGTCCATTCAGCAGCTTTTGTCTGAAATAATAAAAAGCTGTTAGTTTGAAGTGAGCAGAGGACAAACTACAATCATTTCTATTGCAAACCTCAGCTGATTATAAATCCAAACATAATAAAAACTGCTGTATTGTTCCAAGCATTTAATCCAACCATGATGTACAGAATGCTCTGAATTTCAATGGACAGCATTTCAAGCTATTTTATACTGTATATAGTTTTTAAACCATTTTGAAGCAAAATATGTCTTTAGATTTTTGTATGACTATTGTAATGGAGGAAGTATGAATACTGTGGAACAGTAAGAGTACATAGAGAGCTTTGAGTAGAGAGTACATTATGGTGTGGTATTTCCATTTGAACATTTCCTTGTGCAATAGTATCCCTGTAAGACAGCAATAAATGTGGTGTAGAGTTCAATGTACAGCAGTAGTGTTGGACAAAACTGTCTCCAGTTGGACTGAGTCATAATCAGGGAGAGCTCTGGTTTTTATGAATTAACATTTAATTCATGTTGTGTACTGAATAATATGCAACACTGTCATGCAATGTTTTTTACTACTTTGAAATGAATATACGTCGATAAATAAATGTTTCATGAAGAATTTCTCGGTCAGTGGCATCAAATGTTTTAAAACTAGCCCCAAGTCTTCTTTTTTTTAAGTTTCTGCCTATGGTAAAAGGTGTGATTCAGCATGTTTTCTTTTAAAAATCACCCAAAAATTTGTAAAGAAAAGAAAGAAAAATTTAAATAATCTTTTTTTTTAATGAAAAAGAAAAACAAAAAAATGTTTTTTTAATCATCAAAAACATTAAAGAGGAAAAAAAATCGCATTGCAATTGAATTTTTATTGAATTTGAAATCTTTTTTTTTTTTTAAATCAAGACTTTTAAGTTGTAAGGCTGTAAAATAAACACAAGATACAGCCATTAAAAGTTGGATGTCCCTCCCACAACCCAAAATACCACCCCCTCCACTTTCATGAATAACAAATACTGTAGTTTTAAATATTTTTAAAAGCACTGGATCTAATTAACTGTTTGTCTGTCCATACTTGTAATTGACTAAACGTACTTAGATACTTACGTAGATTTAGCCACTTTCAACAAAATACTATTTTTAACTCTAGACAATACATTTTTGATGAAAGTAATTAGTAGAGTAGAAACAGAATACTTTTTTAACTGACGTAATATTTTTTATCATCACGTCATAATTTAAGTTAAAAATAAATTTTGAGGTGCACAAAAAAGGCACCAAAATAAGAGCTTATTCATAAAAAAACTCCAATGTCCTAAAAGCCTAAAAAAACGCAGCTGTTCCTGGTCATTCAGAGTCCAGCAGATATCAGTTTATTCATTCATATTTTTCTTCATGCAGTTTAAACTTTACATATAGGCTGGTTTGATCATAATCTTCAAGATAGCATTACTTTAAAATAACAATTGTACTGACTGAGAAATCTACAAAAGAACTCACAGTATAATACACCCCAACAACATAATAAGAGGATAACAGCAGATGGACGTATAATGGCTATATTAAATAGAAAAAGGTGCATTCGATGCTTTGGCCTTCAGAGTCAATTTTCTTCATTAAGATTACAAATATTTACAGTGTAGTACTTTGGATAGATAGGGCAGTTCTGTGCTGAATTTCGGAACATCACTGAACAATGTCCGGTGGTAAAAATATTGCACTGGTGATATTTCATAATTTAAGAGCACATGTTCAGCTGTTTGATCCTACAGCTTGATGATAGAAACAGTTGGCATAGAATACTTCAAAATCAGTTTGGCATAAACAAAAAAAAATCTTAAAAAGTTAGCTAACTGAGCCAGTCCAGCAAAGTGAGCGTGGCTGCAGCCTGTCGCTCCTCTCTGAGGGTCTGAAGGACTTTGTGGTGTGTCGCAGTTACCACAGAGACGATGTGAACCTGAAAGATGTGGGACTGTGTGGACATGAAAAAGGCAGGACTGTTGTTTCTGGTCATCTCATGAAAGAGAAGTCAAAGTCAGCAAAGATTTCTTGTTGCTCGGCGGTGAGGACGCAAGGCGTCCGGGGGAGGGTGAGGACCGGCTTCAGACGGGTGAACTCTTCGTCGAAGTTGCTGACGTCCTTCAGCGCTTTGATTACCGGCAGGAAGGGAGGCTTGATCTTTTTGGCCAGGAGAGCGCCCCAGTCCATTCCCTGTTGACAGACAAAGGGTTAAAAAGATTATGAGATAACTATCCAAAAAGGAGATTATTATTGCTATAATTCTATATATTGAAATTATATAACAAAACAAAAATGTATATATATATTTGATTTTCATCATTTTTTCAGGTCATTCTATTGTAACTTTTTGCTAATTTCTTGCTAATTTTACAGCCATATCCTGTCACGTTGCTTATTGCCTTTTCCCCATGATTTCGGAAGAAATCAACCCAATTTCTCAGGTTCATCTCAGATTTCAAAGAGTTAATAAAGAGTGGGAATAACAAAAAGATCATACTGACAACAGCTGCTGTTTACTATGCAGACTGCGCTGTGGGATGTTTTTCATGTTGGTGTGCAATAAAATATATTTGACTGGTTCATAATGTATGTTTGTATTAATGTGATCTTTATCAATTCTGTGCTTGAACTTCTAAAACAAATCAGCATATCTGCTGTGAAAACGTTTGTTCTGAGAATGTCAGAGAGGAATAACAGCACCTTTTCAAATACAGACACAGAAGACAAAGTTATCTCTTATGCTTTATCTGATATTTCAACTCTGACTTCATCAAATGACAACTCACATGTTTACAGTGTTTACACATCAATTGACATTTCAACTGTTTTCATCTCTTACAGACGTGTTTTTTAGTTATCCATCTCACTCTCGGCCTACAGAGCAAATTCACTTCCATTTGAATCAATCCAGCAATATTAAAATGAGCTGCAGCTGGCCCCTGATGAAGTGTCACCATAGTAATTTGCCTGATGTGTGTCCAAATTAGACATGTCTTGCCACCTGTCCACCACACATATATATCTAGCCCGTGTGTAAGATCCCTGGTTTAAATATACATTAAGACGTGTGTTTCTGTGCGTCTGTGTACAGACTGTGACTACATGTCCTTCCTGCTTAGGTCTTCAATAGCCCAATACACTGGACATCAGCAACTACCTTTTTTTCCCCACATTATTTCTGCTTATTCTTAGACTCTTACACTAACTTTTCTAATGTTCTGTCTGGGATTATTCTATTTGATTTAATTTTCTGTTAATTTCGAATTTCTACTGCTTCATAATTCCACTGGACACTTGCTTCCCATGGATGATGGTCTGTGGGATGGGATGGGGTTAGATTATGGTTAGGGTTGAGCTTCTTATAAGTCTTTGTAAAAAAAAAAAAAAAAAAAAAAGCTCTATGTGCCATCAATGTTTCAATAAAAAAATGAAATATAAAATGAGCTGTATTGTGAAAAAGTGTGAATTTTCAAGAAAATCTTACAAGCATCCTAAAAACTTTGCTAATTCATCTCTGCAGGACAATCAGAGCTCTGACAGTTTGAGCTAAAGAGCTAAACAAAGCTGTGCAGCTGTTTGTCTACAGATCAGTCTGACACTTGTACTGTGATGTTTTGCAGTAAAGAGGTTACAGTGTAAGTGGTCAGCGGTGCCGGGCTAACCTGAAAGAATTTGTGTCTTTTGATCGCCGAGGCGTCTTCCTCTCCTCCTCCAAGTCTCGTCTCAGGATTTTTCTGCAGCAGCTAAAACACAATGAGAAGGAAGTATCATTCAGAGCGCTGACATCAAATCTGGACAAGGATTTTGACATCCAAGAAGATGAAAGAAAACTCCTGCAAGACTTCAGACCCTGTTGACAGGAGGCAGACCTTTTGAATGAGGGACACAGCCTCGGGGGAGAGAAAGCGAGGGTAGCGTACGTCATCGTTGACGATGCTGTCAAACACCTCTTCTTCATCATCACCTGGGAAAGGAGACTGAAAAAGAAAAGAGAGAAACAAAAACGTAACACTCTTTGAAAAGATTCTGGTCCTTCTGTGGATAACATAAAGCTTCAAACAAAAGCCTAGTCCCAACTAAACATCCAGTCCCTTGTACTTGGCCGGTGTAGCCTCACATTTCAATTAGAGGCCCGGTTACCATGCAGTAGATTTTTATACAAGTTCTTTGGCTACCTGCTGGAGCTAATGTTAGTCAGCTGCTTAAACGTTTAGGCCTAACAGACACTTTAAAAAAATGAACACTGGAGGAAGATCAGCTGAGTTGCATTTTCCTTGTTCAGTTCGGCAGCTACCTGTCATGTTTGTACTGACCTCGCCCACCAGCATCTCATAGATGAGGACCCCAAACCCCCACCAGTCCACACAGCGGGTGTAGTTGTTGTCCGTCAGCACCTCCGGGGCCAAAAACTCTGGTGTGCCACAGAATGTTGAGGTGCGGTCCCCGTGGCCCATACCTACACACACAGCACAGCCGTCCTTAGAGACCACTACACACTCATTCAAAAGTGATTACACACTCTATCCATCAGTTACACTATAACACATACATATCGGATCTTTGCTCCTCACCAATGTCAACAGGTTAATATGACTGAAAACTTTTGAAATAACTTACTATGTACCATAACAACAGAAGGTGTTAGCATTACTAACAAACACTTATTATTATTACACACACTCACTACACACACTATTCCATCTGCGTACATGTTTTGCTGTATCTGTTTTGTTTTTTATACCCCATTTCCTATACTCATCAGTTCTAGCCTGTGCTGTTATTCCCTGTTTGGTTTTGTATTATTTGGTTTTGCTGTCTTTAGTTTCGTTGTATGTGTCAGTGTATGCCTCTCTTGACTGTTTACATGTTGTTGCACTTGTTTTATTACTTGTTCTGTTATCACTTCATTTCACAATAAAAAAAATTATCATACCAAGTATTGTAGCTAAAATATTTACATCGCACACCAGAGTTTGACTTTTACAGAACCTTCAATGACATTAAATGTATTTTTCCTACCTTCTTTGCACAAGCCGAAGTCTGCTATCCTGACATAACCATCTGCATCCATTAACAGGTTATCCAGCTTCAGATCCCTGACACACAGACACAAGCCAAATAATGACCAACATGCTCCCAACATGCAGCGAGTTATGATGTAATGCCGTTGTGAAAGTAGCGTTCTACCTATAAACTATTTTGTTTTGGTGCAGAAACTCCAGGCCGAGCAGCACACAGGACGAATAAAACCTGAAAAGAGAGAGAAAAGGGTGGAAATAAGAGCGTCGTGTAATTTTGCAGCGTGTCAGTGGAGCGTACACAGAGAGGAGGTGCTAACCAGGCCTGTTTCTCAGTGAAGATGCTGGTGTGAATGTGCGTCATGAGGTCTCCTCCGGGGGAGTAGGCCATCACAAAGCACACGTGGTCTGCACTCTGGAAGCAGCCGTACAGGTTCACCAGGAAAGGATGCTGCGAGGTGTTGATCACTTCAAAGATCCTCTTCTCACACATGAGGCTGAACACAAACACAGAGACATTTGTAAAGATTAGCATATTTAGCCCAAAAATATATTTGATCGTGCTTTGTTTTACCCGAACATAAATGCTGTATTCTATAATTCTGTACACATTTTTTTTGTGAAATTTGTAACCATTATTTTATTTAAAAAAACAAACAAAAAAACACTTTCCCTTGTTTAGGTATGTAGTGATTAGCCAATAATGGCCGGAACAGTCAATCGACATAAAACTAACAATCAATTTTTTTTAAGCAAAAACATTTGCTGGTAGGGTGCTTGTTAAATGCAAGAATTTGATGCTTTTCTTTGTCATACATGATAATAAATTGAACAGTTTTAGATTTTTGGACTGCTGGTCAGATAAAACATATCATTTGGATATGTCACATTACATAGGGCATGTTTCACTGTATTTTGACATTTTATTGACAAAATGATTCAGCAAGAAAATAATGGGCAAATTGATCGATAATGAAAATCATTGATCGTTGAAATCCTAGACTTGTTAGAGCAGTTTTTTATTATCACTTCATCATTTTATCCTGTTGGACTCTTTTTGAGAAATGCCGTCATACTTAGCATGTGAATTCTTGAGTTATAGCCAAAAATATTTTTTTTGTCAGTTCGCAGTGACCTTTACCTTCAAACCTTTACCACCAAATTCAAATCAGTTTATCATTGGGTTAGGTGGATTTTTGTGCCGAAAACTGAAGATATGTCGTCAAGGCTTTCTTGAGACATGGCGTTCATGAGATAGGGACAGAGTTCCAATTACACAGCGATTTTCGAGGGAGGCCAATTTGTGCACGCACATCCATGGATGTACACAGCAGGACGAGGTAGTGGAGGTAGAAGTCCATTCTGATGTTTGTACTGACAGAATGACCTACTCCACATCAATACTGGTAGACGTCCCTTCTGGTAGAGATTTGAACATGAAAAAATATTCTTAAAAACTAATAAAAAGACAAAAATAGCCACAACGCAGATCCCACTGACTCAAGTGCAGCAGACATCGACGCATGCGCATTAAAAATATATCAAACACAAACACATCCTTGTTCGGTTATTCACTGCAACACATTCCCGGAGCACAGAGCATAACCTGGGCACAGACGGAGCAGCAGTGGCAGACACAATGACAGAACACTTAATAATAGATTGAGCTGGTTCTCAAAGTTTGCATTACTTGGCTTTTGTTCCTTTAATCCATTGATAAGCTCTGATCGGATCAACTGCTCACTTATCCAATCCGGGACTCAAACTCTACAAACTGCAGAATTCACTGACCTGAAAAAGCATCCAAATTTAGAGAGAGGACAGAAAATGATAAAAAAAAAAGACAGGCAGGCACACACACACACACACACACGCTACCCCCACCCACCATGGTAGCTGAGCAATGTACTGCTGTGGATGGGGTAAGCAACAACATGTATTTTTGCCCAAAAAAGGCCCGATTCCTAAGACAGATCATCTTACAGAATGGTGATCTGTGCAAGATTTACATTTACAAATTATCTTCTGGCCTCACTGCTCACAGATTTAACTCACTACACAGTCATCTGTTTGTGTTCAGCATTTTTCTCCATCCTTCTGCATCCAGACAGCCAGTGTCTGTTTGCATGTAAACAAAAACTATTCGAGATCACAGGAGGCCATTGTGAAAGTCCATGGGTGTATGCAGCAGTGGTAAAACGTGATCTGGAGGATGTGCAGCTGCCAGGTGGAAACACTTCCCTGCGGTGTGCTGATGACCTGTTGAGAACTTCTCCATCAGAGGAAACTCGTCAAACTGACTATTCTACTCATGCAAAGACTGGCTGAGTGTGAGCTGCTGTTTTGTCTGTCTGAAGTGACATGTTTGAAGAATGGATCGCTTCTGTTGTCACCAAAAAGGTGAAACCTTTGGCCATTATGTTCTCTCCAAACACTACAAAGGACTCATTTTTGGGGATTGCAAATAACTGCAGACATTAACTCAGCTGCTATGGAGAGTTTCATCCACCATCATCTCTGACACACATCTGCTGTGTGGCTCTTCCAATTGTGCACTGGATTGACATGATGCACAAGGTATTTCAGGATCTAAAAAAATGCACCAATCTCCACCCCTGCTGGACTATCATCAGCCATTTCATCTCCATGTACTTGAATAGGACAGCTTTGCTAGACGCATCCTGCTGCAGGATCACATTAGCGACCTGTTGCGTGCTACTCTTGGCTTTTACCTGTTGGTATGCAGAGCTGTCTATGCACAGTGGCACCATTGTTATTGATGAATCTTTCTCTATTGTACTGGCCAATGAATGTGTGCTGTATGTTCTCTCGTAGTGCAGCATATCCTAAATGGCCCTCTTACACAGCACACGTCAGCTGCTTGTCACTTTTGTTATGAGGCTATCATTCTTTATAGTCCCCACTTGACTCTGAAACGCTCAACCCAGCCACTCTTATTTCTTCACACGAGGAAGAAAGTGCTCATGATTCAATAAATGCCATTGAAATGAGCACATCTACAAGGCCAGACTTATTGCAGACACTGATATTTGATCCTCAACACTAGGAAGGTTTCCATCGACCCGCAAGTAGTGCAACATCAATATAAAATATGCCTAATGTAAACATGTCAGTTTTTAAAAAAACTCCCATTTATCAAAAAAACGTTTTTACGCTTGCATGAGGTGGTGTTTAAGGTGATTCCGAAAAGCCATATTTGACAAAACTGCAACGGAAACATTTTTCTTGCTTTTCTAGGTCACATGATGCTATGGCTATGTGCTTGTCAGTAGGAACTGGCTCCCTCATGATGCAGCAGCTATAAGAGGTGTTATTGCATCACATAACTCTCCAAAAGTTAAGCAGATCATCCACCTGTGTTAAAAGGAGGGGCTTGCCTTTCTTTTTTTTTGCCTGAAAAGCCAGCCAGTGGCAAGCGGTTCATCCATGGACCGACAGGTCTTGTAGCCAATGATACTCCTGATCCACGGAGCTTTTTTTAATCCGCTTACTGTCATTTTAGGGCTATATTAATGTACATTAGTAACAAACAAATGAAAACAGTAAATCTTATTAATAAAGGTTTTCTAGAAGTGTTTTTATAAAGTAAGCTACTAAAAATATATTTCTGTCTTTGGTGATTTGTCTTTTACTTATAATCACACATTTAGTTAATTGTTTTAATCTCTTTTAATAAAAAGCTCCAAACATAACCTTCAAAAATATTTAAAAAGTTTATTTTCTGTAATATTGTTGCCTACTACTAAATTTGTTTTTTTTCAGCTAATAAGTCTCAGTTGTAATCATCTGCAGCATTTTTTTTTTTCAAGAAAATATTAATGCGGAGATTAAAAAATATCAATCAACAATAAGATGTTCCTGTTTACCCGCAGAGCTCAGGCCAGGCTCAAAACAATGAACTCCAATATCAAAGAGAAGCTGACCAGAAATATAATGACAGCAGCACTCAAGTGGCCTGATGCCTTACACATTGTACTCTATTCCATTCGAAGCGCGCCTGATGATGGAAGAAGGCAATGAGCAACTTCAAAAGACATAGCCCAAAAATTAGCAAAAATTAATTAGAGGTTAGAAGAAAAATACCTGAAAATAAGCCAAAAAAAGTCAAAAGTTGGTTAAGTTAGCAGTTAGTTAAAGAGTTAAAGAGACCAATAGAATCTTCAAACACTCAAAGATTGGTACAGAACAACCATATCTGGGGACACGTAATAATTCCTGAGGGGAAACTGTAAGAGTGAGAAATGAGCACAGACATAAACACCTCTCGTGGTATGTAGTCCTGCACATATTCTCTGGTTTATGTGCTTACGTAATTTACTTGCTCTTGGTGGGAATTGGTTTGACTTATTGGGTTTCTATAATTAAGAGAGTTTGGTCTCGACCTTTTTGCTATGATTGGGCATTATATAAATGAAAACAGCCTTCATGATACCACTTAGCTGGGACGTTAGGCTCAGTGAAGCCAGGTTACCCAAAGAGAACCAGTCTAAGCTAACCTTGCTTCATGATACGGGCCCCTGGTGCAGTCACAGATTTACATGCTGTCCACTGGGAGCAGGGCAGAGTGAAAAGAAGCAATGACACCATAATAAAGTTTAAAGTTAACTATTTGAGAGATTGCTTACCTGTCAACTTCGTCCCGTGTCACGATGTCTCCTTTCTTCAGGGCTTTGATGGCGTACAGTTTGCCAGACTTCTTGTACTCTGCTAGCAGCACCTGTGGTCAGTCACAAGGTACAGGACAAATGTTTGATTCAGATTAACTGTCACATCTGCTCTTAAAACATTTATTATAGAGTTTATTATAGAGTTCATTGTAGAGATGTGACAGGAGATAAGGGAGGCGAGATGGGGGACAGACTTGGACTGGGGAAGATGTGATTGCATGGTAAACCTCCAGCTCACCGGGACACCTCTCCACCTTCATTTTTTATTAACTGAGGACTCGGGTGCTCGTGGCTCCTGACATGTTTACAGGTAGAACAAGTTAAAGTGGATGCGTACCTTACCAAAGTGACCTCTCCCCAGGACTGAAATGCAGTTGAAGTCTTCCAACTTTAGTAGTTCGTTGCTAACATGCATGAAAGGACAAAAGACCACAAACGATAGAAACAGAATGACACAAATTATTTTCATATGGCACAAAAGTTTGCAAATGAAAAAATTTCTTACCCATTTTTATTATTTTATTTCTTTTTTTAAACTGTGTTCTCTGTACTCCTAATATGAGTGAAAGTCAGCCACTAAATGTACATTCTTCAGGAAGAATTCAGAATTTAAATATTATCCAGCGACGCAAAGAAAAAGGAACATGTCTTGTTTCAGAATTATTGAGCAGCTAAATTCTGCTGTGTTGTGTTATAATTTTTGATGTGCTACTGAGGGAAGCCTTCCCTCTGGCTGCACAGTGACAATGTTTCCACAGTGGTTGAAAATAACAAAAATACAGTATGCAGAGGGTCTGCAGTATTTTGTAGATTACTTAAATGTGTTAACTTTAGTTAAGTTAGCGAGGTAAAAGTATATGTTTATGTCGTTTTAGCTTCATCATCAAAAATCTACAAAAGATGAAAAGTTAAAAATCTCAGAAACTTTATAATCAATAATTCTAAAAAAAAAATACAAAACATCCGCATTCCTGCTCAGTATGACTTACAGTGGGGGTGTATGGGTCGAGGGCTGTCGTTTGGGCTTTGGGCTCTTGTTCTCAGCAGGACTCTGGTTTAATCAGACAACACACATAAACTGACACATTAACAGAATCACTCAAACAAAGAAATATGAAAAATGAAAAAAAAAAAAGTGATTTGGAGAGCAGCAGAAACTAGAGATGGAACAAGGCCAGTGCTCTAGATAATGACCTAAGTTTTAATGTTACACAAAGTGAATCTTCTCAGCCATTAACCCTTTTTCCCCCACTGGCATTAAGTTTTGTAAAACTATTCTCCCTGTTGGAGCATCTGTCACTGAGACGGCCCACCTAACTGGCTTACCAGTGGAGAGTCTTTAGTGTTCTTTCTCGTGCGCTGTGGAGATCTGCCGGGTTGTTCTTCTGTAAGATTTAGATTCACTGCGGCAGGTTCTCTGAAAAACCAAGAGGAAAACAAATTAGACTGACACTGTTGTGGTTTAAGAGCTATCTTGTGGTTATAATGGTTTCAGTATTGTAGCCTCAGTCATGCACCCTGATTCCCTAAATTCCTTTGAGCAGTATCTTTATAACAAGTTACTGTCTCAAAACCATTTAGACATTGCCATTTTATGAAATACAGGTCTTCCTACATGTTTATCTATGACGAAATGACCCCCAAAACACATACTAGTCCATATTAAGAAACATAATAATAAATACATATCAAAACCCTCTGTGTTTTTGCTTTTTTTAGGGTTTCTTTTTGCAGTTGGTACCTCCTAAACCATGGTGTGAAATTTACCTCACGTTTTCCCCATGATCCCATTGTGATACCACACTGTTAAACACACTTTAAAATGTTTGATTCATTGCTTTGTCTTTATGTCTACAACATTAAAATGATGTTTTTTTTCTTTGTCGCTCATTCAAAAGCTCCTATTTTTATCTAATTTCAAATTATCGATTTTTATGATAACCAGTTCACTTTGTTTACTTTGTGCTGTTGCCTTTGAAAGGATTTTAAGTGTGTAGTAAGAAGGAAAGTGGGAGGTAAACGAGGTAAACGTGTTTATTTCTCCTATGCACCAATTTTTAACACTGTCACTGTCAATATATATGTGGGTAAATATGCATTCACACCCTATTTTTTTCGATTTTGTGTGTATTTCTTGTGTATGAAGCACATTGAGCTTACATTGTATGAAAAGTGCTATATAAATAAAGTTGACTTGACTATTGATTCTTCATCTTTATTTATATAGTTTTGTTGTCTTTCTTCTAAACTGTTATGTCAATCTCTGTGTAAGTACATTGAGAGCAACGAAAAAACAGAACAAAGTCAAAATCCTGTAACGTGTTCACAGACTCAGCCATTAAAGCTGTTTCTGATTATTGAGAACGATTTTCAGTGGCAAATGAATCCACATTTGCTGCTCTACTGAGTATATGGGGCAGCAGGACAGTGTGTGTGAGACTAAGTCTGAATAAAGTACAGTGAGTGTGTCACTGTGTCATGTCACCCAGTGAGACAGTGTGACTCATTTCTGTGTTCTTAAAAGTGTTTGAATAACAGTGGAGTTACAAGGGAAGAAGATAAACCAGGCTGAAGATAAACATACAATGCATATTAGTAGACACATTTAGTGTTGGTTTGGGTCGGCACATGGGATTTGTTGGCAATAAGATAAACAAACTATTACTTCCATTCTGCTTTAATAATGCCTATTATAACCTCACATATTTTTATTATACAACCACTGCGCCTTACTTCTGTTAACTGTGAATGCAGGTCAGTGATAATGTAGCTATCAGACCTCCACTGAAGTCACATTCTCTCTAGTCTCAGATATCATGAGTGGGCGGAAGAACAGCCTCAAGTCACCGTGGAGAGCTAAGCAGAGAAGTTAATAGCTGACTTTTGTAACAGCTCTTTCATAGACGTGACAAAGAGATGTTTCTGGGTCACAGTGTGTCCAGACACCACAAAGCCTTACCGTAGCGGGGAAGTGGTGGATGATGGGGGGCTAGTGTTAGGGCCCGTTAATGGAGGGCTCATGGGTTCCAGGGAGCTGCAGGGAGGCAGGATGCTCATCATCAAACGGCCCCAAGTGGCAAAGTTCATGTTCATCTGGGCAGCACGCAGGAAGTCCTTCCCTGAGAGGAGACAGGGAGACAATCTGAAATTTATACTAAAAGACTTTAATACGAAAATAGTGAGAGAAGAAAAATACTTTTGAAACGATTTGATGTCTGATTCACCTTTTTGTGTGTTACAGAAGTATTTCACTACTGGAAAGATAGCCTTTTAATAAAACTAGTTGGTCTCTGCAGTAAAAACACACAAGTACTTTTGAAATTGGTGCTACTTGACCAGAGAAATGAATACAATTTAATTCAATGTTATTATTTGTCCCAGAGGGCAATTTGTTTTGCTGCACATGTAAAATCACAGAAAACCCCCAGAAAGCACAAACAATATGACACAGAAACATACAACAGTTGACATTAATCTAAACACAGGGTGACTTGCACTTGTGCACATTCAAGCTTCACAGGAGCAGATTAATAAGTATCTACTAAAACTCCATAGGGCCTCTAATAATTCAGTGAGCATTAAATATGACAAACATCTCCTGATAAAATAACAGTTTCCATTGTAGTATGCAACACCATCAACAGGTCACTACAGTCACAATAATGCAGCATCAGGACAGGCACTATAAAGACCGATACTGCATTTTAGCACACAAGTATAAGTACTGTTACTGTCATTCTCACATCAACATTGTCAATACTACAATTACAATATGAAAAGCTACATTCATCCAATCATCATTATCAACATCATAATCATAAACATTGCTGCTAGTGGGTGACTGATACATTCCCATCCTTGTGAAACAATGGGGTCAGCTGCCAAAAACAAGCTCATATTACAGTTAAACAGTGAGCTAAAACATGTTTCTGAAAACATTTGAGGAGAGGAAAATCCAACTCAGTAATGTAATCTTGGTTTATATTCGATCAGCACTGCTTAGTTTTACTGTATGACTTTTTTTTCCGGGAGGGTTTTCAGACTCGTTTTCACTATGCAGGAAACAGTGTGGCGCACCTGTTTCCTATTTGCAAACTCTCATTATTACAGCTAAAACAGCACTAAAATAGGTTTCTGAAAACACTGTAGGTGAGAAAAATGCAGTGCTGTAACATTATCTCTTGGGAGCAAGAGAGAGAGGAAGAGAGGGGGGCTGTTCTGTCTCTTAATTTGTTTCTATTTTCTGTATCCACGGTGATGGCACAGGTGGCGGATGATGTGAAAATGAGCTGGCTGAATATCTGCAAAGAATTTCTTTGACTACAACCTACTAAAATGTAATGGTCATTGTTTTAAATGTCTGGCTTTGGGATATTCAACTGCTGTTAAAATTGATTCATTATGGGATAATGTCACCTGGACACAACTCCTGAAACGAGCATTAATAATAATACCCTTCATATTAAGAAATAAATAACATCTATAGCAATAACTGATAAAATACTATATGATTTTTTTAATGGTTATTTTTTGGCATTTTAGCCTTTCTTAGATAGGACAGATCAGTAGTGTGAAAGGGGGAGAGAGAGTGGGGACGACATGCAGCAAAGGGCCTTGAACGGGAGTTGAACCTGAGGGTGCTGCGGCAAGGACACTGCCTTTATTCATGTGGCACCTGCTTTATCCACTCAGCCACCGACGCCCCTGAATAAGTATTTTTACCTTTTGCTTTAGGAAATATCCTCCTCTGCCTCTGGAGTTTGGAGCGCCGCTCAATGACAGGATTGATAAATGTCACCTGAAAATGAACAGAGGAGTTGATTATAATTTATGTTTACAGTAGGACTGATGAATGAGACATACAGGTACAATATGTGTGTGAAAAACTATGTTACAGCAGGCACTAAAATGATATCATTATATAGTTTTGTCCAGTGACGATTTGAAGTTATATTATAGAGACATGCAGCTGTCCCTGGAGTAACTGTAACTAAAACTGTATGCAGGTCAAAAATAAAATGAAGAACCTCGATGAAGAGGATGCCCTGAGGCTCCAGCTGCAGACACATGCCGTGTCGATGGTTATCCAGGAAATCCTCAAGCCGCAGGAACTTCAATCCACTTAGCGCTCGCCAGTCTCTCCAGTACACAGCAATTTCCAGCTCCCTGGACTACATTAACACACACATTACAAATATTAATTACGTGTTGACAATTTCATTTTCAGACTGGAGTCTTTGGACCAGAATGACCCTCTTTATTACTAAAAAACAATAAAAACATGTTTTCTGACCTCTTCAGTGACATGAAAAATCAGATACTCTTACTATTTTGGAAATTGTTTTTTTTTTTTTCAAGAGTAAGTCAAACTCATTTATAGGGTAACTCTGGTGATACTGTATTAGTACTGCACATTTATAACGCTGATGGACTCACAGTACAGAATCCTAAATGCAGCAGAGGCTGAGATATCCTGACGTCAATTCACATAAAAAAATCAAGCTTTAAAAAGGTCAACAATGCAGCTAATAGCATCTTTAGGTTAGACCCTGCCTTCCTGTTTAAGTCCAACCCTTTCTAAGTTAGGGTAGTGAGCTTAAATGGATCATGGGTCTGTTTTTGTTGGGCTGCCAGTTGGCAGAGTAAAATGCATAACAATGCTAAATTACAAGAAGAGATTAAGTCACTGCTCTAAGACACAAAATCAGGCCAAAAAAACCCTGTGCTTTAAATTCCATTTTTAACATGTACTACTCAAATGTTCACATTTTATCTGCTGTTCTGTTCAGCGCAGATGTGGTTTGTCATGCTATGTAAAAATGTTACAAAATTCTATGTATTTATTTTATGAGGTGGTGGCAATCTTAATATTACATACTTCAGCACATTTCATGACTGCTGTGATGTACTTTATAAATCTGACTGCACTCCACTCCAGCTGACACAGTGAGTGTCATACACAGCAGCAGCAATGAGGTGGTGAGAAACATATCATTGTACTCAGCTACTTTTACTATTGCTGTGATGAACCTTTATTATGAAATAAACATTTCATAAACATCGTGTATTCATGATTCCTTGTGATTTTATCCGTACTTTATAAATGTAGATGTTGTTGCAATTCTTGACATATTTTTGTAAGTTTGGGTACCAGGGAGAAACCAAACTTCACTTTTGGGTGTCGAGCTAAAATGGTTGGCGAACCCCTTCCTTATGGTTCCACTTTGAAAGGCAGGCTTTCTATAAAATCTCCAAACTTTCTCAGACTCGATCTAGCTCCTCTGGAGCCAAAAAAGATGCGACACTACTGTTTTTACAGGCTGTGCAGTCATCCCTGTGATTAGTAAACTGACCTGTGCGTTCACATCAGTGACTCCCCCTCTGAAAGTTAAAGGCTCACTGTTAAACAGAGAATTAGAGCCGGGAAGCTGGTTGCAACATCAAGACCCGAGTTCTTAAGCAGAGATGCTGGGCGTGTAAAACGGGTAAAACCAGATTAGAGCAAATGTCAGAGGATTAGCAGAGGGATTACATGAGTGCAGTAGGAGACTGACAGGGTATCAAAGACATACTTGGCCATTATGACTCACTGGGGGACAAGATGTCAGGACTCTGTGGGCTTGTTCTTGGGCTGTTAACATATGTCCCATGTTATGGGGGACTGAGATGACATTTTGCAATAAACTATTTAGCCAAGAGGGCGAGCAACACTGGAAGAGGGAGGCCGAAATTCAAGAAAGTCACTGAAACTATTGTACTTCCCACATTTAAATATGGAAAATAAACAGTAGATGAACTGAATAATGTTCTTGTGGCAAATATAACACTGCCATTATTCTTTATAATACTTTATAGTCAGCATTAAGCAAACAGGCAGCAAGTGAAATGTAGTTTTCTGATACACAATATAACTAGAAGTGGGGACTGCGCAAGGACCATTTAGAAAACCGTGACAGCTTAAGAAAAACTGTAATCAAATGCCACGTGTGGGTTTAATGATAAAGTTTAGTAATTATTTTAAAACAAGGGAGAGGGATCTGTCAGCTGGCAGAGGATCAGCAGTGTGATGCACAGATGCATGAATTGCTGTATTAAAGTCACCACCCAAAAGCAAGACTAGATTTGTGTCTTAAAGGAATATTTCAGTCACAAAATGACTTTTTGTGTATCAATTATTTATCGATATATACTTTAAAATTGTAAAGAAAACACTTTCCTTGCATGTCCCTGTGGTGAAAGGATAATCTGAGCATAAACATGTGTATGAGCTCCTCGAGTGACGTTCAAACATACATACATACTCAGTCACACTCAGGAGGCAAAAGTGTTTATATTGTAACATTCGAGCAAAAATTTCTGTTTGTAAAGTACTGAGCATACCACTAAATTAATGTGTCTTGGATTACATTACACATGTTGTGTGACAGTTTGTGAGCAAATGTTTTGTTGCTGTTAATCGTGGACCCTCAATTCCTAAAGAATGGTGATCTTTTTTGGATTCTCTGTTCACTGTGGACGCATGTGGCAATTTTTTTTTCCCCCGCAAATTCAATGTTACCGGCAGTGAGTTACTGATATAAAATTGGTCATTTCGCTGTATTGTATGTAGTATTCCTTTAACCCTCTGAAACCTGGATTGACATCAGTTTTATTGTGCTGAGTTCAGATGCCTTTCACAAACATTTCATTCTTTTAAATTTGAGCACAGTGGTTTGATTTCTTTCAAAAACATGGAAAAAAGCAATCAGAAACTTGGCATAAAATGCCTGCAAATTGCTAAAAAAAACTGTGAAAGGTATTGAGAAAATTACCTGAAAAATATCTTTAAGAAACAAGAGAGAGGAACCATTATAAAATTATCACATAACTAGGAAAAATCTCAAGAAAACTACATTTATTATTATGATAATTATATATTTAAAATTGGGTTGCATAAGAAATATATTATTATTTCTATTTTATCACTTTTGAGGTCATTTCCTGTTTTGTTCTTTTAACTTTTGTGTATGTGCTAATTTTCAGGTAATTTTCATGAAGATTTTTACTAATTTCTTACTCATTTTTAGGTCATTTCTTCTTCACTTACTCATTGCTTTTTTTCCCATGTTTTTGTGAGATATCAATGTGCTTAATTTTTAAAGGCTTTAGCGAGCAGGACCAGCAATGATGACAAAAAGTTATATTTACTTTGGAAACTTTCTTTCCTATGAAATACTGTTCTTTAGAAATCCATTTTTCCCAATTCCCAATTTTTCTAGCACTGCTATATGGCAGCCTAGGCACACTAACTCAGTTTTGATGCAGTATTGTTGAGGGTTTTGTAGGGTTTTTTAGGCCTTTGTTTATTCTGAAAGCATGTTAATGAAGTAACCATTTGAAAAATGCAGTTTTGGCTCAGTTGTTATGTGAGTTGCTTGTTGGAGTTGAAGGGAAAGCCACTGACCCGTTCCAGTTCGATGCTGAAGCTCTGCCCCCAGGCCTCTTTGCCCAGCTGTCTCCAGTGTGTGCGCCCCACGATCCTGTTGTCCACCTTCAGCACAGCACTTATCTCCGCTGAGGCACAAACAAAGAGATACAAACTGGTATAGGCACTGACTCATAAAGAGTACTATAAGGTCAAAACAGGATATATGTGGATATTTTTAAAGGAACCACACAGATGCAAATTCCATCTACAGAAAGTCTTACAAACCATGAGAAGACTAACAAGTTGACTAATTACAATGTCTGCAGAGCTACACTTTACTTAAAGTGAGGGAAAATGGCCAAACATGAAGAAAATGTTAGTTGGAATGTTGACTTACAGGACAGCTCATCAGCCTTGGTTGTCTTGCCATTGGTGCTACGTCCTGATAGGCCGGCTCTCACCTTCAGAGACTTTCCATCTGAGTCACTGGGCACACGACCACGGCCCGGAACCGACTCCAAAAGGTCCTGGCAGCCCATCAAACACACCTCCAAGCGACCTGAGCAAAGGCAATTCAGTATTCAGGAAAGTATTCAGAGTATTCAGAGTCAGTTCAGAGTACAAAAGAGAAGTTATTCAGTGGTGGAAGAGGTACTCAGATGTCTTACATAAGTTATAGTACATGTACAACAATATAAGAATACTTACAAGTAAAATTAATTTATTTTAAAACCAACTTAAAGGCCTAATGTGTTGGATTTAGTGGCATCTACCGTGAGGCTGCAGAATAGAAACTTCTGTGTGCCGAGCTTGTGGGAGAACTATGGTGGTTGACATGAAAATGTGAAAATGTGGAAACACAAATACATGAATGCCCCTATCTAGAGCCAGTGTTTGTTTTGTCCACTCTGGGTTACTGAAGAAGACAGTGGATTCCTAGAAGAGGATCTGCTCTGTATGTAGATACAAACATCTCATTCTAAGGTAACAAAAACACAAGGGTCTCAATTTCAGGTGATTACAAACGAACAAAAAAACAGTTATTAATATCATATACCACTTCTGCCAATAGATGCTTCTCAATTCTACACACTGGACCTTAAAGTAATAGTGAAGAAATATCATGAGTAAAATGTATTTAGAGTATCAACATTAGCTCTACAAATTCTAATACTAATGGTACTTGTTGTGCATTAAATTATGGCCCATATGACTGATATAATATTATCATATATGATATTATTGTCTTTTTAATACTAATGCATCAACGCATGAGCAGCATTTCACAGTTGGTGGCTGTGGAGGAGCTAGTTTAATTACTTTTAATATAATTACTCTGTTTAATCCAGTGGTTCCCAACATAAGGGCCACACCCATCAAGAGGTTCACCAAATAAGTCTGAGGGGCCGTGGGATGATTAACTGGAGAGAGAAAAAACCCTTATAAATCTGTTGGGGATTTTCTCTAAATTTAATTTTTTAATGAAATATTAACTACACTGACCTCTTTGGGCCTTGGAAAGGTTTATTAAATTACACCATCTGAGAAATACAGGGGATTAAAATCTCTGTGGTAGAACACCTGCAACCCAAGAAGGGGCCCAATTCAGACCTCACTTTTATGTTAGTGGCAACAAGCAAAAAAGATTGGGGACCACTAGTTTAATCTAAAATGATGTGTTGAATTTCATGTGTGTTCAAATGTTTTTCATGTAAAATCTTGATCTGAAAAATAACTTAAGCTGTAAAACAAATGTAGTGGAGAAAATCTGAAATGTAGTTATGTTTAAGTATAAAGTGATATAAAATAATACATTGTATCTAAAATTGTACTTGGGTACTTGAGAGTAAATGGTCTTTGTTACATTCTACCTCTGAAGTTATATAACAGAGAAATGAAATGAATATGTATTGGAATATATTGGTAGTACCTGTTAGACTGGCTGGTTTGAGGAGGAAGGAAGAAGAAGGAGATGGATTGTTTGATTGCTTCTTTGGTATCCCGTAGGAGGGTGAGCTTCTTAACATGAGCGCCTCCTTGATGGCAGCATATTTGGGATGATCCTGAGGCAGCTCACTTAAACGCCTCTCCAGAGAAAGGCTTAACAATTCCACCTTCTGAGAGGACTCTTGCATCCGTGCTTGGGCCTGAGAGACATACAACACTCCTTAAGTGTACAGCCATGTGACATTACAAAAAAAAACAAGTCCATGGAAACTTGGCATCACAGGAACTGTCCTAGCATCTTGCCCAACACGGCACAATGCAGCCTGCATGACTGCAAGAAATCTGCTGTCAAGCTTCTTACTCCATGATCTAACACATTATAGAAAATGTAGAGATTTATTACTTGTTTAGCTTGACGGGAGAGACAAACTGATAGTTATTGCTTTTTTTTTTTTTACTGTTCAGTAATCTTTTTTTCCCCCCAAATTTTACAATCAATAGTAAATAAGGCCGAACAATTCAGGTCATAAGGGCTCAAACAAAGATACTGTCTCAGGTTAGTTTTTGATTCAGTCCTCCTCTAACTTCAACAGTTATACTCAGTCCTAATAGGAAAAAAGGTTCACCTCTGAAGAGAAAGAATGAGTCAGTGAGATTCAGGGCTCTATCTTACATCCCACGCGAAAAGTTTAGTTCTGTGTCCTCTGTCCAGTTTAGAACTACAAGCTTTTAGTTTTGCTGCTTAAATGTCCCACAATATTTGCTGCAGTGACATCACTGCTCTTACTACATTACTCTCAGCAGAAAACCACTTTTTGCTCCAATTCACCAAATCCACCATGTAAACAGAATGCCCCAGGGATAACTTTTTCCTGTAGGCCATCCCGGAAGTTAATGTCACCCTGGTTCCCTTGTCAAAAGCCTATGAGATTTTTCCATTGGATTTTGGATTAGTACAGAAAATTTGTTATATGAAAAACAACTGTTTAAGATATCTACACGTTTTGTTCAGCCAGATAATCTTAATAAATGAACGAAAATGAACTACACTTCAGTGGCGTCGCTTCAGCTATGAGGCTGTAAAGGCGTGTTTGGCACGATGACTATATATAATTTTATTTAGCTACTTGTTAGCAACCGTCTTTTTAAAGACACAAAAGCCTCAGAGTTCACAGTGGCTAATTACTGATGTACTTGTTTTGTCGTAGAACAAAACATAAAATTTTCTTCAGCTTGTTCAACCACAGACCTTATTTCAGGCTCCTAACCCAAATCACATTGAAAAAACCCATTGATTTTGAGACGAGGGACATGAGGTGCTGAAATACCATGTAATTTCTGTGTTTTAGGACTCATAACTGGGGTACTCTATAGCAGCCTGCCAGGTACAGGCACACCTGGCTTTTAAAGAGAATGGAAGATGACAGTCTGATTTGGCGAATTCATGTTATACAAAACACAAAACACATCAAAGATAACTAAAGAAGGAAGTAGAACCCCTTTGCTTCTTGCATCTTATTTGTGCAATGTCTGTGCACCATTTAACCAGTGAAGTGAAGCTGGACATGCCCTAAATGCAATAATAAAATGGATCCAAGCTCCTCTGATACCTGTTGAAATCAGTGCCTGCCTCAATTTTTCAAAAAAAAAAAATTTCCTATCTTTGAGCTTGTTGGGTTCAGCCACCTCTGCAAGGATGCGTCGGTCCTGGACTTTATTTCCGCTCAGCTGCTTCACCACATTTTTGGCACCTTCTGCAACAGCGGATTCAATCCTCATGTGGTGCTTGAGGTCAGCCACCCGCAGCTCCAGAGGACTGATCATATCTCCAGGGTTACCTGAGGGCAGGTAGAGGATGGCAGACTTAGGCATCATCAGCAGATTTGACTACAGATGCAATAATCGCCGCCTCTAAGACCTTTATGTTCTGAACTGAACTATTAAAATCATTTATTCACAGTTAGTTTGACCAAACTATCTGACTGACAGCTTTGTCTGTGTTTAAGTACAACGGCTTAAATATCATCAATTTGACAAATCTCTGTTGTTAAAATTTTGGATTTGATGAGCAAAAAAATTAGCAGAATTTTTAAAACTGAGTTTTTCCCTCCTTCTTTATCAAAAAAAATCTTTAAGGGAACTGCTTTCATAGAAATGCAAAAACACAGTCAAAGCACACACAGTCAACTGCATGCCAAATTGACCCTATTACCAGAAGGCTACCTGGCTGTAATGGTGCATCATTGTACATCCTGATGCCTCTGCTACTCAATATAAAGGAAGAGTAACTGCATATCTATATGTAAACAGTCCTGTAAGCTATGCAGGAACCAGCACTATTTTGGCCACGTGTTTTTACACAAAATTACAGCACGTTTGTGACGCCTCTCAAAGGAAATAATGCCCAAGTCCTCATGCACACTGATATTTTTTTAAAAATGTATTTTTTGGTGTATTTTAGCCCTTCGTGCACATAAAAACTGCATTTTAGTTGACTGAAAATGAACGAGATGTAAAACTCCTTCCAGGTTGAAGATGTTCAGACATTTTTTATTAGCGATTAAAGATTTTGGGGGCTTTTTTGCCTTTATTAGACATAACAGGTTTAGCGTGAAAGGGGGAGAGAGACGGGATGACATGCAGCAAAGGTTCATGGGTTGTAGTTGAACTCGCAGCTGCTGTGGCAAAAACACAGCCTTTGTGCATGAGTGTCCGCTCTTTTTTGCTAGTAATGTCCGATTCTGCACTATTTCTTGTTTTTGAGGTTACACAAATTAGACGATGAGAGGGGTTTTCTTTGAGAAAGAAGGAGAAAAAAAACACTGTTTTTGAAAATAGATCTGTGTCTCTGTGGATAAGGCCTTTGCCTGAAAATCAACAAAATAAATTATTGCAGTTTTTAAATATGTCAATTCATTGCTGACCTTACAATTTCTTTTTTAAACTTAAATCCACCGTGACTTTTCCAGGACTTTCAATAGCGTCTCACAACCTTCATCACCGAATTATGTTTGCTCAGTTGTCATGAAGATAGTTCGGCTGTTATTACTAATCACAGCTCTTTTTTTCCGTTAAATGTGAGCACAGTCCATGAGATGAGATTTTGTCTTTTTGATATTTGATCAAAGTGTGTAAAAATGTGTTGTCTTTGGTGTAATGCTAAATAATAGCACTGATTATCAATTGTAATATTCAATGTAATTTAGACAGATTTTTCATTTTACCAATATTTTTTATTACAATCATAAACAGGGTGCCTCAATCTGTCAGTATGAGACTGCTGCAGTGATTCACTTCAGTGCATTCAACATAAAACATATGATGAGTATCTAATATGGGATTTGTCACCGTTAACATTTTCAGTAATGGGTGTTTTATACATTGCTGGTGGAGATTATAAAGCCAGGATGAGACCTGTTTATGTATGTGTGGTCAACTTTACCGTGTGAGCCGTCCATCACGTCTCTGCCTTGACTGACTTTGATAATCTGCATGCGCAGGAGCTCAATCTTAGTGCGACTGTCCTGTAACATCTGCTGGGCTGTAGACATCATCTTCCTGTCCTGGAAAATGAGCTTATGGAGCTTAATGCATGTCCAGTGCAGACACATCATGATACAATGAGTGTTACAAGACTAGGCTGAAACCTGGTGTACGGCTGGAGCATGTGTGTGATAAGGGTCCTAGATTGTGGAAAATTGTTACACAGAAAGTCAGTGGTGTCCACAATGTGAATTCCTGGATAATAAACGTTCATGTGAATTTTTTTTAGTCGTCCCAGTAATATATTCACTTACAGTGTACTGCAATTGCATATCATCTGAAATAAGTTCAACCAAGGCTTGAACCCTGAGGCCAATATGGGTCCCATCTCAACTGCCTGAGTTTGGAGGGTTTATGAGGGCTTGTCTCATCTTTCTCTCTTTGCTCTGTCCTCTCCTCCCCTGCTGGGGATTGCTCCATAACACTCATGTTTGATACCATCAGATCAGCACATCCTTATCCCCCTGCTCTCTAACTCAAACAGTATTCTAAAAAAGGCTTGTTTTTCCACATGATCTTGCCAAAATTACGCTAAACAATGTGTGAGGTCATCACCTTACACAATCTTACAGTATCATTGGAGAACTTAAGTATGATGAATGATGCTGTGATATTTACTGCATTTACATAAAGTAACAGTACCAGAAGCTGTGGATGTTTTGTTACTGGTTTCCTGTAACAATGGTAATTTTCTATTTGGCACTTAAAAACTCTAGATAGTTTTGATAGGAGCTGCAGGAGTGTTTTAGGGATATCAGCTGTAGAAATGTCTGCCTTCTCTCCAGGAAGTATAATGGAACTCGATGGCACTCGGCCTGTGGTGCTCCAAGTTGCAAAAACAAAAAAAAACTTTTTTGAAATTACTCAACAGCAATGCCCTTCCTAAAAATCTTGACTCGGTTACTCAAAATAAT
Organism: Plectropomus leopardus; assembly: GCF_008729295.1. Classification (NCBI taxonomy): domain Eukaryota; kingdom Metazoa; phylum Chordata; class Actinopteri; order Perciformes; family Serranidae; genus Plectropomus; species Plectropomus leopardus. The sequence goes on along the minus strand of NC_056482.1, from coordinate 959,662 downwards.
CCACAGACCTTGTTGTGAGCAGTTTTATGTAGGAACCATTTAATTTTTTACTAAACTACACCCACAAACCGTATCACTGCACAAGTGTGCATTTAATGCCAGCTCACCCAGCACCACTGAGCTAGCTAACGTTACAGCTCACCCGAGGAGGACGCCATTAATGTTTACATCTCACGCTGTCACGAGCACAAGCCTCTCGTCCATGAGTAGATGCACACTTCCTTCTGCGTAGTGATATGGATGGAATCAATTCAGCTCCTAAATTAAACTGCTCACAACAAGCTCTGTGGATTATCTTGAGTAAGCGGGTCATGATATTTAGGAAGGAGACATTGCTGTTGAGTTTTTCAAATGTATTTTTTGGCACTTTATAGTCTTAGGTGGAATCGAGGTATTATGGTTTATGAGGCTATTTATACATCCATGATGTATGATTTTCAACACCGTCAAAAAAACAGATCCACCTCTTTCTAATATACTGATAAAATGCAGCATCGAAGAAATGTAGTGCACAACATAAACCACCAGAGGTCAGTCACTGCTGGTAGAGCAGACAGTTGAGATGAGAAAGAAAATAAAGAGAAAAAAAAATAGCTCCTCCATGAAACTGCTAACAAGTTCTGCTGATTATTTAGAGTAACCAGGTCATGATTTCTGGAAAGAGACATTGCTGTTGAGTTTTTTTAATGTAATTTTTTTGTGCTTTGATCACCAAAAGCCATGTGCCATCTAGTTCTATTAATTGGAGAGAAGGCAGACATCTCTACGGCCGATACCTCCAACACTCTGCAACTCACACAAAAACTATCTGGACTGATAAACAGCACTACAAGTTAGAGGGAAAATATGAATTTTTGATTATGAAGTGTACTGTCCTTTTAATTCATTTACACAACTCTAAAAATAAAGGCTACTCTGTGGTGCAATCTATCCCACAATGAAGTCATCCTGCTGGCACATTAATAAAAAAATCCTCACTTATCCTCTCATTGTTCACATGGTTAAATACAAACACAACGTGGACAGTGTTGCCTCTTTTGTGACTTACTGCTTTACTTTACTGATTTACTTATTCTTTGTATCAGCTTCCAACAAAGCTTCTAACCCATGGATATAAATGAGAGTTCCTTTAAGGCCACAGTAAAGTTATCTATACTTTAAGAATTCCCTTACGATGCCATCATCATATTAATCTCTGTGTTACCTTACGTTTATTCCAGCTTTTTGAATACGACCCTACTAGTTTTGCAGACATAAAGAACACTTTAAAAAAGTATTGAAATAAAATCATAAAAAACTAAGATGATGATAAAATTGAAATAAATAGTAAGAGGGCGTTCGGGATGGAAATTAAAACAGTCTAAGACAGCAGAGTTCATGTTAGTATCGTGCTCCACCCACTGAAAGAACAGCTCTGTCCCCAACTCCTCTCTTCTCTCTGCTGTCCAATCCTCGGTCCTTTCTTAAATGTCAGAGACACTTTCTGCTGCTGCCAGCAATTTACCAAATGAGTCAGTGTCAACCCCATGCTACAGACAGACTATGGAGGAAAACCATTTCAATCCACAAACTGACAAAGTGTGTGATGTGAATATTTGCATGCTGTACCTTGACTGAGCTGTTGGTGTAAGTCTGGATCATGTTCTCAGCACCCTGTTTGACTTTGGTCTCCATGGTGAGCTGTTTCTTCAGGGTTCTGACTCGACTGGCCACTGGTGATGTGGCCTCTTCCCACTGACACGACTCTGTCGACAGGTTGTCTTCCTGCTCCGAGCAACCTGCAGAAAAACAATCGCGTGCCGGGTTCAGCTTTAAATATCACGGGACAATCTGTGGCACTTTATTTAAGAAGGTTTTGAAGGTGGGATAGGAGGTTCAATTTTGGCATAACACGGCAAAAATCCCATAATAAACTTTGAGCCTGTGGCAATTAAAGAGGACTAAGAGAGAAACAGACTCCTGCACCTCCATTTGGCTCTTTTTTCAGGCTTTAGGACATCTAGCTTATGACATAAAGGCTGGCCAATCACAGGTCATTTCAGAGAGGACAGCTGTCAATCATGTCAATCACTGCGGTCAAACTGTCAAAGAAGGCAATGCTGATCAAATATGAATTAAAATGCTGTTATTACATTGCCTATTTTTTTTTCCTCAAATGTTTTCAGAAATATCTTTTAATGTCCTGCTTAGCTATAAAATAAGAAAGTTTGTGACCTGTTCACCATGCTGAAAACATGCAATATGCAACATTACTACTTGCAATATGTAAAAAAATATATATATTTTAAATAAAAAAGTATGTATATTATGCTGAGCATGTAAGTGAGCAAAGACATAATGTAAAGAAATACAGTAATAGACAATAATATGAGAATATTTAAATTTTAATATGGATAATGTGCTGAGTGTGTAAAGAGTGTGAAATATAAAATGTGGCCTAAAATGTGTAAAACTAGCAATTAAGTTAAAGATATAAAAATATAAATATGTGTGCAATGCTACAATAAACAGAGATATACATAAATAAAAATATATACAATATGAGTCACACGTTAAACATAGCCTACATTCAAGAGTGGATGAGTATATTGCACATTTTAATAATTGCTCTGAGGGCTGTTGTAGTTAAAATATTGCACCAAACATTGCAGTTATTTCACAGTTACAGTGATATAAAGAATTGTTCCACCTTAAAAAACCCTATTGCTCTTTGGCGTATAATAAATAAATTACGGAATTTCAAGCAACATGAGGGGGCAGAGAAACATTATACTTTATCTGTACTACTGTCAATATATACTGATAACAGTTACAAAAAATAACTTCTTAAAAACAATTACCTACTGTACCTTTAATGACCTTTTGTAATTGTGCTGTCTTTCAGTTATTCAGAGGGCAGATGTTTTGGTACCCTGACAGATTCCTGGGGGAGCAGTGTGCATTGCTGTCATCCACAGAGTGATTTTGATGCCACTGTTTAGACAAACCAAGTCTAAAATGTTCAAATCCTACTGCCTGAGAGTAACAAACCCACAGGCTCGACACGTACACATATCCATCTTGAAACAAAATGAGGGAACGTGGAGATGCAAGTCAACTACCAAATTTTGTCTGATAGTTGCTCACAAAAAGCACTGTTGTTGTCTCTTGGAAAATATAATATGATGGTCACAATCACTATAGAGAAGACATTTGCTTTAAATATAATACAATATAATATCATCCAATTTACTACCATAGGTGCATAAAGTTTGCTTCACTACTGTTCTTGTAAAGGAGGGTATTTACTAAGATTACAGATGTATGGCCCCAGCTGCTGGTCAGACCTCAGGGCCTGTTCTGAGATGTTACACATATCTGTAAAGCAACAGAGTGCAAAAGAGTGTGTTTTCAGATGCTGAGTTCGGAGCGTAAATCATCCTGCAAAAGGAAGGCTGCATCCTAAATAAATAGCCTGATATCATCAGCTCAACAAAAAGATTCAGTGACTGAGAATGAATGTGAGAGATTGGTTTTTTTTTACAACCATTACATTTGTAAGCTTTTTATATTGTGGTCTTAAACAATACTGCTTTTAATTCACATTACAGTGTGTTGCTTAATTTGCAGGAGTGTTTTCATTGTCTCACTGTTCCTCTGCTGCAGTGATCAGTCAGCAGTGTTCAATCAGGTGCAGCAGATATTTGTATACATTTCCATTCCTTCCTCCCTTATTTTGCATTTCAAATAAAAAATATATTGCATGAGTCAAAACAAGCAATTTTGCATGTGCAAAGCCATAGCATGGTACTTTGGAGTTTTAGGGGAATAAATACCAAAGATTTGCGGGCCTCAATTAAATCTTTTTTTTTCTCAAAAGTCTGGTAATAAAAGCATGCAGCCTTAACTAGCCTCCCTCCACTGTCCTGTGAAAGAAAGCTCCTGGAGGGTCCAAAATAAGAAGGCTTAATGCTCAATATATTTTCACAGTTATCTACTTTGGGTATGAGTGTAAATTTGCCCTGATGATGCTTCTTCAGCAGAGGTCATGGATTATCAAGCAGCAAGAACCTGAGTATCCATCAAGTTCATAAAAATTTGCCCACTTGCTTTCACAATACAACATAACTGACCAAAGAGAGGACATGCAGACCTGATGGAGGCACTAGTCGTCAGGTTTGGACGTCACTGAACAAAAGGACAGACAGTCTATGTTGGGACGATGAGCTCACAAATTGCAATTTTATCAATGTGCATTTCAGGACAATGATCTCTTTGAGTTACCTGTGGTGCTGTCCTTCTCTGTGGCCATAGACCTGGCATTGAGCTCCTGCAGCTCCCAGTGCAACTTGTCCAGCTTGCGACTCGAGGCCTTGAGTTGGCCCTCCACGTCAGCTGCGCTCTTGCGATTGGTGACGGCCCTCCGTAGTCTCTCGGCGGCCTCCTTGATCTTCAGCTCCCGCTGGATCTCCTGCCTGAGCAGGGTGCGAGCGTCTTCCAAACGCTGCTGAAACTCTGGGTCCAGAATATCCGCCTCATCCAGACCCTGCAGGCTGCCACTCTGAAGGACACACCACACAACTGCTTCAATATCTGATCACACCTGTTATTTTTATATTTCTTTATACATTACATATGTATCATGTTACATACTAAAACATAATATTATAATTTCCCAGAATATCTACATTGTTTCACACCTGCTAAAGACACTAACAATAGGGTCTATGTATGACTTATGTCTCAGAACAGATTTTTAAGTATTATGAATACATATGGATTTTTGGAACTGAAATTTGAGTAGTTTGCAATTAACATCCACCTTGACTCTGTAGATTCTCAAAATATCTGAAATTAAAGGGAGACTATTTAAATGTATACAGCTGCAAGATTACAAAGACCAGCACAAAGACAGATCAACAGAGTTCAACACTACTGAGATGAAGTGAAACCACCACCTACATTCAATACAAAGGACAGCCATCACTCACATTTACAACCATGTGAGGACAACAGCTACATCCAACACTAAAAGCTGCACTTCAGATTTCTAAATGGAAATGAAGAACAGGTTAAGGCCACTGTTTGATGGAACAAAAAAAAGAAAAGAAGAACCAGCTGATTAGGTGGGAACAACTGCTGAGGAAGTGCAGTGCAGACCAGTTAAACCAAACTGTGCCAGTCAACAACAATAAATGGGACCATGCCTCCCTCTTGTGGATAAAGATCTGTTCAGCTTTCCAATAAAGCTTCAACCCAGCCTTCTCTCATACCCCATACATGTCACAAATGTAATACTCTGAAAAGAAAAAGGGAAAAAAGAAGAAATTGCTACACCAAAAAGAAAAAGAAATAGAGCAGCAGACAGCAGCACAGAGGAGGAGAGACATTCTGCTTAGAGGTGAATTTACAGCTCAAAGCAACTTAATACAATACAGCCTCAGGCTTTTGTTTGAATTCTAGTGCTGGCAAAAAAATGTTGTTGCATATTTACAACCTGTTGTTAGCGCTGTTAGCTTGTTTACTTTATTACATGAATGCTGCTGCCACACTGAACCTCCCGCTGAGCCCCAACTTTACATGTAAAAAAAGAATCAAATTAAATATTTGTATTGAACTTCCAAATCTGATATAACTCACATAATTATCAGTCTGGTACAGCCCTAGTAAAAAAAATATCTGTAATAAAAGAACAAAAGTTAACAGTGTAATTCACGATTTTGCTCCTACTATTTTCTTCTGTTGTGCATTTTGTAATATCCTCCACTGACGACACGTCCTTGATTACAATGGTTCTGCTTAAAACTGTAGGGAACACAGGCTGGTTCACTAGATAGCACCAAAGTTCCAGGAATCACGAACAGAACCAGTTTAAGAAACAGAGCTCATTTGGTGCAAAAGGGGTATCAGCGTGAGGAAATCATGTGCTGTGTCAAGATTAGAGCTGAAACTAATTATCATTTTCAGTATCAATTAATCTGTCAATCTGTTTTTGATCAATGATTTTAGTCTGTTTCACAGTTTTACTACTTCATATATAATTTTATTATTTTTTTATTATTATACTTTGTGCTGTTATTCCATCATTCACCTCTTATTTACAGTTTTAGTCTTTAACTTCTTTAGCTTTTATTTTTACTATTATCATTTTATCTATTTGTTGGGTTGGGGGGTTTCAGTTGATTCAACAACTGAAATTGTATATCGATCATATAATTTTTGCAGATTGCAGAATCAAGTTATGGTTTCAGTTTTAGTCGAATGACAGTCTTTTATCTCATTAAACTTGTCTTGCATCACCGTCAAACACCTCCGCCCTGTTGTGACACAATGAACACTTTTCATAGGGGTTAATCTGTTCTGCAAAAGTCACAAGTATCAAACACTTAGACAGGTTCTGCGTGAAAGCCGAAACCTCAGAGACAGATGAAATTACAACACAAGCCAGCATTCACCCATTCACACCCATTCATAAACTGGTGACAGAGGCGGCAACCATGCAAGGTGTCACCTGCTCATCAGGATCAATAACCATTCCCGCCCACATTCACACATCAATGGCACAGACATTAGGAGCAATTTAAAGAGACTTTGACATGTAGACTGCAGGAGTCATGGATCCAACAACAACACAACTGCTCTACATCCTGTGACACAGCCCTTTAAAGTGTTTTAAAGTGTTTTTTAATGTGATGTCACCTTCATTTATTCATTTTATCTCTCTTCCTCTATTAATTTTGCTGCTCTTACTCTATTTACTCTATCACCATCTTTTCATGTTTTAATTTATTTACTTGTTCATCTATCTTGTTTTATTCCCACTGATGTGATGGCATCTTCTTATATTACTATATTATTTCTTACATTATTTTTTATCATCTTTTATTGCATTTACTCTTATATTTTCTAAAATGTTTCATTTAACACTTTAACTGCCCTTGAAGATCATGTTGACCTTTTGTGTTCTCATTCTGTTCTTGCCTTTTTGTTTGACTCTTCTAGATCTTTCTCTGTTTGGCATGTTTGCTGATGTTTATTTAATTATTATTTATTTTATTATTCCCTGTTTTTAAAGGTGCTTTATAAAAAAAGTTATTATTATTATTATGATTATTATTATCTTAACATTTTGGGCACATTTCAAGCACAAGATTAAGATCTTTGCAATTAGTAGAAGTGTAAATCGGCAGACGCCCCATGATACCATATTATCACAATACTATAATCAAAATACAATTTTATTGTGTTTTTAAACGCTTTGCAATACAGTGAGCATTGCAATAACATAAACAGCAATTTATTACATTTCTTCAACTTCAAATTATGTTCCCAAACTTTGCCAACATCTGTTTTTATCTAATAAGATAAATTTTCAGTCTGATCATCTCACTTCAGTCATTTTTATTGAAGCAACATGTATGTAGTGGACTGATAAAGAAATTGATTTTATTAATCTAGCAGGCCATCAAAAGTTAATTTGTATTTGCAATATTAATAATTTATATCATAAAAATATATATCATAAATATAAATATGTATCATATCATATGATATTAATATATATCAGAAACTAATTATATAATAACATTTGGTGTCAGTGTATTGATACAGTATTGCCACAAAATACCGAGATACTATGCTGTATCAATTTTTTCCCCACCCTTAGTAGTTGGGCCATCTACGTACAAATCAGGTGTCCCTCATTTTCATTTATTTAGGCTATTTATTGTTTGTTTGTTCTATTGTCAAATATTCAAGAAAATAATTTGAGGAATATTCAGTTAAAGAAATAATAGCCCTACTTGAATTCATAAGACATGCTATATCACAGTCGGCAACGACAAGAATGAATTAAGTTAAATGAAAACATGCTATTTGGGAACAGTGAAACAGTGTTTTTTGATGATGTGGTTGGATTTGTTTAAGATAGGAATAGAAGAGCTTTGAGGTCATGCTTTTTTGCCTTTACAGCATTTAACCCTACAATTATGTTTTTATGCTACCAGTGAATACAGAGCACAGACACATAAACAAACTATTAACCCACACTAATTATTAGACCATCATTCTTGTGTTACTGGTGAGCGGCTTTGCTACAAGCCAAACAAAAGGCAGGCTGGCTTTTGTACTGGTTATTGCTGGTATCTATTCATGTTTATGGCTATTATCTACTGTTGGACACACCTCCTGCCAATCAAAACAAGTGCACCTTTTTTTTTGTCCTAGGAAATGGTGTTAAGTTTGGGTCCCATTACAAGTCATTGAAACTAGCAGTTTTACAGCATAGTGACCAATAAATGATGTAGTTTTAAATGTATTCATTTTAACTATAGGCTTGCCATAGAGGAAATGATACGTTGGATATTTTGTATTTTTACAAAATAAATAAATTAAAATAAAACATAAAAATAAGATGTCCAATTATAGGGTAAAACTCTACTAAGCAACTAACTTTCTTTCAACAAGATGAAAAAAAATATCGAAATTGTAAGCTAACGTTCGCCTTTTTTGGAATGAACCATTTTGGTTAACGAATGGGTGTTCGTTAAAATAAAAAAACTTACTAGACCGACTCTAGGTGGTAGCTTCGCTAGCTCCTACCAGATTTTCTTTTCTTAATGAAGCTGAGTCGTTAAAATAGTAAGCAACAGTTAAACGTTAGAGGTATTTATCTGACAAGCACAAAGACAGAGGAACTGTGAGGAGAGGCAAACAAGACAAACAGGAAAATCCAGTGCCTCTGACTGAAGTAGCAACTAGCGTTATTTAACTAAACTCAGCGTCGGATAATATTAACTAGCGTAATGTTTTCACTACATGTTTCCATGATAATTGAGCTTCATTTGACGAATTGAGACAACCTGTGGCATTAAATTTACCCTGTTGTGTTAGACCTGACATGGTGGCTGTCAGTTGTATATGCTGGACATTCACACAGCGTCAGCGTCTGCTCCGCTCCAGCCGCCGACGGGCGGACGGGTCTCCCTCTCTCTTTTTCGGCTCAGAAAGTGGTGAAAAGAGCTCCGGGTGGACTGGCACAACTAGCTTAGGTCAACTGACAGCGGCATGTGAAATTCAACGTCTGCTCAGGTTGTTCTCAGGAGCTCCGGAGGGCTGTGCTGCTGCTCATTATGGAAACAAATCTGAGGAAAAAGTTTGAATTGAGCTCAAGTGAGGTTCGACGCAAAAGTGACGTCAGGAGACGGCGGCTGGATTGGTTGGCAGTCGATATTGACCGAGATGCTGCGGCGACCAATCAGATTCGGTTATTCAGTGCACCTGCCGAGGTAACCAAATGATGCATTCACGTGGGCTGAGATCTTCTCTATACCTGATTTATATAGAAATTATATACAAATTGACACATTATGGCACATATTTTTATATTTCTCACACACTTAATCACACAACTAAATAAATACTCACCGTATTACACACATTTTATTCTTACATACTAGTGTGAAAATTGAAGAATAATGCACGATTCAAACACACACACAAACACACACACACACATATATATATAATTAGTAGCATATTACTCATATTTTTAAAATATATTTCTAAACCTTTCCAACTAGTTTTGCACATTGTAATGCACTTATTTTGAGATTTCTTACTCACTTCACATACTCAGCATATTGCACATATTTAGTATTTGTTTTTAATGTTTTAGGTACTGGTGTGACAAATGTAGCATCTTGCACATATTTTGAAAGCATATTTCTAAACCTTTAAATAGCAGTTTTGCATGTTGTAAACTAGCAAAGGGCACATTGTTTTGTATGTCTTACACACTTTAAACCAATATGGTGTGAAAATTGTAGCATATTCAATAACATATTTTTAAAATGTGCTCATTGTAATGCACAATGTCTTACAGACTTCACATACTCACCATATTATATATTTTTTTAATATTTTACATACTGGTGTGGAAATTGTAGCATTTTGCACACATTTTTAAAATATATTTCTAAATCTTCACATACTAGTTCTGCAAATTGTAATGTAATATAAGGCAAATATTTTTATATTTCCTATACACTTTACATACCACAATTTTCCCCCCAGCGAAAAAGTATTCTGATTCTGAATCATTAGTGAAACCAAACAGAGTCCCATTTTTAGATAGAAGGAAAGCTGTCAAAATGTTGTTGCTCACATAATTAAGTTTACATAGTGAAGTCGGGGGGAAAAAAACTTCTCAGAGAGCCGTTAAATCTGCTTTAACACAGCTTGTTGCTGTAGCCTGTGGTGAACTGAAACATGGAAAACCTGCATCTGCTCACAGAGGCTCCTTTTTCCATGAGAGGCGCTTTCAGTGAAACTTGTTGAGAAGCACTTGTTCGGTGGCTCACACACAGAAGGCAGGGCTGGAAATTATTGTACTTTGGGTATTACATGTAAATCAAATATGTTTGGGTCTTTTGCTCCATGAGGTGACAGTGCTGGCAGAGTTTATGCTCTTTAGGAAGGCCTAAACATGAGTTTAAGTGCTCCCCATGTTTCTATGTAACGCTGAGAAATAAGGATTGGGATTTTAAAAAGCAGTGTGAGGCTAGAAACTGAATGAGCAACTGCTGGTCCCTTGGACGTAAATTCAATGCTTTTAAGGACCTTTACAAAATTATATTTAACCAAATATATGACTGATTGTTGGATAAATAATCTTTTCCGTACTTAGGTATTTCAGCTAATTATAAAGGTTAGCAGTTCATATGTGGTCCCCTGCAGACAAAGGTTTTAAGTAGGGTTAATCATTGAACATTTTCCCAACAGGTAAGTGTAAGCATGAAGTAAAAACAGGTTCAGTGGTAGGTTTAAAGAGTAGTAACATCAGGTATGTGGATTTTCAAACTGAAGACCTTGACCCATTTTGACAAAAATATAATTTAAGGTGGAAAAAAATGAAGTTATTCGTGGCAATGGAGACTTTAAAAGTTAAAATTTTAGACAATTTAATTATTTTTATGCCTAATATTCATTAAAAAATTATTTAATTTCATTGAACTTTATTTATCTATTGACTATTTATTTATACATTTTAGCGTGTTTTCACAGTTTTAATACTTCATATATCATTGTATTATTTTTACATATTTATTTATTATGCTGTTGTTCTTTCATTTACCTCTTATTTACAGTTTGAGTATTTTACTTTTTTTATTATTACTATTATTTCTATTTTTTTTTAAATTTATTTTGCTATTGTTTATTTATTTATTTATTTATTTATTTATGATTAGTTTTATCTATCTATTTAGATTTTATCCTGCCTCTGGTGTTTCCTCCCTTATGGTAGTGTTCCCTCAGTTCCTGGTTTTACTGAGCACTATTTCTGTTTTTTTGTGTGTGTGTTTTTATTCACATGTTTGTGTGTTGTGCAATACAATAAAGACATAAATAGATTTTGTGTTTATTGTATGAAGTAATATGTTTTACAGTTTGTTTGTATGTAAAGTGGCATGCACATTAAATCTCGTCAGAGCTCGTCAGAGAGGGTACTACCTAACAGAGAGTGGGTGTGTTAAAGTGGAGGGTTTGGATTGAAGCCAGCTGTGGTTATCTCTACGCTGTGTATTTGATTTGCTATTGTTTGTCCAGTGGTTGTGATTTGCAATAATGGATCTTAACATTTCAATTTCCCACGCACTGCATATGAACAATGTAGTTTGTCTCAACCAAAAGGTTCAGTTTTTACATATTATAAACAGCTGATATAGTTCCTGAAACAGAATACAGAAACACTATTTTAGACTACACAATAGTCCTATAAAGCCTAATGTAAAGCTTAGAATAACCAAATGTCTGAGCACCATAGACTCACTGGGTCTAGTTCTGTAAATGCTTTACTAAATTTAACAAGAAGTCAACAATATTATTTGTAAATACATCTATAGGTCCAGTGTGTATGATTTAGGGGGATATGCTGGCAGATATTGAATATAATATAATGTACTCTTTAGTATATTATTATCTGAAAGTAAGAATCAAGTTTGTATCCCCATAGCAGGTCCTTGTCTATACAGATCACCAGACAACCAGTTCTAGCAAAAAGCTCTATTACTGTTTTTGCTTTTTCTTTCTTTTTTTAAAATTAGCATTTTTTATTACTGAAAAATGGTTAGAAAAGATAACAAAGATCATATATATTATGGCTAGAAGAATTGTAAATATTTAGATATAGGAATGAGTATGTGTATGTTGGCACATATATGACAAGCCTATAATTTATATAGGGGATTTTTTTTAAACAGATGAATTATCTTATAGGTGATAGGATTGAATAAGTCTATTCCTCTTCCTATACTCCCTTTCGCAAATTGATGCAGTCTGCGGATGGAATTCATAATGTGCTTTTTTGCTTCCTGTTTTTACAAGTTCAAAATCAATAAAATCAATCAATCAATCAATCAATACTTCTTTGTAACATGCGCACTTTAAAAATCGAGCCCACATTACATTTAAGGAAAAAAATGCCCCCGCCCTCCTTTGCATCTGTTTTGTAGTAAGTACCTAAGATGCGTAGGAGTTGAGTAAAAGCATACATTTTGACTTAGGAAATGTCGTGGAGTAAAAATGAAAGTTGACCGAAATGCCAAAAATCAGGCACAGATACTCGAAAAAAATACGTAAGTACTGTAATGAAGTATTAATACTTCATTACAGTGCTTATATACTAATACTTAACCCTCTATGGTACGCACTATGATCCCAGTTGGTAAAAAAATGTTTGGGGTGTTTTTTTTGTCTTAAAATAGACCAAGTAAACATAATGAAGAGACATTTTCAAAAAATATTATTTTTTTAGTAGTTTTTAGGGTTCGTTGCCATATGGCAACACCGTACCATAATGGAAAGTAATGAAAACATGAGAGTTTTGTTTAAAATTGTATGTAACATTTATTTTAAAACTCATGTTATAGTATAAACAATCCCCAGTAGCTTGAACAGGCGTCAAGTAAAGTGTTACCCATTTTACACTCTCTTACTGGTTATACCTGTCACTTCACTTTCATCCTCACTGTCCTCCCTCTCCTCACTGTCTCCATTGCCCTCACTGTCTCTGTCCTCACTGTCTCCACTGTCCTCATTCTCTGGCTCATAATCTTCATCCGTCTCACTGTCTTCATCACTCTCACTCTGTGTTTCCAGCAGCTCATTTTCCTCGTCACTGAATTCTTTGTCATCTTCACTATCATCTAGTGGGAGGGCTAGTTCAGCCTTTTTCCGCGATGTACCATAAAAAAAATGTGCATTCATTCTGTAAATGGAAGAAAGATGTGTCAAATATCATCATATGCAATGTGGAAAGGACTCACAAAGTGCATTATTATAGTTTATAGACTATAGAAGATCAGTGTACACCAATGCAATTGCAAAGTAGGCCTATAACTAAATACAAAATGTTATCAACATGCCAGGCTAGCAATCCATAATGGTACGGTGTTGCCATATGGCAACGTACACATTTTTAACATTTTCTATTATTTATTGATCGACTACAGTGCAAGAAACTACATGATAATGAACTTAACTCACCTATTGTTGAGTGTATATTTTTTTCCGTTGAAAAACTTCAAAAAAACACTTTTTTTGTTGAATTTTTAGGCGTCAAATGGTGAGGCTCCTCCCGTCGATGATGTCTGCAGAAAAGGGTTTCAAAATGGCCTCCAGAAAGTTATGTGACAAATTTAAACACTGCTATTGGTTTACTTAGAACCCCACCTCTTTTTTAATGCATTGCATCATAACTTGGAATGTATTATCTGTGTGTAGAAGGCTTAAATTGGGGTTGTTGCCATGTGGCAACGCTGTACCATAGAGGGTTAAATACTACCTGACACCACTGCCACTTGAGGACATTAGTACACTGCCTGTAGCTTTAAGCTGCAGTGTTGCACTCCGGCCGGCTGGGGGCAGTAGAGCACCATAAATATGTTCACCGACCGAGCGCCCGAAGAGAAACAAGCGTGCGAAGCTGCGCTCACTCCTCCTCCTCATCGTGGGCTTCAAGACACGCACTCTATGTAAGGTGGAAGTAACTTTTATTCTCCACAGAAGAGTTACGAACCAGACGGAATAACATTATACTTTTGGTGAAAAGTGTCACGGCAAACGATAACCATGTCGGCCACCTCGGCAAAAGTCAACAGAAAGGAGAATTCAAATCACGACGGAGCGGACGAGACCTCTGGTAACGTTAAGGAATGGCGGTTATCCTGTACAACGCCATTTTCATTTGTTTTTCGTCATTTTGTTATTTTCAGCCTTGTTTGTTGTGTCGTATTGAATGATATATTTTTGCGAATGAGCAGCTTGACTTACCTTTTCCTGCATATAACGGTTCACACTGGTGCAAAAAGCTGTTGTGCAGGACTGTGCAGTAATGTAGCATGCTAGGCTAGGTGTTTAGCCAGCGTGAGGGGTTAGCTAGCCATTAGCTTAGATTAGCTACGAGTTCATATGAAGGAGGCCGGTATTTGTATTGCATAAGCTGCATATAGCGTGATTTGCACTTATTGATCATGCAGATAGCATGTAGAGGTTTGTCGTAGAGAGGTTACGTTATTGATGAAATCGCGTGCAGCTGCGCGTTTCCTCGTGCACGCTTGTAGCTCGAGCTTCTCCAACGATTGTTTGCTCGCATTATTAGCAAGTGCAACAGTCACCGTATCCCATTTATCATCGGTGAAGAGAGGCCGAGCATTGATATCGTTAACATTAGCTGTTCAGTTAATCATATGCACGCTCGCGAGCCTAGCTTTTGTCTTAGTAGTTACCTGAGCAAAATGTAAACAAGTGCTCCGTGTTCTTTTACATGGCCACAGTGTCGGTCTGAGGTGGTATTATGAATATTGGTGGATATTAAACATGCGCAAAGCGGCTTTGGAGGAGCTCGCGGTGTGGTAATATCAGTATGGAGCAGATGGCATTTTGCAGCGAGACGCCGTTAAGCCCCTCATTCAAACCAGGCCGCCTTTAGCAGCAACAGGAAGCTCCAGAGGCAGAGGGTCTGTCTGCCATGGATCCACCACACACACATATACACACACACACACACACACACACACCAGCCAAACACATTATGGCTGGCGTCCCGCGTTATTTCACACACTGTGCATGCAGTGGAGAAATGGCTGGAAATCGAGTTCTCTTTTTATAATGATCAAATACGATATTGTTCGATTGAAATCAGATGCTGTAATGATGTTAGTTAGTTAGTTAGGTAGTTAGTTAGTTAGATCTTTATTTCGAACTTGCCAAATAGAGAACAAAATAAAAATGAAAGCAAGAAAAACAACACCAGAGTGCCCATCGGATATAATTGAAACAAGACAAACGTAGGTATTTCATGTTAGAAAAGGAGTAGGAGGATGTAAATACTTAACAAATCACACCCCCTATTTTGAAAACATTTTATAATACAACTTCATTGTTAATATACACATCTTGATATAATCAAACAAGAATTAAGACACTAACAAGAACAGATCAATCTGAATAAACACACATAAAAAAAACCGCTAGTCACGCTTTCAGAAGCAGCCTAGCTGTCTTGTATATCATATTGCCTGTTTCCCTCTCTGTTCCACCAGCTCATATATATAAAATTCATTTTAACGGCATTCATTTTTTCATCACGTGATTAACGCACGTTCTGTAATTATGACCCTCCGAAATCGTGAAGTAATACAACAGTAATGTTGTGGATGGCCGCAGAAACAACCCTCCGTGCGCAGAAATGGATAAGGAAAGGGTTTTTCATTTAATGACAAATTCTGCTATAAAGCCCAGCCAGATGGTTCTCTTGACACGACCAAAGTTATGTGCCTTTACTGTCGATGCGAACTGAGTTACCACGGGAATAAGTCGAGTCTGCAGACAGATGTCTTATCTAATTTGGCAGTAAAATTGGCTTTATGTTGGAGTGAAGTTGCTACAACCTTCTACATTAAAAAGATTTAAGTGTCCATGGCTCAAGTATATGCCAGATGCATGTTAGGAAGTAATTTATTACTTTATTGAACTAAACAGCTATTAATTTCCACATCCTACCTAAAAGTGATGTTTTTGTGTTATTTCATGGAGTTCTGTTTGCCATAAAACTTCTAGCCCAACTGACACTGGATCTTTGAGGCAGATTAGTTATGGCCAGTCTTAAAAAAATCTTCTATTTATTTAAATTATTTTTATATTTTCGTAATTATAATATAATTTTGTTTACATGAAATCATAGCATACAGTGTAAAATGGACTTGCATACCATTTAATACCACACTGAGAGCGCAGATGATGAGGTCAGAATTCCCAACAGGTGGCTTCCACGGAGTTTTCAGTGTGTTTCTGAATCTAGCATCTTGTGTATCAACACTCTGGCCTTCTGGCAATATGACTCTTCACTCTGGCTGTCCACATTAAAATCTTGAGTGGTTAATTTCAGCAGAAGGCATCAATGGATCTGCTTGACTCCATCATGATCTTTCAGCTGTGGGGCTGTAACCCAATGCAACTGTAGTGATTTCATATCTAGCACAATGCAATGTGGGAGTGTGTTGATGTCTATTGGGATATTGATTATCATAATTTCTTGTCTTGGTATTGCATGATGGTATGTACTGTTTTTATTCCAAACTCCAAAATTAAATATATGTTCCTTTTCTATGTAGAAAAAGAGCAGCAGGAAGCAATCGAACACATCGACGAAGTACAGAATGAAATTGACAGGTGAGTGTCTCTTGTTTAGGCGGAATGAAAGATGGGTTCCCAGAGAAAGTTTTCTTAATCGCACGTTTTTTATGTTCTTTCTCCCCAGACTGAACGAACAAGCCAGTGAAGAAATTCTAAAAGTAGAGCAGAAGTACAACAAATTACGCCAGCCCTTCTTTCAGAAGCGATCAGAACTCATAGCCAAAATCCCCAACTTCTGGGTCACAACATTCGTCAACCATCCACAAGGTAAACGTATTACTTTTGTTGTCACTATGCTAGCTTTTTTTAATTGTGACGAACCAAGACTGTCTGTGATTGTGACAGAAATGATCCTCCCTTGAATAAATGTTGATGTATTTCTCATCAGCACACTTTAAGTTGTATGATCAGCAGCTCACAGCGTTTGTGTGTGTGTGTGTGTGTGTGTGTGTGTGTGTGTGTGTGTGTGTGTGTGTGATGTGTGATGTGTAGTTTCAGCTCTTCTGGGGGAGGAGGATGAGGAAGCACTTCACTACTTATCGAGGGTGGAGGTCACTGAGTTCGAGGATATCAAGTCGGGATATAGAATAGATTTTGTGAGTTGTCAAATTTACGTTGTATTAGTCCAGTATGAATAACAGACGTGGCACTTACTGACCCAGATGTGATTACTTTTCTGCAGTATTTTGATGAGAACCCGTACTTCGAGAACAAAGCCCTCTCCAAAGAGTTTAATGTAAATGAGAGCGGAGATCCTGTTTCCAAATCAACTGAAATCAAATGGAAAGCTGGAAAGGTTGGTTTGCATTTTATTTCATATTAGTTTTTTACTTTTTATTTTTTTATTTAATCTATTGCTGCACAAAACGAATCAACTCAAGGAGTAGGAAAGGTAAAAAGTCAACTTCGTGCTATACTTTCCATTGCATTTCTTTCTTCGACTTTTCTCCAGTAGTCCCAGTGTTGGGCATTCTCTGTATTTTTCAGGTTTATTCACATGTAACACTGATTACAATTATTACTTTCTTATTAATATCATAACCTCCATCCCCAGGACCTGACAAAGCGTACGGGCCAGACACCAAACAAAGCTGGGAAGAAACGACAGCACGAGGAGCCAGAGAGCTTCTTCACCTGGTTTACTGACCACTCAGACGCAGGAGCTGACGAGCTGGGAGAGGTCATCAAGGACGACATCTGGCCTAATCCGCTGCAGTACTACTTGGTAGGCCTATCACTCCTCAACTTGACTTTATTTCTGGTCTTAATTCTCTGACACTTGAGCGAAGTGACTTGATGTCTTTCAAAAACATCAGAAGAAGAAAAAGAAATTACCCCAAATTAGCAAGAAATTTGAAAAGAAAAAAGGTGTAAGAAAGTTGCCTCAAAATTACCAAAAATAAATTAATGAAGGAATTACGTGTGGAAAAAATGTCCAAAATAATACTAATTTTGTATCACAATTTTAAATGCATTAGAAGTTTTTGGATGCTTTCCCAAACTTATTTTTTAAATAATTCTCTAAATCACTTAATTTTTTTCAGGATATTTCTTGCCAAGTTTCTCATTGTTTTTTTTCACATGATTTTTAAAGAAATCAAACCATTTGCTCAGGGTTCAAAGGTTTAAATAGTTGTGATGGGTGTCTGAAAGCAGCACATTACAGATTAATTCAATCCAGGGTTCAAAGGGTTAAAGAGAGTTTTGACAGAAAACAGCCCTGTGGTAAAACAATGCAAGGCGGTTACTTTGGTAGAGGCATATTGTTTGATATACTGGTGACATGATGGTCTGATATGATTTTTACAACTCAGTGGAGTTCTCACAGTGACGGTTAGTATTCCACCAGTAGTTCAGTGTCAGGGAAAGGCCATTTACATAGTTTTTTCTTAAATAGTTTTTACTCATTTCACAGTCTTTGTCAGAGGGGAATCTTTGACATGCATGACCTGCAGCTTTTCATGCTATATCTACAGTACATCAAAAAAAAATTCAAAAATTGATACAGCTTAATATTGGTATATTTTTTGTAACAATATTGTGTCGACACAGACAGCAAGGTATTGACTTCTATGTCATATAAATAATAAATATTGCAAAAACTTTTGGGAGCCAATTGAATAATTCATTGTATCAGTAAGTTACTGTTAAATAGATACATTTTGTTTCAATAAAAATAATTGAAGTGAGAAACACATAACATGACATATTTTCAGTTGAAAAAAGGCAATAAATCATGATATGTTGCAATAGTAGTATGTTGTATTGTGATAAATCATACTGTGGAGCCTCTGGCAAAGATGCACTGTTGCAGGGCTATAAAAACATTATGTTTTGAACCCCTGTTCAACATGATGTGGAGTTAGTTTGATATATTGGCATAACAGGTAGCAATTAATTGCAGTACAGAAATTCTCCATTGACATCAGTTATCCACAAGAGAACACTTACAAAGTTATATTCTGACTAAAATGTCCAGCTCTCTTCGTATGATGGCCACAAGAATTAAATTTGAAGAATTCTCAGGAAATGTTCTGTAAAGTTGAGTGTTTGTATATATATTTAAAAAAGGACCTGCTCATTTTTTCAAAACTAGAATATTTGTTATCTCCCTCAAAAACTGTGTATTGGTGTGGCTCTAGTGTACCGCGTAGATTTCAGTCTTATACTAGTCTGGAAGACGGCTACATTAGTTTAAGTGAGGGTCAGACTCGCCAGTTCACCTTATAGGGATGAGCTGTCTCCGCTGCATCACACTCATGCTTATACTGTTAAAGAAGAGCCCTCCAAAATGACCATTTGTATATGAATTACTCACTTTAATTGAACTTGTGAAGACAACATTTTTCTCGCATGCTTCCACAGTGAACGCAGCAACACTATACCAAAAAATCCATTTACAAACTTACAACACTCATCTAATATAACCCAGGTTTCGTGAATCCAGGCGTACGTTCAGTCCTTCCTAAAGAGACAGCCTTTGATAACAGGGAACTGAACTAAAAGTGAAGTGTAGTCCTCAATGCCAGACTCCATTGACAAAAGTCATTTTATTTTGCTAAACATGGCAGCTGCTTGCCTACTACAGCCTTGATTGGCAGTTTGTTTTTGTACGTTTGTGACTTAAGTGATTTCAAATCAAAGGCACACAATAGGACAAACTAACTAACTAATGGAGGCTGTGAGAGACCAGCAGCTCCTGTGTTCAGCGATGTAAAATTACTGTTTTTGTCAGTGGAGTCTGGCAATGATGGGAGCATAGATACGTTTCACTTTCTGTTCAGTTCCCCCTCAGAACTGAGCATGCGACTGTATAAATGAGACTTGGATCATACTGCACGAGTTACGCAAGAGTTTGTAAACAGATATTTTTGATATAGTTTTGCAGTTGTTTAAATGAAGACCCCTATGATTCTTCATTCACCGCGAAGGCATGTGCATAAAACAAAATTTTCCTCACACATTCAACACAACACTGGATGAGTAATTGATCCACAAATTATCATTTGGAAGGTTGAAGTATTCTTGTAGGAATAAAATATGAAGGCTTTTAAACTAAGTAGTTAATATCTCAATGTTCCAAAGGTTCCCGACATGGAGGATGAGGAAGGCGATGGCGATGATGATGACGATGAGGAGGAGGGTCTGGAAGATATTGATGAGGGAGAGGAAGACGAAGGGGAAGATGATGATGAGGATGGTGATGGTGAAGATGGAGAGGTAAGTACACTGTTATGGAAGTTGAGGATTACAAACGCACACTTAACCATACTGTGCTGAAGCAGTTATTGTAACCAGAGTCATTCTTTGTCTTTGTTTCAGGACGACGGTGAGGATGATTAAACATTTCAGCCAACACCTTTTTCCCAGTCCTCCCTCTGTGATCATCCCACAACCCACGGGAGCAAGATTTTTTCTTTGTGTGGGGGGGGGGGAGGGTTTGTAAAAAAACATTTTCTTTCCTGTGTGTCGTCAGCCTGTCCGTCCTCTTCCTCTGCAGCCACGGCCTGTCCATAATCCATAATGCCATGTCTAAAGACCAGCTCCATACACTGCAGGTCTTCATCGGGTGGGACGGGTGTGTCTCCTGAAGTCTCACCTGTCATTGTTTCTCTACATCTCCCAAAGACATGCAAAAGAATAAAAAAAAATTTGTAGCATTCTGCACGTCATCTTACGTAGATTTGAAATACGTACCATAGCAATTTCTTTGTAAAATATGACAGTTTCTGTTGAAGTTGTGAGTTCAATAAAAATAAGCCATGGTGCAGTGATAACTTAATCAGAGCATCCTTAGCCACTTTTATATATATAAATGTATATTATAATATATCCAGTGGTGGGGGATCCTAAGGCTCATTAGAAGTTGCATTTTCCTTTGTGACTTATTGTACTAATGGAACTGATTGAAAGCACCAGCTTGTTCCTTTCAACTGTTGTAAATGTTTTTGGGATATCCATGTATCTTGGTAAGACAGTTGTTCATTGTACACAGCTTAATGGGGAGGTGTGGTGGGGCAGCGGGGCTTTGACAACAACTCTGGACTTCTGTTCAATAAATTTTCATGAATTTTGTTTTTCAGGCACCCACAACAAGGTTTGAAATGTACATTTTTTTATAGAAACAACTTTAAAAAAAATCTAATTTTGAGCTTGACCTAACATTTTGAGATGGGAGAGAAAATGTTTTCTGTGGAGTCCTCTGTGGAGTCTGCAGTGTTTCTCCTGTTCCACTGGAAACCTGTTCACATTAAATTAAGTGTACCAGTTGCTTTGTTACAATAAATGTATACATGATGTTTGGAGTAGTCTGATTACATTTGAGTATTTCAGCTGCAGTTGTTAGACAAACCTGCACCATTCTTTGTTCATTGTGTACTCTGATGTCAGGTCAGTCCAGGAGTTAGGCAGGTGATTACACTTTTGAAATGTAATACAGCAAAATAATTATTTTGCCAAAGTTAATGCATTTATCATACCAAATGATGTAAAAGACAGATGTATTTGTGGATATTTGAAGGACTTCTTTGCCAGGGCAAGTTTAAACACAACCTTTTAGTAAATCAGACACTTCTGACAGAAAGCTGTATTGAAACAGGAAGTTGGTGCAGTCTGCCCTGAGACCAGTGAAAGCTAATAATCTGATAAGATTTATTGAAAGAAACATTGGAAGCCTCAGTGTTTTGGTTTTGTTCTAACCTTTAGGGAATGTTTGGTGCAATTAACATGCTTTTCATTAATTTTTGATAGTTTTGGCTCTGTCCTTACATATGGCAAGGATTTTGGCAAGATTGTGTATTTTTTATTTAATCTTGGAATTTCCAGCTCAGCTCCTACAATAAGTCTAAAATACACTGTGGAAACTAAATTGCTACATTCAGACTGTTAAGGGAAAAAATGCTCCATTGAAACCCATTCAGACTGACATTTTTGATCCCACAGCCATCAAAGCATAAAAACATGCATTGTATTATTTCTGGGGGTCATTCTGGACTTTTGCCTTGGAATTTGTCATTTTGACTATTTTTCATTGGATGATGTCATTTTCTACCCCATTTGGCATAAGGAGAAAATACATGCTATTTCCACCAGGCGCTCTGTCACAATGTTTCTGCTAATTAACATATCCCAGGCTGTGATTTAAAAACAAAAAAAATCTACTTCTCAGGTAGCATATTGAAAAAGTTTTTTTTTTTCATCTAAAAGCATAGTGGCATCATGACAAAAGCCTGGCACTTAGAGGGTTAAAATTCTAAAAAAATAAATGAATATTTGATATTTATGATTAGGTCTGATGTTAGTTAAAAGACGGAAACTGTGACAGTATCAAATAATATTAATATTTTTAAAGCTTGATTTAGAAAAGCACATTTTGTGCACAGAGCGATTGGAGTGTGTGTCACATTAAAGTGGGCCCTAAAAGGTTGATAACCCTTTGAAATCTGGGAAAATTGGCTTGATTGCTTAAAACAAAAACACGGGAAGAGGGCAATGGAGCAATGACTGGAGAAATTAGTCAAATTCTAACGATTTTTGAAGTGCAAAAAAGAAATCCTAAAATTAGTTTGATAAAAGAAAATTGTCAAAGTAATTACTTATATAATAGGGGCATATAATCTTCAATATACAATTATGATCATTACAAATATAGAGTATAGTTTCCCCCTAACTTTTCAAAAATAATTTTCTCAATCTTAACATTTCTTATCAATTTTCTTGTTGCCTTTTTTCTTCGATGTTTTTGAAAGAAAATTGCACCAATTTGCCCACAGAAGAAGAAAGAAGAAATAAATATAATTCTTAAAATATTTACCAACATTCCTCCGTTCCCTCTGTGATCAATCACATCATTTACGATATATCTCTCTAATCATATTGTTGAAATAAAACATGTCATGCAGTTCTCCCACCAAAAGATGGCAGACATCACATATACATCAACGTAGGAAAATGTAAGGCTGCAAACAGTGTTTCAGCGCACAAGGCCCCAAACAAGCAGACACTCCAATGTCAGCTAACAGTCAGCAGCACCTCGATTATACTGGCGAGGTTTCAGACAAATGTCTCATTGAATCTTACTAATATATTACACCAGTTCTCTCTCTCCCATAAAACGTCAGTTTGGTGGTTTGCATCCATAATAAATGCAAAACATGGACCACTGTTGACAAGTAAGGCCAGAGTTTCAGCCTCCTCATCGTGTCTGCAGTTCAGTGGCTGCTGCTAATCTCAAAAGGACTGTTTGGTGACTCGAAATTTGTGTCCTACGTGTAACATGTCATATATTTTAAGGAAAGCATGTTGTAAAATAAGACGGACACTCAATTCACGGAGCAGGCGACACGTTTAAACTGTAGCTTTCATTTATTTTATTCTAATACTCAGTAAAGACGAAAGTCTAAAGCCTACGGCCTATACAGGAAGTATATTATTACAACACCGTTAGCTACGACTTAAAATATGCTGGAAACGGAATAATTTGCTTAATTTAAATACAATAATTTGACTGGTCTATGTCAAAACTCTACTTTAATAATTAAAGGTAATACTTTTTTTCCTGGATAAAGACAAGAAACCTATAAAATATGTTATAAGTTCCTTGGCTAAAAGGCGGAAGTGGATAGGGGATTTCTCTCTTGTCTCTAGGTCTCTCCGTAACCAAGGTAACGCAAGCTTTGTGGGAAATGGCTAATGCTAAAAACGTTCAAATGCTGGAAACCAGCTAATTGAGCTAGCTCGCTGCGTGAGAAGAGCCACGCATGAATGTATTGTTAATCGGTGCCACGCTGTTTCTCTTCTGTCAAAAATGTCCGAATGCGGTTAACGACGGGCAAGATAATTAATGGTACTGTCGTTTATTTTGTCTTTAGCCTGAGCAAGTTACTAGCATTAGCATGTTTACTGACGAGTCTCTGGATCCAGTGAGTGTCCAATCTCTGTGGAGGATTTCTCAGCAGTCTGTGCAGGAGTCGGTATGTTTGAGCAACCTTAGCTCCCAAAGTTCTCTGTTAACATGAGTCGCAATGATGCATATAGCTGCTGAAAATTTAGTTAGTGGATAAATGTAACGTTCAGGTGTTGCTCGGGAATGTAACCACAATACTAAGTGTAAGTTTACACTGCGTTAATCCTCGGAGACCTACATTGATCAATTTCTGCCCTTTTTGGGGTGGACATTCGATGCTTAGAAGGAAATATTAAGTCAAGTGCTATACATCAACTAAAGCTGGGACCCCGAGGGTTAATTAGAGAGGCAGCTCAGCACTGAGTTTCAGGCTGTTGTACTCATAAATCTGTAACGCACTGTGTTGGGTTAGGTCTCCATTCTAAATACAAAGTTTAGAGTGTACAGAAGCTTGGAACATCATGATGAGAGTTTATGAAAGTCATTATCATGCTCAGTTTTGTCTCATGAGTAGTTAAATCTATTAAAAATCTATTTGTTACACAGATTTTGTGCAAAATTTATGCAATTGTCCATCTCAAGAGTTGATAAAAATGGTCAGCAACTCCAACCCCCAAAATACCACATAAAGACACCAAGACCTTGAGGAACACTGCCGACAATCCCCTTATTGTTAACCCTGTGAAACCTTCATGTGCATCAGGTATTTTGTGCTGCATTCAGACGCCCTTCACAAGTACTGAAACCTAAGCAAAAATGTTTAATTATCTTCAAAAACATTGGAAAAGGCAATAAGCAAATTGCAAGAAATTGGAAGTGAACCTGAAAAGTAATGTTTAAATGTAAGGATAGAGAGCGAAATATTACAAAATTGGCAAAAAAAGTGCATTAAAAATGTACAGATTCACTCACCTATAACATGTTTTAAAAATGTAAGTGATTACACATGTAGCCTCTGTTAAAGCACAAACCCATGAACACTACACCTGTTTAATTCATTGTGGAGTTCAAATTTATTGAAAGTACTATATGATTGATGTGCATCCCTGAGTTGAAGGGTCTTTATATCTGCTGGTCTTTCAGAGAGGCTGTCAGACACGAGCGCTGCTCAGTGCTGACGCTGAGGTCCAGACTGTGTCAGCCTCCATCAGCTGGACCCAGACGGAGCCACAGCAGCAGGACACAGAGCAGCTCCTCCAGCAAAACCACGACAAGCCGGAGCCGCCCGGCCTGAAAGACTTCATCCTGCGGGTTGAGGACATGGTCATCAGAGAGCTGGTGAAAAATGCCAGGAGTCACGCCTTCGATGAGTTCCAGGTGAACTGGGAAGATCACAGTCAGCTGGTGAGAAATGTTTCAAACATCAAATTTTGTGATTTCTGAGGCAGGTAACAGATTTGTAAACCAAGGAAGAACCCGAGAGTGTTTCTGATGATGTTTGAATAATTTAGAGTCGGTCTCTGAACACAGGCTGGGGTTGATCCTCTTGAAGAGTCCCATGTATGACACTGTCCTGTCCCTCCATGCCTGCAGGTGTCTTGCCTGCACTGTCTCCAACATCCCAGCGCACAGGACAGAGGTCTTCATGTGACCGCTGTGTCCTGGAGCTGCACAGGTTCAGTTATTGCCTGTGCCTATGGACGGTATGTTGGTGTTTATCTAATGTCTAAATACACAGTATGTACTGTATATTATGTTAACCCTTTGAGCCCTGAGCATATTGGTTTGATTTCTTCAAAAAGTAAGGGGAAAAAGGCAATGAGCAACTTGGTAAGAAATGTGCCGTAAATGACAAGAATTTTGCAGATTTAGCAATTTCTTTCTTTTTTTTTTTAAAGCTAGGTAAATATTTCCAGAAAACTATATTAAGAAACTTAGATTTTCCCTGGAATGTTCCCTTTATTCCTTTGAAAAACATTGGAACCCTCTCCTGAATTATATTGATTCTTTGACATCCCTGCCTGGTTGTAACAACTGTGCCTCCTTGTTTGTTTCTTTGTTTTTTTGTGTGTTTTTTTTTGTTTGTTTGTTATTTTCTCGTTTTCCTTTGTTTCTTTATTTTTTTGTTTTCCATTTGTTTGCTTTTAAAAGTAAGTTAAAGTAATTTACATCCAAATATTTATTTATTTTTTCTTATTTTAAGTGTGTAAGGTATTGGTAAGTTTGGTGTCATTGCAACCCATAAGGTTTGTCATGATTGTTTTCTCTTTGGAGGGTTGGCGAGTAAGGGGAGAAAAAACAGAAAACATAACATAATATATACATACATACACACACACACATATATATATATATATATACTGTATATATATGTGTATATATATATATATATATATATATATATATATATATATATATATATATATATATATTATTTTTCTCTTTTAACATAATTAAATTAATTTTCAAGCATTTTTAAGACAATTTATTTTGTTTGTTTGGGTTTGCTAATTTTCGGGTACTTTTTCTGTGCTTTTTTTTAATAACGTCTTGCTAATATTTTGGTCATTTCTTCTTAAGATGCTTCTTGCCTCTTTGAGAAAAATTAAGTAAATTTGCCTAGTTATTAAAGGGTTAAAGAAGCTGAAACTCTTCTACAAATGCACTGTAGTATGCATAATGCAACATTTTCCCCTGGCATCAGTCTCTTATTCAGTAATGACACACATCAGTAGGAAACAGCTGGAGGAGCTCAGCATGTGGTCAGATGGTTTCAGTGTGTGTTTGTTGGGCAGGATTGATGATGGGGACTGGAGCACCGAGAGGTCATGTGTTTGTACGTGGAACCTGGACCGCCGAGGCCTGAACCCCAAACAGGCTGATCTGGTCATTGATGTTCCCACCGCAGTCAGCGCCCTGTGCTGTCACCCCGAGCAGCCCGCCCTCATCGCAGGTACGCTCACATCACCATCCGATTAACCCTTCCCTCCCTACATGGCAACTGTACGTCTTTCAAACTCTACACCTCCAGTGTGTAACGTGGGCTTCCTCTGCTAAATTTAAAGTCTCCTCGTCCAAGTTCAGACTTGACAGAGCTGCTCCAGAGCCACAGAGGACAGTGAAGGTATAACATGCTGGAATTGTGGGTGACGGTTTGTAAACAGTATCATGAGGGGAAATGTGAAAAACAACCCCGGCTTTGTTTACGTGGCGTTTTGCATCACATTATGTGTGTTTTTTAAAACGCTGTAACTGTGATTTTTTAGTGTACTGTTGGATGCTGCTTACAGTCAGTGGTGGATGAAGTACCTGAAAGTCATACTTGAGTAAAAGTACAGATTTCACCAGAAGATGACTTTGGTAGAAGTTAAACTCACCTCTCAGAATATTACTTGAGTAAAAGTACTAAAGTATCTGACATTTACTGTTTTTATGTAACAAAAGTCATTTGATGATATTACATGTATTTGATTTCACTAGGAGATAAACAGGTCTGGAAGGATTCAAAGAACAAAATATAGTTTTTCTTTCTCTCCCATTCCTTCATTCATCCATCCTTCACCTCCTCCCTTCCTTCCTTATTTTGTACAAGTCAAATATAATGCAGTAAAAGTACACATTTTATTTAGGAAATTCAGTGGAGTAAAAGCACACATTTTATTTAGGAATGTCGTGCATTAAAAGTACACATTTTATTTAGGAATGTCATGCAGTAAAAGTACACATTTTAAATGTGTAATTGGACTTGTTTTCAAATGTTGTTTTTAAATGTAAAAAGTCAATTGAAGCACAGATACTCCCAAAAAATACTAATGCACTGAAACAAAGTATTATTACAAAGTATTATTACTTTGTTACACTACAACACTGGTTATGGTCTGACACCTGGTTGCTCCCTGTTTATAAAGTCCCGTCTTCCCCTGAGAGCTGTGCCCAGGAACGTCCCGTACACAGCAACATCAGAAGAAAATAAAGGAAAATCATGCATCATCAGTGATGATAGAGAAGGATTATTTTGTTTGAGACTGTTCATTGTTTTTTAGTCAAGTCAAGTCAAGCCTCAGAGGGCTTTACAGTGTACCACATCCCTCTGCCCTTAGACCCTCACATCACCCAAGGAAAAACTCCTGAAAAAGAACCCCTGTAATGGGGGAAAAAAGGCAACCTCAGGAAGAGCGGTAGAGGATGATGAGGGATCCCTCTTCCAGGACGGACAGATGTGCAATAGATGTTGTAAATAACAAATAATAAATGTTGTAAATAACAAATCCTAGGGAAATCCTTTAGAGTATAAGCAACTGTTTTCACAAGCCGAGTAGAGAAAATGGTGAGATGAGCAAATGAGCCTTTAAAAACTGCTCTGAGTCGTGCAGAGAGCAGAATATACCTGATTTTAAAGTTGTCCTGTTTTTCACTGAGGTGTGTTTGAGCACGCTTGTTAAGTAGAGATCAGTGTAAAGTCTGTGTGTGTGTGTGTGTGTTAATGTCTCTGCAGGGGGTCTGTACAGCGGAGAGGTGGTGGTCTGGGACACAAGTCGGACTCAGGACCCTGTGCTGGTCCAAACAGGGATGTCAGCAGACAGCCACAGAGAGCCTGTTTACCAGGTGAGAGGACACAGTCTGTTTGCTTCCTGCTTCCTGTCTCCCAGTCAGCGCGCTGCACCTCTGACAGCACTGATCACGGAGAGCAGATTAGAGATGTGGGCTGCTGGAGAGCTTTACTGGCCTGCACATGATTTAGCACAGCTACCAGAACAAAATGGAACAGCTTCAGTTCAAAACTACAGGTACTTGTATGAACGTTTAAAAATCCAGATCAGTCTAATGTCGTCTGCTGCTGTCTTGATTTGTCTCCCAGGCATCTGCACTGCGAAGGAGAAGGAGAATAAAGAACTACTTGCCAGCACTTTAAAATTTTATTTGATTTATTTAACTAGAAACAAATTCATCCTCAAGAGTGTTCTGGCTAAGACAGACACTAATATAAGTTACACAGACAACATGGAATAAAAATACAAAATATACAGCTCTAAAACAAACAATGTAAAACACAAAAAGTACAGAAAATACAGTTACTACAAGGAAGGACTAAAAAGTATGTTAAAATACGTAAACCATAAAACCAAGACAATTAAAAGAGCACCTTACATACACCCTGACGGTGGCATGTAGAAGATGACATACAAGAGTCCTGCAGCGGAGCAGCAGGAACAGCCTTGAGGAGCCAAAGAGTGCAACTTCGAGTCTTTCTGCAGAAGATTCCAGATATATGGAGCATCATACATAAAGGCTCTTTTACCAAACTCCATACAAACTCTAGCTATGGACAATGAGGACAAGTTCTGTGAAAGGAGAGCTGAGCTAGTTTAATTTTTGTGCTTAATTTAGACACACAAATATGCTGGCCGAGAGGCCGAGAATGGTTTTGTAAATTAGATAATGCCGATGAAAAAGTCGAAATTTTCAAACCCAAGCAGATGGGATACAGTGATGAGTGAGGGGCTTGCAATTAGTAATCTCTCTTCTCTGTCTCTCTCTTTCCTATATATCATTTTGTCATCTTCTGTAATTTAATTGTTATTTATGACATCTATTTCACGTCTGTCCATCCTGGAAGAGTGATCCTTCCTCAGTCGCTCCTCCTGAGGTTTCTGCCATTTTTTCCTCCGTTACAGCTTTTTTTGGGTAGTTTTTCCTTAGATAATGTGAGGGTCTAAGGACAGAGGGACATCGTATGCTGTAAAGCCCTCTGAGGCAAACTGTGATTTGTGATAATGGGCTTTATAAATAAAATTGACCTGACTTAATGAATCTCAAAGCACCGTGAGTATCACACAGATGGACTCAAAGAGCCACACTGTACTGCAAACTGCTCTTTGATTTATTAGTCTGATTGGTGGATTAAAGTCGTGTGTGTTTGTTTGCAGGTTGCCTGGGTGCCCCTGCAGAAGAAAGGAGAGTTTGGGGTGCTCAGTGCTGGTTCAGGAGGACGGCTGCTGTTGTGGACGGTGGACTCCGATCAGGGCAGGTTTGTCCTGAATGCGGCCTACGCCTTAGTCCAGCAGCAGGTTCCCCACAGCAGTTACAGCAGCTACAAGGTGAGCGTCATGATGAAGACACCCACTGAAACCCAACTGTTCATCTACAGCATCAGTCAGAGATGAGGACAGGGACTCAACATACTGTGTCACAGCTTAAGGGAGTCCAGATTCAGTCTTTTAGTTATTACTATGGAAATTAAACTTGTAACATGGACTCAAAACGTATTCTCCTAGGCATCTGTCTGAATTGTTGTGTAGAAAGATAACTTTTTGTACACTCACTGGCCACTTTAATAGGCGCACCTTGCTCATACTGAGTTTGAAGCCCTCTTGCCTTCAGAACTTCCTTAATTCTTGATGGCATAGATTCAGCAAGGTGCTGGAAACATTCCTCAGAGATTCTGATCCATATGGACATGATAGCATCGCACAGTTTCTGCAGATTTGTTGGCTGCGCATCCATGACGTGAATCTCCCGTTCCACCAAATCCCAGAGGTGCTCTATTGGATCAAGATCTGGTAACTGTGGAGGCCGTTTGAGTCCAAAGAAACCAGTTTGAGATGATTTGTATCTTTGTACACTGCGGTCATAAAGGGATGGACTCGGTCAGCAGCGATACTCAGGCAGGATGTGGCCTTTAGACGATGCTCAGTTGGTACTAAGAGGCCCAAAGTGTGCCAGAAAAATAATCTCCCCAACACCATTACACCACCACCAGCCTGAACCGTTGATACAAGGCAGGATGGATCCATGCTTTCATGTTGTTTATTCCACAGTCTGACTCTAAATGTCGTAGCAGGAATAAATCCAATCAGATCCACTTTATTTATATAGCACAATTTTAACAAACACAGGGTTTCCAAAGTGCTGCACAACAGGGCAAAAAGCACAATAAATAACACAGCAGAAGCACACTAAAACGATAAACACAATAGGATAAAATAAAATCAGATAAAATCAAATAAAATAAGAATCAAAACTCATCTGGCTCCAGTTTTGGTGAGCCTGTGTGAATGTTAGCCTCAGTTTTTCTGCTCTTAGCTGACAGCAGTGGCCCTCTGCTGCTGCAGCTCATCTGCTTCAAGATTTGATGTGTTGTGGGTTGAGAGATGCTCTTCTGCAGACCTGTATCAGCTGTTCTGAAACCCAAAACTCTGAGTTGTCCCTCTCAGGGTTAGTCAAGTCAGAGTTTAGGGTTACACTCAGACTTTGTTAAACCTGCTCTCTGGGAGAGACCCACTTGTGTCTGAGTGGTTTTAATGGCTCCTTCCCACAGAGGAAAAGGAGAGGCGTTCTGCTCATACACAGGGCACACACAGTATAATGGCACCGCTATTTAGATCAGATTCTGACAACTTTATTGTGACGGAAAATCGTCTTACATGCGGCTCAACATACAGTGCAAAACAAACTCGGACAATAAACGTACAGCATGTATTCCTTAAAAACCAGAATAAATACCAAATACAGTAATTTAGACAGAACAAAAATTATAATACACAATTGTGTGCAAAGTGACACAGTGTTTATGTAGGTTTATGTATCATTCCCTTTTCTTTAAAATGTTTATGGCAGTTGAAATGAAGGAGTTTTGAAGTGTTTTTCTTGGCTGCGGGGGCTTCACAGAGGCAGCCTGATGGTAGTGAAGAGCTTAAAGCAGCTTTAAAGACTTCTGCAGAGGCTAAGTGGGATCTTTTGTAATGTGATTAACTTTCCCTCCAGCTGCTTGGGTATGAGGTACTCACAATGTAGTTGGGGTTTTACCAGCTGTTTCACTTGCTTGGTTAATGATTTAGGAAAGCTTTGTTTTATTCTTAACATCGATGAAGTTGAACCAGAATGACATGTTAAAAGAAAGAAATGTGAGCACAGATTCAATGAATGATTTATATACAGCTGTTAAAATGTGAGATTCCTCTGCAGGAGCAGGTGCTGTTGTGCCTTGTTGTACACTGACTTAAGATTCGAAAAGAGCTATACAAGTACAGTCCATATACCATTTACTGAGTCAGTATGTTGGAACATCAATCAGACTTCATTTTTGTAGCACTTTTTATATAAACGAACGGTAACACAAAGTGCTTCATGCAGTAAAAACAAAATACTCAAACTGTAAATGAGAGGTAAATGAAAGGATGATAGCACAAAGTAAAATGATAAATGTGTTAAAATTTAAAAAATGATATGCAGTAAGAGTAGTAAAACTGAAACAGACTAAAATGTATAAATAAATGGTCGAAAGATATATTATGTTTAATTAAAAGCAAAACTGAAAAGGTAGGTTATGAGTTTGCTTTTTAAATGATCAATCAATCCATCCTTAAAATAAGTCTGTTTTCTTACTTCCTGATGTGTTGGCATTTTAGCCAACAGCACAGATACGAATGAATGGAAATAAAGCTCAATAAACTGAACAAAAAAACCAAAAGAGTCAAATTTTAAACATTTTCTAATTATTGCGGAGCTCCTTGTGTGTGCTGCATTGTTGGTACAGAGTGAGAAACGTGTCCTGGTGTCCCCCTCAGGCCCGAGGCAGCAGCACTGTGGGTGTCACCTCCCTGGCTCTGTCTCCCTGGGACTCTGACACCTTCCTGGTGGGCTCTGAGGGCGGCCTGTTGCTCCGCTGCTCCTTCTCCTCCCAGACACCGGCTGTCGTGTCCTCCGAAGGCCACAGTTTGACGCTGAGAGCCCCGGCCGTCTTCTCATTCAGGCCCCGCAGCGGCCCCGTCCACTCCATACACTGCTCCCCTTTCCACAGGTCACTGCTCTCAGACACACGATCATACGGGAGAGATGAGCAGCTGTTTGACTCATCAGTGTGTGTTGTTGTGTGCAGGAACCTGTTTGTGAGCGCAGGGACTGACGGTCTGGTCCACCTGCACTCTCTGCTGCAGACCAACCCGCTGCTGTCCCTCAGGGTGGCAGACTCCTACGTCTTTCAGGTGCAGTGGTCTCCAAGCAGACCGCTGGTTTTTGCAGCAGCCACCGGACAAGGTACAGCATGAGCACTTTGTGTATGTATCAATAACTGTGGCTTCACAGCTGGGTCATCAGATTCAGACCAGGAAGAAGACATTGGTAGAACTGGAGTTGGAGCCATGTATGAGTCCATCAGTCTGTCCATCACACACAAATCTCACAAACTCACTCATCACATCTTAATGAAACCTCAAAAAGATGTGCCATCACTCTGTTCTGTGCTTTACTCAGTGAAGATGTTTAGGGTTCACACGTTTTTACCTGTATATTTCCATGATGTTTCCAGGACTTTTCCAGGACTTTAAGGCAAAATTTGAAAGACCATACATTCTCTGAAACAGAGATCGATACTCGATACTGTATAAGAATATTTATAATTTTGGATTAGAAAAGAATATTTAAAAGGAATTAAGGGAATGTTTGTTATTTATAAAGTTCAAAAAAATAGTTTAAGCTCCATGGAGGGACTTATGTTTTTTATTCTGGCTTAGGTGAGGGGCATACAAATTTAAATGGCTGTTTTTTTTTTTTAATTGGCTTTTTGTTTCTTGAAATGTTTTGGTGATTTTTAAAGAAAACTTTTTTAAAATCTTTTTTGAAGAAAATGTTTTGGCAATATTTGTTGTCTTTAAAACATGTCCTCTGAGGCGCCTGGTGGCTCAGTGGATAGAGCAGCGCCCCATATACAGAGGTTGTATCCTCGCCACAGCGGCCGTGGATTCAATTCTGGCTTCAACCCTTTTTATTCTTATTATTTTGGTTTAGGGAAGGGTCATACGACATTAAATGGCCGTATTTTTTATTAATTTTACTGCCTAATAAACCCACAGGCCAGCATGTTTGGAAGGCATGTTTTTTCTTAAAAAAAAGAACAGGATTAGAACTGAATATTTATATATAATCTAGGGCCTGTTCATTATTTATAAGAGGGTAGGGGATGCAAAAAAGGGGAGGCATGTAAAATACATTTTTTGGTCACCATGGAGGGATTTATGCTTTTTATTTTGGTTTGGGGATTCATTGAAGGAAAGACAATTAGCAACACGACAAGAAATGTCCCACAAACTGCAAGAAATTAGTAAAAGGTGACAAGAAAATGACTTGAAAATTAGTTTAGAAAAATGGTGAAAACTAAAAAAAACAAAAAAAACAAAAAACAAATGAGGGGACATGTTTTCAAGAAAACCCTTTGTAAGTTCTATTTTTTTTTTTTTTTTTTTGCCAATTTTGGGCTACGTCTTGTTAAGTTGCTATTTGCTGTGTTTTTGCAAGAAGAAAACAACGGGCCTGCAGGTTTGGAGGGCATGTTCTAATTTAAAAATCACCAAAACTGATACCATTTATCACAGCCAGAAACTGTAAAAACAGAAATTATCTTTGGAGTTTCATATTCTGACAGGCCCTGACATCTTGTGTTAATACACAGGTTTGTGAAACAAAAGTCCATGACCTTTCCAAAACGTTCAGGGTATATTTAGTTTTCTAAAACTTATCCAGGTCTGGAAATTGCTATTTGCAAATGCCATGATTTCTCCAGGTTTTTCATGACCGCAGTCATGTCTCCGGCTATGAAAAAGTCTATTAGAGAGCTCTGAATCTGATGAGGCAGCAGTACCTGAAGGTGTCCCACAGATGTGTCTTAGTTGACTCTCCCCTCTGTGCGTCCCTCTCTAAGGCGCGGTGCAGATATTCGACCTGGGCCGCAGGTCTCTGAGGCCGGCAGCTACCATCGAGCAGGGAGCTGCGGACCAAGTTGCAACATGTTTGTCCTTCAACCGTCAGAACCCTCACCTGCTGGCGGTGGGGAGGACAGACGGGACGGTTGGCGTGTGGCAGCTGAGCCACGATCTGACGGAGCAGAGCCCCAGAGAGAGCAGCCAGCTGGAGCAGATAGCCAATCAGGTGTCAGAATGAGACAGGTTAACCTTGGGTGATTAAACACTGCTGCACTGGACTGCTTTATGTTAGCCGTGTTTTGTAAGATTACAGGTGGATTTTTTCCGTTATTGTTTTTTTTCCTTCACTGGTATTTAATCTGGTTATGTTTTAAAAGGTGTTTTAGACCCAGTTTCTCATGAATCTTTGTTCTGCCTCTAACTTCACATATTTTTGAAAGCAGTGGCTGTAGTGATATATGGGATGATGTGTTTTGATAAAAGAAATTCATTATTTAAGATAAATATTTGATATTTTATACTTCTTTTTCACTCTTGCTCTGTTTTTAATGTACTTTTTCTGTGTATCTTAAATAGTTTGTCATAAAAAGGGGGCCATTTGGTGTGTTTAAAATATTGGTATTACTATAGCTTTACTTTTTGTAATATTTTGGACGACATCATATAGTATTTTTTTCATATATTTGATTGCATTCTGTACTATGACCCTTTTGTCACATTTTAAATGATAAACCATAGAATGACTTTTTGCCATATTTTGGACAACAAACTATATTTGATTTTTTCGTACTATTCTGAACAACATACTATAGTATGATTTTTTTTTATCCTATTTTGGATGTCATATTATTGTATGACTTTTTTCTAACTTTTTGACACCATACTATAATATGACTTTTTTGTCATGTTTTGCAGGAGATACTTTACTATGCCTTTTTTTGTGCTATTTTGGACAACATAGTTTATTAGGACTTTTTTTTGTCATATTTTGGACAAAATACTATACTATGACTTTTTTTGCTATTTTAGACGACATACTGAAATATGACTTTTTTGCAATATTTTGGACGACCTACTATACTGTGATTGTTTTGTGCTATTTTGGGTGACATACCATAGTATGACTTTTTTGTCATATTCTTGGTCGACATACTGTACTATGTTTCTTTTGATGATCTTTGGGCATAATATACATACATACATAACATACATACTATAACATGTCATTTAGATGATTTCTGACAATTTTTGCGTAACATACTATGTCGTTTTTGGCGATTTTTGGGCGACATACTATACTATGTCATTTTTTTTAAATTTTTTTTTTGAGGTTTCTTTTTCTTGTCTTTTCAGGCCTTTATTATGGCGCAGTTTTAGAGTGACAGAAAGGGTGAGAGAGAATGGGGATGACACGCAGCAAAGGGCCTCAAGCCGGAATTGAATCTGGGCCGCTGCAAAGGACTCAGCCTACACGGGGCGGACGCTCTGCTCACCCCATAGTTTGTCATTTACGACAACAGACTGGATCTCTTTATCTCACACACATGCAGTACATCACTTTGATCACAACTGGAACATATCAGCGTCCTCTATACAGACTGTGGGGACATTTTCAATGTACATTCAGTACATGAGCCCCACAGGAGGAATCATATAGAAGCCACAATTAGGTTGAAAGGTGCAGGTGAAGTTGTCCTGAAACATGTAAAATCAGTATCGGCAGATGCGTCTGTCGAAATCAACGAATATCGGTAAAGTAATGTCAAAGTAAAGATGACATACTAAACTATGACTTTTTTTTGTCATATTTTGCAGGATATACTATAATATGACTTTTTTGTGCTATTTTGGACAAAATACTATAGTTTGACTTTTTTGTCATATTTCGGACGACATACTATAACATTATCTTGTTTTCATAATTTTGGAAGACACTGACTTTTTTTTAATCATTTCAAATGACATACTATACTATGATGTTTTTTTCATGATTTCAGAGATAATACTATACTGTGACATTTTTTTCATAGTTTTAGACGACACACTATAACATTACCTTCTTTTCATAATTTCAGATAACAAACTATAATATTACCTTCTTGTCATAATTCCGGAAGACATACTGTGATGGTTTTTTTTAACTTTATTTTAGACGTTTCTTTACGTTTTTCTGTTTTTTTGGACAACACACTATACCATGATATTTTCTTCATGAGTTCGGAGATCATACTATATCGGGGCCTTTTTTAAAAAAATCATTTAATATTTAGGACGACACACTGTACTATTAGTTTTTTTTTTCATGATTTCGGCTTAGATACTATAACCTACTACACCATTTTTTCATCATTTTGGATGACACACTATAACATGACCTTTTTCTCATACTTTCAGATGACATACTGTACTATGACATTTTTTCATAATTTGTGTTGACGCACAATAATATTACCTTTTTTCGTACTTTGGGACTATGAGGACTATACTCTGACATTTTTTCATCATTTTGAATGCCATGCTTTACTGTACTATGATGTTTTTTTCATGATTTTGGTTCACATGCTATGAAATTCTTTCATCATTTTGATGTTGTTTCATCATTTAGGATGACAAACTACACTGATGTTTTTTTCATGAGTTCATAACAACATACCATGCTATAACGTTTTTTCATCATTTCGGATGACATTTTATACCATGACGTTTTTTCATCATTGTTGATGACATACTATGATTTGACGTTTTTCCAAAATTTTGGACAACATACTGTACTGTGACTTATTTCTCATGTTTTCGGTTTACATGTTATACAGTGACTTTTTTTTGTAATGGGAGTTTTAATCAAAATTGACTATATCCATTAGACGCATTTTATATTAGCAATTTCAATTTGCGCAATTATAGAGTAAATGCAACCCTGCTATTATCTTTAATTATTCTATTATACTATTATTTTTTACTTTTGTGGCCTGAAGTGAGTGACCAATGTTACTTTCTTCCTCAGTGTTGTTTTTTTTAGACAGCCTTGAGCCATGTTGTGTATAATTATACTCCCTCAACTGTGAAGAAAAAAAGCTCAAACACCAACATAAAATAATAGAAGAATAGAGGTGAAATAAAACCAAGAGTCGAGGTTTCCAGTTCTAACCAGTAGCGTTTATTAAAGCACACTCAGTTGTTAAGGTGTTGTTAACAACATTATTGTTAATATTTAGTTCTTTAATTCATTGAAAGCACAAGCTAAAACAGCTAAAACAATCACATTCAAATGTAGACAGATCCACTATGCTATCATGAGAAGCACAAAGAGTTAAGGGTAGAGCGAGATAAATAGAGAGTACAGACAGTTGTTATTAGTGAGTATTCCTAGTGCCACAATCATGCAGTTTCAGCCGTGTGTTCGTGTCAAAGTGTGTGTGGGGAAAAACGCGTCCCGATTGGTCCCTGGCGGGCGGGGGGATCAGTTGACGAAGAGCGAGCGGGTGAATTCCACAAAGTCGAAAGCTGACGGCAGCTCGCGGCCCTTGCTGTCAAGATAGGGCTTCATGTGTGAGAGGCAGTAGTCGGCCTGCTCCTTGGTCAGGTTCTGAAGGACAGAAGGGGACAGTTAGACCTCCACACGAACCCGACACTCCCACTGAACCCACAGAGTGAAACACGTCTCACCTGGTAGAGCTCCTCTTTAGTGACGTAGGGTTTGTTCTCGGTGCTGAGAGCTCGGAAGGCGCTCTCTATCTCCTCACTAGACTTGACGTTCTCTGTCTCGCGGCTGATCATGAACGCCATGTACTCCTGCAATGACACGTTGCCATCCCTGCACACACACATTCCACACAGTTAAAAAAAAAATACAACCGTGTGTTAAATAACAAACAGTCATTCTGAAGTTAACATTCAATGTCATTTCCTGACAGACCTGTTGGGATCCACAGTGTCCAGTATGGACTCAAACTCAGGATCAGGTTCACCCTCTTCCACCATGGGCAGGTCGTAGCCTAGCGAACGCAGACATGACTTGAACTCCTGGTGGTTCAGACGGCCAGACTTCTCCTTGTCGAAGTGCCTGCAAAGAAACAAGTGTAGACCAGGATTTGATTTGATCAGAGCAGGTTCATACACTTTTTTTTAACAATACATTTCCATGACTTTGAGCCAAATTTTAAAGACCATACATTCTCTGAGACGCCGGCGATACTCATCTGTTTGTTGTCATTACTATATAATAGCTTTTTAAGTTAGAAATATATTTAAAAAAAGAAGAAGAATTCAGAACAGATTTAGGACTGAATATATGAATATAACTTTGGTTTTTTGTTCATTCAATTAATATGTCATCAGTAAGCAGGACAGTAAACAAAACATTTTTAAAAATGTGGGTGATTTTTGAAGAAAACATTTTGGCAGTTTTCTTTTTCTTTTAAACATCCTTCCAATCTTGCATGTCCCCCCCCCCCCAAAATTACATTATTTATCACAGCTAGAAATGTATGGTTTATTTTGGCTTAGGGTAGGGGCATACAACTTTAAATGGGTATATTTTTTAAAGAAACTTTTCTTTGCTAATTTCTGGCGATTTTTGAGGAAAACATTTCGTCAACATTTTTTTTCTTTAAAAGGAAAATATTTGCCTTTGACGTTCGCCTTCCAAAGCTGCACGTTTTCTTCGTTAATCCCCAAAATTACATAATTTGTCACAGCAATGTTATTTTTTTTAAATTTTGGTTTAGGCTTAGGGTCATACGACTTTAAATGGTTATATTTTTAAATTATTTTTACCACAGAGTTTTAATGAAAACATGCCTTCTAAACCCACCAAAAAAGACAGCATTTATTGTAGCCCAATCATCACCATATTTTCACATTTATGATGGTCCTGGTCATGTGACGACATACAATACTATGTGTTATACAGGTTTGTGCAACAAATCGTTCCACCACTTTTGGGGTATATTTAGTTTTGGAAATTTCTATCTGCAAATTCCCTGACTTTTCCAGGTTTTTCATAAACCCTGGATGAAGAAATGTGCCAGGATGAAGTCAGGTAAAAGCCACTTACTTGAACATCATGCTGAACTCCTTCAGAGCCTCCTCTGTCACTCCGGTGGTGTTCCTGAGGGAGAAACGCAGGAACGTGAGCTCAAAGCTGCTGCAGCGCTTTGCTGACATTTGGCAACACTAAACTAAAGGTGTAACTAACTGTTACTGTGTAACTGTTGGAATGTGTTGGTGTGTGTACCTGGCCTGTATCTGTTGCTCCAGGTTGTGCTGCATCCTCATTCCCAGTTGGTCCAGTTGGTCCCACTGCTGGGCCAGGCCCACTGTGCTGTGCTCTGTGTACTTGTTGTCCAGGATCAACGCTTCCTCCATAGCTGCACCCAAGTCCTCGATCTTCTTCAGCTGGCTGCGCATGGCCCGGATCTCCTGGTGCTTACGCTACATACACACACACACACACACACACACACACACACCATTCATTAACAAAACCTGCCACCTCAGTGATTTAAACGTTTTCCCTTTTTTTAAATCATTGAGTTAAGCAATGACCTCTGACCAAATGACATATTTTATAGAAATATCATATTATATTTAATGCATAACAACAACAATTCAGAACTAAAAAACTACACTTGACCCAAATACTGAATGCAATAACTGCAGGAAGTTGGGTTTAAATAAGTGATTTGGATGAATTTTGAGCAGATTATTTCCTGTGAATAATGAATCAGAGGCCCTTTTGTGCTGCCTGTTCAGGGAAGGAATACTGAGTTGTTTCGCTGCCTCACTGTTCTGTAGAAAAGGTATGACTGCAGAATGGGGGACAGAGTTGTTTTGCTTTAAGCCGACAGTGGAGGTCATAACAGCGTTGAATCAACGCATGTGTAATAGCTGGCAGGACGGGAAAATGGACAGGATGGGTGTGATGTTTTTACAACATGACCCGCTGCACAAGATTTAAAAAGCAGCCAGCAGTTAGCGGCTTACTCAAAGAAAATGTACAGCAAATTGGAAAAAAAGATAAGGTCCAGGAGCTCCTTACCCCTCGAGTGTCATCATGTAACAGTGAGTGATATTTACCTTGGTGGCCTCCAGCTGGGACTCCAGGGTACCGGATTCTTCCACCATACAAGACCTGACGCCAACAGAGAGAGAAGTTAGACAGGAAGCAGCTGAGTGTGATGAAGCCACTGCACTCACTCTGACACACACTGTTACTCTCTACTACACACAGTCATCTCACATTCAGCATTGAACATTAAAGTGGTTCTGGGGTGTATAATTTGACATTAATATTTGACAGTGGAGCTGTTCTACTGTTTCTACAGCCACAGAGTGGAGCTGCATTCATGCCACAGATCTGCTGCTGAGCCAAACCATGCAGGTTAGGGCTCCTGCACACAGGACTGGAAACTGCTGCACGTCATTAGTGATTCATGAACATGAAAGTCAGTGTTCTGTTACAGATGATGAAGTCACTGCACACATGCTGGACCACAAGGTGCCAATGGGACCAGAGTCCACTAAAAGTTGCTTTTATGTTGTTTGCAGTGGCCCTCATTTACAAAAAGAGCGT
This sequence comes from Plectropomus leopardus, assembly GCF_008729295.1. Lineage (NCBI taxonomy): Eukaryota > Metazoa > Chordata > Actinopteri > Perciformes > Serranidae > Plectropomus > Plectropomus leopardus. Next base: position 918,372 of record NC_056482.1, on the reverse strand, counting down.
ACGACACAATACTGGGTAGGGCTGGGCCATGTGGGCTGAAAATTATATTGCGATATTTTTAGGCTGTATCTCGATACATGATTTATATCTCGATATTTTTAAAATCTCTTCAAAAGCACGTCATTAATGCTGTAACTGTGAGACAGAATCGAACATTACATTCTTTAGTATGACAATATTGCAAGAATGATTATTGGTACTTTGAAAAAATATCAACACAATACCATTTTGATGAATAATCATTAGTACTGTAGATATAATGACTTGTTTCGGTAAAGACAAGTATTAAAACAAGTAGAACTGTCTGATAAGTGAAGAAAAGTACATCACTTAACTGTGATGCAATAACAATATCCAAATATCTAAGATGATATATAGTCTCATATGTAGATACAATATGATATCTTTACATTGCCCAGCCCTAATACTGGGCGTGCGGTTATTTCCACGCAGAGCTCGGCATTTATTGATATGGACGTGAGCGGAGGCTGTGATTAAATCTCACGTCAGGTCTCAGCTCGTGCGAGCAGGTTAAGGTCAGGGTGGACTGACAGGTGCAGCAGGACATCTGGCCAGTTGGAGAATTGTTATTAGACCATATTCTGACTGGCATTGAAGTATTTACAGCCTCATATTAATCACTAAAAAATGTATAGCAGCCAGATGGATGCGTATGCTCAGTGACCTCTTTTATCATTTGGCCTTTTCTTAACTGATGGTATGTATTTTTTAGCTCTCGCCAGAGTGACCCCCACAAATAATACATATTTTATGCTTTGCTAGCTGTGCAATCAAAATCTACAGTTTGAATGGGTTTCAATGATGCTTTTTTTTTGCACTTATCAATGTTAATGTAACAATTTAGATTCCACAGTGTGTTTTTGTCTTATTGTCGGAGCTAAGCCGGAAATTCACAACAAAACCCAAACACAATCTTGTGAAAATGTATGCCATATGCATGAACACAGCAAAAAATATAAAAAACAAATAAGAATGAAAAGCACGTAAAATGCACCATATATAAGATAATATATATGCAAATAATAATAATATTTGCAGGCTGTAGGTTGGTGCATATCATAGCTCTTTAAATAAAATATTGTCCCACTGTAATGCTGTGGACCAAGACACTGATTTTTTTCCATACTGCATTATTTTGACTTCCTTTTTGACTTCCAATTTTCAGGCTGACAAACAGAAGCAGACGGTTAAATTGGAGCTGGGACATCTGTGTTTCCAGTTCAAGGCCAGAGGAGTTTCTCCTTTTGGTCATATAACGCCTCTACATGTCGTAAATTCTCTGGGCGAGGCATCTGAACCCAGAATATTTTGGAGCAGGATGCGTAAAGGATGATTTACATTTATCAACAGCCGCTCATTCCAACGCAGAGATAAAAACATTTCATGAATCATGCATGCACCTTATTGTGAGATGATTTCAACGCTTGGATGTGCGCTGGTTTTCATGTTAGATTGATAAATGAGGGCCACTGTGCATACATGTTTCCATTTCCAGTTTCCATCCCTGAAGTACACAAAGTAAACACGGTGTGTCCGCTGGTATGGAGCAGTGCTGACTGCAGCCTGGCGCTCTGAGTCTGAGGTCTGGGTGAATGTTAGTGCAGCGGGGGGGTACTGAGCACACCAGAGCCTGACGTGTTTAGACTGAGGTGCATGAGGTCACACAGCCCTGAGGCCCTGCGTGGGTCAGAGGAAGCAAAAAGAAAAAAAGCAAGGCTCGAAAGAGGTTGACCTTCCAGAAAGATCATCAGCAACTTGGTACTGATAGACACAGATAACCCGTCGATAGGCTATGCTATTCAGAGAGAGGGAGGGAGGGAGGGAGGGGGGGGCAGAGATTAAACATCAGAGAAGAGAATGAAGCCAAAAACACAGGGAATATTCCAGAAAAAAACTCAACCAAGGAGGAATAAGGGGAGTACATGGCTGTAGACTGGCCCTACAAGACACCTTTGAGATCATCACATCCTACAGTGTTCACACACACACACACACACACACGCACACTGAATCAAACACAAAGCACACACAAATAATCAAAAAGGAAAAGTGATATTAACCCATCCAGAAGATACGTCCTGATTAGCAAAGCAGTCCCAAGCACCAGCGAGGAAGCAGTGAAGAGGAGGGAGGGGAGAGAGAGAGATACACGTTAACATGAACCAATGACACAGCGCTCACTGCAAACACCTCTGCAAACATTACACACCAGTGTGGACAGTGATGAAGGTGTTTGATGACTTGCCTTTAAATAGAGACATGTTCTAATGTGACGTTCGTGCAAGAAACCAAACAGTTCACCAGTGAGAAAGCATGCTTTGTGCTGAACTTATTTAGTGATTTAACAGAGAGACGGACACTGCAGAGAGTATATAACGTAGTGAGACAACAACGGTGAGTTAAAGGGAAACGTTGCTGATTTTCAACTGTGTGCAGATGAACAGTGTTTGATGAGCTAGGACTTCTGGGAGTCGGCACAGTTTCCCTATAAACATTGTGTGTGCAGCTGAAGAACATCATGCAACTGTCATCTTTAAAGCTAAACATTCATGCTGAGCACCTGGCCCGAATGTGGATGTTTAACTGTAAGAAAACAAGAGCTGACATCTGTGTCACACTGTGAAAACACGAGCCCAGCAGTATGAAGGCTCAGCAGGAAGAACACGTCCTGTACCTGGTCTCCTGCAGCCACTGGTGGAAAGCGTTTGCGTGCTGCGCAAACTCCTGACGCAGCTTGTCGTTCTCCTCCTGCCTCCTCTGCTCCTTCTGCAGCTCCAGCTCTCGCTCCTGCACTCAGAGTTACAGACATGAAGAAGCAGAAGCAGTGAGGTAAGCTTCCATCTGTAAATAAGAACAAGCGTGTGTGTGTGTGTGTGTGTGTGTGTGTGTGTGTGTGCGTGTACTGCATTTTTAATCTTCCATGTGCAGACCTTGATGATCTTCTGCAGGTTTCTCCAGGTCTCCTCCAGAGCCTCCATGGTGAACCAGGTGTAGGGGTTGGACACAACCTGGTAGCTCTTGATCTGCTGGTCCAGCTCGGCCAGCTGGTTGAAGTCGGCCTGAGCTGAGCTCAGCGAGGAGCGGAAGGCCTCGTGGGCTTCACGCAGCGCCCGGATCTCCTCCAGAGAGTTGCACCTCACCGGGTCTGTCAGATCCTCCTCTGCATTCTCAAACCAGCTGTTGAAGGCGGACGCCTTCTTGGCGAACGTCAGGAACAAGTCCTCAACCTGTGGAGAAGATATGATACTTAAAACAAGTCCAACACACTTATGTTACCTTAGGTTTACTAAAATACTTTACTGCAGCTGTATCTTAATCTTTGGACAATTTTAGAGATTTCACGGTTATTTTTGGAGGTCTAAATGCTCTCCTGGCCTCTTTACCTTTCTGAAGTGCTCTTGAGCCTCCAGAAGCTTCTTCTTGCGAGCAGCTGAGTTGGACAGCAGCTGGTTCCAGCGCTTAATCAAGGCAGCGTGACGAGCTTCGATGGCTTTTGACTGGACATGTTTGGCGGCCAGCAGTTGGTCCTTAAGAGCTGTAATGTTGGTGATGCCCTCCTGCTGGAAGGCCTGGAGACCCGCATCAAATGTCTCCTGCAGACAGACACAGACAAAAGCTGTTGCCATAAAGAGTAACCAGGTACAGAGGACAAACAAAACAATGTTTGGGAAGATGGCGCACCTGCTTGGTGAGCAGAGTCTGGACGGAGGACAGGTCTCTGCCGTAGTCGTCAGTCTTCAGGCTGTTCTCTTTCTCACCTAAACACAAACCACAACAACAGGCTCAGACATGATGGAGATAAAGCCACAATCAAGTCCATAAAGACAAATCTGACTCAATAAAGTTACACTTAAGTCAGACTTCCCAAACGATTATTGTGGGAATATTTTCACATTTGGGGAAATATGCTTATTTGCTGTCTTATATGCACAATGGTTTCAAACCTGTGGCGGTATAAGCTTCCGTTTCAGCACCTAACTCTCTCCATAAGGCTGACTAGGGTCAATATTAGAGGCCATCTTTGCTGATTTTTGCTTTACTCTACCGGACTAGACTTATCTTTGCTTATAATTAGGGCTGGGCGATGTGGCTATTTTTAGACCGCGATATACAATATTTGTCTTAATATTCTGAAACCTTCTCCTAACTTGTGCTAAACAAAATAACCTACTGTTACAATTCAGTTAAATTTAGTACTCATATAATGAAGGTAAATAAAGCACTGTTATATTTATGATAATAAAGTACTGTTATAATATGGTTACATAAAGTACTGTTATAAAAAAGTTAAAGTACTGTTATATTAAAGTTAAATAAAGCACAGTCATACTAAAATGAAATAAAGTACTGACATAATAAGGTTACATAAAGCAGTTATACTAAAATTAAATAAAGTACTGTTATAAGGTGAAATCACTTATTGTTATAATCAAGTTACACAAAGCACAATTAGAAAAAAGTTACATAAAGTACTGTTAATTTACTGCTCTCATAATAACGTTAAATGTAGTACTGTTATAATAATGTTGACTAAAGTACTAGTTTATAAAAAAGTTAAATAAAGTACTGTTACACAAAGTTAAGTAAGGTACTGCTATAATTAAGTTAAATAATGTAATAATAAAAAGCCAAAAAAAACAGGATAGCTTCTTGGAACTAGTAAAAGTACAAAAAAGTACAAAAAAGATAGTGCTCTTTGGTGAAGGGCATGAACAAATTAGAAAAAACAAGAAGGAGCCAAGGCACTGGTCTTAAAAGAGAAAGATAACATGCCTTTATTACACTGGCAAGTTGTAAAAGTAGAACAAGATTAAAAAACAGTGGATACTTTGCATTTCAGCATCTAAAAATTCTACTTTTACAACCTGCCAATGTAATAAAGGCATTTTAATTTTCTTCTTTAAGACCAGTGCCTTGGTTCCTTCCTGTTTTTTCTTAAGTAAAGCACTGTTATAAAAAAAAAGTTACATAAAGTACTGTTAAAATAAATTTAAATTGTTTAAATCAAATTTTGGTACAATTTAGACTCAGTGTTTGCGATACAGTCAATGTAAAAATCCTCTGTGGAACCAGCTGCGATACACTGAAAATAATCAATACATTTCCCATTATTACTTGCTATCGATGCTTGATGATCTCATCAGGTGTCTAATGACTGTATGCGAGTGATCACATGGTAATAAAAAAAAGGAAGCCAGAGGTCTTCCTGTGTTCGTACCGATCCAGGACTCCACCACGTCGGCCTTCCAGTTGAACTGCAGGAAGGCGGAGTTTTCATCCAGCTTGGCCTTCCTCTGAGCCGCTGCCCTCTCCAGCTCAGACACTTTGCCTCGCAGAGCCGACATCTTGGCACTGATGTTGTCTACGTGGTGGTTGTTCTGTTGGTAACACACAATCTCAATCTCATCATCTCGATAAACCTGTTTCTGTATTCGTAGCGCACAAATCAACATTAATGAATGTTGTACTGCTATTAAAAGTTGGTTTTCTTAATGTTAAATAATCAGTACCTTCTTGATGAGCTCCTCTCCATTGGTGCACACATCATTGACTCTGTCCCTGTGCACAGTGAAGTCCGTCTCAAATGCTTCATGCTTTTTCAACAAGCCCTGTTGAAAAGAAAGGTTTCCTTGACATTCAGTAAAACTTATCATCACTTGTTACAGTTGAAAACGCTTCTGACATGTTATGTCGTGTGATGTGTTGTGTGACTGAAAGGCACCTGCACAGCAGCCAGTGTATCTCCGTAGTCCTCGCTTCCCACTAGATTCAACTTTTCATTAATCCAAGCTTCTTCCTCTTCCACGTTCGCCACAAACTGCTGGTACTCCAGCGACTCCTCCAGCCTCTTTCCCCTGGGAGCAGACACACACATTACTCACATTTACACCGCTATTTCCACCTGAGTGTGTGTGTCTAAAGCGGCGCTTGCCTGGCAGCTTGGGTGTAGCTCAGCAGGCTTACCTTGCTCCTGATAAGTCTTTGAGTTCCTTCCAGTGGTCGACAAACTGGGCCAGCCTCTGCTGGATCTCCTCCTGGCCGATGGTGTTGTCATCAGACAGCTTCCTCCCAGTATCCAGCACCGACTGGGAGCACACACAACAAAGATTTAAACACTGCGCACAAAAGCTGCAATATTCTCCACTCTGGCTGCAGACTGTCAGCACTTTCTTTACTCCATTAATTGATAAAATAAATAACTGATCAATCATTATTAAAAAAACATAGAAACACTGCTTATTTCAAACAACACCAAATTTGTTTTATTCCCAGTCAAAGCCACCATAATGCATTTTGACATCATTTCATTGCCATCAATTAACTGATTACATTTCACATGTTGAATTCAATCCTTAACGACTGATTTATCGATCCCTGATTAATTGTTATCATCTCTGCTCTCCATAATATTTCCCAAAATACGGAGAAATTCAGAATGAGGAGCCAATGCAAAGATCTAACACCAGTTCAGTTTTATGTATAAGTCAGTTATTCAATAATCAGAATAATGCAACTTTGAAGAGCAAACAGCAAGGCTCAGTCTGATTTACACAAACTCTGCGGCAGCTGTTGCTCAGAGCAGGTTGTCCACTAAGTAAAAAATCTGCAATTATGATCCCCGGCTCCTTCAGTTGGCATGTTAAAGTATCCTTTGGAAAGATACTGAATCCCAAATTGTGCATGCATTTGAGAGTTTAAAAAAAACTGAACAGCAAGCGGCACCTTGTATGGTCGCCACAGCCACTAGTGCGTAACACAAGTAGTGTGAAAGCACTTCAAGTGGTTAAAAGCTCTGTACAAATGAAATATAAAAGTCCATTTACCATCTATTGAAATTAACTGAAGAAAGGCACAACTCTCTCACCTGAATGGCCGGCTCGTGGGCTCCCAGCTCGGCCTCCAGCCTCTTGTGTTTCTTCCTCAGATTCTGTACTCCTGTCAAATCACGTCCGTAGTCCTCCGAACTCACAAGCAACTTCTTTTCTCTGTGTGGAGTCGGGAAAGAAATGTGTATATTAAGTACATTTTGGTGGCATCTAGACGTCCCATATATGGAAGTTTTTAATGATTTACAACAAAAAGGCTTTGTTATGTAATTCCTCCTCATTTTTCACATTTTTGGAGTGCCTGGATTTCCTTCCTGTTTAACAGCTGACCGTGTATTAAGGAGGTGGATCGGATGATTGATGTAGATTTTTGTTTTCTTTTGTGTATGTGGTGTTTTTTTTGTTTTTCGTTTTCACTGTGGCAATAACAACTTTGCTACCATTACAAAAACTGTTGTGCATGTTGATTTTGAAAGAGCAGCAGCCAGTGAGGCACTCCAACACTCCACAGGCCTGTGGTATAACTCCTCACTTCCTCCGTAAGGCAGCGACAGACTTTTGCGTTAATACAGCGTGTGCAGTGAAAAAAAGGATCAGTTTGTCTCTTCCCACCTTCCCTCTCACTGCCTTGCACATAATTATCCCAAGATCAAACTCCCTTACTTGATCCAAGACTCTTCATCATCCAGGTCCCTGAAGAACTGATGCAGGCGGTGGGACTCGTTGAGTTTGGCCCGACGGCCGGCAGCCATGCTCTTGATCTTGGTGAAGCGGCCGTTGACGGCATCACGCTTGTCCTTCACCTGTGAGGTGTCGAAGGCATTGCTGGCCATCAGGCTGTCAGCCTGGCCGTTCAGGTCCTTCAGACGGTCCTGTGAGGAGGGAGACAGTCAGAGATTCTTTCAATAATGGAAAATGCTTAATTCAGTTCAGACTTATCTCACTCCTCCCAAACATGGGTTTAACTCCAATCTCTCATCTTTGTTTTAGATGTGGCCTAGTTGAGGATACTTTTCTTCATTCCACCTGGCGTCGTAGTAACTACAAGGCCTTTGGCAGACGATCTGTGATGCTCTGTCAACAATGTGACACCATGGAGTCACTTTCACAGTGGATCCTAAATATGCCTTCTGGGCAGCCTCTCACATTCCAATATCAGGCATAGCCACTCCATCATGCTAACAGAAATCCTACTGGCAATCGCCAAAAAATGTATTGCAATAAGATGGAAGTCAGATCTCCCATTGCCTGTTGAACTGTGGCTCTCAGAGGTGAACAGCTGTTTTTCTCTAGAGAAGATAACTTACTCACTAAGGAGTAAGATCCATTATTTCTATAAAACATAGCAACCTTTTATTAACTACATAGAGAATCTTCCCTCCCATATGATTGAATAATGGCCTACAAGGTCTCCCTATTTATCACAACACTAGTGTTATAATAGACCATGCTATTATGGTGTGCGGTATGCTACTGTGTTATTATTAGTTACATTTTAACGTGAAACATTATATGCAAATTTATTTAATTGTCAGTTCATTTATTTTTGAGTCACTAGTAATGTAAATTGGTGTTTTTATTCAGTCAATTTGTGATTGTGTTGTTTGTATATTTTGGAAAATAAATGAAATAAAATTAAATATTAAAAAAAGGCAAATATTCTGAAAGAAAGTCTTGTGTGCTAACTGAGGTACAGCTGACTAACAGGCAGGACTGTTTGTGATAATATACCTCATGGGCAGAAATATCAGCCTCCAGCAGCTGGTGTTTCTTCAGCAGGTTGTTGACTGAGGCCAGATCTTTGCCATAATCCTCAGAGGCGAGAAGAGCTTCCACCTGAGAAAACACAAACATGCACCAGATTTTTAGTTGATGTTGTTTTCATTGGTCTATCTGATTTTTCACACACGTGTCTGATGCAGATTCTCACCTCAGAGAGCCAGAAATCAAAGTCCTTGATGCCAGTGTTGAAATTCTGCTGCTTGTTGGCCTCCTTTAGTTTCTGGCTCTTTTCTGCAGATTTGTTGACGAGGAATTGCCACTGTTCATCCAGAGCGTTGAGGCGAGCCTGAGGAACACACAAGTCATGTTTGAACAAAGAGATCTTCACTTTTTCATTTAAAATGTTTAAAATGTTCTCACACATAACTTTTGGAGTGCTAACAGACTTAGTTTATTTTTAAGAGAAGCTGTATCTTGTGCTGAACCTTTTGAAGAATATATATCCAATTGGGATTTTTCTGGCATATCTTGGTATTTAAAATGCAATTATTCACTATCAACAGAATCCAAATAGCTGATGCAGTTATTAAGTGTGACTGAGTGTCTGCTGAATTCTCACTAATGACTAACTATTATCTCATATGTTGCTAAAGGTGTTATGAGTGAAGAGGTTGGGGTGCTCTTTTATTTTTCCCTCTTCCTTGTTTCCTTTTTGTGTGTCTAACCGTAGGTTCAGCCCTCACACTCCTTACGGTGATGAGTGTTGAGTAGACCTGCGTCTAATCACTTATCAAGATTGCAGTGGTTAAAAAGCCTAAAGAGCCAGTAGTCATGGTCAGTGTGACAGCTTAGTTGCTGTGTGCTGGTTGCAGTTTGTTCCAGTGAGTTACAGTGTGCCAGGGTCGCTGATCTTCACTCCCTTCTTGAGGGAGGATGGAGAACTTTTTGTTGAATTATTAAATTAGTTATTCAGTCGCTAAAATGCTGATTCAGTATCACTTTGTTTTCAAAGAAAGTCATTTTGTGATAACACTTTGAAGACTTTTTGTAAAAAGTTCTGTTTGTTTGTAAGATAAATGTCAACTTTTAATCTTTGGCTCATCTTTTTTCTTTTGTCCCTGGGTTGCATTTTATTGTTGCTTCCCTCATCCCCTGAGCCTGATTGGGGAACATAACAATTTAGGGGCTTGTCTGGGACATTATAAAAGGAAACTGTTGTATAAACAATGTTGTGTTATATTATCCTTGGTGACGGGTGTGATAAGTTTTGCCATCTGCATGTGCCGTTTTTTAGCTTTCACTTGTAATATAACTTATACATGATGAATATACCTTGACGGCGTCCTCGCTGCCGGCACAGGCTCCTCTCTGGATCAGGGCGTTGCCGGTATCAATGACCCCGCGGATTCGGTCTGCGTTGGCGTGCAGCTCGGCCTCAAACGCCTGATGTTTCTGATGCTTACTCTGACAGGACACAGAGGCAGGAGGAAACATGGACACAGCATGAGAATCACAGGGTGAACAAGCTCCAATTTAAACCTCTTCTTAAATTGAGATTCACACTTTACATCTACAACACTGCTTTCATACTTACATTCTGCACAACAGCTGAAATGAAAAGTAAGTTTGAATAATAAACCTAAAATCCAAAGCATTATGAGGCTGATATTAAAGTCAAATAAAATATTAGTTTCTTTCAGCCTCATAATGCTTATAACATTGTATTTGTTACTGAAAATCTAGATGGTGGAATTAAAAAAATTACTTCAAGACAGGACGTTGACCATGACAGATATATCGGACATCGACAGCCACACAGACAAACAAATGAAGAACACAAAATGGCAATGTAGAGAAAAACATCTGCAACAGCTAACTTTGGAAGAAAAAAAAAAACTACTGAGGGAAGAGTAACTTCAAAGTCGCTTCATGTTTATATCTTTCTAAATTTACATTACCTTCTCAGCTGGCCAAAACTGCTTTTCAAAACTTAGAATTTGTCCAATTGACATTAGTGTCATGCTGACAGCCTGCTGTGCTGTTAGTGACAAGGTCTAATTTGATAATCAAACATCAGAAGCAAGTTTTAAGATACCCTCCCTCAAGAATTAAAAAAATAAAAATGGAAGCCACAACCAACAACTAGTAGCCTTCGATGACAAAAACAAACCTAGAATAAAATATAAAAATGACAACATTTAAGCCTTTTTTTAAATTAACAGAATTAAAACCAGGTGGAAAAGAAGCCGGCACTCAACAGTGCTGATGAGGGACAAACTCAAGATGGACGAAGTGCTTATTCTACGTCGTGTCTACACACACAGCAAAGACATGGACACATGGAGGACAACCTGCTCGGCTGTTAGTCTGCTGACACACTACTCAAACTTACCAGCAGCTTGGACAGCTATGAAAAAAATAAGACAGTGGGAGAAATATTCAGTCTCACTTCAGACAGGACACAGTGAGGGATTTCACAATGTTAAGAGTATCGTCAATAAAACAAGACAAAACAGATTAGCAATTTTAATTTAGCTGAGGACACATGGCTGAATTCCCTGCCAATCATTTACCATCTATTTCCTCATTTTAAGGTTTCTTTTAAAAAGAAACAAGTGCTTTCTTTTCTTTTCACTAAATTCATGTGTGGAATTTACACAGACAATTCTGAAGGGATTCCTTGAACTCCCTTCAGACTAGCTGCACTGCTCTGAACTTTTGTGTGTTGGCCCTGTGCTTGTAGAAGCTATATCTGTACCTGGATGTTGGTGGGGTCCTTGTAGGACTCATCAGTTGCTGTTTGCAGTTTCTCGCTGATCCAAGCCTCAATCTCGTCCACATCCCTGCTGAACTGCTGCAAGGTTTGGGATTCACCCAGCTTGGAACGCTTTTCGATCATCTGGGCCTTCAGCCGGCGCCACCTTTCAAACATCAGAAATTTAAGTTTAAGAGTGAGCTCAAACACAAGCATTTGCAATTTAAACTTTTTTTTATTACCCAATGACTATGTTAGTCCCTACTATATAAAAAAAGCTTCTGATGTCTTTAAGACAGGTCCTGTTAGAGTGGAAACTGCAAAGGAATGTCCTCATTATTAACAAAGCAACTGGCTTGGATCTAGTCCCACTTAGTTTTGCAAGGAGTAGTGCCAGTGTGGTTTCTAGTATTTTCACTCATACTGACAATCTGTCCATGAATCAGGGTAGAGTTCAAAGTGAGATGAAAGGTTACTCCACTGTTTGAGAAGAATGTCTAGTCAGATGTAGGTAGTTAAAGGCCAGTGCCAATGTTAACAATTATATCTAAGGTTTTTGAAAAATTGGCGTTTAGTCAGAAGAAGAAGAACCATTTGATGTACGCGTTTCTATCTGTCTTACAGCAGCATTGTATTGGCAATGGTCATTGTTTTACAATTTAAGCTGGTTATATAAAATGACATTTTTTCAAGGTTTTACTTAAGTTTTGGAAAGCTTTTGACACAGTGGACAAATCTTTACTGTTGTCAAGGTTATGGTGTAAAGGTTTGATTATATTGCTGAAAAATCTTATCAGACAAGGAACAGTGTGCCATGTGTGTCAAAACCAAAGGATGTGAAATGTGGGGTTCTCCGAGGCTCCACATTAGGGCCTCTTTAATTCCTTATAAATGATATGCCAGCTGCTGTGAGAAGAAAATGTCTGATGTATGCTGATGATTCTGTATTACTGTAATATGGAAAAGACATCTGTGAGATTGAGATCACTTTCACTAAATATCTAGGACAATAGGACAATATCTAGGACTCAACTTATGGCCCGTTGGCCAAATCTGGCCCCCCATAGAGTGCCTGGTGGCCCCTCAGCCACTTTCTAATTCACAATAAAAATGAAGTGATTTACACTGGGAATTGTGTTTTATACTTAATGTATACATAAGGTGCCAGAGTGCATAAACCAGCATCAAAGTAGAGCTTGTTCATCAAAAACTGCTGGTGGATGATCCTGGTGGATGTCCTTAAATCCTAGAAATTTCCTAAAATCCTAGAAATTTCCTACAGTTTGAGAAAAGTCCTAAAATCCTCAACACATGCTAAAATCCTGTAAAAGTACTAAAATCTGAGATATGTCCTAAAATCCGAGAGATGTCCTGAAATACTAGAAACATCCATAAATCCTAAAAAGATCGTAAGATCCTAAAAATGTCCTAAAATCCTAGAAATGGCATAAAATCCTAGAAACATGTCTAAGGCTGCTGTGACTGGCCCCTGACCTCCAGTCATTTTGCTAAAGCAAGTTGAGCATCTCCTGAGCATCATCTGAAAAAAATCTAATGATGACACTCAATCCAGTTTGGAACTGAAAGACAGTTGCTGAAAACAAACAGAATGGGAGTTGTGTGTAATGATACTGAATGTTTCCTACCTGTCAAGGACTTCATTACAACGACTGAAGATCTCAGGTTTGGCGTAATGGTCAGCTCCAATAAGCTGGTCAGCAAAGGACTGCAGGGCAGCAATCTTCTCCTCCTGTGCAGCCGAATAACATTTAATCATATAAGAACACCACTACATACCCAATAATTTTAAAAGATTGCACTAAGCTGCAAAACCTCTCACTGACCTGCACATTAATGGCCTTGTCAAAGTCTTCATGTTTCTTGATGAGGGCCTCCACACTGTCCAGGGAGTCACCCTTGTCGTCACTAGCGAGGAAGGCTTCACGAGCTGCCATCCAGTTCTCAGCCTGCTCACAGTCCCTGTTGAAGAGCTGCAGGGGGACAAGGACAACATTTAGTCAGTGGAGGGAGAAAGACAACCATCAGAGACGTCATAACAGTTTCTAACCGATAATGTCTCAACAACTCGATACCTGAAGCTCGAGGCACTGGTCCAACATCATGCGACGCTGCACCCAGGCCTTCTCAAGGTCGGCACGCTCACGATCCAGGGCCTCCAGTTTCTGCTGAATCTCGGGACTAGCATAGTGGCCTCTAACCAGCAGCTGCTGACCAAACTGTTCAAAGGCCTGGAATGTACCGGCACGAGCATCAATCTCTGTGCGGTGCTCCTAGAAAATGGAAAAGAAAAAAGATGGATGAGCAGTGTTAGCTGGCTAAAACCCTGCGCTGACGATGCAATTTTGTGCATTAAAATGGAGGAGTTCAATACCTGGTGTCTTTCCAGAAGGGCCTCAGCTCCGGTCACATCTTTGGCCAGCTCCTCGGAGGACACAAGCCCTCGGATGCCATTAATCCAGGACATCAGATCTCTGTGAACAAATGAAGACTTATAGCTCAAAATACCAAACAATAACTGCTTAAAACTGGAAAATCTCAAAAAAAACAACATCATTATCAATCCAGTTCTTCACTCAACTGACAAATATGATTGGCTGCACTCTCCTCACCTGAAGTCAGAGAGGAAGCGCTGCAGGTCGTGCGAGTTGCCCAGCTTGTCTTTGCGCTGGTCAGCCCGTCCCACCAGGCTGCTCCAGGCAGTGTTCAGCTCAGTGCACTTCTCCTGGATGTCATCCACGGCCTCAGGATGGGACTGGATCAGACGCTCCGCTGTCTCCCCAAGAGAGTTCACCTGAGCAGGGGAGCAGGAAGAATGAGTAAAAGCCTCTTCTGCCAGAGGTTTGGCTGTGGATCCGCTATAATGTCATATAAATGACAAAAAGACGATCTGACCTTATCACCCAGGGCTGCCAGGTCTCTCTCAAAGCCTTCGTGTTTGCGCTGCAGAGCCTGGACGCTGGCCAAGTCATGACCATAGTTGTCAGTGTTTAGGGCCTGGTTCTTTTCCTCAATCCACTCTTTGGTTTCATCGGCATCCCTGAGGAGGCACAAACAAGACTTTCGTCAAATGTTGTGAAGGGAAATGTCTGGAGGGGGTGCATGTGAGAGGGACTGACCGTTTCTCACTGATTCCATTTATTCACTTGGAAACACTGTATTATACAAAATATATATTTACACTTCAAGTTTCTTTAACTGTTGATCAGTATAAAGGTTTTGATTGGAATGTTTTCTGTTAAAGGTAAAAATGTCCTTAATTCAACCAAAACTTTAGGAATTAGCTTGTACAACTCTGTGTATAACCAAAGCTATCCTAATGTAGTGATTTTTTTAAGTTATGCAAGCAGCAACCACCAAATTGCCGACCATAAGGAAAAGTGGTTTATTATTTCATAAACCTTTTAAACCTAAGCAGTTTAAGTTTTATTTTTTTTAAAGGATGAGTTTGCACATTCTTTCTTACAAATGAAAAGTTGAATTCAATAGCAATAAAAACCCTGTTGCTCATTTCAATACATTCTGGGCTTTTGCTGCTACAGCCTTTTTTGTTCTGGTATGACCACAAGCGTGTGATGGCTTATGTTTGCAAACTTAATATAGATGTTGCTTTGTTACTGACATCACTAATGCAGTTTTCTGATTCTATTAACCTTCTCAACGTGTGCTTCTGTTCTTAAATCCAATCCAATTTTGTCCAGAAGAGGTGTAAATCTTACTTTTTGTAATAAAAACTTTGTTATAATCTCAAATGTGTTCGATAAGAAGGTTTTGTACAAAATGTATGTTTTGAACTGGATGTTCTTGACTGTCATGGCTGTTTGCCACTTTCTCAGGTCACCCCAGCTCCACCCTTCTTACCTACATTTCAATTTTATGGCTCGGGTAACTAGCAAAGATGGAAGTGTCATACAATAACAAACTGGAGCTTCCGAAAAGCTATCGCATGGACGACATGTGTCCTTCAGTCTTTAGTTGGTACCTGTGGAATCGCTGCACCTCGTGGGCACTGCCCAGCATGTTGCTCCTATCTTCAGCCAGCTGCTGCAGGGACCGCCAGCGATTATTCAGCTCCTATACATCAAAGAATCAACATTAGACAGCAATATACACTCTATGGAGTTCGCTCAGCACTTCTGCAGGATGGTTCTTTGTTTTTGCAATGATTTGCAGTTTGATAACTCAACACACCCTCAATTAAAGAGGGACACAGAGAGTGATTTAGTCATTAAGCATTCAAGTTGTAGATGTCAACTTTTTTGAATATTTTTTTTCATATTTGCTGAAAATGTCACTATATTTACACAGCACTACATGAGATAGATAGTATGTTCGGAAAATAATACTCTTATAGCTACTTCATTGCCTTGCAGTGCTTCTAATGGCATTACTGCATGTGAACAAAAACAACCAATCAGAGCAGAGGAGTCTCTAAAGCAGCTGTCAATCATGTCGATCACTGCTGTGAACTGCAGTCAAACTGTCAAACTAGTCAGCGCTGATCAAATATGAATAAGGACTCTGTTACTGCCGGAGAGCTGTGCTTTTTGGCTCAACTGTTTCCAACCAATTTGCGATTATATCGCATTACATGTAAGGTTATCCACAAAAGATAACTGCAACAATTTCATTACACACAACAAAATTTCCAAACCTGGAAAATTAGAATTTGAAATTCCTTGACTTTTTTGGGTTTTCCATGACCGTGTGGACCCTGCAGATCATTCATATGGTATCTAATATATTCTTTATATTGTTCATAATAGAGTTTTTAGCGTGTTGTCCAGCAAGATTCATTCACAGCTCGTGTAATTGGTTTGATTGGTTTAACATGAACACCAAAAGGAAGCCACCGGCAGAGAAAACTAGCATGCTTCGCTGTTTGAACCCGGCATCATGTACGTCTTTCAGAATATAGTGACAGTTTCACAAAAATGAAGCAAAGGTTTTTTGTTTTCTTAAAGTTAACAATTGTAGCTTTAAACTGCGTCATCAGATAAACTTGGAGATAATAATTTAAGGTGAGGAATGCCAAATCAAACATTTAACATGAATAAAAAAAAAAAAAAAAATGCAAATACAATGTGTGCTTATAGCGTGGTAATTTGCATAGTGTGTCTGTTGGGCACAAACAGTAATGGACAAATACAGGCACACAGATAATGGGTTTGAAGTGCACAGGACTGGGTGCATGTTAGGGACATTACTTAATATGTGGACAATAACAGGATGTATGAAAGGATGCTGAGGACATAACTCATGTAGCATGCCAGCATTCATTCACACTACAGTCAACTAAATGGATGATTACAGGACAAACAAATGCAATGGGAAACAGGATGAAACCAACCAAAACTGAACACTCGCGTCAGGTTTCAGGGAACAGGAAGAGACAGGTCACATGACACCAAAAGGAGACCATGACGATGGGGTTAGTTTTCTGATCACGATGCAGGACGGGAGAGCTACGGCAGGAACGATTCAAGGTGCGGTCGGGTTGGACTAATTAATCTTACCTTGATAGTATTAAAGTTAGCCGTTGTTTGAACAGCCATGCGTATATTCTATAGTCAAAGGTGAATAAAACATGGCAGAAAGAAAGGAGGAGAGGAAGAGGACAAAAACAGAAAAACACCACACCAGTCAAGAGTGTTATGGAAACTCCCAGGGTTTGTGTTGGTCTTCACCCAAGATCAATCACCACTTTACACCAATCAGGACACAGTACGCACTGCAACCATGGCTCGAGCAGAACCAGCCCCAAACACTGAATTATGATGAATCAAACAAAATTACTGTAATGATTGAGACATCTTGAGACATCTTTTTAAATCAAAGGGATATTAAAAAAGGCTTAGGAGTTCCCAGGCTCCCAGGTTGTCTCCTCAATGTCTCATCATATTCACATGTAACATTGAGTCCCATTCCAGTAGGATGTCTTTGGGCATGTTTGCAGCAAATTCCATTGGTATCAAACATCAAACCCCAATGCTGAACAGTCATGCACAGTTACAGTATCAGATCAAGATTGACAAGCTGTCAAATCTTTGCAGCTGATGCAGTTTGTCTAAAAATACTGAAAGCAAATAAATGTTTGAATGAATTTTCTGGAGACAGACTGAACAGTGTTGGATGAAGCTTACCTTCCATGGAGAGGCAGTCTTGGAGTCAGCTTCATCCTGTTGAATGAAATGTAAGCGTTACACCAGGCTTTTTTCTCGTTGTGATATTTTAAATGTTTTTTAAATGTTAAGCGAGAAGTGTGAAAAGTACAGAAATGATCCAACCTTGCCAGGAGCAGCACCCTGCAGCTCTTGTTGCTGTATGAAAAAAACAAAACATGATGTCCGTTGAGTGGCAGGTAAAACAGGGGAGATTGCTCATAATGTGAAGCTAAGTTTGCAGAACACACCTGAGCCTGAACCATGGGGGCCTCCTCAGCCATGAGGCCTTCAGACTCCAGCTCAGAAGCCACTTTGTTGATGTCCCTCAGGCGAGACTCGTTGGCCTTCAGGTCCTGGACCAAACGAAGATCAAAATATACTTTTGTGAGACATGAGACATACAAACAATTGAAAAAATACACTCAGCAACCAAGAGAGTAATTATATTCAAGATGAAACAGCATTTTTAAAAATGTCAGTATTGTGATTTATTTCCTAATGAAAAGGGGAGGCAGGCCGCAGATAACGTTGGGAGGATTTTGACTTGATAGTTGAAAACTGGGCATGTCATAACAGTGAGGCTCTGACAGTGTATGCTGATGGGATGATGGGAATTTTATATGATGTACCATTTCACAGGAATTTGTGAAAACATTTGAGAAGAAAAAAAGAAGCCAAAGGAAAAACACAAAGGTTTCAGCCTTTTGGGCTTGAACACCTAAAAACGATAGTTGGATTACAACTTATTGCACATT
This sequence comes from Plectropomus leopardus, assembly GCF_008729295.1. Lineage (NCBI taxonomy): Eukaryota > Metazoa > Chordata > Actinopteri > Perciformes > Serranidae > Plectropomus > Plectropomus leopardus. Next base: position 900,110 of record NC_056482.1, on the reverse strand, counting down.
GGTATCTGTTAATATATGTCTCTGCAGTTTGTAATTAACTTTATTCTGTAGAAGAGAAGCTTTTGAAACATGCGTGGACATTACCTTCTGGAAGTCGTCAAACTTCTTCTGCAGGACCTCGACCTGCTCCAGGTCGGAGCCCACCTCCTCATTAGTGAGGGCGCTCTCCTTCTCGTTGATCCACTGCTGCAGCTCGTTGGCCTCACGGAACAACATGAACTTCTTGCAGCTCTTCTCCAGCATGTCCTTGCGTTTCTCTCCCAGCTCCAACAGGGTGCCATATCTGGAAGACGGGCAACCATAAAATTAAATCATGTTATGTGCCTTCAAAAGCTTATCCCTCCTTACCATGGCTCATTTTTTAACATTTAAAATGATTGGTCATTTTCTGGAAGAATGAGTTCTTTTGAGAATATTGTATCTATTTCTAGTGATCACTGTATTTCATTGCAAAAAAATCATGATTGTTAAAATCTGAATTGTAACACTGATCCTGCAGCGCTGAAATGAGTCAATAAAGTGGCTGAAAATGTTGTCAGTCATTCATTAAGCAGAGATGGAGAACAGTTGCTGGGTTTAGCTTCTCCCTAATGTAAGGATTTGCTCCTTTTATCCATTTAAAAAATGTAAAATGGGCATTTTGTTTGAATTGTTGCTCAAACAAAACTAGTAATTCAAAGATATCTTCCTATTTGGGATTATGTCTCTTAAATGTTATACACAAAATGAGATATCGTAAAAACAAAATAATGATTGCTGAATTATGAAGATTATTATTATGAGTGAGGCGAGTGTTTATACCAATCTTGGAATCAGTCTGATTGAGCTCAACAGGTAATGGACTGATTACATCACATTTGCTTCACAATAATCACAGCTGCCTTTTGTCTGGAAAAAGGAAACCTTCAGAGCTTTTACAAGTTGAAAAAAGTAAAGACAAACAGTCCAAATAAAAAGCCAAGCTGTCCTTTACTTTATTTCAGAATAATGAGCGACATGTTTTAACTTCGGGCTCCTTCAGCTTAAGGCAAGTTAGATTTAAGGCTTTTTATGAACTGTTGGTCAGAATAATTTAAAGACAAAATGAATAATGACCAAAATTTAAGAAAAAAAGCCATGAAGCAACAGTTTTTGTCTTGTGGCAGAGACTGTGGGGTAGAAGAGTTCTGGTGTTTGTTGATGGGTTTTCTTGGCAATTTTGTGTCTCTCATTCATGGGATTCAACTGCCTTGATTCCCACTGCACAGAGACCGAAAAAATTTGTGCATAAAAACATAAAGTCTCCTATGCATTGCCTTGTACAAGACTCAGCCATGCTGGGAAATCCTGGTTAAATAGTTAACTTTCATTGAATTTGCACAATGTTGTCCAGGGTACAGACACAGTGGATCCTCTGCATTGTTCGTCATGCTATCCTGATATATGACATCAATGCCAGAGGCATTCAGTCATTTTTTTTAAATTTTTTAATGATATTAGCAATTTTTGAAAATTTACAATTCAACGTGAAAAAAAGCCCAGTTATTAAAATTTTACTTCCCGTTTTTCCCGCTTCAAGTCTTGAAAGTTGATTTAAGACATTTGACACCAATAAGGCGGGTTTTTTTCAGATGAATGAATTCAATGTTATTTAAGACTTTTTAAGGATCTGCAGGAAAACTGCAACCAATAACATCTGCAAGTAGTTGAAGTAAAGTTTAGACTTATAAAGACCTGAGGTTTTTTTTTAATTCAGTTTTTTTTGTTGACCTGGCCTCTTGCTTTTTTATGGGTTCCTTCCTTTTATTTTATCCTATCATTTATTTTCTTCGCTCCGTTTTGTAATGTGATCACTCTGAGCGTTGGACAGTGAGGTAACCTTTCCAATAATGAATCAAAGCCCAAAATGTGAGGAACAGAACAGCTTATGACATGACAGAAATCAGAACTCAACATCCAAAGACAAGCCTGGGATGAGAGGGAAGAGGAAGGTGTGAATCAGTCTTCTATCCCTCTACTGAATAGAAGATGAGCATGAGGAAGACTCAGTGTCACAACATGAGGGGCTTTTGGGGGTTGGGAGGGATGTAAAAACTGCGCTGATATTTATCACGATCACAAGAACACGCAGAGGGACGCTAGTTCCTACTCACAGCTCTTCCACCTGCTTCATGCGCACAGACACGCTGCAGGCCTCCTTGGTGACAAGCCTGCTCAGCGGCAAGGCAAGGCGAACGCACAGCAAGACAAGATTAAGGTGTTAAATACAGCGAGAGGACAGCAGAGGAGACAAGAGAAAGATGCCAGGGGAAAGGTCATTAGTGTTAAAGAACTGAGCAGAAATTATGATTTGATGAAAGTAAAGAAAGGTTCCACAGCAGAGAAAAGACGGAATAGTTGACACATCCAGTAGGAGAGGAGAAAAGAGTTAGTTCAGTACATTCCACTGCAGGATTTAAGAGTTAAGGTGCGAGTTTCTTACTGATTCTCAATCTGGTCCTGGCGCAGTGCGATACTGCCATGCTCATCCAGCAGGTTCTCCCTGGAGGAGGACTGGGTGGGGTCCAGCTTCTTCACATAGGCAGCAGGAACAAATCCCTGACGATCGTTCACCTCCACTTTCCACCAATCCTGCAGCAGGGAGGACATGTTGATATTGATGAAATCATTTATAATATACAGCATCTTATTGCAAATGTTTGCTCCATTTTCATTAGACTTCTCAACAGGACGGAAAAATAACAACCCGCACTGATCTGACCTGTGTGAGTTTGAGCCTGAACCCGGCCCGACATCATCACAGAAAATACTTTCCTGAGCCCGACCAAGCCCTTCCCCCCAAAGAAAAAAACGATAATTGGCTTCTAACAACTGTGACACACCGGCTGTTTGGCTGCATGAGCCATGCGCATCTCCGGCGGAAATAGAGCAACATGTAACTTCATAAAATACAGTCTCTGACTTTGGTTTGATATCTAGTGTTGGCGGAAAGTTATTGCACATTTGCGATCTGTTGTTAGCGCCTTTAGCTTGTTTACTACATGACATGAATGCTGCTGTCACACTGAATGTCCTGCTGTGCCCCGTTCAAAGTATTGAAAAAAAATATTCAATTGCACAGCCGTATCTGATTTGACTGAGATAACTCGGAATCAGTAGTTGCACAGTTATTATCTTTAATCCCTTGAATGGCTTTATGGTGAAGATTGACAATTGATTATTAATAGTTTACTGATCATTACAGGTACAAACAAATAAATAAATAAATCACTTAAGATTTGCATCCCTAATGTTAATGTACCCAAACACTAAACAACCTAATCACTGCATTACTACAAGTAACATGCAGATTACTGCTGGTTCAGTTTTCATTTAAAGTGGTTAGTTGGAGCCTGATGTTCAGTTCATGGTACAGTCACGCTGAGCCACTGTTATCTGTACCTTGTTAGTGCTGTTGAGCAGTGTGAGGATGTCCCCCTTCTTCATGGTAACTTCACGAGGACTCTTCTCTTGGTAGTCGTACAAGGCCAGTACCAGCTCTTTCCCGGTCTCATCATCAGTTGGTGCCACTTGTTGCTGTTGGATTACAACAAACAATGTAATCTCTGTTTAAACTGAAGACAAATGGATTATTTTACAATTCCCAAACAGCTGAGAATGGAATCGACTTTTACCCTGCAGGACTGGGCCTGTTCCTTCAGGCCTTGGATGCTGCTGCCATAGGCACTCAGGTCAGACATCAGGGCCTCATGCTTCTTCAGCAGAGCCTGTGGAGGACAAACTATTCAGTAAAACTGCATTTGTCACAAAGGGATATAAACTTAAGGCTTCTGCAACACATGTAACATGATCAAAGACAGATCTTAAGGTGGAAACACAGAGATTAACGAATGACAAACTTTATACTTAAATAGAAAGAAGTTTAAAAAAACTAACATTTGAATTACTGATATTTTGTTAAAATCCTCTGCTCATATACCTCAGCAGAGTCCTCGTCTTTGCCGTAGTCTGTGCTCCCCACGATGGGCTCTTTCTCCCTCATCCAAGACTCGGCCTCGTTGGCATCAGCAAAGTACTGCTGGGCTTGCAGAGAGTCCTCCAGATCCTGTCTCCTCTGGGATGCTTTAGCCTTCAGGGTGTCCCAGCGTCCATGCAGCTCAGTCAGCTTAGCTTTCACATCCTCTCCAGCAAAGTGGCCTGAGAAGCGCACACTTGAATGATCAGCATTTTGAAAACTGGGACAATATTTCCATTGCTTAAAGGGTTACAAGCACTTCATAGGAGACACCAAACAACACTTGGCTTTAAATACAGACCTTCCTCCACCATGGCCTCTCCTTTCTGGGTGACAGCCTTGATGCGAGGCTCATGACCGGTGATCTCGGCCTGCAGGGCCTGGTGCTTCTTCAGCAAGTTCTGGACACCAATCAGGTCTTTGCCTGAGGAAAACACCAAGAGAGACTTTCTTCAGAACTTCATCATTCATCAGAAATATCTGAGGGTGCTTGTCCATGTAAACTGACCATCTGAAGGACACTACATTTTTGACCATCATCTTTTATATCACAAGCAAATACAGCCAAGCAGTTTTACCTCTGTTAGTCGAGGCAGCAATGGGCTCTTTCTCACGGATCCAGGTCTCCTCATCCTCCACATCTCTGAACAGCTGCTGGAGCCTGAGAGAGTCTGACAGTTTCTGTTTGCGTGCAGCCATGGGCTCGCGCAGAGCTTCATAGCGCACAACCAAAGCCTCCTGTTTTTTGCGGATGTTGTCAGCATCAAAGTGTCCAGCCTCTTGGAACTGGCGAGCCTGGATTGTTATGCCATCAATGCGATCCTGAGAGAGATTAATTCACATATTAACTATTCAAGTATTGTGTACAAAAAAAGAGCTTCAAATAGTATCAGAGGTCCTTCATGATGTTAGTCTATCATTCGGTACCTGGTGAGCGGCTACATCAGCCTCCAGCAGTGCATGTTTCTTCTGCAGGTTCTGGACACTGGTCAGGTCTTTTCCATAGTCGTCTGAAGCCAGGTGGCCCTCAACCTCATAGAGCCACAGCTCAATGTCCTCTACGTTCCTGTTGAACTGCTGCTGCTGGTTGGCCTCACGCAGCTTGATGCCTAAAGTAAAAAGGCAGAAATTAAATTTACAATCAAAATTCAGCTCAGACTGTTCTCATCACTAAAGGGTTGCTGCAGGGGTCTATACTTGGTCCATTGCTTTTTACATTATACAAAAATAACATTATTCTTCCAAATCAGTACTATAGTGAGATTTTATGCAGGTGATACAATTTTATATGTCCCTGGTTCCACTCCGACCAAGATTCTGACTTATCTCTAGTCTGTTTTTGATGCCTTTGTTGTGCCTTGTGCAGACAGCCATTCAAGACTCATATTAAATATATGGACCAAACTACCTTAAACCCTACTGTTTAAGTCCAAACCACTTCATATTTCTTTTCTTTTCTAAGTGAAATGCTTCACCTACCAGTATATAATCCTTAAATATCCCATATATTTCATCTTGGCGAAACTAGTTTGAGGTACGATGCACCTTTCAAATTAAAACAACAAAAAAAACCCTCCAAACTACTCTCAAGTTGGATCCTTTCATTTCCCTCTGAGATTTTAAACCTTTATTCTGTTTTTTTTGTCCTTGTAGATTGTACTTGCTGCGTGATTAAAGCAGTTGTCTGGTTTTATTTGTGTTGTTCTTGTATGCTGGTTGTGCGGTTGTTTGACTGTAAATGTTTCCTGTCTTTAGGTCTGTTGTGAAAAAGAGATCTCAGTGCCTGAGTAAATAAAATGACTAAAGCTTATACTCGACTATAAACAGAAGAACCACCATGTTTGATTAAGGATGTCACATTTGACAATATTAACTGAGCTGAATCTATCCACATACTGTAGCACCTCCATTATCTTCAATTCTGTTTTAAAACTGGTCAGCCCCAGCTTTCCCATAACCAGTACCTTTGAGCTCGGTGGCCTCCAGCAGTTTCTTCCACTGGGAGCTGACCTCCTCCATGCGGCCGGCCACCTCAGTGGAGGCGTAATGCTTTCCATCCAGCAGCTCCTGGCCAGACTTCTGCAGGGCATCGATGCGGCTCTGGTTAGCTGACAGCTCAGCCTCAAAGGCCTGGTGTTTCTGTACCTTTCCTTGCAGGTTGGAGGGGTCCTATTGTCAACAGAGTAGAGGCACACAGGGCAGAGAATGGGAAGGTCAGAAACAGCGAGCATAGTACAGGGATTTACAAACTTTTGAAAATGGAGGACAAAAGATCTCCTTAGGGCTTTTTGATGGACTACCTTGTAAGCCTCATCTGTGGCGGTCTTCATCTTCTCGTTGATCCAGCTCTTGAGCTCATCGGAGTCCCTGAAGAACTGCTGCAGGTGGAAAGAGTCCTCCAGGGCAGCACGGCGAGACTGAGCACGCTCATGCAGGGCGTTGCGGCGGCTGAGCAGCTAGAAATGTGCAAAGGAAGAGAAAACATATTGCTTTTAAGTACACAGTAAGAAAAGTGACAAAATTCAGCCAGTTGCTTTAGCATTTTGAGATAGATTGGGCATTTAAATTAATAATACTTACAGCATCTCTGCGGGTAGCCACGTCCTCTTTGGCATAGTGGTTGTTCTGGATTAGCTTAGTAGCAAACTCATCCAGGGCCTAGAGATATACAACACAAAGAGATTGTTACAGTTGCTCTGATGCCAGCATATTATAGCGAGTAGAAATAAGTACGAGCACAAGTATATAAAAATACAAAATAGAAATACAGTAATAGTCAACAATAAGCACTAGTCTGTAAATATTTAAAAATAAAATTATTTAGAATATGCTACGTATGTAAAGTTTGTAAAACATACAAAGAATGTCGAAGAATGTAAATTAATTATCTGTGCAATGCTACAATGAACAACAGATATACACAGGTAAAAATAACAATAATAATATATACAGTATATTCAATATGTGTCACATACAGTAGTAATGGTATTCTCGCACAAAACCTGGAAAGTGGAATGTGAATTGTACAAGTGGATAAACTGGAGCAACTTACAGTGATCTTCTCTTCCTGGGCACTGAGGGACTTCTCAAAGTCCTCATGTTTCTTCAGCAGAGCCTCTACACTGTCCAGGGAGTCACCAAGGTCTTCATTCAGGAGGAAAGCCTAAATCATGGACATACAACTTTAAAAAGTAGCACATCATATCAACTACACAATAGTCACTTTTTTTCTTGAACAGAAGTTTCGGTGTTTCAGGTTACCTCTTGCTTGCTCATCCAGTTGTCAACTTGCTCAGTATCCCTGTAGAAGAGCTGCAGGTCCATGCACTGCTCATACTGCTGCCTACGAACCTCCCACAGCTGCAGCAGAGACTCCTTCTCCTCAGACAGGATGCCCAGCTACACACAGACAACACACCATGAGTTTGATGTTAAATGTCTCAATATGGTATATGCTAGTGTGCTGTTATAGCTGCAGTAAGATATACTGCAATCCATTGCGGATCCAAGTCAATAATTCTGACTTGCTTTTCCCCACGTCTAATCTAAAAGCATCCCGGTGCTTCTACTCGGGAAAACATGGACGCTCGCAGCAAACTGATGTTTGTATGTCAAGTCCCTGTGCTTCACAAACATCTGCAGAGGACCTACATCCATTCCAACAGTGCCATTAGTGAAGTGAAACGGTGTATGAAATAGGTCAAATGTCTTGTTCATCCACGCTCATTTAATAAAATTCAACAGCTCAAAACTGTGTAAGCAGTTGCAGCTGTCAGCTGTCATATAACAGAGGAGGTAAATGATTGTGACTGGCATGTTATGCCGTTATTATTGTTTAGAAAGTGCTGCCAACGCATATGTTTTATATCACGTTCAAGGCGGACGCTCACGTGTTAAACATCACACCAGTCACGCCTCGTTTGATCGCAGGATGCTGTGATGCAGTGTATAATCACACACAGGAGCGGAATGATGCCGCCATCATTTGGATCTGTGTAAACATGTAGGGGCTGTATAAAGGACAGACATCGTTGCGGCCCTATAGCGCCATCTCTGTGTAAAAGCAGCTTGTGACTTCCAAGTATAATATATTGCAATAATAATATCACACAAAAGAAAGAAAGTACGATGTGGATGTTGTCATAGTCTTACCTTTTCCTTGACCTCGTCAGAGGCGTAGTGTCCTGTGTTGAGCAGGGCCTGGCCGGCTTCATCAGTGGCTCTAAAGCTGTCTTCATGGGCGTCAATCTCTCCCTGGGAAAGACAAAGGACAACCCTGCATTACCTCCTTTATAAATGTTGCACAATTGTTTGTATTCAAGCTTTTAAAGAATAAAGCTAAACTGTTTGACTAATTCCAAGACCCGATGACTTGATGTGTTTTCAGATATCTTACCTTATGCTCCTGGTGGCGGTCTAGCAGAGCCTCAGCTCCAGCCACATCATTGGCCAATTCGTCAGCATTGATCAGAGCTTTCATCTCTGTCACCCAGCTGGTCAGATCCCTGAAGTCAGCAGTGAAACGCTGCAGCCTAAAAAGAGATTAACACAAGAGGGCAGGAGTGAGCAGAGTTCTGTGGAGAAATGTTTAACAGAGCGGCACCGAGGAAATATCTGCCCTAGGAAAGCAGTTTTTGTATTCTAATTTAAAAAAAAAAAATGAAACAAAAGAAAACCATATGCAACAAATTTGATGTGTCAGATGACAGTGACATGACTCAGCAAAAAAATCTGACGCCAAACTGTCTGTTATCTCACCGGTAGGAGTCATTGAGTCGGGCGTGGCGCTCAGCAGCCAGGGTACGAATCTGTTCCCAGTTGGTGATGAGCTCGTCCTTCTTCAGATGGATTTGGGAGGCGTTCTGTGGATGGGTCTGCTGCAGGCGCTCTGCATCACCACCAAGTGTGTTGACCTGATAGAAAAACAAAGGAAAAAGGGGAAAGACTAAGGAGTTTAGACCAAGTTTTTAAACTTCATGGCTGTGCTGTAGATACATATATTGATATTCTGTAAATCATCTTCTTGCCTTATCTTCCAGGGCAGCCAGGTCTCTCTCCAGACCCTCGTGTTTGCGAAGCAGAGCCTGCACACTGGCTAGGTCACGACCAAAATCATCAGAGGCCATCAGTTGCTCCTTCTCCTTGATCCAGCTGATGGTCTCATCTACATCCCTGTTGTTGGATTTGAACACATAGGTTTGTATTTACACCGTGACAAAATACCATTTCTTACTGGAACCTGTCACAAATCACAAAGACAGTTTAGTCCATATGTTGCTCTGCTGCTGTTTACCTGTTGAAGCGCTGCACCTCAGCAGCCCCAAACAGCTTGCCCTGCCTCTGCTGAGCCAGACCCTTCAGGCGCTGCCAGGCTGTGTTGACCTCGTCCTGCTTGCGGACTATGAGCTCGGCCTCTGGATGGGCTTCCTGTATCAGTTTGGCTGCAAGCTGGTTCACCTCGTTCACACGCTCCTCGTGAGCAGCCAGGTCAGTCTGGAACTCCTCAAACTTCTTCTGCAGAAGCTCCACATGCTCCAGGTCCTGGCCCAGCTCCTCGGAGGTGGCCATGGCCTCCTAGACGTGGAAGCGGACAAACAACGTTAAGGCAAATATTACATCTGCGTTGAAGCTTTATCAATTTATTATTAATCATTACATTTCATTTAGGGTGTGAATTAGGTAATTTCTAACAAAGTCAAGTAATCATTTGAGGAGGTACGTCTTGACAGTGAATATTTGTAACATCTGAGCAACAAGCACCAAGTTACCCCTCCTACTGCACACTGAACTGCATCACCAAACATTTCAGTCAGCTTTAAGGATCTCTGAGCCCCTGCAGCCACAGCTTCTTATGGCTCTTGCATTTTATTTATTTTTTGGTTTTATGGCATAATATTCTTCACTTGCAAATGGTGAATCAAAAGTTTACCTCATGGCATGCTGTTGCCTGACAAAACTGGGTTTCATTCCTCATTCAGAATAATAGATACCTTTGGACTCAGGCAGTCTTATTAACTTTTAACTCCCAACTGACATTTCCTTTAAATGAGCACAGCTCTCTCTTAAACTCTTTTATTAGAGCAGCTAAAAAGGAAACACTGAGACGGCATTTCGTTTCTTCTGCCAAATGACTACAAGACTAAAAGAGAAGTTTAGGAAGACTTAAACTTAAAACGCCAAGAATGCCTCTAAATGAAAACACGAAATATTTGTTCACTCCAGGTTTAACATTTTTCACATAATCCATTTTTATTGGCTGTGAATAGAGACGCACCGATTGATCAGCTGGTGACTGGATTCAGTCTCAGATAGCTGATTCTTCGTCGATCAAATTAACATGCATGCGCTGAGTACGATGGTTCACTTCACTGCAGCACACTGTAAAGACTTTTGACAGAGCTGCTGAAACCTGTTTTCAAAATGTATCACTCATTCCCATACATGCTGCAGAAGCTTCTGTGTTAAGCTATCTAGCAAACTCGGGTATGCCATCAAAATCTGTAATTATCATGGAAAAAGTGTAGCACAACAAAGCTGATGCTAACTTTTTAATGTGAGTAGATGGAAGAAGCTGAAAAACGTTGCTTCTAAGTCCAGGAGATATAACTCAATAAAAACCACAAATATGATGTTCTTCCCTCACTGGCTAGTTAGCTGATTAGACAAGATAGACAGTTGATGATAAGCTTAAAAGATTCACACAGAAAAGTTCATGCTAACTATTCAATTCAAGTCAACTATTCAAGTCACTTATCATTAGTGCCATATGCTGGTGTTGTATTTGAATAAAGACACAGATTTGGGTGGTCTAACCTAGTTTGCTAGTTAGTCTAGTTAACTTTCTTACCAAGTAGGGTCCATTTAATAGATTTGGTAATGTTACTTTATTCAAGTAGTGCTTAATGAGACACTCATGTTTGATATTATATATGCATTTTTTACTTCTTCAGGTCAAGTTTCCAGTGACTGAGGAAAACTTCTGACAAAATCGATGTTGACTTGGCCAAGAAAACTGCAATCGGTGCATCTCTAATGGTACACATTTACCAACGAGAATCTGACCTTGTCACTGATCCAGTCCAGGGCATCTTCACACTCACGCAGGTACTGGACCAGTTTCTGAGCCTGCAGGAGACGCATGCCCTTTTCCTTGGTCTTCTGCAGCAGAAGGTCCCAGAGGCGATGCAGCTCCTCAAGACGAGTCTAAGGCACAGGAAGGAAGGATTTTAAAATGTAATGCAAAGAGCAGAGGAATGTAAACGGAAATACGAAAATAAGAAGGATAAAAGACTAACATCCCCACTCTGACATGAGACGTATCACTGTAGTTTTTAACTCTATAATGATTTTGAAAATTTCCATCTGTATCTAAAATACAAAAGTAAGTTTTAGTGCTATTTACAACACAGAGTAATCTGTTTAAAATTGCCACCTGAAAGCAAACAAATTTCCCTCAGCATCATTCCTTTGTAAGACAAGCCATATGAAACAACAGTGCATGCAACCAAATGTCACGACAGAATGACAAGAAGGGATAGCTTTAAGTGAAGAGCCTAATCTGGAAGAATTTCCACAGCAGTCACTCAGTCCACAGCAGCTCAGCACCTACTTTTATATATTCTCCAATATTGACACTTGTAACTATAGGTCTTTGTTGTGTCCGGTAAGGCGTGTAGGACTGAATCACATGGAGCAGGTTAACAGTGGACAGGATTTTCAGGAAAAATGCACATTTTGGACCAAACACATCTTCAGCACTATGTGACATACTCGAATGGTCTCAGAGGAGAAGTGGCCCTCGCTGATCATAAGGTTTCCGGTCTCGTCCAGTTTGATAATGGCCCCAGCGTTGGCCTGAACTTCAGCTTCAAAGGCCTGATGTTTCTGCAGCTTACCCTGTGTACAAGAAAAGACGTAAGAAAGATATATAAAAATCTGTATTGCATCTTACAGTCCCAGTCCGTGAATACACTATATATCAAAAGAAAATGGGAGAAAGACATTTAAGTATTTCAGATGAGAGCCGGGGAAGAATATGTCAAGCACAGTGATTGCAATACATGGTGTGAGTTCTGTTGGAAAAATGTTGTGGCATAAAAAAATGTGGCATAAATGACGCTGACCTTTTTCATATCTTCTGGAACTGCCAGACCATTGTGCCCTATTGGCAGGAAATTCAAATTAAACATATCAATGTTTTTGGGGTCAACATCTCGTTCAGGTGTGATACTGTATACATGGGTGACATTTTATTTACAGGGATGGAACATGAATAAGAAATTAGTGCAAATACTTCTAGCAGCAAGCAAACAGGTTGTCACGAGGAAATGGTTAAAATCAGAACCACCACACACTGAGGAATGGACAGGAATAATATATGGAACACATACAACGGAAATGATGTAAAGTTCCCTATAACTCCAGAAATTATTTTTTTCCAGATTAGGACCAAGTAGACTGAGTATATCAATCCTTTGAAACCTGAGAAAATCTGTTTGATTTGTTTCAAAAACATGGGAAGAAGGCAACAAGCAGCCTAATGAGAAATGGTCCAAAAATTAGCTATAAAATAGTTTTTTTTTTAAAAAAGAAACGGCACATTAAGGCATATAAAGTTATTATAATTATAAATCTAGTTTTCTGGACATTTTCCCAATATTTCTGAGAATTTTCTAATAACTTTCCCCTCTTTTTTGAAACTTACTTGAAGTAATTTTCTTGTCAACTTTTACTAATTTCTTGCAATTTGTAGGACACTTTTTGACAAGTTGCTCATTGCCTTTTTCCCCATGTTTTTGGGGCAAACTAGTTTGCTGAGGTTTCAAAGGGTCAAATAACTTGTGAAATGCATCTGAACACAGCACAAGAAATCAACCAATCCTGGTTTTAAAGGGTTAAACCTTTAAGGTCAGACTATGGAATAAAGGAGGAGTGTTAAGGAGTGAGAAATATATTGTATTCTGTGTTTTACGATACCTGTATCAGTTCACTCCTTGTTTATTTTATTTCTTATTTTCTTTTATACTATGTAGTTTCTAATATGAAAGCTTCCCATGTATCAACTGTTTAAAAACCTGGATTAATGTTAGAAAAGAAAAACCTTTAGGAGGCTAGACTGTATAATGGATATCTAACGCACTGCAGTTTCTTTTTTCCTGTTCTGAGTTTGCACAATGCTTTGTGAACCCATTTTCAATAATACAATGAAATAATGTGCTGTGAGTGAATGTGAAAGCAATACTTTTCCTAAATAAAAATCTAAATATAAAAAAGAAAGATACATGAAAATCATGATAGAGATACAGAAAATATAGATGAACACTGAGCTAAGTATTGTGGGACAGCATCAAGGGGAATTAAGCGGTTTGATGCGTTTGAAATACTGTGCACAGAGACATGTGGAGCGCAGCCTTACAAACCTGCAGGTTGGAGGGGTCCTTGTAGTTCTCATCAGAGGCGATCTGCAGCTTCTCCTGGATCCACTTCTCCAGCTCATCGGCGTCGCGGCGGAAGAACTGAAAGCGGTAAGAGTCCTCCAGCTTTGCCCGGCGCATGTTCGACAGCTCCTTGAAGCGCCGGTAGCGGTCCAGCACCTGCTGCCGGCGCTCCTGGATGTCTTCTGCTGTCTCCAGCACTTTGACCCCTGTGGTGTCCATTTTCTGCAAACACACAATAAAAAGACTCACTAAATTGCGAACAGGTATCACAGCATTAAATTGTTTTTTCTAAATTGGTTTCACACTACAACCCACGACAGATCAACTCTGTGCAGAGATCAACACTAAGTTCATACGTATCACAGGAAATAATTTGAGTGATATGATTCGACATTTTACCTTCTCATGTTTCATTAATACTGACATTATATGATATCACTGAGAATAAAAGGGAAGTTCAAACCATTTAGTTTATACAGTAAGATAACTGTTCATTTGAATAGGTTTGTGCTTAATTTATGAAATATATTCAGTATTTCCTGCAGAATGAGAGTGTATTTGTGGCGGTAACTGACAATGGAGTGGGGTTTGGCTTGGTATGGGACTGTAAACTATCTTTTTTTCTTCTTTTTGCTTTTAAATGCTTGTGCATCCCTTTGTATCATTCTGTGTTCCCTTTCCAGGTTCTGAGGTTTTTGCGGGTTCGGGATCAGAGTGCAGGCTGAGCTCTCCATGCGTTCTTTTTTTTCTCAGCTGCAGTTTGTGAATGGTGGGGTGGATAATTGATCTGTTGATCCATTCAGCGCTGATCAGATCAGATCGGAAATCTATTTGTGGCAGCCGATGTTTTAAATGTGGGAGACCCTGATGTTTCTGAGAAATGTGGGCTTTCTGCAAAGTTACAATCAATCCTCACTTCTGCAGCTCATCTTTATGAATCTCATCGGCTCTCAGATACCACACCATTTATAGATGCTACCCAGCTGTAGATAATCACACACAATAATGCTCACCAAACACTGACATTTTGACATTTCTTGCCTAATTGGACCATCCAACACTAATGGTCTCTTTCAAATTAATAGGCCTATACAACTTCTACAACTTCTCGTTTAACAGAAGCTTGGCTTGGAACTATGAGGCAGGATATTTGGAACAACACTCTCTGCCTGAACAAAATCCCCCATCCTGTCTCAAGCTGAGCGACCGAGGGGCCAGCAGCTGAAATAGTGAAATGCCAAACGGGGGTGGGGGCGGAAATTCCACATGCATGCGAACAGTGCCTAGGCTTCACTTCACAATGGAATCGCTGCAGTCAGCTTCTCTGTCCACTGTGCCTCTGGCCCCATGGCCAGCGTCGCCTCAGACTGAGGGCAATGTGTAGCTAGCAGCCTCATTGAAACATGACAGAAACCTGATCTTGAAGAGGCAATCACACCAGATTATTTTCAAGGATTTCTGCAAATCAGCAGAGCACGGGCAGCTCAGTCCGAGGGGCTGAGATTCAGAAATTCAAAATAAAAGCAGTTATTGGTGAAAATTATTAAGGTGTTGGTGGTTTTACCAGATTGCAACTTTTCTCCAGTGGTTATCTGGTGGCTCGTACCAGACATTATAGAGCACTTAACCACAGCATCTGTGAGAGACTCCGCCCATCAACAGACAGACACAAAGAAGCAAAACAGAGATATTGATCTGTCTGACCAAACCAAGGTCAACCAAACCCCAAGCACAATAGCTGATGTCCGAGCTGAGTGCAGGCTGAGGGGAAGGCTGTGTGGAGTCTGTCAGGCCGAAATGTAGATGATTGTGCGCTTTTGTTGATGTTGCACACAGTGAGACAAAAAGCAGTGGACAGTGAGACCGTCTCTTGGTCCATGTCTCCACTCAATGGGAGGATTAGTGCAGTCAGCAGTGCAGTTGCAGTGGGCTTTTTAACCAGAGCCAGAGGACAGAGAAGCCCAGAGGCGCCATTAACATTCTACACAAGCAAACATCCCGGTGAGGCCACACACGCTCAAACACACACCACTATAAAGTTTCACTGAAAATACTGTAAGCCGATTACTGGCATCAGCCCAGTGCCAGACAAAAATGACAGTCCAGAACATAGGCCGGCACCCCTCCCCCATCTCCTGACTTGCCCCAGTTCACAGAGAGCTTAAATCGTCTCAGGGATTGAACTGACTGCCTCATTCTGCACTGTGATGTCAGCAAATAGGGACAGACGAACTGACACTGCCTCTGATTTTAACATCACAAGTTCACACATACTCATATCAATTGGATCAGGAGTGAGCCTAATCACCCCTTCACCCCCATGCAAAGACCCATTTGACATTTATTTCCTCATTTATTACCTCTTTGGAAGTGGGATCTCACACTACGCCACCTTTGCTTTTCTAAAGCCATGTTTTGACGAGTATGGCCCTACTAAAAACAGAAAAGTCTTTCTGTTGCATTTTGTAAAAAGTCTGTGTTCATATGATAACATTGTGAAAACGATCTTTGTGTATAGCGATCCACAAAATGACTGAAAACGCTGTACTATGCATGCCAGGCCAGTAGTTGGCGGTGTAACTTTGTAATGACACATTATAGAAGGACACTGAATGCCTGCACATAAAGCGGTTCTTCAACACACACACAGAGCGGTGAGTATAAATACATCCATGCACTGAGCAGCTCTCATAGGAATGAATGAGGCCCCGCCCCCACGGCTGTATCCAGACTTCCTTATAATACATCCATGGTATAATCAATCAAGAAGAAAAGGCGAACGCACACACAAGAACCGACAGCGTTAATAACCTCAGAAGAGTACGCAGCACAAACGCAACTAGTTAGTCCGCCATTGTTGTTATTGTTATCGTCTTACTCATGCATGGCTGATTGTCTGAAACATAATGTGCATGCCCAAAATGCGGCCATGACATCACCATTTTCGAAGGAACTGCCTAGTGCACTAAAATAATGTCTTAAAGGGCTCTGAAACTGCCTGAGCGTTTTTAAAAGATTACAAAAGGTTTCAAAGGTTTGCATTTTCAGGCCCTCGAAATGCAGTTGTCGTGCGAACAAAAAAACAAACCGCAACTAGTTTCTCAAGTTTAACGTTTCATGCACGAACCGCTGAAGTAAAACAGCCCCTTACAATGACCCAAGCACATACATAATGCTGCCATGGTGCATGATTTTATTATATTATGTCGGCGTTTTGGAAGCAGACAAAGAATAACGAGTATCACAACAGCGTCAAGTGTCATTTTGCACAGACACCTCTGCTGCTGGCTTAATGGTGGAAAACAATGCCCCACTCTTTCTGTATTCATACGCTCTATACAGAGCAGCAAAGTGAAATTACAGCCAAACATTACAATATACCAGGGTATTTAGAAATCCGTAAGGTGTTGTTTTTAATACCATCATAGATGCAGACGCTCCGCTTTCTATTTAATATATTGTATGCAGTGCACGGAACGCATCACTGTTAGCATTGCACACTTTTACCATCACATACTGTGTACCCTGGTGAAATTTCAGGAAGGTATGAAATATCACATACCACCCAAACCTAATTTGCAGTTCAGAAAAAGTAATAAATCACAATATATTGCAATATATGTTGTAGCAATACTCAGAATATTGCAAAATGTTTAAAATCCAACAATGCTGAATTGTGACCGGAGTATCTTGATATATCATCATATTATGGGGCCTATGCCTTTAACCTGGGGAAAGATTTAACTGAGTTTTTTTTTTTTTTTTTTTAAAGGTTTATTAAGAAAGTACTATGCTTCACAATTACTGCCAGAAGCCTCCCGGTAAAGTTTTTTTCCTGCTTTTTATCATATTATTAGTTAAAAATGTGTTATTTGTGAAAACTTTTATCTTATTAAAAAGAATACTTTAAAGCTAAAACCTGTCACATTTAATTTCCCTATAATACTTTTAGTAGTGTCTTGTTTGTGCAAGGACTTGCTGCCCATGTGCTGATTCACAATTAGTTACTCTTCAGGCTAACACAGTCTACACGTCTGTTCAATCTAGAATTGTCAAACACAAAGTGTTTAAGACAGTAAACGCCCTCTGGTGTGAACTATTTCCAAACTGAAATGACACAGCAAATATTCACAGCTAGTTTTTTTAGAGGACTATGGACATTTGGTTCGATATAAAGTCTGATAGTAATCAGACCTTTAAAGACGTTAATTGAATATATCTGAAAAGTGAAACAAAATTAGCGCCGGAGCAGGGCTGATTACAGCTCTCTGACACCGCTGAGTACAGCCCTTCAGCTGCTGATAGCACCTCCTCCCATCTTGCATCAGTAGATAACAGCTTTCCCTCTCTTCACCTCACTGCTCCTCTGTGGGGGCTTTCTGCTCCGTCCTGTAAACACCCACACACTGATATCACCTCGCAGTACAGCTGGTTTCTGTTCCTTACATGGCTGCAGTCATAACTCTAAGTCTCTTTCTTCCATCTCCTGAAGGCATATTGAAAATGTAATGCTGGGTGGGACCTTTGGACATTGCCAGCTACATGTGACTTTTTTTTTTTTAAATCACCACCCCTCCAAAGTCCAAGCACAGCAACAGCCAATGAAAGGTTTCTTACTGCCAGTATGAATAACCTTCCTCAGTATGAAAATTTTGTAGGACTGAACAATACAGAAAACTAATCTAATTGTGATTTTTATCCCCAGAAGATTGCTTTTTTGCACTGTAATGTCTGTTTGAATGTGATTATCAATCAGCCCTTGAATTATACAAAAAAGGTGGCTATTGGGAGCAGAGCATTAAGGCAAAAACATCTAAGGGTCTATATGGACGGATATTATTACTCTACAAGCAAACTTGGCAGTAAAAGCTGTAGTTGAAATACTCAAGGAACTCAAATATAAAGTCCTTGATTCAAATTTTCTCCCTAAAAGCCAGCGATGCAGCCTGAAGGACTGTGCTCCTAGCTTAGCTATCATGTGGAGGGTAATGGTTATGGATTCACTCCATTAAAATGATCGATCACGTACTACAGGAATTACCTGGATTGTTTACTGAAAAGCTTTTATCTTGGTCTATGTGTCCTTCCTGAACAAAACAAGAATCTAAACCCTTACAACTAAATGCTATATGTAAAATGGCCACACTGACCTAAAGCCTCCTGCAGACTGGGAGATTTTTGCAATCTTTTAAATTTAGTGCAGCTACACTCTGTGACATGGATCTTAATAAACTTGAGTACGACATCAAGGTTGATGTATGTGGACTGTGTGACGACATCACCTACTGAATCGCTACAACTTATGCCCATTGACGTCAATACACAAGAACAAAGCATCGGCAGTGTGCGTCATCCATCTACGCTGCTGTAGTGATCAGAGCAAAACGTAAACAAACATGAACTAAGCCCTTGCTAAAGAGGCATTCATGTGTGTCAAAAAAGTGAGGAGGAGGAGAATGCGGTTGTTGCTGGGGAAAAGATGCCAATTTGGCACGCCAGTTTTGCAATGAAGGCTTGAAGTGTTAGCATTTATTAGCATTTAGCACTGTGGCGCTGATCGGCGTGTCATTTCTTGCTGCATTTCTATTGGCTGGTTAGAGGACCAAACATATTTCTTTCAGTGATGGTCATCTTATGTGTGGGACAGCCCAAAGTTGCCCAGTGTAGCTGAAGTGAATACATTCCACTTCATAAAGAGAAGAAGCTCGTTAGCCACGTGCAGAATGTGTAAAGTCCTCTTGGGCGTTGTTGTTGTTGTTAGCATGAAGTGAGGCTACACCCTGACTGAGAATACAGCATCTTTCCAGAAGATTATTAGATTGCACTGACCTTCCCTAAACCATCTCTCATTATTAGATGAGTGGATGAAGTCATTCACTTAGCAACTCCCAGTTACTATGGCGAACCATCTGTTATGAATAGGGGTCATACTGACGCCATACTGGGAGGATGGAGGCTAAAGGAATGTGCAGGAATTGGGAGTCTCATGAGACCAGGCAAGCCTATTTCCTACTGAGGAACGGAAGAGAAAGAATCAAGGCGATGATATAACAGCAACAACACGTCGTCTCTTTTTCCTCAAAGTGAACTTTGGACAACCTGCAGCTGACTGTCATGCCTTTGTTTTATAGCCAGCAAGAAAAATACTACAAGAAGTTCATCCATATAGACACATCTTAAGAATTTCAGTGAGCCATATAGACCATATAATGTCCAAGCTCAAAGCAAGTTCCAAAAGTTAAATCAGGAATTTGAAGCTACTGTAGTTAGTCAGCAAGATTGACGCCTACAGCAACCAGTTGAATCATATCTAAAATTGATTTGATATAAATATAATAAAATGTTCCATGAAAACAAAAAAATAAATAAATAAATAAAGACTCAAATAGCCCTAGCAAACACAAGCTGTTATCATTTGCAGATCTCCTGTCCACTCAGTTAAACTAGTCTTACATCTCTCTCTATTATGCTGCGTTCTCATTGAATCAGACAGAAAGCAGACGGACAATACCATCTGGGCAGCAAGGGAAAACCAAACAATCAGTCCGATATTATGGGAGGACAAGAAAACAAAACACGCATGATGGCATGTTGTGATGGTCATGTTGTACTGATTACAAAGAACTGAATAAAATATATTAAATAAAATGATTTAATGTGTGTATTATTTATGTTATTATTGTAGTAATGTCCTGTAATTGCCTAGGCTGCTCATGTTTTCTTCTTGTAAAAGCTACCAAACACACGGTTGTGAGTTCTGCCGTGGATGACAGCAAAAAAAATACAAAATTTGAACTTAAGATAGTGCTAAGTTTTACGTTACTGTCACCTGCAAGCCGCCTTACCTAATTTTAACCGTCCTGCTCTCATCCACTAAAATGTTATCTGGCTTGTCATCGACCCCTCTGCCTGATTCCATGTGAACACAGCAAAGACTGCTCCAAGACCGTTTTTCTGTCGGCCGAAGCTGGCGCTTGTGTGGTTCCCTTATCAAAAAAGCCAGTGGGATTCTTCCAATGGATTTTGAACTGAACACAACGAGCCTGTAAAGCTGTGCACTGCGTGTTGACATTCTGTGGCCTTATTTCGCCATTTGTTAGCACCTGCCTTTTTAAAGATGTTTCAGACATTTTACTGACTTATTTTATAATGAAGAATAAAATGTAAAAGTCTTTTAAGCCTGTGTAAACCACAGACCTCATTTCAGACATTCAAAACCCCTACTGACTTTAAGACGAGGGAACCAGGAGTGCTAAAATGCTAACTCATTTCCGTAATTAGGACTCACTACTGGATCACTTTCTTTTCGGCTGCTGACTAGCAGGTATCAAGGAGTAGGCAAACTAATCAGTGTTTTCTGAAGCACTGAACGCTGTCCAATATTGAAAAGCATGGATTAGGTTCAAATATATTTTTCTGTTTTTAATGCAATTCAATTTTCATGCAAAGAATATATAGACATGCAGTAGAAATCAACCATTTTTTCCATACTGAGTGTATGAGACTATTATTCACTAATAAATCAGGATAGTTCCAGGTCAGAATAAACGAGGGTCAACAAAGACGAATGCATGCACAATACAGATAACCATCCACTTACCAAATCCTGATGACATTCATATAAAAATTAAAACAGTAATACTACTGTATAGTTTGAAAGGTTGAAAATAAGAAACCGTGCAAACCAAACCAAATCATACACACGTCAGATATTTCTGGTCTGGATCCTCAGG
Source organism: Plectropomus leopardus (assembly GCF_008729295.1). Classification (NCBI taxonomy): domain Eukaryota; kingdom Metazoa; phylum Chordata; class Actinopteri; order Perciformes; family Serranidae; genus Plectropomus; species Plectropomus leopardus. The sequence goes on along the minus strand of NC_056482.1, from coordinate 878,946 downwards.
TTTCTTGTATCTTGCTCGATCAGAAGGCTACATCTGTGACTAAGTCATCGTCTGCACCAGTGTGCACATCTGTGGTACGCTCCTTAAAACAGCCTGATGATGATTGAAAAGCCAAAGTCTCATCTACTCCGCAGCACAGACAGACGCATTGCACCTGCAGTGACTACGCTGTACAAAAGAGCAAGCCAAGATGTAGCCCAGCCCATGCGTCTCTCTCTGCTCCGTAACCCCTACTCCTCCCTCCAGCTCTCTCACATCCCTTTACTCAGCAAAACAACATAACCACTGCCCTACGCTTCTCTCGAATCTTCTCTTCTACACAAATTAAAATACACTCCAGCACACACAAACACACACGGTGAGACAAACAGAAATTTACCTTGAGTTTGGGTTTAGTAAAGATGGACATGTTGCGTATCTGTTTAAGGCACAACATTGATCGCACAATCAGGAAAAAGCAATCCGCAGTAATTAGTCAGAATGAGAGGAGGCTTTCAGAGGAAGCATTACGTTCACCATGATAATGTTTCAGCAGTCAGTGCAATCAAGAATCACTGCATGTTTGACGTGGAATGATCTTTACACAAGCACTGCTCAAAATGTCTGGGAAGTAGTTCCTGCTAGCAGCAGAATGACAATGAGTTAGCAGGCTGTGCTGTGTCTGCAGGCCCGAGACAGAGAGGGCTATTTTCATTTGGGTCATGGTCACCCTGGAGTTACCATGAAATGGAACTGTGGGGGGAAAAAAGGGTTTTAAATTACTGTGGCACAGGATTTGACATATAACTGAATATGTCTGATGGGCCTTCTGGTGTTTTTTTGCTTGCTTTTATTTTTTGTAACCCTATTTTTTTGGCATGTTAAAAATAAATATCCAACTACTACTATAGCAAAGTCTGTACAGCTGTTATCAAATGCTGAAAGTTATCGATATTTTTAAGAGCCAAACAAATAGGCTGTTTACAAATGAGTGCAGAGCTGACCCTGCAGAAACGACTGACCCCACCCTGCTTAAATGGTCTTCTTATTACATCCTTAATGCACTGTACCAAATGGTAAGGGGGAAAATCTATACATGTTTTATTATAAATTATCAATATTACAATTGCAAATTAAACTTTTGGTAGCCTGCTACAACAATAAAATTCGACTGCTTTGCAGTCTACTAGAAGAGTAAAAAAAAATTCTTGAAATGAGATAAACAGACAAAAATTGTATCTGGAGTTAAAAAAAAGAGTAATAAATGACACCGTATGTTATCAGTGTCAGTGTATTTAAAACTGCAATAATATTGTATCGTGACTTAAGAATGGTGACGTTGTATCATGGGGTCTCTGGTGATCCACCCTTAATAAATGGTGTTATACGTCTATTTTCATTACAAACATTGCCTTGAACTACAATTAACTGATATAAATTGATGTACAAAAAAAGAATCACACAGGGGGCTAGTTTGGATTAAAAACTGCAAATTTTGCTGAAAAGTTGATCAGTTTGCGTGGTTGTTTTGAAGAAAATGAAAATAAGCTCTAATCATGCTGTCTCCGTCAGTTGTGACATGGAGAACAATATTCATGTGTCACGTAATCAAGTGATGATTGTAACACAATCCAATTAAAATGAGGCAGTGTAGAGGGACTTATAATTTGCCCTGGGAATATCTGGGAAGTATTTTTGGCGGAACAGCTAAAAGAGCTGTCCTATTTTGCATCCATGTGCTTGTATCATGGCAACAACGGGTCAGGCTCCAGCGCGTACTTAGATTCTGCTCATACAATTTTAAGTCTTTTGACAGTGAAAACTGTCCTGTGTATACTTCGACAAGCTTAGAAAATGCTCACTGATTAATGTCTGCATCAATAATATCCTTTTATTCTCTGCAGAGGACTACCTAGAGTTAAGGTCAGTTAACAGCCAAATAACACAAAGAAGTCACATTTAGCAATGCAACCATTACACTCATCCAACAGAGAGGGATGGATGGATCTATACTTATATCATAAAGCAACTCTCTATGCCTATCAAATGGCAGAACTGCTTCAAAAGCATTTGCTAAGGCTATGGCCCAGATCCACAAAATATACAACATTAATAATTTAAAGTGTAAATGCTTAAGGACACACTCAAGACAGAAGGGGTTTAACATTACATTAGGATAAATCGTCTGAATCGAAATATCAATTCAATGATTAACGATTCATTATCACCAATCCAAAGTGAAAAGATTGATACATATTGTCAATGTTAAGATACTCGTCTGTGCAATGCTTCTGTCCAAGTGCACGTTCTTCCTTGACATTCAAACATTGTTAGCTGCCTCGCACCAGGCAGATAATGGTAAGCTGTAGGGATGCACAATATTGGATTTTTTGCCAATATCCAATATGCCGATATATAGCAACTCATTTGGCCGATAACCAATATCAATATATTCACCTTTTTCCACCCCATCTAATTTCAGTGTTCATCAAGTCTCTTCTGTATTGGAATTAACATAATACTATGCATAATCTTATCATGATGGCCCACCAACTGATGGAAAAATCAAATAATGCTTTTAAGTTTATAAGATATTCATTCACTGTGCAAGATAAGAAAAATAGGTCAACTTAGGTTTGATGTTTTATACATGTCCACTTTTTCATTTAAAAAAATATATCAGTTTGTCATATTGGCAGAAATCAGCATGTTGGCCAATTCCAATATTTCATTTTGAAGTCAATATCTGCCGATATCGGTGATGTGCCGATATTATTGTGCATCCCTAGTAAGCAGCCAAAGAAAAAGATAATGAGGATATCTTATGATAGAGTCTCATAAAGACCATGGGCCTCTATAATGAATCAAATCATATCAAGGCAGACGTTAACAAATATTGTATCATTATTTAAAGAATTGATTTAACGTAGTCCAACCCAAATCCACCAACTTCTTTACCACAACTTTTCAATTAAAAAAAAGTTCTGACTGTAATATATGAGTTAATGTTCTATACGAGTTAATTACAGGATTATAGCACATTCCTAGACAATAACATGTAACAGAGTAAGATTCATAAAACCACATATATAAAATAGCACATTTACGTGCAAGCTTGGGATCTTCTAGGCAGTGTTTAATAGTGTGATTCTCAACAATTGCTGTGATCCTTCATTCCCGTGGTGCTTTATCACCATCTGGTAGACTGCACTGTGCTATCTGAGTCCCTGTGAGGAGTGGAGGGGCAGTTGGTATGTGAAGAACTTGGCACCACCCTGACAGAGCCAGTTGCAGATTGTGAAATAGCGCCTTCACCTTATTACAAGTGCCACTGTTTAACTGTCCACAGCCGTGTTGATGCAAACTGTTCACCATCTTATGTAAAGCATAGTCCTTTATGCTTTGCTGGAAATATCAGTCTTTTTATAGCGTTGGCTCATTCCTGAAATACATCTAATGCTAGCTACTGACAATACATTTGTCAAAAACTGTCCCACAAATTGTTCATTCATTTGATAATATCGATCCAGCAGAGGACACGTGTAAATTATTGAACAGGATACTGTCCCAGTATAAAAGGGTAATAAGAGGACTGACAGCTGAGGCCATCTGTTCAAAGGTATTCAACAGTTCTGGGCGGCTCCCTTTCAGTCATGGCCGACCAGCCTCTGTAGACTCCTACGTGACCCTACCATTTCTAATCCAGTGGCATTTCATTCATTGATTCAAAACACAGATCGTAAAAGCTGTGATTAAAGACTTATCACAATAAACAACAGTGAATCATATTTGTTTTCTGCATATGTAACGTTACGTTAGACTAACTAGCGGACTAGCTAGTTAGCAGATAACGCTAGCAGGTCATGACAAACCCCTAGGTTGTATTCACTATCATTTTTAAAACACCAGCATCATCATAACGTTAACGTGATACTTTAAAGGGGAAAACGTAATAGTTGACGTTAATCATACCGACTTATGGATGATAAAATCAACCATTTTGTTTGAATGCAAAGTAGGTTGATGGATGTTAATTCAAGCTACTATCATTTGGTCGCATGACTGGTGTTAATATTTAGCTAGAAAACATACAACGTTAACTTGAACACGGCTAGCAAGCCGTCTATTGTTATTTTTACCCGTCGTGAAGTGAATATCATTCAAAGGAAGGAATGCTTGCAGCTAGCTAACGTTAGCCACCGAGCTAGCAAACCCGTAGCAACCACATTAACACAAATTGTATTAACAGAACAGGACAAACTGAAGGACGGCTCACACTGTGCGATTAATTTGCCTTAAAAAGCTTATTCAACAACAGTATAAGCATTTTTCATACCTCGGTGTGTATTTTAAAGAGCTTACGAAGTGGATGTTGTCCAGGAGGATCGACGGCGGAGGATGCAGCGACTCTGCTCTCTGGAATGGCTATTTTTTTTAACCAAATGTGACGTAATTCTCTGCAGCTGTCCGGAAAAGAACGATGAATAGCGGATGTACCCGAAACTCTCAAAGCATTACACGCTCAACACACAATGGACTTCATCTTGATGTACACTTATTGTCATATTATGTTCAGCGATAAAATAATAATAATTATATATATATGATTTTTATTATTATTTCATAATTTTTAGTATTAGTATTGTTATTAGCTAGCTGCAAGCATTCCTTCCTTTGAATTACTATTTACAGTGCGATAGGCAAAATAAAGAAAGACGGCTTGCTAGCTGTATAACAACAACAACAACAATGATAATAATACAAATCATAATAATAATAATAATAATAATACATTATAGTATAAGTAGTAGTAGTAACAGTATATTATTATTATTATTATTATTATTATGCTCATAATAATTTAAAGTAAATTTTTGCTTTTCTTAACTTCCATCCTATAAAGGAATAATGACAGTGGATAAGGCAGGACAGAAAGATTCCAGACTTGCTGCTCATGTGCAATGTCCCTCATGCATAATAGAGTTAGTGCTGATCAGTGCAGGTTGGGTGTTTTAATTTTATTCTGAGACATTGTGCTCCCATCCCTGCAGACTGAGACTATGTTGTTGATACAGAACCTACTGTATTACCAATACACTGACTTTCAATGCCCATGAGTTTATTAATACTGAAATGCAAAGTGAATAAGAAGTATTTCAACCCTTGACATGATCTTTCTATAAACATCAGTGTCGTTTCTGAGAATTCTTTCAGGAACCCCTCTATCAGCTGACTGCCACAAGGATTTTTTAGACAATACATCATCTGTTCATGAGCTGTTATACATGGGTTGATACAAGATTTTGCCTGCGTCATTTCCATTTTTAACTGCCCTCTCCTAATGCTACCTAAAGCTTTACATTTAGTAGTTAAAGAGACATTTCATCTTATATTTTTCATTGTGACAATGTCATTTGAAGTTCATCTTAAGCCAAACCATTTTAAACCTGGATCGACATCAGTTTTCTTGTGCTGTATTCAGACAACTCCCACAAACTATTTTACCCTTTGAAACTTGAGAAAAAAATGTCCAACATATTGCAAAAAATTGTAAAAGGTAGCAAGAAAATGCAATTTTTTAATGAATTAAAAAAAAAAACTAGGTAAAAATGTCCAGACAACTATATTTATAAATTATATACTTTTTAAATAATGCCACAAAAAAAAATTTATTCATACATTATTTTTAATTTTCAGCACTTTTTGGGGTAATTTTCTTGTTTGTTTTTAACTTACTTTCATGTTATATTCTTGTAACGTCGTACTAGTTGCTTACTATTTTTGGTCAAAGTCATGTTAAGTTGCTCATTCCTTTCTCCCCATGTTTCTGAAAGACATCATTTAGGTCAGTTTTCAAAGGGTTAATTCAGCAGAGGCGCACTGTTTTGATGGGGCTGCTCATAAACCGACTGCTGCGGGACAACATGACATCAGCTATAATGACTGACTGGCGGCTTTTGTTTTTGACAAACACATGACTACAAAACAGGCCCACAGACCCAGTCACTAATTCTATGTCAATGGACCAACAGCAGAGAGTGCAGTTTGTCCTCTGTGTATCACTGTATGACACGTACAAAAGAAAAGTTGAGACTCAACTTCAGTCAGTTTGACTCAGCTGGAAAAAAGATTTAGTTGTTTTATTGACGCTTTTAAGTTACCCACAGTGGATATAAATTATTCAGATATAAAACTACTATTGATTCCACTAATGCAGTATATCAAACTGTAAACCCAAACTAACAGTTTTGACACACACTGTTTTGTACCAGCCAAAAGACAGTGATAGCACCAATGTTTTCAGCTCTATACAATCAATGAGCACATACTGTAAACATGTAAGCACACATTGTGTCATGGCTTGGCTACAGAGTTGTATAAATTTAAAAAACCAAACCAATAATTGTGTATATTGCAGTACAAATGCAGTATGTTAATTCTGGTAATAGACATAATTCTGTATATCATAACTAGCTGAAGTTGAAAATAAAATACTGTGAAGTCTTGACAAAGAAAATAAGCGTTGTTTTTGGCATGTAAAATACTAACTGACTTCAACATCCAATCACATATTTTTCTGGGGAAAACATTAAATCTGAAATGCTTCAAGGCGTCATTATGGTGAAAAAACATTTGTAAAAGACTGAAAACACAAGACAATATTTGGTGTTTGGTCTTGAAGCGGAAAAAAGAAATTCTGAAGGAATAGAAAATATAGGGAAAAACAAACAAAAAAACAACTACAAAATGTCCTCAGCACCAAGCACAGCCTTTTCTTTGTCTCTTTCTCTTTTAACAACTCATTTTTGCACAGCAGTGGATTAAACACTGTAAGGCTTCATTTGTTCTTCAGCAATATCTAATTGATATTAGTGCTGACTTGCGAGGCCGTTTTAAAAATTACAGCGGGATGGTACAATGATTAATGGTAAAAGCAGCAGCAAGAGAGAGTTGGTTGGATGAAGGGCTACAAATTACAGGTGCTTGGTGCAGTTAGTGTGAACCACATAACCCTCATGTCATCAGGGTAAAAAACTACAAGGATGGCGCAAGTTGACACGCATTGGTGTATTTTTATTTTCTTTTATTTACATTTATGATTTTAGTTTTTGCCACAGCAGTTTTTTGGTGTATTTTTGACATCTGTTTGTTGAGCACCGTTGATTTGAGGGACACCGTTAGCACTCCTGCTGCCTTTTTCTTTCACTTCACTTCCACCCCTTTGAGTGCAGTTTACATGTAATTATGGTGGAAAGGGGTGTACGCAGAGTAAATTTACTGTCTGTCACCAAGCAGGCTAAAAAAATGAAGCTAACACAAAGTACCAAAAACTGCAGTTCCTCCAATGGCCACTTGAGGCTGGCTCCAAAAGCAAGTCAATCCCCACAGACAACCATGTTGAAAGACCCAACACGTTACAGCAGAAATAAACATGTTTACAGCCTGGTGCAAACATTTTTGGTCTCTGTAGCTAATTTCAGCATTCAGGACAACTGTATGAGGAGGTGATTTTTTTGTATAACTCACCCGCTGATGTTATATTAAGGCTTTGAGATATGAATTAAGGGCGGGGCCAGTTTGGGTGACAGGGTGTCTGTGAGACCTCACCACAGCCTCTGGATCAAATCAACCTCTCGCTCCTCCACAGCTCGAGCCTCTTGTTCAAATATGGTCATCTCTAGCTCCAAACAAAACAAGGTGGCAACAGCCAACTCGCAAAACTTGAGCCTTTAACATAGTCCAAAACCCAAAGGGTGACGTCATGGTAACTACATGCATTATTTTATAGTCTTTGTCTGTCACTGTGTTTTGACATGACCAGCAGAAGTTGTGTCGAAACACAAATCCTACATTTAAGGGCTTTAAGAACAAAGGAGCCATTTTTAGAATTAAAATTTCGTTGTCAAATGACATATTAAACTGTCTACCAATTCAGTTCTAAATAAATCTGGACTTCTTCTACAAGCCCCACTATCAGCCAAAAGATACTGTCTCTCTTCATCCAGCTGGTTGATAATGGTATGTAAGTGGCAACCAGGCAGCTGGCGGAGCCTGTCATCTGCACAGCCTCCAGCTCTTGTTTGCCAATCTAATAGTAAAAGGCTAAAGACACTATACTGTTTTGGAATGTGTGCTGAAATACACCTTGGACAGGTGGGCTGTCAGATGGGTGAAGGGGCCCGTAGCGAGCTGCCAGGGGCCAAGTCTCCAAACACATTGGTGTAGGAGGCTTTGAGGAACTGGACGTAGTTTTGCAGGCTTCGGTTGGTGCTGTCAGACTGCTCCAGGCGATCCTTCATATCCTGCAGTCTGCTCTGGTACCTCCGCTCCACCTGAGTGTCACAAATACACAGCTTATTGACCTGCTGACAGTGTATTCATGCACATTCAGAGTAAATTAATTAAATTAATGCGGGCCTTTACCTCCTCTTTGCTGCGTCGCAGTTGGTTGATTTCTGAGGTAGTCCTGCTAAGTTGAGTCTCCAGGTCCAGTATCTTGGACTGGGTGGAGCGCTCTTTGGTGGCAGCAAGTCCTCTGGTCTCTGATATCTGGAGATAAATATGATCCACTGGACTTCATTACTGGGCAACAGTGGGTGAAACATAGTAGACATCTGATATTTCCCTATATGTCCCTGATAGCATTCACTACAGCCTGATCAATAGAGCCTGACCAGTCAGCCGATTTTATCTGCCAATATTGGCCTATTACAGATACACTGGTATCAGCTTATATGTTGTCTGATATAACTGATATGAAAAGTTTTGGGTTTTTTTGCAAAGATTTTTTTTAATTAACAGATGCTCATATTACATTGCAATTCAGAATCAGAATCAGAATCAGAAAAAGATTTATTGTCAGGTATAGTTAACACAATACAAGGAATTTGTTCTGTTCCAAAAATGTGTCAGGTTTCCATTTGAGCATTTGAAAATATTATTTTAAAAAGTAGAAGTAAAAGCACAAAGATACTTTTCAAAAACAAAAGAAAGGAAGCAAAAAAAACCCACTAACTGTAGGGATACTATTACTTAAAAGTATATAGAGAAAAAGTTGTACGAATACTAACGCTAAGGGACATGTGGAAGTACTCACATATGTGTTTAAACTCACGAATGAATCAGAAATAATCAGAATGGGGAAAAAACAAGAAGTTGTACAGCATCAACCCACCCCCTGCACAGAATGTTAATAAAGGGACCCAAAATTTTCTGAAAGGTTGAATTTTTTTTCTTACATTATATAATAATTTTCCAGGTGTACAGTAAGAAGCACATTCATGATTCCAGTGTCTTGGAATGGTGACATCTTCTGATTTCCAATTAATGCTGCTATTAGTGCTACACTGCTCAAAATAAAGTGTATATATGGAATAAAGGGTATATATTTATAAAAAATGTGTTCTTCCAGACGGAGCTGATTGCTGTGGATGGTGTCTTCACGTTTGGAAATGACGGCCAGCAGGTCGCTGTTCTGACTGCCGGCCTCCTCCAGCTTTCTGCAACATGACACAAGCCGGGAAAGCCACAACATAAATAAACAGTGCATCAGTGCACTGAGTCCTATATACTCCATGCAAGCTCGCCTACAAATTAAAAATTACATTCCCCCCCTTTAGTGTAAGTGGGTGTGGGCTCAGGTTAAACTTTTTGCTGGACAGCCCGGCTGCTTTTCTGTGTCAAAGAACCTCAGCATCTGCACCCCGCTGAGCCAACGCTGAGGTGTCATTGCAGTGAGTGAGGAGGCTAGGCTTTCTGCTGCGGTGCTAATGATGATCAACTACTGTACCCTTTAATCACATTTTGTATGAGCAATGTTAAGTTTCAGACCTGTTGTCGAGCATCACTCAGAGCCTCCTCCAGCTTTCTGCTGAGCAGGCAACATTCCCTCGTTTTTTCTTCCAGACGGAGCTGATTGCTGTGGATGGTGTCTTCACGTTTGGAAATGACGGCCAGCAGGTCGCTGTTCTGACTGCCGGCCTCCTCCAGCTTTCTGCAACATGACACAAGCCGGGAAAGCCACAACATAAATAAACAGTGCATCAGTGCACTGAGTCCTAACAGAAAGATGGCTTCTTTCCAGCAAATAAAAAGCAAGTATGGTGTCCCCAATGAAGATTTCTTTAAATTTCTGCAAATTAGAAGTTTTGTTTTGTCTAATTCAAGAGTTTACTGGTGGACTATTTCTCCTGTAGAATCTCTATTGGTAAATAATATGCAGCTTAAATCATTTAACCCAAAGCTTTATAAGATTCTTTGCAGTCTAAAAGTTAAAGCCAGGTGGGAAGCAGATCTGGGTATCATATTTTCCTCTTCCCTGTAGTGCTGTTTATCAGTCTAGACTGTTTTGTTGTCAGTTGCAGAGTGTTTAAGATGGAGGAACTATTAAATTATGGGAATTGCAGTAAATGCATCAATATCCCTTCAACAGGATGGGTGTGGGAGGGGGCATTTGTCAAATTTATTTATCTGAGGTGGGAGCCCACAATATTGAAAACTCTCTCTATTGAAAGTTTTGTGTAGTATATTTGGAAGAAGCTACATAGTTGGATACCAATTTGGGATACCCAATCTATAACAACAGGGCATACACCCATCACATGGTACCAATTATACAGGGATAAGATGGATAATGGAGCCAATCTGCCAGTCAGCCAGAACTGCAGGTACTGCTTTTAAGGATCAGGCAGAATAACCACCAACAGCCTCCTACTACTAAATGCTTACGGGCAAAATATATTTCTCAATCAAAAACAAAAGATATCTATCGTTATAAATAGTTAGAAATAAGTTATAAATAAAAAATCATTGAATTTCCCAGCTCTGAAAGGGGCTTGTGCCAGAGATCTAAAATGTGATAAAAAAAAAGGACTGGAACAAGGTCAGTCTGTCTCCAAAAATGTCTCACTCAAAGATGTGGAGGGTCAGATTTAGGTCAAACACTTGTTGGAAATGCCTCTGTAGCAAAGGGTCATATTTATCGTGTTATGGGAATGTGATACTGTTCAAAAGTTTTAGTCTGAAGAAGATTTGAGCTGTGAGCAAAGTTTGTATTCAGCCTGAGCCTGCTCTCTGTATAACAGGGACTCTGTCACCATCGCCTAACCGACAACATAATATGTGGATGTCTGCAGCTTTTGCTGTTGCCAAAAACATGACCTATTACAAATGGAGAGACAGCAGCACTCCACACATTCAAGACCACACTGATGCAATGTTAAAAATATCTAAACTTGGAAAAAAAATTGCATGACTTTAGGCTCAGTAGATGAGTATAACTCAGTATGGTCACACTTCTTAGCAACCATGTGCTTAAGACAACAGATGCTTGCTACAGTATGATAGCAAGTTAACAGTCTGTAAGTCTAACTCTCCTTTCTATTTATTTTTTAATTTAAATATGCATTTCATCTATTTGTTGTTTTTTCAGTTTCTGATGTTGCTATTTTTGTTTTTGTTTCTTGCCAGTTTGCTTGCAGGCTTTTTGAAATTGCTTGATGGGTTGCATAAGGTGCAAGCTATTGTTATGCTGTCAGATTTTAATTTTTATGTGTAAATTAATTAAAAAAAAATAAATAAAAAAGTAAAAACATTTCTGGTCCGTCAAATCCAGTGAATAAAAGCAGAAATGATAACTGACCTTTCCAAAGTCTCGATTCGCTGCTGCAGCTGTCTGTTCTCCTCCAGCAGCACCTTGTTCTTCTGTCTCAGAAGCTCCACCTGGCTGCCCTGAGTCTCCACCTGAACAACATATGACCAGTCTTTTGTCACATGACGTGGACTGTATATCCGAGTATATGGTGACCTAACCAGAGCTCTTACTAAAACTGACATGGTGTTACACATTGCAGTGCAAAATGTACATGTATGTGTATTTGCTCAGATTTAATTTTTTACTTAAGCAGGATCTTCCCCTAGCTTTTTGATTTGTTTTTGATTTATTTTAAGCTTTTTTTGTGTCAGGTGAACACACGTGTCAACTTATTTTCTATTTCCTTTGAAAGAAAATGTAATAGAAAGTAAATAACAAAAAAATATGATGCAAAATGTAGGATGGAGGCAACTATCATGTTCTCAAAGTAAATGCTGTAATATCTGGTTGATTTTCAAATTAGCACTTGGAACTGTTATCATTGTTTTATGATACTAAATGTAGCTTGCATGTGTAGGACTGCTGTGACCTTCATGCGCAGATCAGTGAGGTTTGTGCTGAGCTCCATGCTGCGTCTCTCGTGGCTGCGCTCCCTGTCCTGAGCCTCCTGCAGCTGGAGTTCGGCACGTCGTAGAGCTTCTGGAAGAGGCTCCAGCTCTGCCAGCCGCCCCAGCAGGTCCCTGCGCACCTCCTCTATTTCCTGCTCCAGCTCCCCGCGCACCACCTGGGCTGAACGCTCTGCCTGAGCCAGCCGAGCACGGTACTCATCTGCTTCGGCACGGGTTTTTCCAACCTGTTCACAGTTGGTCAACAGAAAAAAGAAACTTTTCTTGAACATTAACTGTTGCTGCCTTCAGGTGCTCCTCAGAAATATCGTAATTATGACTTACGAGCACATGAATGCCCCTCCAAAGTCGAAATTACAAGTGGAAAATTGGGAAATTTTGATGATACTCGAGTTGTGACTTTTGCGTGATGTTTCAGAGCAGCAGAAATGTCAGAAAGCATGGAAACAGTGTCAACAACTGACAGTAAATAATATTCATTTGGTTATTTTGTTCCTTGTAGCTATCATTTACTTTTATAAATGGCACATTTTAGTATCTGCATCTATTATTATCTATTAGTAAGCAAGCAAACTCTGAACTCTAAAGCATGCCAGGCCAGTATATTAACATTGATAACAATGCTATTTTATAACACGACACACAAGTTGTCGACTTGACGACATAAAAGCATAAACATGGCAGGAAAAAGTCAATGTTTGGTCAATGGTTAGAAATGTTTTTATTAATTCATGTATTAAATATACATTTTTGATCACATGTTAAGTGTAATACAGTATTAATGTTAACTGCTGCCTCTTAAAACACTCTTAGTATAATGCAGCCCATCTTCTTTGTAGCTTCCATGTTGTTCCCACTTTACAACCTCAAAGCTCATGAACACAACCAAGTCAGAAGAACTCAGAAAATCCAACCTTCTGACGTCACATGAATGCAGCATGTGTCCATGGGGACTGATTGTAATCTGCTGTGCCATCACAGTTTACAGCTGTTGCATTTCTAGAATCATAGTGTACGTCACATACCTGGATCTTATAGCTGTCCAGAAGGCTCTCATATTGCTGAATTGAAGCTTTGACCTGCTGCAGCTCTGACTGAGACAAAACCAGCTTCTCCTCCACTGCAGACGCTGTCGCCTGACAGGAACACATGATGTGTCTTTAGTTATCAGATTAATGGGACACTCCATCGTCCTAATGTAATATGTAAGTGTATTGGAGTGAAAAACGAGGACAGGAAGGATGTTATCCCAGACACAAAAGTAAAACAAATGAGTAGAAGGGAACTGTTGAATAAATGTGTTGTCAGTGAGAAGTGAATTTAAGCTTTGTGTGGACTGTGGGGTGCTTTACCTTGAGGGACTGGTTCTCCAGTTTGGCAGCAGTGCTCTCTGTGGTCAGTCCATGCAGGTGATCCAGCAGGGCCTCTCTCTCCGCTCTGCCTTTATCTCCTGTGCTCTGCAGCTGCTCTGTCAGCTCCGCTATACGACTACATCACATGACACTACAGCTGTCAGATTTTCATTTACTGTATAGGACCAAAGCAGCAGTCACTTTTATTCCTCGTCAGTTCACAGACTTGTTTTGAGGCATGTTAATATCGTATTTAAATATATTAACTTTTTTGTATAAGGAAAAAGCCTGTTGTAATGAGGATTTCTCTGTAGCAGGTTCATCTGTGTTTCAGTAAATTACCTGTTGGTCGATACCCGAGACCCTGACAGGCTGGAAATTCTTTTATCTCACTCTCTTAAGAACATTCACGTCATGTTTGGAGGTTTCCACGGAAAAAAAGTATGATTTTTTCTGATGAGATTAGAAAACTGTTCTGCATGAGGCCTTATGACTCCTCTCTAGCAACACACACCTGATAACGTTATATAATATATATATATATATATGCTGTCAAATTTTGAAACTGTTCTTTTCTCTCCTGCTGTCAGCACATTTCACTGTCAAAAAACAGTTCTGCCTAAAACCAATTCACCTACAATGTCCATCACAACCAGCAGCCAGGAGTCCTCTTCGTGCTGTCTCTCTTCATCTGTTTCTCTCTCTCTCTCTCTAACTCCATCAGCCGACGGAGGACGTTCGCTCTTTTGTCCTGAGCAATGAGTCAGTCATCTCGTTGCTGTCAAATTTTGAAACTGTTCTTTTCTCTCCTGCTGTCAGCACATTTCACTGTCAAAAAACAGTTCTGCCTAAAACCAATTCACCTACAATGTCCATCACAACCAGCAGCCAGGAGTCCTTCCGCTGAGCTCACCAACAGTCTCCCCATCACATCCATCCATGTACAGCTCATGGCATCACTTCCCCCCCTTAAACAATGACATCACTCTCCTCTCATACTACAACTGTCCTATGGTGCCTCCTATTGTATTATTTCAAATAACTACATCTTTAAGACAATTTTCAATTCTCTCCTGAATGAAACACTATTAGGTATCATGCTGACAGTACACTATTTGAACCTGGTCTGAGTCTAAATGTGACTCCGTAGCACGACTGCCAATTTGAAAACCGAAACAAAAAAGCTGACTAAAATGTTAATGAAGTTTTATAGCTCTATTAATTATTCCAAACATCAGCTCCGTCACTCCGCTGCATGCCATTATTTAGCCTTCTGTCAGCTGCAAAGAGCTCCTCCATGCAAACTTAAGTTGGTGCCAAATCTTGAATTCCATACTATTTGATTATCCTAACAACAGATGCTTCCACTCGTCTGCAGCTGGAGCTGTCACAAAGCTGCACCTACCTGTTCAACAGCAACAGCTCAATTTCCACTTTATTCTTGTCTTTGACTTCCTGGGCATGGCGACTCTGCCAGGTCTCTGCTGCTGACAGCGCTTCCTCCACCTGCTTCTCCTGTGCCAAAACACATCAAAATGTTCTTTTTTTCTAACAGTGGATTGGTTTTTATTTGATTAAGTTTCAAACGGTTGTTTTGGGGCTTGGAGCTCTCTTTAAAACGGAACTGAAAAATAACCGATACCGAGAGGAATAACTAAGTAAGAGTTTCTTAACATATGGCCAATGATCTAATAATTAACAAGCACATCTAGTGAGGATGTAAGGAGTAAATATATGAACTTAACATGCCTTTGTATTTTGTAAAGCTTCAGTAAACAGCCAGCACGCTCTGTGACACAACCCTACCATGTCCAGCAGCTGGACGCTAAGCTGTCCTGCAGTGTCCTCGCTGCGCTCAGCCCGCTGCTTCTGCGCTCTGGTTGCTCGTTTCAGAGCCTCTCTGTCCACACTGGCCTGCTGCTGCAGCCTCACCAGCTGCTGCGTCAGATGCTCCATCTCCGCCTTCTGCTGGTTGGCTGCTCGCTCCAGGTTCTGAAGCAATGGAGAGGACAAAAACAAGGATTACAGCTTTGGAGTCAATGTTTGTGCTTTCCATTTGTAGAGCAGATTATCAGACAACAGTTGAGACATGATGAGTCTGACTGCAGAGACCTTGGTGACAAAACAACTCAAACCACATCTACAAACTAAGTTCCTATCAACAGCAATAAATGATAATTAAGCACCATGACATGCTAGAACAGACATCCCATGACAGACCTTTATCTGCACAGTGAGCCGGTTGTTCTCAGCTTCTTTGCTCCGGAGCTGTCCCTGTAAATGAGCTCTGGTTGACTCCAGACTCTTGGACAGCTCCGTTGTGCTCCTGGTATTGTCCTACATTCCCAAAATACAACAGAAATTAAATTATGGACAAATAGGTATTCTGTTTGACCTACAGACTGTAGCTACAGGATTAGATGCCTCAGTATGATTTGGCTTTGTGCTGGAACCCTGTTTGAGACAGCGGTCAGAGTAAGAAGCATCAGAAATGCAGACAGCGGAGCTCACAGTACCTTTTCAGTATCTAAAAGTCTGGAGAGTTCATTAACCTCTCTGTCCTTCTCTTGGAGTTTCACCACCAGATGCTGTAAAAGGAAAGCAGGGCAAGCTTTGTCATAGAGTATAATTCATCCACAGGGGGAAAACTTTACAACGACACAAACACACACAATATATAAGATGTATCAGCCTGTCTTATGGAACAAAAAATAGAAAACAGACAAAACATGATGGGTAGTTCAAGTGAAGAAAAGTAGATTCAGTGAGCATCTATCACACTCACAGCATTCTCTGTCTCTGTGTCGGCCAGTCTCTTGAGTAACATGTCTTTCTGCTCTGACACTCGGAGGGACTCCATCTGCTCAAAGACAGTCCACCGAGACACATCAAAGTTAGTCATTGACTCTCCTTAATTAAGCACGATTTTATTTTGCAGATAAAAACCACTGAGATTGTATTTATAGATTTATCAACTGTCAACATTAGATGCTGTTTCAAAGAAGCATCACACGCAGTACCTGAGACTTCTGCTGCTCTCTGAGAAGGTGACGCAGAGTTCGGTTTGTGGCCTCGAAGGTCTCCAGTTTCTGCAGCAGCAGCTCCTTCTGACGGGCCAGGACTGAGGACTCCGAGCCGGACAGCCTCTTCAGCAGCAGACAGACACACGGAGACAAAGACAGAGGTTTATGGAAGGTGGTTGTGGGAACTAATTCTGACAAATCATTGATTGATCCATTGATCCATTCCTGACAACTACATGTGCTGTCTTTTGCTCCATAGAAAGCCATGAAGTCAGAAAACTTTGGTTTTTCCAAGTCACGCTGACTGCTGTGACTGTAGAAGCAGCTTTGGAGCTGACAAACATTCGGGTCAGATACTGAGTGAAGACTCACCGTACCAACAGCTCCGCACAGTTTGGACACAGATTCTCGCAGAGAGGAGACCTGCTGGGCAGCTGCTGTCCCATCCAACTCAGCCTCCAGCAATTTCCTGTGCAGAGCATCTTTATCTTGTTGCGCACTGTCCCCATCTTGTCTGCAAGGACAAGATCATGACATCAGGACATTTGTCTCACAACAGCAGCTGGATGTTTTCTTTTTCTGTAAATGTCTTGTAACATTAATAACGATACTAACTTCTAAGTTAAATATGTGAAGAAAACGATGAGAAAGATGAGATTTTTATTGTCTTTACTTCCTGTCCGCCCTCTCTGCGTGTGAAGCACTGTTAGTGTTTAACCCTTTAATACCTAGATTGACTTCAGTTTTTCTTGTGATGCATTCAGACGCCTTTCACGAGTATTTTAACTTTGAAACACAAGCAAATTGGTTCAACTCTCTGCAGAAACGGGGCACCCAATAGCTCAGTTGATAGAGTGGGTGCCCCATGTACAACCCCTGATCTTTGCTGCATGTCATCCCCTCTCTCTCCCCCTTTGACATTTAAGCTGTCCTATCTAATGAAGGCAAAAAGCACCAAAAAAATCATCTTCAAAGGAAAAAAAAACAAAAAATGGTAAAAAGGTGACAGGAGAAAACAGCAGGAGACAGCAAGAGAAAGAGAGAAAAGAATATTAGAAAATGATTAGAAAAAAGGGTAAAATTTCTAGAAACTATTTTTATTAATATTAGTTTTATATATTTTTAAAAAGTTGCAGAACTATATATAATTTTTTGTGCATTTTTTCAGGTCATCTCCTTGTTTTTGTTTTTTACTTGTACTTTAATTTTTACTCATTTCTTGCTAATTTTTGGGATCATTTCTTGTTTAAGTCATTGACTTTCTCCCTTGTTTTTGGAAGAAATGGAGCCGATCTGCTCGGGTTTTAAAGGGTTAGTATAATATTTGCCTGCTGTAGTCGTTCTCCTCCAGCATTTTCTCCATGGATTGGCGTAATCGTGTGTTCTCCCGCTCGGTCTCCTCCAGCTCCTTGGTCACCTCAGCCAGCTCCTCCTCCTGCTCCACAATCACCCGCTGGGAGACGCTCAGCTGCTCCGACTGACGCTCCAGCAGCTGCTCCTTCTTACGCAGCTCCACCTGCACACGTGCAGATGTGCAGACATCAATGTGGACGGACACACACAAACAACATGTTTGTGGGGTTTTTGTGGGCTCAGTGGCTCGCTGTTCTGTCTGTACCAAAACTCCATCAAATGACATCATATATTGTGCTAATGATAAATATTTAAGTAGATGTATTTTATTGAACTCAGTGTCAATTACCGCCCTTATGGTTGTATGCTCCCGTACATGTACAGTGTGTAACTAGTCACCTGTTGTCTACGTATGTATGTTTTGATCCAACACCTGTGTCGACAAAATGTATTTGTTTGTTTGCCTCTCTAATTATTGTCCACCCTTATTTAAATTGACATTTTTTAATTTATTTAATTACCCCGCTGCTTTTACTCCCCCCCACCAAGGTATTTGTTTATTTCTTTATCTTTTTATGTCATTTCTTTATTCATTCATCTGTTTGTTTATTTATATTTCCTTTTTGAAAGTCTTCATGTTCATTTGGTTGTGTATTTTGTTTTTGTATGTTCACATAAACGAAAAAAAAAGAAAAAAAAGGAATGGATGCTTCAACACTCCCCCCTCATCTTTTTGAATGGGTTTTTGGTAAAATGCTTTAAATAAGGTCTGTGGTTAACACCGGCTAAATATACTTACACTTTTTCTTCTGAAACATAAAATACGTCTGTATAAACCCAATTTGCTAACAAGTGGCTAAATTGGAAGTGTATGTCTGGGACGTTAGACGTCATCACACCTAACACAGAAACTACTAGTGAGACTAGCATGACATAGCCATAATCATTAGCTACATCAGGTCACACTAACAGCAGAGAGTTTAGTAGAAATTAAGCGCTCAATCAAATCAGAAGTTAAAGGATTCGGGGTGCCGATGTCGTGCGACCACAGTGTAGTTCATTTATAGCCTAACAATAGCTTTCTACTTCCGGAGATTTCATTTACGCTTCAATACACACAGATGTGGTGTTCATCTGTGAAGACTATCATGCTGAACAAAACATGCAAGTATCATGAACTTGTGTTCGTCACAGAGCTTATTTTTTGGCGATAATTGAAAATCCCATGCAAAAATCCCATAAAGTTTTTGACGAGGAACCAGTGCCATGCTAACTTAAAAATATGTCATCCCTTCACTGCTCTATAATCCTGGCACAGTCTGAACAAAATGACTGATTTAAGTCCATTCAAGTCACTGTCTGTCTCCACACACACAATGAATATGGTCTAAAATACAAATGCAGTTTTTATAAAGACAAACAAGAGACCAATATAATGCCAAATCTGTTTGTGCCCCTCAGCGTGATGATGGGGGCTTGATAAGGACGGGATGTTGTGTGATGCAGAACTGCTCAAAGTGGAAACAGCTGAGAGACTGACCTCATTCTTCAGAGAGCTGACCTCAGTCAGTAAACACTCAATCTTCCTCTCATACTGGCTGATGCGTCCGTGCAGCCCCTCCTCCTCCTCTGACGTGAGGTCAGCTAAACGCAGCACAGACTGGGAACGTTCAGGTTCTGGTTCAGGGAGCGGTGGGGAGATCTCAAGGCGGTGCGTCAGCCCCTTGGTGCAAATGACACTTTCAGTGACACATCTGTGACTTGATGAGCTCTTTGACAATGCTGAGATAAAAACATTGTATGTTACCTCCCATTTGTATGAAGCGTCCCGTGTGGAGGCCTTTCCAGGTGGTATCCATGGCACTCGAGTTTTGACCCTGGCTGTAGGACGGAGGTTTCCCTTGTCCACTTTTGTCGTCCCCTTAAAAACACAGAGTGTGCAGCAGCTTTGAGGCTGTTGGGCCTTTATGCTACATACTAAGTAACCTGTGTAAGAACAGGTGTGCACTACATGTTATGAGTTTCTTCAAAAAGTGCAGAGAATCGGCAAAAACAGTAAAAACAAAAGACAAACAGTCAAACAGACTTTAACTAATGGTCCAAACATGAGTTAAGTAGCAGACCAACCTGAGGTGTCCTGGCAGGACTCGTCCTCTGGCTCTTCACATGCACATGGACTGGTGTGGCGTCGTTGACGTGCACATGAATTGGAGGCGAACTTGACCGAGTTCTCATTGCTTTCCTCTGGGAAACAGAGAATGTTTAGAATCTCAAATGTAACTGTTCCAAACAGTATTATTAATAGAGATTAGCATTAACCAATTAAAACCTGATTGAAGCAAAACAGCTTGATTTCTTTCAGAAACATAGTAAACAGAAACATAAGACCTACTTAAAAAGATATGACTCTGGAAATTAGCACAAAAAACCCCAGTAAAAAATCCAAGAAAATTGCCTCAAAATTTGGGTGAAAAAAGGCGATAAAAAAGAAAATAATTATCCAAAAAAGTAAAACAGAAAAAAACAAACAAAACACCATTCCTCTTCCCCCCAAATAATGACATGAAAAAAGTGCTTAAAAATATTAATTCTGTAAAATAATTTAAATATATATGTAGCACTAGAAAGGGAATGTCAGTCTGGGTTTCAGAGGGTTAATGACACGAGACATGATTTCTGAGACTGAGACCTGGAAGGGGGATCCCCCTCAGTCTCTACCATTTTTTCTCCAGTAAAGAGTTTTGGGGGGATTTTTCCATTTCCATAAGTGAGGGTCTAAGGACAGAGGGATGCTGTATGCTGTAAAGCCCTCTGAGGCAAACTGTGATTTTCATTTTGGGCTTTATCAATGAAATTTAGATGAAATTGCATAGAATTCTATGGAGATAGGGTGTGTCAGTTTCTATATACAGTTACAAAATCTGATGGGGAAATTAATATTAATTTGATTGCAAAACATTCCAGCTTTTTCCTTTAGATTAAGCTTAACTTTTCTGGAGTACAATATATTTTTAAAGAATTACTGGGGATATATTTGCTAAATAACAGTGTAGCTGCTATCATATCAAACAGGGTTAGAGACAAATACTCAACATTTTGGAGGTCAACACCTGGAAGAGGAACAATAATGTATTTAAGTGTATTGTGTATACTTTTAGGTGACTTTTGTACTTTTGCCACATTTCATGAAATAGAAGAGAATATTGTGGAATGCATTCATCAAAAACTGTCTGGAAAATTAGAAAAGCAAACCCTAGCTAACATTAGTCCCACTCACAATGAAACTAAATTAACTTGCTAACATTTCAATTAAACTACACAAACAATCAAAGCTAGAAACGTTAATTCCAACCTAGCTAATACAATCGGCGTTAAATGTAGATGATTTTGGAGGGCGCGCCAGTCTTTAAAACTTTGAAGGTTAGCATAGATTAGCATGAGTTACTGTACACATTAGCCTGACATTAGCTTTAGCTCATTAGCCGACAGCAGCCTTTCTAGCATCTGTGCAGTTAACTATCGAACTCTCCGTCTTACCATATGAGAAACCGAAATATTCGTCAAGACTTGAAAATAAATCTCATTAGTAGAACAGCGTTATTCGTTCAGCAGTCAGTATATTTAAGTTAATACAAAGAGTCTGTTGGAGAGTGGCTGGAGGTTTGGATAAACTTCAAAAGGGTAGTGAAGCTAACTTTTCTGTGGTTGGACAATTTAAAGCACGTGACGTCTTTCTCTGACCGTGATTGGGCCAGACTTGACATGTTAACGTTCCTTAGCAACAACCTGAACTCAACAAGCTGTTAGAATCAAAGATTCTCAGCGTGTAAATATGACCCCCCCCCCCCCTTTCGCGTGCACATTGTTTTCATATCCACAAAAATACTTTGAACGGGAACTACTGGACCGCTTCTCAAATCTGCTGATGTAAGGCTGTTTTTGATTGAAATACATTTGTTTTGTAATATTCACCACTAAGCTCACAAGCAAGTGAAACCAAAATCCTTAGCTTACCTAAACTGTAGCCTCATGTAGAGGGCGTCTAATTTAATGTAGTGATGTAATAACTAAAAATGACCACAGGATGGCAGTAAAGAACCATTTATTCTCTTTTTTTTCCCCTATCGGCACCAGAAAGTTGATTTAGATCTTGCACCCTGTTGTTTTTACATCAAGATTTTTATATTGAAAATAATAATCAAAACTGGGAATGTCTGACTTTTTTTTCCTTGTGGAATATTTGTTTCTAGTTCAGCTCAGCACTGTATTTGGCAAATGAAACATGACACAAATTAATGTTTGTGTACCTACTAGTCAAGTATCTGATAGGGTCAACAATATGAGATGGGAGACAAATTGGCTTTATTTTGTATATTAGTTGGTTCATATTGATTCAATATAAATTCTGAATACTTTAAGGCATTTCAATAATCATTTGCTGCAGTATCAATACACTGGTACCAGTTGCACTTACGTGTTCTCTGTTATTAGTAATGATTTCTGCAGTGATTCTACTGTTCTCTGCTATAAAACAAAAAAGGAAAGGTGTCAATATCATGTTATAGCCTTACATTATTTGTCTTGTAATAAAAAATATATATTAATTTTAGGCCGTCAACGTTATTTTTCCCATTGAAAATAATAGCAAATATAGTTTTCAAGGTGTTCAAGGTGTACATTCTTGTTTTGGGAAGTTTTGTTATTTTTTTCTTTTGTCAATTTCTATAGAAAATGATGTATGTATGAATCTTGTAAGTCTGAAAAACGCTGGGCAAGTGGGGCAGGAAAAAAAAAAATTTTAGGTTCTTGAAAAGTCATGGAAAAGTTTGGAGATTTGCCCATGAACATGTTTGAGAACTAGGGTTGTAAATTGTGAGCACTTTCTTTAACTGATTATTGGTCAAATTAATGAATGACTGTTATTTGAAAAAAAAAAAAAAAAAAAAAAAAAACAACCATAAAAACTTTGGCTATTTCAAACGACATCAAATGCTTTTTTTCCCCCAATCAAAGCACACAGTATATTACAAGTATAAGTACATCACATATGCTTTTGCAATGCCTGTTGATTGATGGACTACATTTAACGTTTGATTAAATTCTTAACGACCGATTAATTGATCGTTGATTAACAGTTATCATCCCTTGTGGGAACTCTGTATGTAGTTTGATGATGAACAATAACACAACAGTGCATTTATACATCATTCAGTCCTGCAATAAAGACACTTATCGGTCATTTAAGGAAGCCGTATTTTCGTTTTCTTTATTGGCTCCAACTGGCAACACAGAAAAAAAACACAATAAAAATTAAAAAACAAACATCTGATACAATAATTGATGTCAATCATTGTTAAGATGGGAAAGCAAGAGTACACCAGTCTTTGGCACTTTCTATTCTAAACAAACATGCTGCTTACAGAGATAATAATCATTAGTGCATTTTTTTTTTAAAACGGAATATTTGAAAATACATCTGACAGTTTGACACTGACTGAAAATCACAACAAGCAAGTCGCACATGTTGCTATAAAGGCTGCACCCATTTTTTTGAACATTTTCACAAGTATAAAAAGGTAGAAATGACCCCAAGACATCCGGGGGAGAAAACAGGATTGATCCGTCGGCAGTTATTTGTGTTGTGTTCCCAAGAGGCGTCGACATGCTTCAACATGGATGTGGGTCCTTTAAATGGAGCAGTGGCTTTTGTGCTTGTGCGTGCATGTCAAAAACAAGTAGATTTCTTGTGCTCTGACAGATTCTCATACTGGCTCTGCTTGGCGAGCACTGATTTGTCTCACCAGATGATGATTACCCTAAAACCAACCTTCAGATCCTCCCTGCTGCTAGTTTCTCTGCTTTTCTGTGCATCCTCTTAGCGTGAAAGGTGGACAAAAGTGCTCAAAAATCTGGTGTTCACTGATGATGTTTTATCTTCTGCTATTAGACCTCACTGTAGCTGCTTTAATCATCTTAAAGGTACTCACATCATCCATTTATCACATTTTGAACAGTTATGCACGCGAATAAGAAAAACACACAAAAAACAAAAACAATTAAAAGAAAATATGGGCCCAGGAATGCAAAAGTAGACTAATTCTGATACCACACATTCTCAAAAAAAAAGAGAAAAGAAAGGAAGAAAAAAAAAGAAAGAAAAGGCTTTAAATCAGAGTGAAACTTATCCATTAAGGCTAAATTAGGTTACAACTCATAAATTACTTAAAATATCTTTGAACACTCACAATGGAGGCAGAGGAGAGAGAAAAACCTTCTGTCTCGTGTTTGTCACAGTGGACAGCTCACATTAGGCTTTATAATCCCATATGAGCACAGTGTGAACACTGCATGATGCTGTAAATCAGCCACCAATTCTGACATGTGATCATCACTTCCTCTGCACAAAAAGATCAGTCATCTTGTTTGTTTTGAGTGTTCCTGTCCATTCCTTGTTTGCATGTCTCTCATTCACGTACATTATCTTGCTAAAATCTCATTTGCAAGGATTCATAGTATTTCCACACAGGCAACCTCGTGTATACAACCCTAATTCCAGAAAAGTTGGGACGCTGTGTAAAACGAATAAAGACAAAATGCAATATTTTGCGAACTTCTTCAACCTACAGTATATTAAAAAATATACACCTATTCTGAATTTGATGCATGCAACAATTTCAAACAATGCTGATGGGGGCAACAAACAGTTGCAATGGAGGTTAGTGCATGAAGGGTACATACAGGTTTTGGAGCAACATATGCTGCCATCCAGACTTTTTTTTTTTTTTTTCAGAAATGCTCCCGCTTTTTCCAGCAAGACAACACCAAAGAGTGCAGGTACTAGACTGGTCTGTCTGCAGTCCAGACCTGTCTCCCTTCGAAAATGTGTGGAGCATCATGAAGCGCAAAATGTAACGAGAGTCCCCCAACTGTCAAGCCACTAAAGTAATTAATTTAGAAATAAGGGGATAAAGAAAATCACCTTTAAAACAATTTGTGTCCTCACTTCCAAAACACTAAGTGCTGTTATTAGAAAAGCTGATGTCACACAGTGCTCAACACCAACTTTTTTGAAACATGTTCCAGGCATCAAATTAAGACTAAGTGTATATTTAAAAAGGAAAAAGAAAAGTTTATCAGTTTAAACATTAAATATCTCATCTTTGGACTGTATTCAATTGAATATAGGTTGAAAAGGATTTACAAATTATTTACACAATGTCAAAACTTTTTTGGATTTGAGGTTCTGATATCTTGTTTGCAAAAGGTGATACCTTTGTAATTATCCTATTCCCATAAATCAATATGTTGTTCACATGAGCTATCTTGTTCAAACAAACTTACTATCTTCTTTGCACAACTTCTCTTGTTCATGTTATCTAGTTAACATCTCATTTGTACATATTCATATTATTTTTATTATCATCATATTATTCAAGTTACCTGGTTCCCTTAATTTCGTAGCTTGTTCCAACAGGTTAATATCTTGTTCATACAAGTCATCCCCTTGCTCATAGAAGTGATTAAAAGTTGACACAAGTTCTTATCTTTTCTGCACAAATCTGTTTGCATCTTTATGTAACTTAACTCTAAAATCTTACAAACTGATTTCACTTAAAAATATCTAGGAAAACAATTGCCTTGAAAATTTTAAATAAATATAACTAGTAATTTAAATGTATTTTAACTTCATATGTAGTTATTAAGTTTACTTACAAAGTTTGTGTATTTACTTAATTTTGTGAAGTTGTTGCAACTTAAATATGACAAGTTTAATCAAATCAATCAATCAACTTTAATAAACCAAGTTTACTGTGCTTTGTATCTGTACTCTGCTGGTTGCAAACCAGACAATCATATTTGTGTTTTCTTAAATATTTTAACAAAACAGAATTCGCAGATCTCCAAACTTCATCATTGCCAAAATTATCTTTGTCTTGATCAAGTTAAGTCAGATGAACTTGGTTTACTGAAGCTGCTAACACTTAAAAAGAACATGTTAATTTCCCATGTTGTTTTTACATTCACCTTCAACTTCACAAAATTAAGTTAATACAGATACACTTCAAGTAAACTTCACACTTAGATAGAAAGTAAACATAAATTAAGAGTAATAATTACATTTACTTACATTTTTCGAGGCAATCGGTTTCCAAGATTATTTTAAGATCAATTTGTCAGATTTGACAGTGTTAACTTACTCAAATCAGTTTTCTCACATCTTGTGTTAAATGAATGTATTAGCAACCAGGATTTTGGGGGCTTCTGTGACTTCCATTCTGATACACCCGTCACATTAGGTGAAGCAGGAACCACCATTTTTCAATATACAGAATCAATTCACGCTATTGCACCATGCTCCATGTGCTGCTGGGTACCTTACATCAAATTGGAAACATGAAATAAATAAAAATATATTTACACACACAAAATACACAATCCTGTTTCAAGAGGTGTTAGTCTGTGATGGAATGCAAGCAAATTCATTCTTTTTTTTTTTTGCGCTAATGATCCCGCTGACTGGTGCTACATAATAAATAAACTGGTTGTGTTCACGGTGCTGTTTTAAATTATTAATCACAAAAGACATCACTACAGCAAACGGCTTAACAGAAGCTAAAAGTTATCTTGTTTATTTATTTGATTATTTTATAGTGATCATTGTGAGCAGAGTACAGTGTAACTTCACTGTTTGGGTTTATTTCCCATTCAATAATGCTTATTTTGAGCCATTAGGCCACATATTTTGATTTTTTCATGGAATTCAATTCATGGAGTCAAAGGAAAACACCATACAATAAAATGTTAAAAACATATAAACATGATTTTTTTTTTAAACTTAGCATACAAATTTGTCACCTTGCAACATTTGATGAACACATTTATGCTCTTTTTTTCTGTCCTGATTGATGTCCAAACATGTTTTGGTTGTTATTTCTTTGTAAAGTAGAAAATCATGACTGCAGTCCCCACTGACAGCACTGTTTCAGAGCACCACTGGCTATAAAGCACAATTCCTCCTCACATGTACAGTATATGAACATGTTATTGCTGCCTATTCAACACGTTTTGGACATCAGCTGACATATTTGACACATTTCAGGCAGAGGCTGTTCAAAAAGTGACAGCAGATGAAAACGGGAAATCACTGACTCACACAACTTTGTAGAAAAGAAGGTCACCAGTGTGAAGGGCTGGCATGAAAACAATTACATGGAAGGTTTTGTCTCTTTTTTTCCCCCCCGAAAGCACAACAAACAAGATCAGAACAATATTAAACTTGATAAAGTGCAAGCCTACAATATTGTAATCGTCAAAACTGTCAACACAAGGGAACGTGGAGGTTGATATTACAGTGAAAAGAGAAGAAAATGTAGAAACGGCTTGCTTTCCCAGACCTAATGTAAAATGGAGAAAACAGCGGTGTTGTTCCTCTGCCTCTCTTCAAGTCCTCGGAAAGTTGGAATGTAACATGTTTAGAAAAATGGCCAAAGAACAAACTGGCCTCTTTAACATTTTGCTCCTCAACTTCATATTTCATTACATATTTTATAGACTTACTAAATACTGAACAAACACATCTGTGCCAAACATTGCTTTACATTATCTGTACACATACTCGAACAATGGCAATAAATATAATAATAAACACTAAAAAATAGTGTTCCTCTTATCATTTCTGTCAATTCAAAAATCTCGACCCACAACCAGCTGGCTCGGCTACTTCCTGCATCACTGCATCTTTTTATCATTTGGGTCAAGGGCAGTTAACTGACAGCTGGTTTTACTCTCAGCTTCACTACAACGGCCTGTGCAATCACTCCTCCTGCTGGTGCCAGACATAAATCCCCAATGACAAACACTTCACACACTGTAATATACTCTAATCGCCTTCACTGTCACATCTGACAAGTTGATTTTACTTTAAAAAAATCGAGGAAACCAAAATGTAAGTAAATATAACTATTAGTCTAATTTATTCTTACTTTCTATTTAACTGAAAGTTTACTTACAGCCTAGTTATATTTACATAATTTTGTGAAGTTTGACAAGTTAAATTAAATCAGTCTTTTGAAGTTTTAACATTAGTAAACCTGCATTCTGCTGGTTGCAAACTAGTCCGTTGAATTGTCTAAGGCTGTCAAGTGATTAAATAAATTAATATAATTAATAACATGCTTTGTGATTAATTCATCTTAATCGTATTTTTTAAAAAATAAAATAGAATTCATTTTTATAAGCACAAATTCCACTCATTTATGAAGTCATGCAGCTCCTGCATTGTCAACACCATGGTCCTGCAAAAATATTTCAAAATAAAATGCCTTGTGTCAACAACTGATGGGATTCTTTCAACACAGACGTTGTCAGAGGATGTTTTTGAAACAGGGAAGTAAAACAGACTTCTTGTATTCTCTTGTCTCTGTGACAGACAGAGACCATTACATTTAAGTAAAGTTAATTCTGATTGCCTGGTCCACTGTGGCTTGACAAGGCCGGCTGCTAGTGCCAGCATCCGAGGCTGTGCTAGTACGAAAACTCATGTTAAAAAGCCATGTGGCCATCAATGAGACACCTGTTCAAAGCGCACCACAATTAATCAGAGTTAATTTTTTAAATGCGTAGTTTTTTCTGTGATTAATACATCAAATTTACTGTGTTATTTTGAAAGCCCTAGTATTATATCAAACACGTTAGTAAAACAGAACTGGCAGATCTCCGAACTTCATCACTGGCAAAATGATTTGTCACAGGTAAGTTAAGTCAGACTACCTTGCCTTACTGAAGTTATTAACACTTAAAAGGAACAAGCTGATTTCACTTGTCATATTTAAGTTGCAACAACTTAGCAAAAGTGGCTGAATTTTCGGTAGAATGAACACTTACATAAAAGGTAAACATGAATTAAGTTTAATAGTTATATTTACTTTCCTTTTTCAAGGTAATTAGCTTCCAAGATTATACTAAGATCAACTTGTCAGATTTTTTTTCCTTAGAAAGAACCAGGACATTTCTATTGTTGTTTTCAAGTTGCAACAACTTCATAAAATAAGTAAATACAGGTAAATTTTAAGTAACCCTAACACTTAGATATAGAGTAAACATGAATTACTTTGAATAATCTTTCCTTTTTCAAGGCAATCAGTTTCTAGGACTATTTTAAGTAGAAATCATCGTGTCAGATTTTACAAATTGTCAGATTAGAAAATGATCAAAAACAAGTGAAAAATGTCTAGAAAACTATATTCAACATTTATTTTCTGCATTTTTTTCTGGTCATTTTCTTATTTGTTTTTACTATTAATTATTATTATTATTATTATTATTATTATTATTAGTTTATTTCCATGTTATTTTCTTATTACTTTTTAATTAAATAATTATTTATTTTTTAAAAGAAAAAAAAACAGTTCACTCTGGTTTCAGAGGGTTAAAGATTATTGTCTTGAAACCCAGTCACCAGCATAAATGTTGGAAATGTTGGAATTCTGCAAACCACAGATACGTTACATTAGTACGTTATTATGAAGTGAACATGTTGAAACTCAACATTTCAAAAACACTGTGGTTAATGTGTGTTGGGTTTAGGCACAAAAATGGCCTGGTTCTAGTTAAGAAAAGATTGTGTTTTGGCATGTATAAGTCAGTTCTGCTACCAGCTGTGATCAGTATAATAAGAAAAGCCGGTACTGTAAGACAGACAGCATGGGGGGATTTAATTTTGGCACCGGTCAAGCAGCAGACTACTGATGTCTGCTGAAATGCTACTTTCTACTGCAGAACAAAACTCAGAGGTGACAACACATGAAGTCAACGTAAAACTCCTTAGACAATGTCTTTGGAGGTGCTAGCCAGGGTAGCACTCATGCTATTTTAAAAGCTAAATTCAAACATTCTTAAATCTGATACTACTTTGATTTACTGCCATATGAACATGTTTACAGTTTGGATAAAAGAGCTGATGGTGGGCTTGGGCGGCATCGGGGTATTACAGTATACCAGGGTATTTAGAAATTGCAAAGGTATGTCTTTTTTAATAACGCAATAAATATAGTCATTTAAACTCATTGTATGTAGTGCACAGCACGCACCACCAGAGCTAAGTCTCCAGTCTCAACTAGTGGAACAGGCAGCTGAGCTAAAAGACACAGCAATACCTAGTGGTGAAGGGAGAAGTTTAAGGACTGTAAACAGCTGGCGGCCAGAAGGCAGAGAGAGACCGTGGGGAATAATGGCTTTTTTTTTTTTTTTTACATGTAACTTGGTGAATGGAGGATTTATTTCAAACAAACCAAAGGTGGAGAGTATTGGAGCAGAGACAAGATTACTAACAAGAGTAACCAAAACAGTTTGGATAAGTTTTACTTTGTTTTTGTTAAGTTTGAATGAAAATGTGTTTTATAAAGAGTTGACGAGACAATTAAGCTTCGTCAGTCTTCTGTGACTGAGTTGAATTCAAACGTTGTACAGTTGTATTTCTCAATTTAGAAAAGGGAAACAGGTGTGCTATTACTTTTCTTAACATTTTGCGGGTTTCTATTGTGTATATATTAGTCTGAAAAGCTTAAAGTCAGTAGCGCACTCACCATCAGTGGTGGGGGATGGTGGTGGGTGTTAGCACTGCACTTTCATACAGTCATTTACGGTATACCCTGGTGAAATTTTAGAAAGGTATGAAGGTATGAAATATAACACACCGCCCAAGCCTATTTGAAAGTGAAGACAAAACAACTATGAGAGAAAAGGATGAACGATGATAAAGGTCCTAGGCCATGTTAGCTCATTTTTTGGTGATGCCAGTAACAAACAACACAGCCATCTGACAAAGATGGCAACATCTGTAAGTTTGAAGCACTGGATCAACAGTAAAAGTAAAACCCATGTAGCGGTAAAGTAACTTAACTGTAGGAGGAAGATGATGGGTAGTGCCCATGATATTCCATTTAAGCAACCCGCGGGTAACATTAAGAGGTGTTTTGGTGTCATTTAAGTAATAAATGAGTTGATGTGCATACCGTGCTACTTTCCTTAATCTCCTCTGTGATCAAACTAGATTGTCTTCAATTGTAGATGCAACTGTAAATGTACAGGCCCATGCAACACATGCACTTGCTCCTCTTCCTTATTCCATGCCATTTCAAAATCTAAAACCCTTTCCATATCCTTATAGTTGGAGGCCGTTCTTTGTGTATGAAACAACATAATGTGTACATTTCTTTGCCTCTCTGCATGCAAGCACAGCACAGTGAAATGGAAAAGCAATAACGATCACAATGGAGGATTAAAAGAGGTGGATGGATTGCTGGTTAATGCCACAAAGGAGTGTGATAACTACAACTAATGAGGACCTACAACAGAACATGACGTCATGCACCTTCAGCCTGCTACAACTTCAGCTGTTAAACAGCAATTTGGCAAATACTAGTAATAACATTTTTGGTGAAACCTTTCAAATTCCAGCCTAGAGTGCGAATAATGTGCTAATATTAGATTTTTTTGGATGCAGTGAAGGGTTTTTGTTCAGCACTGTGTTCTGTCTTAGCACCACTCTGCTCTGCCTTCATACAGATAGATAAAGTCACACCTGGAAGCTGCCCAGGATTCCTCTGCTCTCTATCATTAAGGCTTAAACAACCTGCATGCTAAAAAAACTATGAGAAGTATTTAATTTTTTTTAAAAACACAAAACCAAGACTGCCAACATATATCTGACATGAGGAATACAGCTGGAGGCTGCAGCTGTTAATGTGGATGGTGAGTAGAAAAGTTATCCGCAGCCTCTCACTTGTTTGTTTACTCTTATGTCTTACATGATGCTTATATTTACGAGGCAAGCTGCTGACACTCAAAATGGGGAATTGATACTATTCTAAACTTTCTGGCTTATCTATGTGAACATTTTTATGTTGCACTACATTTGCTTCCACAAGTAACAGTTAAATGCAGGACATGAAAGGTGTATGTGCTCAATCAGATATTTCATTACCTGTAGAAAAAGAGAGACAGCTGGGAGGGCTCTGGCAGTCTAGTCTGTATGTACACGTGTGCCATTTTGCCCTGTGCAGAGATGTTAGTAGGCTTCCAGTGGATCATCCCAAAATAGGCTCTGCACATCCAGCATGGTTGCCAGCTCCAAAATATGCTTCTGTAGAAGGCTGCTCTCCACTGTGTCCTGTTTGGGGAGCTCAGGGTACGACTCTGGGAAGCTCTGCGACTCCTGTAAGCACAACATCAGACACCACTGACTCTCACATTTATCACTACAGACATGATTCGAAGTAGGCTTGAGCGGTGTCACAGTATTATGGTATGGCAGGGTATTTAGACACCCTGACAGTATGATTTTCAATACTGTGAAAAACAAAAACTCATCTTTCTATTAACCTCAAACTGTAATGAGGCGGTAGTGAGGATGTATTGTATGTATTGGACAACATTTGCCACCAGAAGTTAGTTTGGTGGATCAGGCAGCTGAGCTGAAAACCATGGTGACTAGGCTGGTTTCCATTAACCCTAAAAGTACGCAAATTGAAACTGAAAATACAAAATACACCTAATGGAACCATGTCAATTAAAAAAAAAATAAAACTCCCGTTTATCGCAAAAAAAAGTTTTTCATGCTTGCATGAGGTGGTATTTCAGGTGATTCAAAAAAGCCATATTTCAGAAAACTGCAATGGAAACATTTTTTTGGCTTTTATAGCTCATACAATGTGTAACACCAGGTGGCAATAATGTGACTTTAGGGATGCCAACTGCCACTAAACCTAAAGAATAAGAAAAACAACAACAAAGTCACTTGACCTTCTACAAAACATGACTCAGTATGTGTGGAGTGAGGAAGAAACCGAGATCTTCTTAACTCTGATACAAGACAAAAATAAATTACAGTGAGTGCCTCGGCGATGACGTTTTTCTGTGGGCCAACCCAGAGGCTACCGTCACCCTGGTTCCCTCGTCAAAAAAGCCTATGGGATTTTTCCACTGGTTTGTATTATTGCAGAAAATAAGCTTTGTGGTAAAGACATGTTTATGATACTTACACATTTTGTTCAGCAGAATAATCTTCACAAATGAGCAGCACTTTTTGGATTTTGAGGAGTAAGTACAATCACTGTGAGTAAAAGCTAATGTTAGGCTATGAACAAACTTCACCATTATCACGTTGCAACCGCTACAAGGCTGTAAAGCCGTGTTTAGCGTGGTTTGGCATGATGTAGTTCAGTAGTCTCAATTAGCTACATGTTAGTAACCACCTTTTAAAGACAAATAAAAGCTGCAATGTTTACAGTGTGGGTATTTCGTATCTTAGAAAAACTGTGAAAGTCTCTTCAGCTTGTGTGAACCATAGACCTTCTTTAAGGCTTCTGACCGTGAAACTATTCAGAAAACCAATTGGCAAAAAGCCACAGAGGTTAACCCAGAAGTTCTAAGTCTTTTTGGTGTATGTGCCCGGTGAGCAGCTCCACTGGACTAAAAAGGCATTATCTTAGGGTCTGGTATCTAGTTATTCTTTAACATCTAGGGCATCTAAGTTGCTCAGTGGCGCATGAAGCCAAAATAACTTTTTCTGTGGTATGAAATTACCTAGATGATTTTCGCTGCTTCTGCATTACTGATTCCCTACAGCAAGCCCACTAGCTGCTCCTGCTAACTCAACCGGCTACTTCCTATTAAGAGCTCTGGAAAGTGGAATGGGGATAAAATGATGTCATCTTGTGTCTCTTCTAGACTTTTCAAGCTCAAAAGAAAGTATCCACTGATTTTCAGACATCTCTTTCACAATGTAAGTCAATGGGAACAATTCTTTATGGGCCCCATGGCATTACATGACAGATTTGGATGTTGTAATTCCTCTGTTTGACCACTAAAAAAAAATTGCTTAAAAGCCCAGCACACCTCTTTAGGGCCTGACAGACAAAGGGAGCAGGGTCCCCCATCTAGGAAATTTGGTTGCATATTATATTAAGCGGATGTAGGTTGTCAGGCAGAGAGCCAGATCAGCTTCCATCTTGACCTGTATTTGCTCTTCGGGTTGGTGAGGGAGGAGACTTCACTTTCATAAAGATAAGTTGCTGCAAAAGGCAAAATATTTTGCATTTAAGTTAATGTGTATTTTCAGTGTTAAATGAATACCAGTGTCTTTCTGACATTCTTAGAGCTTAGGAGAATGATGTCTGTCTATACACCAGCTGTGCTACCAACAGCAACTCTGCTGGTTTAGTGCAGCAGACAACGCTGAATTGTGGGATACACTGGAATAGATGCTCTGAAGTGTGCATCAAGTGTGGGTTAAGTGAACTGTGTGTTTGCATTTTTCAGAAGTGGGACACATTTTGCTGTGTGTCTGATGGTGCATGTTCAGTGAGCACAAAGCCCGAGTGCTGGGCTTCCAACCTACAATGCATTTTTGGCATTAATGTAAACAACTTTACAACCTTGAGAAAGCACAGCAGCAGCAGTGACTCACCCGGAAGAGTTTATGCAGCCTCAGAGCAGCTGAGCAGAACACAAAGCGGATCAGCAGCAGTCGCAGGAACTCGTCACCAAAGAATTGCAAAAAGGCTTGATCTGTGGAGAAAGAGAAAAAATAACAATATCAATGCTGAAACAAATAGTTGATTCATCGATTAGTTGGGCTAAAGAAAATAAATTAACAACAATTTGATAAGTGATTAATCATTTAAGTAAAAAAAATAATAATAAATATAAAGCAAAAAATGCCAAATAACTCACTGTATTTATTTTCTCAAATTAAAAAATCTTTTCTTTTCTCTCACTTTCCATTAAATGTCTTTCGTCAACAAAGTCAACAAAAGTCAACAAAACTGGGCAGGCAAAACATTTCACTACAACTTCCAAATTCCTAGGCAAAAATGCAGAATGACAGCCAGAAATAATACTATGCACAGTCTGAATGCAACAATATAGTTTCCACAGTGTTTTTAGACTTATTGTAGAAGCTGAGCTGGAAATTCACAGATTAAGCAAAAATACACAGTCTTGCCAAAATGTATGCCATATGGATGAACAGCCAAAATAATCAAACAAATGAAGAATGAAAAGCGCATAAATCCAACCAACAGTCCGTAAGGGTTAACCATGGTCAATACTATTTTTTACTTGATATTTTTTTAAAATTGAAATTACATAAAAAGGTATGAATACACATTTTTCATGGTCACTCTTTAATGTCTGCCAGTTTGTTATGCATGGGTATGTGAGATGTGCTACCTATGGTCCGTGATCGGGTTATCAGCTGCCCGATGTCCCGGTACACTTTACAAAGAAATTCTTGAGCCCTTTCCCACAGGCCTCGCTGCACGCTGTTTAAGCCGCACACAGAGGAGAAAGCCAGGAGAGGGCTGTAGAGGAACAGGGTGAAGAGACTCCCGCGCTGAGACTGATCTGAACAGAGAAGCAGAGAACGGCACAAGTGACAACATGAGACACATTTTCTCTGCATGTTCTCATAAACATTGGTACCTGAAAACTTGGTGAAAGAAGCAGTTTTATGAACTTTAACAAAGAAAAAATAAAAATGTCTGGCAAAAAGATGCAAGTGCATCAGAAAAAATCAAAGATTAAGCTTAACAGATAAGGACTGGTTTCTAAATCATAAATTCCAATAACAATCTAGCATTTAATTATATTTCAGGCAAACTGCCAGATAATAAAAGACTGCAGCTTTTCATTAGCTTAAAGCATGTGCCTGGTGATATTCAGTATTTTTCTAATTATCAACAAAGCCCATGAAAAGACAAAAACTAACACTAAATGCATCTACAAAGTATTGTGTGTTTCTCAAAGAGGAAGAAAACCATTCCTCCTGCTTGAGTAACGTTTGATGAAAACTACAAAGTCTAGCTGTTTAAGAAAATTACTGAGCCTTAAAATAATTAAGTAAATAAATCAATATATATATTTATGACCAGTTTTTAAAAGTGTATGTCTTCAGGTTGAACCAATGGGCTAGGGTCTGAGAGCCACAGACAGGCTATGAGTCATAAGCCCTGAGAGACAGACTAACACATAAGGAAATACAGAATATCACCACACTTATCATTACATAAACTGTTGGTCTACATGGACACACACCTTGCACACTCTTGGGATATACTGTAGGCGATAGTAGGCACACCAGAGGCTGGCCAAACAGATTTGTAAAATGCTATGAGGATAAACAAAAGACAGAAAAAATCATATTAATTAGAAGAATGTATAGTCACAGTGTGATCACAACATACATATATATATGTCCCCACCCTATGTCAATAAACATTCAACGCAACATGAAAAAAAGTTCATATTATTCCAATAACTCAGAGTCCCTTTCTTGGCCAACATTGCTTTATAATTTGTCAAACTGGCACCATTAAAAGTATGCTGTATTAAGTATAAGCATTGTAGTGTACCCATGGATGTACAGACTATTAGCACTGGATTATTATTATTTTTTTTTTTATTTCCTTTTTATTGGAATGTGAACTGTACATTATACAGCACAGCATATTTACATTGTTTCCTATTTTTAATATTAAAGTGGGAAAGAGATACAATAAAATCAAAACAAATTATAAGTATATGTTGTAAAATTATTCAAACAGGCAACAGTGATACTTAATAATATGGGTTTTTTTTTTAAGAAAATAAACAACTATTAAAAAACACAAAAAAACCCCAGTCCACCTCTTTGTAAAGTTGGTAGCAATATTTAGCAGGAAAAAAACCCTCTATACACTTACATTTTTTACCCATTACATCTCCCAGCCTGACAACAAATTTTGCATGATCACTTCCCTGTGTATGTTCATATGAGCCTCTGAGTTGAGACGAATATGTTGAGTAAAACAGGATTAGATATTGTTAGAACAAATTGCTAGAACTATGGATGGTAGAAAAGGAGACTGATTTTGATTACAATAAGTAAGTCAACAACAAAGGATTATCAATTTACTCAAGCCAAGGCAGAACCCAAAATGACTAAATAAATGAAGTAATTAAAAATTAAATACATTAACAAAATCTACAACAATAATAATTTGAAAGATCTGACTGCATGCATGTACTCCTAAAAAAAGAAACATAGAATTTAAAAAAAACAACTTGTGTGGCTCAACATAAACTTAGGGGAAGTGATGTTGTAATTATATTTTCTTAAATCAAGTGACATTTGATCTAAATGAAGATATATGTTCCGTCAAAGAACTTTAAACTTGTCCTGTTAAAGTCTTACAATAAATATAAGTTTTCCCATCACATAAATATCATGAATAACATTGATCCATTGCTCAACCTTGGGTGATCACCGGATTATTTTGATACTGCAGAAAATTTAAATCCTGGTAATTCTTTGGAGTTTTAAAGAGTGAATTTATGGACATTTATTCACAATGGACATGAAAGGTAACGATATTATCAAGTGTGAGTCACACTGAATCTAAAAATGCGTGCATCATGGCTGTGTGGTCAGACTGAATTTAGAGAGAATATTGACGCACATTGCTGCCATCAGTTACTTTAATGACCGCCATGAGCTGTGCGTCACAGTCACTGCTGCTGCTGACTTTGTCTGTGAGCAGCCAAACTACAAGAACCAACTTCCTGTTGAGTTTAGAACACCTGCATGCATCTGTCTGTTTCATCTCACAGGGCTGTCTTCACCTCATGCCACCTCTTCAACTCTTCCTCACAGTCTGATAAACATCTGATATATAAATGTGAGCTTTTTTTCCAGGTAGTTTCAGATATGTACATACCTTGTAGGCTGTGCTGTTTGAGGAATCAACAATGACAAAAAGTGGCTTCCGGGTGAAAGGGAACAGGTCCCCTGGATGAAGGCTGCAACATTACAAACAAGTAAATGTCAACAAGCTACATTTCTATAGCAGCAAGTCTATGCTGAACACATGTTTATCTGTCATTAGTCACAAAGAGCAAAGTGATTTCCTCTTTGGGTTACGTCTGTGGACACAGGAAGCTTTCTTCTGTTTCACATTTAGACATATTTACAATATAGATTTTATCTTTCCCTAAAATGTTACAGAAACATTTTTAAACAGTATGATAGTTATATTATATAGCTCAGTAGTCACCAGTGCATTTCCTTCTGAGCCTGATTCCTCTTCTGCACCGTCTCTCCGTTCACCACATCGCGGTTTGTGTTTGTGAGCACTCCTCCAAAATCATATGGTCCTACAAGAAATGTTCAAAGATTAACATTATCAGTTTGAAAAGGCATGACTGATTCTGACATATAGATCATAAATTTCACTGCAACTCTGCACTTAACTGATCAACATGATCAGTGTGTGCATTTACATATTGTGCATATTCTAAATATCCCATAAATTTAACAATATTTCATTTTTTTATTAGGTTGCTGTGACAAATTAAGACTGAAAAAGGCCCACCTCAAGAACAGAATATTAGCCAATGTCCACAAGAAAGGGAATGAATTCCAAATGTCAAATGCTAGGGCCCATTGCTTTGTTAGGGTCTGTTAAAGTATACAAATTAAAAGTTTTGTAAACCATTGTGCAACCTATCCTACCCTTAACCAGTACATCAGGAGCAACTGCTTTGCTTTACATTGCTGTCAGATCCCAGTAGCACTTCCTTCTTATTTTTTTTTTTGTTTGAAATTTGATGAGAAGAAATTCACCTGTCATAAACCTTAGAGAAGCCCCATCTTGTTTATATTTATTGTTCACACTCCTGATTTTTCCCCCCAGAATCTTGCATAAATGCATGACATTACCAGTTGTTTGCAGTTGATTACAGATAGTTATAATAGTAAAATCTTGGTACGGTTGAAACGGTTTTTAACCAGCATTGCATCTACACTCCTCTTTTTGTTGTTGTTTCTTTCTTTTTAAACATAAAAATATTTAAAAAGTAAATAAAATAATATGGAATATTTTTTAAAAATCTCTCACTCTTATAGTATATAAATACATACACACGCACACACACACACACACAACCACAACCACAAACCGTGTGCGATTACAGAGCTTTGAAATCATATATAATAATAGTTGCCGGCGGGGTCCCAAATTAACACCCGTCCAGCGCCAAAATAGTCACGTATTCTCCGCTGCGTTTTTAGGGGCGCGCGCTCTCTCTGTGTCAGTCACATACACCTGCGCGGTGCAGCGAAGCACGAGACATCAGCTGATCATTATACTATCACCAGCCGCTGGTCTGCTGGGAGCTAACACTGCATGCATCCTGATGAAGGTTATGAGATATTAAGACGGAGGCCGCGATGTTTGAACCAACACGAAAACTCTTTTTGGCTCTCACACTGGCAGCGTCAGTGCAGTAGCTTCAATTCTTCCGTTCTTGCCTTTCACAATAAAAGCCCTAGACGGATACACTGCATCACTGCATATTGAATACATATTGAATACTTTTCCTTCAGATTTTGCTTTCTCTGAGTTTGCATTCATTATTATCTCAATTAAATGTACTGAAATAAATGTATGTATGTGAAACAAAAAGACAATTTATTATTTTGGCTGATAAAAAAATATGCTTGGCTGGTAGATTTTTTCAACCAAATTGGCTGGTGAATCAAAAAGTTAATTCTGGACACTAACTGTCAGACTGTTATGCCGCAACCAAAGTTAACAGCAACAATCCACCACAGACACAGCAACGCTGAATGTGCAGCCCATCCCTCCCCCTTCTGAAAGAATCCTATGATTTCAGTGTGTGTATCAGTGCATTTTTAACATTTTCCAGCCCATTTCAACATTATCACAATATATCGATTATTGCGATAATTTTGGTCACGATTATCGTGATATGAAATTTAATAGCATTACATCTCTAACATATATATATATATCTTAATTAAAAATTATATTTAAAAAAGAGGATAGTAGATCCTGCTTGTATATCATAGAACAGGGATGTATGGAACAATAATATATGTAGAATAATAAAGAAAAAAATCAGCTTCATTCAGATAAAGGCCTCATTCAAAATAGCTAAAAAGGAAGATGCTGTTTACAATATATCAAACTAAGAATGTTGTTATATTTAGAATAATAGCAGCACATTGTGTCTGTGCATGTAAACTTAGTCAATGATTTTGCAGTTGAAATCAAATTAAGTAACCCTTATGAATGAAAGCGGTGATTGTCCCTGACAGTGAATATTCTAATACATTTTATTCTGGATTTTCATTTTCATTAACAATGTAGAAATGTTGCCATAACTGACCGTTTAAAATGTCCCTTTCATACAAGTAAACAGCATTTTTTTGGATTTACCCTGGTATGGACGTAGGCTAAGAGGCTGAATTCTGTGCTAGTATGGAGACGATGCACTTGTTTAGACAACATTTACCTGTTAAATTGCCCATGTATAATAATATATA
This sequence comes from Plectropomus leopardus, assembly GCF_008729295.1. Taxonomy (NCBI): domain Eukaryota; kingdom Metazoa; phylum Chordata; class Actinopteri; order Perciformes; family Serranidae; genus Plectropomus; species Plectropomus leopardus. Next base: position 838,633 of record NC_056482.1, on the reverse strand, counting down.
ATGTAAATTAATCAATATTCATTCATTTTAGAAAACTAACAATTTATACTATATATTGGCATGTCCATCTATCATAACATTTCGATATAATAATAGGAAAAAATGTGAGGTGTATAATTCAGCATTTTACCTTCGTAATCTGAGTGTCCAGTAGGGAAGACTCCGGTAGCAGACAGGTAGACAAGCAGAACACTGTTGGCAGGCAATTCCTAATAATTAGGGCAACAGGAAAAAGAAATGTTGCTGAGTAATATGATTAGACATAAGCGCTACATGTAAAATAAATACTGACACAAAATTTTTAAACAGAAAATAACAAATGAGTAGGGGGTGTAGAAAAGAGAAAGCCAACCAAATATGAGCCTCAATTATGAAATTTTTTTCCAGTCAGTAAGTGGGATTGATTGACATGATCAATATATCAATATAGTAGTGGAGAGGTGATAATTTAAATAGCAAGAATGTCACAAACCAACACTTTTAATCCTCTAGAATGACAGATAATGTATATCTGACATTTGTTGGTGATAGGGCTGGGTGATATGGCTTTAAAATAATATCAGAATATTTTTAGGCTATACTGCAATACACGATATATATCTTGATATTTTGAAATCTCCTTTGAACTATTGTAAAATACCAAAGTACAAAATTATTAAAAGAACTACAACTTACAAATAAAGTAGCTACTGTCATAAAACAAAGTTACATTACTGTTATATTAAAGTTGAATAAAATTCTGTTATAATAGTAAACAAAATAAAGTATAACGTTTAAAAAAAACTACTGTTATAGTAAAGTTAAGTAAAGTACTGTTATACTTGAATAAATCAAAATATGCAAAATATGACTACATAGTCACAGTCTGGAGCTCTGCAAAAGCCCTGCTTTTTGTGTGTGTGTCTGTGCAAGGCAGGAGCCATAGGAGAGAGAGAAAAACGAAATCCTGAAGCGAGTCACACACGGATGGACGCAAAGCGTAAACAAAATAAGCAGTATAGCATAAACGATAGATGATTTTTTTTATCTCCAGACAATGTATTGCATCATATCGCACAGCCCTAGTTGGTGATATTGCATGTCTAACAGTGCACCGTTTACTGCACAGTAGTCAACCCAGACAGGCTTTGATTATACTGACCTTAAAAGAGGCAGACAGGAAAGTAAAAAGTTGGCTGAATGTTGGCTTGTACAGCAGATACTTGTGAGGGTTTTCCCTTTTTGCTGGCTTCTCACTGGGCTCCTGTGGAAAGAAATTGAGATAATTACTATTTGTTCTTCATTTCAAGTTTACATTACGTACAGCAGGTTAACAAGTCTTCTAGGAGGCAATTATATGTTCATTAGTTCATCACATTTATTACCCTAAGAGACACCCCTGGGGAATGATGCAACTCTAAAGAGAATGATGCATCTCACTCAGCACTCAATTACAGTGCAATTACAGGGCTGCTATTACAGGCTAAACATGGTGACATGCAGGTATTTGCTACTGACTGGCTCCAAGAGAGATGGCACCATTTATGAGACTTAACATGTTTACATGTTATAATCTGCTCTGAATTTGGTTATAGAAGCTCTTGGCTTTAGTTTTGATGTTGTAAAAAATATAATTTCACGAAAAAAACATCACTATCATGAAACATGACACTCACCAGTGTTCCCTGTTTGGAGGTCTGGGTGGCCAGATTTACAGGTTCCCTCTCCAGAGCTTGGAGCATGCGGAACATATCGATGGTTAACTCACTGAACTTCACCTAAAAAAAGAAAAAAAAACAAAACTTAAGTCACCTTATCATGGACAGATTTGTGAAAAGTTAGAATTTTAAGTACTGTGGCTTCAGAGATGATACAAAAGTCAGGTTTTTAGTACACAGAAAATTGTTTTGTAGGTAGTTTTTATAGGGATTTTAGTGTTTTGGTAGTCAGGTGATACAGCCAGCAGAGGGCACCGCAACTACAGGGAGCACCTCCCACACCAGAAGATATGGGCTCTCTCAACTTGTACAGTTTCCCTGATGCAGTTCCAACAGGATAATTATGTCAAATCACAAACACACAGAGTGCACTCTAAAATCTGAAAAAATTATGTTACTTAAAATAATCTTGGAAACCGATTGCCTTGAAAAACGTAAATATAACTATTAGTCTTAATTTATGTTAAATTTATATCTAATTTATAAGTGTGCTTATTTACTTAACTGTATATAGTTGTTGTAACTTAAAAAAAAAGATGTTATTGATTTTATATTAAGCCTACAAATAAATAAATTCTAACAATAACAGTAACATAATAATAATAATAATAATAATAATAATAATAATAATAACAATATGAGCTGCTACTTATGAAATTATAGTAGAAAAAAAGGGAGGGAGAAATAAAGAAACAAACAAAAAAGAAAAAATGCCATCTATATCATACCACATCATTACCTTGTTCTTTGTCAGTGTTAGCAACTTTAGTAAACCAAGTTAGTCTAATTTAAGTTGATCATCACAAAGAGGATTTTGCCAAAGAATAATAAAGAAGGAGATCTGCAAGTTGTTTTTTTGACATTTAAAAAAAATATAGATATGACTGACTAGTTTGCAACAAGCCGAATACAGATTTATAGCCCAGTAAACTTGGTTTACTGAAGTTGCTAAAACTTTAAGAAGTTGATTTAATTAAACTTGCAACAACTTCACAAAATCAAGTAAATATAACTCATTTTTTAAGTAAACTTAACAATTAGATACAAACAAACAGATTTTTACAGTGTAGAAAGGTGCTTTTCTATCATGTTGGAACAGTAAAATAACACCTGAGTGTGTTCTACGTAAATAAACAATCTACATTTGGACATAGAGCTACTGTCCGCAAGTTGGTACTTCCCAAATATTAAGGAAGATCTTTAAGTTTAGTTATACTGTCAAGACGCACACAGATTTGTGAACCCTTATGGTCTGAGCACATGCTAACTGCACATGTGCTTCACTACCATGACCTCCTAAAATAGCTGAGGGGCAGATGCAGAAAATTCATTGGGAAAGAGGTGCTGTTTCACCCAAGAAAAATATGGAAAAGTAACTTGTCACACAAATAAAATGTACAGTGGCAGTAAAATAAGTATTATGAAGTCACATATTGCTGTTATTATGTTCTAAAATGACTGTTGTAGCTACACTACTGGGTGTGGTTAGAAATAGCACTTAACCCTTTGTAGAGCATGCATTGTGAATCTATTAGGACATGCATATTTATCCAAAGCTGGTTTACACAACCGACATACTTCACCCATACAGCAGTACACTATTGTTCAAGAGCAACGTCAGATGAGAGACATCAGTGAAAAGAGCTGCACATAACACTGGTAGGTTCTATATTGAGAAGGTGTGTTTGATATTGTTTGTGTGAGGGCCAATAAAAAGTTCACTCCAATAAGTCCTGTCAACACCTGTGTTGATGTGTATGAAGTGTTAGGAAGTGTGAATCAGAATTAGTGGGTTAAAACCTGGTTGTTACAGTTGCCGATGATTAGTGCATCTGCAAGGATGAGCTGCCCAACCACCATGCCTTGTTCCAGTGGAGGCACGCTCCCCTCCTGCAGCCGATTGCTGGTGACGACGACAGAATTGTTGTCATTCAGAACTACCACTGGGTCCGCCTGTGTTACAGAGAGGAACAATAGTAAGCCACAGCTGATTCTATGAACCAAGCAAAAGACGACTTCTTTAACCCCTTAAAACCTGGAGCAACATCAGTTTTTTTGTGCTGTGTTAAGATGCCCTTCATTAGGCATTTAAACCTTTGAAACCTGAGCATATTGGTTTGATTTCCTTTCCAAACATGGGAGAAAAAAGGGAATCAGTAACTTGGCATGAAATGTTCCACAAATTCCCCAAATTTGTAAAAGACAACCTTGGTAAAAGCTAAAAAAAAAAAAAAAGAGAGATGAAGAATGAGAATTATTCAAATTATACACAAGGTACAAGGTGTGTATACTGTATATATATCTTCTTTCTTTTTTTCCTAATTTCAGGTAACAGGCAATTTGCTCAGGTTTCAAAGTGTTAATTCAATCGTCATTATCCCAGAAAGATGCACTGTTGCATTAATGTTTTAATGACAGTAACTAACTTCAACCCTACATTTGTCATGTCCTGTTACAGATTTTATAATTATGGGGTTTTACTGTGTTTTTAAAAAAAACACATTAAGAACTCAGTGGACCTCAGGACAATCTTATCAAACAAATTATGGATTATAAATAATAAAATAGACAAAATTAAAAGTACTAAGTTAGTTACCTCAACAAAAGCTGCCACTTCCTGCAGAACCAGGTTCCACTCCAGTTGGTCCTCTGTGTTGAATCTCTGTGTGTAATCTTCGATTTCCTCAGATAACTCCTACGGGCAGCAGAGAGGCATTAGGTTCCATTAAGGTCATGCACATTTACAAACACTTTTTCACTCTACAGCAAAAGTTTGTTTGTGCCAGATTCATAAAATAAGGTCTCATACAAATTACATGAGGCAGGCTAACTTGCCCCAGTTTTCTGTACGGGGGATGTGGAAGCTGCGATCACAGTTTTTGTTTTGTAAGTAAAGCCAGTGCATTCGTTTTGATGATTCACCAACGCTGCTCTGCTGGGTTTTAATGAGGAGGCGGAAGCGATAAGTGCAAGGGCTCTGATGTCACATGAGGAAGAGAAGGACCATCATTTCTTTATTTCTCATGTTCTTCTTGTGGCATTTCAAAATTCTTGACTAAAACCAACTGCTCCCATAATCTATAGGCGGATTTCCATTACAGATTTGTGCAAAACTTAAGTGATATTTCCAAAATGTTGATAAAACACAAGCGTGAGATGACTGCGTTTCCACTGAGTGATGTTCTGCGACTTCTCTGGTAATAACACTCCAAGAAGCATGGTGATGGATGCTTTATTTCTACTGCAGCCACCGCACTAGCCGTCATTATTTCCAATCCAAGGACACGTAGGCGTGTTATGGAGCCATAATGGAAAGGCGACCCCCTTATACGTGGGAGCGGCCACGTATGAGGGATTTCTGGGAGGTGATAGTCCACGATTTCACAGAGGAATTGTGGATTCAAAACTTCCAGATGATCTGCTCAACTTTTGAAGAGTCATGGGATGCACTAACACCTCTTGTAGCTCCTGCTGCATCATGAGGGAGCCAGTTCCTACTTAACATTGGGCGGAAGGCAGGGTACAACCTGGACAGGGTGTACCCAGGTCGCTAGACTGTCACAGGGCCGACACATATAGACAGACAACATACACACTCACAGTCACACCTAAGGGCAATTTACAGTCACCAGTCAACCTGAGCTGCATGTCTTTGGACTGTGGGAGGAAGCCGGAGACCCCGGAGAGAACCCACACAGACACGGGGAGAACATGCAAACTCCACACAGAAGGGCCCCTGCCCATGGTTCGAAACCCGGTTGGAACGGGCCCTCTTGCTGTGAGGCAACAGTGCTGTTTTTCGAAACTGATATGTTTCCATTAGACATATTTTATAATCACAATTTCAATTTGAGGGTTAATGGAAACCTGCCTTATCTCTCCTGCACCCAAAGAATATTTGAGGTTTTGTGTCATTGTATGGCATACCCTGCCACGATGTGTTTATAAGATGTGCAGAGTCAGATGAGCTGTAGCTCTACTGAGGGACTGAGCCATCTGCCTGGCTGCCCACTGCTGGCGCTCTATCACGAGGAGACTGTGACGCACACGGGCATCCACCTGTCTTTGCAGTGAACATGTAAAAAAATGTGTGACAACATCCAAAACAGGACATGCCATTGAGTGATTTATTCGTGCTACTTGGCCCAGGACAAAATGAGCATATTTCATGACAGAAGGCATATAACTGGTCACAGTTCTGGCCAGAGAGGTGATAATAATCACTGAATTCAGTCTGCTGTTTTTGAGGGCAAGACTGAGGATGGGGTTTGAAGGGGCCATGTCAAATATGCCCATACTGTAAGAATGGGCAACATGACAGGGTGGCCTTTATCAGGGGTCAAGGGTGGATGTGTTCTGTGTTCAGTAACACATGCAGGCAGGTATTCTTACATTGTGGAACTATGCACTCTATCTGAGAGTTATGCAAGTTCCTGAGGTTTTGAAAGATGTGATTTGAAATTTTCTGTCCGGAGTGCAAATTTGCATTTGTTAGGATAGAGAAGGCATGACCCACCCTGCCTCTGATTGGCTTAAGGACCATCCACACCAAGAACGATAACTATCACAATAACTATAAAAAGATAGTTTTAAAAATCGTTCCAACTCAAGTGGACGGCGGAGTCCACACTCCATCTATAACAACAACAAAAGTGGCGAACGGTATCATCTGGATCACTGCTAGAACGATTTCATGATCGATAGAAACACTGACAGACAAGCAGAATCTGTCTTATTTAGACGTCACATCCGACAGAGATCCTAACATCTAATTTGGACAACGAAGTATCTGTTTTTTTGTTGAAAAGATCAATGAAGAAGGGGGACTATTTAACTTTAAAAAAAAGTCTTTATTCCTGTGAATAATTTTAAATACATTTTTTTTTAATTAAAAATTAAAAATTTAATTTTAAATAAATAATAATTATAAAATAAACACAGAGTGCTCGGTTTTTAATATTATTTACCTAAAAAAAAGACTACATTTTTTTTCCCCACAGCCTGGTCCATAACACACGTTTGGCTTGGGTTGAAATTGAGAACTCTGAGAACCAGATGTTTGGTTTGGTATGCACTTCAAATCAATGTAGCCTGATAAACCATCACCAGGTCTATGTATGGGCACATGCAGAACAGGATTTCTCACGAGCAGATTCCACCCCCAAAGTTTTGTCAGTGGGTCAGTTGTTGTCGCCAGGTAGTTGATGCTAGCTGGGTAAGTCCATGATGTATAGCTCTTATACTGAGTGTCACTGGTATGGTCAACACACAGGACAAACTAGAGCGTCATTTGGATCTGTCTTTTGGGAGAGTTTCCAAGAAACTTACAGCTACACTGGACAAGGAGTTGTGGGTCACACACAAACTGTCTGCAGTGAAGTTGGTTCATCTAAACAGTCACCTGAATGTGTCTGTGACAGCGCCTGGACACCACTGCACATGTGCAACACTTGGTCAGTGCATTGCGGCTGCTCTGTACGTCATACAGAAATTATCCCATGCCTCAGCAGTTGCTCTGTGCACAGACAGATAAACCTTCAGGTCAAAAGAGAGCTGGAACAAATGTGAAAAACTGCAACTGCACTGATAGGTCAGTTGAAGTCTATTATAAATGTGCTGCATTGATCCCAATTGACAATAGTTATTACATATTGAAAAAAATATGCAGGTACTTGATTGCTCTAATTTCTAAGATTCATGTGCAATGGGGAGATCCTGGTGACCTGTGTGATGGAGCGCCACCCACGAGTCGCAAAATCCCTGGTTTGTTTGTTGCATGCCAATCCCCAACGCTGTCTCCTTCCTTCCCTTCATCTCTCTGCTGTCTATATCCCACAATGAGACACTGCAATCAGGGCCATGCATGGTGCATGAGGCACACGGATGCATCATGCTCTTCAGAGTACCAGGGCTGCCAAAGTTTTGAACACAATATGCTCTAGTTTAAAAGAAAAAGTTTTCCTCACCTTCACCAAAACTTTGACTAGGTCCATCTTGTTCAGCAGTAAACAGACGACTATGTAGCGAGCATAATATCGAAGCTTCTTCACTACTAGTTCTGGCCTAAAAAAAAGAGAAGACAATATGTCCTTGTAAAGTCAAACACATCCACATTTAAGGTAGGGCACATTTTATGCCTTGTTTATTAAACCTTGAAAAGTTGAGCACATTGGTGGTTTATTCTCTTTCAGGCAGAAGGCAATGAGCAACTTAACAGCGCATGGCCTAAAAGAAAATAAGCAGTTTCAGATCTTCAATAACCAATAAGCTTGTGGCTGAGAGCCATCATCAGAATGGTAAAGTCAGAAAGTACTGAAAGATGGTCTTTTTGTGGGATTTGCTAGCAATAATAAACATATAGAAAACTAGACCCCAGACTTTATATTTCTTGCACATTATTAATAATTTATAGAATGATAAAAGTAATACTTGGCTCAGTTTTTACAACAGCAGAAAACAAAAAAAAACCTTTCAAAAACTAAATGTCCAAAAAAATTTTAAAATACCATGCAAAGGCATCTACTTACTGAACTGCCAACTCACAAAATTTGAAGAGAGATTTCTGGAACGTACCTGTCCTCTTTGTTGACCTGAAAGTAGTAGGAGCGCTGACGGATGGCTGAGTAGAATGAAAAGGCCTCATTCAGGTAACTTGTTTCTGAGGTACGAAGGCTGTCAATCGAGATGAAAGAGTACAAGGTGAGTTATTATCTCTGGAGTGGAGCACACTTCATCACATTCATAAAATTTCAATACACTTCTGGCTGAGAGTATGTTTATTACCATTGCACCCTCTTTATTCCAACTCTCTAAGCCATTTGTACTGGTGCGCTTGGAGACGCCCACACAGTCAGAGCGCCCAAGACCTCCTGCTTTGCACTTTACATTGTGCTTGTGTGATTAATAGAGGACCCACAATGTTTTCCACCAAATACAATGTGACTAATACATCCCAAATCTCTGTTACTTTTCTATGAAGTTTGTTCATAAAAGTGTTCCAAGTCGGACTCCCCAAACTCTCCTCAGCTGCACAAACTTGCCATGGATTGTTCATGAGTGTTTGGTCTGGACTAGATGATTTTGTTTTTATTTCATCAGGCAGAGAGTTTAGTCAGACATGGGTTGTCAGCGTGGAATGGCAACCTCACTGTACAAATAAAAACTAAGCTTGCTCGTCTGGTGCACACCACCATGAAGGTGATGGGCAGGGATGAATACCGGCCCCGCCAGTTAAAAGATGAGCACTCCGTTCTTATGCTCAAAGGATAACTGACTGACCCATCACAGATCCTCCTCTCAGAATACCAGCCCCTGCCCTTTGACAGATGATACAGAGTTTGACACTGCAAAATCAACTGTTTTAAAAACTAATTTGTTCCCCCTTCTGTCTAACTTTAAAGAATGCTGTGTACAGCTGCGGGGATTGTGCAATAATTTCATGATGTTTTACTACTGAGTGTGTGCAATATCTTTCTATCTTCTATCTATCTATCTTTCTCTCTTTTGGATTTTGTGTAATTTATTGGTATGATTTGGTACAGCTAGTGCGGTTTTATTCATGTATTGTTTGTTTTATTGTAACTTTGCAGGCATTTATGGGCGCAGCATCTGAGTCCAAGACGATTTCCCTACAGGGACCATTGAGTATATCGTATTGTATGGAATCTTATCGTATCATATCATATATCGTTTCATATCGTATTGTATTGTATCATATCGTATCATAGGCCTGATAAATGCCACCTGAGCAGACAACCTCACGTTTGTGAGATGTAATCATTAGCATATCAATACCCCTAAAACTGTCATACAATGTGGCCTGTCCTGCTTAATTTGTGAGCAGGTTTCATTCACAAAACGGTTTCCAAGTGTCAGTAGGGGTGTTAGAGGTCCTGAAATAATTAGAAAATATTAATAAACCATCTGCGAAGGATGTGTCATCAGAGCAGCCCTGAATTGTGACAGATATAAACAAGGAATGGATTAAGATGCTAAAAACATCTTTCTACAGCAAAGCTGTTCATGGTTACTGTAAGAGTTGGTCAAGAGGATATGAAAATCAGAGATATTAGACGAAAAAATATTACCTACAGCACTTGTTGTAAACTGTCATTTGCAACAGAGGATGGATATTGGACCGTGACCTGCATAATGACCCTGAGGCAGCTTTAACAGTGAGAGAATTTTCCTAACAAATACTGAATACTGAAGTTCCTGTGCCAAAATATATATAAAAATTGACAGTGATGATGATAATATGGTGAAGACATGTAAAGAAATTCATTGTAGTTATACAATTATCATTTTTAATCTCTACGATCATTAAGATTACGGCATTATTATGAGTCAAGCAGTTGTGTTCTCATCTGAGGAGAAAGGCAGACTTGAACAACTGCGCCACTTGTGATACTTGTTGTACTCTACGTTTAAAAAATTACTAATAAATCCACGTTCTACCTCGAAGAAAATTCTAAGCATGACAAAATGAGTGAATACCACATATGCTCATAATTCACTCTTATGTGTTACATTAGAACAAATCAAAAATGTTGTTGCATGAAGTCCATTTTGTGTATCCTTGATTCCTGACAGACAGACTAAATGCATTTCCTTCCACATTAAATATTTTTAATTCTGTATTATTTGCATCTGTTTTCCAGCTCGCAGTTTTATTCTTCCCCACCTTTGCCAATGCATTGCTGAGTTTCTTGTTGCATTTCTGCTGCCAACTGTGGAGTAAGGTAAAGCTTTTGTCCGCAATGCACCTTCTCACAAACACAAACATTCTGCTAACTGTCAAAAACTTGTATTATGAAGCCATAAGTCCTCAATTATATATGCCATACCTTGTTTAGAGTGTTTTTTTCAACACCATTGAAGTCACACTATTAGATTATTAGAGTTCAATTACACTATTAAATTAAGGTTATGTATTTTTGTTTCTACACCCACTACCCACCCAGCTTTTTATCAATGACTGTTAAAGAACAGACAGCAGTGAGACAGTGAAATCACGTGGTTAATGTGTGTGGGCGAGACATAGTTTGACTTACTAGTAGTGGTAGTAAAGCTGTCCAATTTTGGATGCAACCTCCCCAATCTGCCATCTCTTCAAGCCATACCGACTGTCCAGAACCTGCCTGTCAATAAATGAACACATGAAACACTGAGCACCAGAGAAAAAAAATCACCAGAATGTGACAGAACATCTGGCACCAGAATGTGACAGAACAATGACACTGTAACAAGTCATCGCCTATTAAGGCCCTGACACACCAAGCTGACGGTCGGCTGTCGGTCAACATCAGGTCGTTGGTGAGCGTCTGTCGCCCCCGTTGACACAAGCTGGCCCATGACAGTTATTATTTGGCTGATTCTGCGTGTTAAATCTGTGGTCGAGCCAGTAAGTAAGAGGGATCACTGTGATTGGTTGTTCAGCTTAGGCAAAGCTGTGCCAAGAAGAGAAATGGACATGAGGATAGCAAACAAACAACTTAAGTCAGGAGGGCCAGAGATATAAACAAACTTGTTATATTAATTATCTGTGACAGCTTATCCTATTCAGGGTCGCAGGGGGGGGCTGGAGCCTTTCCCAGCTGACATTGGGTGAGAAGCAGGTTACTCTCTGGACAGGTTGCCTGACGATCACAGGGCTGACACATAGAGACACACTTGTTATATTAAGTTACATTATTTTTTCAGCCATTGAGCTCTTTAGCTAAAATGATTCACTACATCAGTAGCAACTGCTGGTATTGTTTTCACTTTGTGATTTGTGTGTATTAAGGTAAAATTATGTCCTGTTGACACATATTGCAGCAGAAACTACCACAAAACCAGTTTTGAGTATTTTGTCTGTCAATAGATCTTGTCACCATGATAGCGTCAAAACCGTGTAAGGTGCAGTTACGAAACTTTACAAGTGTGTACTTGAGATGAAAATGAAGGTTGACTTCAAAGATGTGTGTAGTCCAAGCAAGGGTGTGGAAAGTAAAGGGGTAGGAAGGGGGCACTGCAGGTGCAGAGTGTACCTCCTGGTAGGCTGTCAGCTGTAGTCTTTGTAGTGACTTCAAGCGCAACTTTTTGGCCAAGGCACAGGCAAAGTGAGGCAACACATCAGTTAGCCTTTATTGATACTGGTTCTTTAATGTCAGTTTAGTGTGTCTGGGCCATTACATATGCTTTTGTCTTTTTGTTAGAGGTGCAGTATGTAATTCTGGAAAAAAGAAAAGTTCATCATTGAAACATCACTTTAACTTCTTGTGCTGTGTTCAGATGCCTTTTCACAAGCGCTTTTATCTTTTAAACTTAAGCAAATTGGTTTGATTTTGTTGGTAAATATAGGGAAACAAGGCAATGACAAACTTGACAAGAAATGCAAAAAGAAATTAGGTGGCAGTTAAATGACATGAAAATTTGCTAAAAGAAAAAAGAGAGAGTGGGAGAGACAGACAGAGAGAATTATAAGAAAATAATCCAAAAATGTCCACACAACTGTATATTATATTATTATACCTAGTATTTGAAAGTATGTCACATTGTTGTTGATTGTTGATGTTGTTGATTGTTTGTTTGTCTCTTTAATATTCTTTTTTTTTCTTTTTTTGGCTGACTTTCAGAAAAGTTTAACAGTATTATAATGATTGGAAAGTCATCTGTAAATAAATACTACATGATTAAGTTGCATCAGAACTCAATAATTGTATTTATTCTGCTGAATCATAACGCCACACTCTCAGTTTGACAGGGGGTTCTACCCTGAAACACATTACTCCTCATCTACCTATGACAACTTGGAGAGCAATGTGGACTAATGAGAGATGGAAATAACCTGTGCTGCTGCTGAAACTTCCACAGCTTCGTGTAGACATCAAAAGTCCGTCCAAAGTAGGACTGCCACTGCTTGTGTCCATACTGAGGAAGGTCTCTGCAGCAAAATTAGAGGAGGAGAGAAAAGAGACAGTCACATACGTATAATCTTTTAATACTTTCAGCTGTACAATCAATCAGAATGCAAATAACAGAACATTCAAATATTTTAAGACATGCAGCTGCTAACAGTCAAGGTGCTTAAATTCTAGGGGTCAACGGATATTGTTTTTTCAGGGCCGATACTGATACCCATTATTGGTAGTTATTAAGACCATTAACAGATATTTGGAACCTATATGAACTTACAATAAAATGAAAATATTTGCCATTATTTAGCACTAGGATAATAATGTACTCAATCACAAAACTTTGTTTAAATTTGATTTGATGAAAAATGTTTCATCAAAACTGAAACTTCATATACAAAAAGTTCCCAGCAACTTTTTAATTTTTTTTATGTTTTATTATTATGTCAAGTGAAAATTTAAATTAAAAATGAATAAATACAAACATCTCCCTTAGGTTTTACAAAGTAAATGCTCCTCCCGTGTTGACACTTTCTTTGCACTTTTTAATCAATTAATTGTATTGGTGCTCATTAAAATAAAATACCAATACAGATAATGCGCAAAATGCCAAATATCGGTCCCAACATTCAGCCAGGCCGAGCACACATCATCAGAGTAAATGAGGGTGGATTTTGGATTGACAAAGGAGGAGCCCTGACCTTTCAGTTCTTTCAAGTGAGCAATAATTTGTACATAAAAGTGAATGCCATCAATACTTACTTGGCTTTATGACCTGTAAGTATTTTATGTGCAGAGACAATGAGCTCTCGTTGGTCTTGCGTGAGCGCGCATATGTGATCGTGACTCCCACACTAGGAGCTACAGGCTACGACAAGGCTAAAAACGTGACACTAGTGAGATTTTTCAAAACAACTTGGCCCGTTGGGGCTTCAGGACACTTGGATTACTTCAGACAAGCAGTATGGAAACATTTTGTGGTTTTATTATGCATTTTTTAAACTTCTGAATCCTAGTCACCATTTGCTTCATTTGTTTGGGAGATGAGTGCGACACCTTTTCCATGTGAACCTCCAGCAGTGTTTCATAGACTACAAAACTTCACCCGACTTTCCATCAGCATGAGGGTGAGTAGATAATGACTTCACTTTCATTTTTGGGTAAACTATCGCTTTAAACGATCAATTGTAAAAATGTCCATTACAAGAGCCCAGGAGGACAGTAATTAAATAGCTTGTAATTAGTTATGAACTTAAAGACAATCAGTTCATAACTAATTGCATCAAATGTAGAAAAGCAGTAAACCATCATATTCAAGAAGCTGGAACCAGTGAATGTTTAAAGTGTGTTTTGAAAAATTATATTTACTTTTAACAGATTATCAAAATTGTAATTCTGTATTTCTGTAAGTAATTTCTGTTATAGAAGACATAAAGATACTATGGACCAAATATGAAAACCACCACAGTTTGGTAACAAAAAAAGCTCTGGCCAAAATTAATTGAAAACCTCAGTAAAGGTGTTCTACTATTTCAATCATTTCACATGGCTCTGAATTTGTGAGCCCTTTAAATGCTGATGATCCAGTCTGTCAGTCAGCTCTTACAGTGATTCAAATATGATGAGAGAATGAAGCATCAGATCTGACTAACACACCTCAAACTGTGTGTGTGTGTCACTCTCAACTCAGATCACAGCAAACAGGATGTACCAAACCCAAGGTGACAGGGTAAAAAAAACAGGGAGCAGTTTATCTATCTAAACTCTCTGGTCACTGAATCATATGTATCCATGTGTCACTCCAGCTCGGGAGCCTGGCCCTTTTCTCTCTCTCTCTGGCAGTCTTGTCCTGCTTGGCTTGCCACCAGATGACAGGCTCACCGACTCCTGCTACTCCAGATGGCCAATCTGTCTGTTTGCACTCTACAGTCTTTCTAAGCTTATTGTGATATCCGCTGTAACAATATCACAACAAAAACACAAAGAATGCGAGAGTCAATCGGACTCTGGATCTCGGCTTGCATTAAAACATTGATAAAGTTTCAAGTTGGAAGCAAACCTGTTATTTACTCTGCAGGGACCGGGCAAGCTAGAAATATTCCCTACTGTGCTCCAGAGAGAGGCCTTTTTAGTTGCATTCTCAAAATCCCAAACTACATTTGTTTTTCTGTGTTGCAATCAGTGTCAGCAGCAAAACTGAGCACTTAAAAATCTCAGTCCTTTTCCTGAAGAAAAAAAAAGACCTTGATTTGGGAGAGAGTGCTTTAGGATTCTTTGCACCATACAGATGGAACATATTGTAATGTACCATGAAGACTGATACTCTGGTTCCAATGGGTCAGTTCAAAAATCTTGTCGAAATAAATTAATTGAATTGTTATTATTATTATTCTTTATTTATTTATTTATTTATTCACACTCAAGGTGAAAGACATAAGAAATTACATATCAGATATGCTGGAGACAGTGGGGAGTCTTTGATAAAAATCACTCACATTTTTTGGAAACTGTTGGTAAATAACTGTATTTTGGGAAATTGTATGTAAAGTGCTTCAGCAAATTAGATATGAAGTCCCTTTGAGTTGTACGGCACTGTATCCCTGTAGTTCTCCCTGAAGAATTAAGAAGTCAAGATCATTTAATGAAAATACCAAGCAAAAAAGCTAATTGAAACTGGAGAAAAGTAGCTTCCCCTTTTTGATCACTTTTGAATACATCTTCTAAATGGAATTGGCAGCAAATTGGAAATGGAACTACAAATCAATCCAACACAAGGAATGAATGACAGAAATGTCATTGTATTGATCTTTTATTACTGTTATTAGTCAATGTTCAAAATCTCAGGCTGCTAAAAAATTTGAGAATACAGCGTGCAACTCTGATAGCAGAGCACCAAAAAAATCTTCAACCAATTACAATTACCCTATAAATGGTGTAAATAGGTCAGTGATACTGAGCTGATAATTGCTTCAATTACATAATCACAAGAAAAAAAGGTTTCTATTTCCAGATCAGGAAAGTCAAAATAGCCTTCAATAGTGCGTGTCAATCCATGTCAGTGATGCATCTTATATAAAGGCTATTATGTTTAACATTGTTACCTGAAGAAGACACTGCAATGCAGCAAAAGCCAATGACGAGGAGAAATTATACTCAGTTGTGTTGATATTCAACATCACTATTTTTTTATGTTATTAGGAAGAAGTCACAACTCCAGAAAGGGTTTCAGTTGATAAAGGTGCTGATGGAACTAATAATAAAACATAATAATACACATAATATTTGGTTTCAGCTTCTCAGCGAGACAGAGGTTAAGAGCATGCAGACAATCTTTCAAACAAGAGCCACTCTTGTCTGCAAAATCCCTCACCATAAATGGGTTTCCATTAACCTCCAAATTACACAAATTGAAACTGTGCATACATAAAATATGTCTAATGGAAACATGTCAATTTCGACGGAACTCCCATTCATCACATAAAAAGTTTTTACGCTCATGTGAGGTGGTATTTCAGGCAATTTGAAAAAGCCATATTTTAACTCTTCAAAAGTTGAACAGATGTACAATTCCTCCGTGAAATCACCTCCCAGAAATCCCTCATAGGTGGCCTCTCCCACTTTTAAGGGGCTTGTCTTTCCATTATGGCTTCATATCACGCCTATGTGGCCTTGGATTGGAAATAATGACGGCTAGTGTGGTGGCTGCAATAGAAATAAAGCTGCTAATGTTTCGAACATCCATCACCATGCTTCTTGGAAGCCACAGAACATCACTCAATGGAAACGCAGTCATCTTGCAAATATGTTTTATCAACATTTCCAAAATATTGCTTCAGTTTTCTGTAAGTCTGTGATGGAAATCTGCATAATGTTTAGTACCAACATTATTTATCTACGTGGTTGAGGTGTATGAAGGCGGTGTATGAAATCAGACAAAAAACAAATCTGAAAACGTGCATTTATTATTGTGTGTTACTGTGTTAATATATTATTGACATCATTTTATTTATCTCCAAGTAAAAAGCAGTTATTCAGACATAGAAATGCCTTGTTAACTGTGGCCGCGTTAATGCACTAACAGAACTTAGTGTTTATCAATGGAGAGGGATGGTCAGCACCACACCGTGACTAAATAAATGCAACTTGATATAAATAAATGTTATATCCACTGATGAAGAAACTGAATTTAATGTGGATCTGTCACATTATGTCAGATACCTGACCTGCTTAACCCTTAGGGACTGTGTCATTTTTATTATTCTGTAATTTTGGCTGTGTTCATGCATATGGCATTCATTTTGCCAAGATTGTGTATTTTTGTTTAATCTGTGAATTTCCAGCTCAGCTCCTACATTAAGTTTAAATTACACCGTGGAAACTAAATTGTTACATTCAGACTGTTGAGTGCAAAAAATGCTCCACTGAAACTCATTCAAAGTGACATTTTATAAATACGTGCTATTTCCACTAGGTGCACTGTCACAATCAATGTTGCTGCTAATCACTGACATATCCCAGGCAGTGATCAGCAAAAAAAAAAAATCTACTTAGCATGTAGTATATTGAAAATAATTCATTTTTGGGTTTTTTTTCCCATCTAAAAACATAGTCGCATCATGAAAAAAAGGCACTTTAAGGGTTAAAATTTTAAAAAATGAATGACATTTTGATATTTATGATTAGGACTGATGTTGATTAAAAAAAACAAACTCGATGAAAGTAGAAAATCATATGAAAGTAGATTATTTTTAAAGCTTGATTTAGAAAAGCTTATTTTATGCACATAGCTACGAGTGTGTGTAATATTAAAGCGGACCCCTTTGTATTGGTGCCAAGACGGATCTGGTGTATGGTTAGGTTTATTTTTTAAAGTGAACGTTACCTGTTAGATTGTGACAGGACACACTCCATTCACCCACATGGAAGTCACTCTATTCTGCACACCAAACCACCACCCTGACCTGCACACTCTCACAAAAATGCCACGCTATTTTCACATTGACACTGAACGAACATCATCGAGTATGAACGTGCTTCCTTTGTATTTCCTACAACTAGCTGCTCACTACAAGTCAATGCTTATTTACAAAATGCAATCCAGCAGACAGAAGAGAACAGAGTGAGTAAAAACTGACCTTAGCCCATTGAATAGTTGTTTGGACTTGTCCAGGAGATAGCAGAAATCTGTGACAGTCTTCCTTTCGCCTAATGGAATATCATCCTCAGTCTCAGCTCCAGTCATGACACTGACTTTTCACACCTGATTACAAACAAAAAGAAACACTGTATATGAACTGAGGATAGGTAGTACATGAAAAATACTGGTTAGTTAGGAGCAGCTAAAAAATACCGGAAGCAGGGTCAACTTTAGAGGGGTGTCTTTTGCGTGCATGTATATGATATTATTTCTGTTCTCCCCTAACTGTAACCCTTTTCTTTGAAACCAGAGCAAATTATTTAGATTTCTTTCAAAAACATGGGAAGAAAGCAATGAACAATCAGAGAAGAAATGACCCCAAAAATTAGCAAGAAATAAGTTTTTAAAAAGTGCAAGAAAATTATCTGAAAGTTTGTACAAAAATTAATGAATAACTAAATAACTTCATGAATAAATAATAATAATAATAATAATAATAATAATAATAACAATAACAATAACAATACAGGTGATACATCAACAAATGACTGAATTTGAATGAGTATTTCAGCATAAAATAATATTACAAAAATAATGAGTAATTTTGTAACATAATAACAGTTTCCCCCTAACTTTTTAAAAATTCTTTCACCTAAACATTATTCCTTAGCTTTAAAAAATAATAATTTTCTAAATCGACTAATTTATTGATGGGACAGATTGAAATCCGTGAAATATTTTCTAACAAGTTGCTCATTGCCTCTTTCCCATAATTTTTGAAAAAAAGAAATTACTCCAATATCCTCAGGGTTCAAAGACTGAAATACTCGTCAAAGGTATCCAAAATGATCAGGAAAATTATGTTGTTCCAGGTTTTAAAGGTTTAAAATGAAATTATTTTGAACACAGGTGATACATCACCAAATGACTGAATTTGAATGAGTATTTCAGCATAAAGTATTTTTGTATAAAGATTAATTTTGATACGAAGCATTTTGATTTAATGCTTTGATGTCACTGTTTTCTTTCCCTATGAATGATTTTTCTACATATTTTATATGTTATTTGTTGAATGTCCATTGTTATACCGCCCTGAGTGGTTTAGATGGTTAACCCAACCAGCCACCATACAGCTTGTCAGCCTATTGGTGTGCACTGTGTATGAACATAGGTGTGGTTTCATCTTTTCAAACATTTTGATCTGATGAAGATCCAAGTAGGATGAAAACATTGTCTTGATTAAACTTGTGTGGAGTAAGTGTGTGGGTGTTACCTTTTTCTTGATGTACACTGTCAGTTGATCGCCTTCTCTACTACATGACGTGCATATAATTACTCGCTCTTACCTCTTAAACCAAAGTACCACTGGTACCAATTCAAATTTGTGATTTGTTAATACATCAAACAGACAAAAGGTGCACTGCAACCAGCAACATGAACCTACTGCGATATAACATGCTGATATCCAAACTTCCACCAAACAGGCATTGCTAGTTGCAGATATCCGAGTGTCTTACTGGTTGCCCCACTTAAATATGAATAGAAGTAAGAAACTATGGAGGAAACACGTCACATGGTCACCTTTTCTAGGTTGACTTGGGCTGTCCCAGATTTCACTCTCACAGTGGCTGCAACCTCCACTTTGCTAAGATAGATGTGCAATCAGGTCAAGGCAGCACACAGTCAGGTCATAGCGTTCAGCTACGGTTGAGCCTTATTTAAATAATGTGCTGCCAGTCAAACGTTTATTAGGAAATGACTATAGCTGCATGTGTCTGTGTGTGTCTACATATGATGAAGGGAAGCTGTGAATGTAGCCAGAGAAAGTTAGCAGGTTAGCTGCTGCAGGGAATCTTCTCTAAACAATGCTCTACTCTGAAGCCTTCAGCCTACATATGATATCATTAACCCCTTAAGACCTGTGCAAATTGACTTGATTTCTCTTTTTTTGCCTTTATTAGATGGGACAGAAGATTGCTAACGTGAAAGGGGGAGCGAGAGGGGATGACATGCAGCAAAGGACCATGAGCTGGAATCGCACCCACAGCCGCTGCGGCAAGGACACTGCCTTCATATATAGGTTGCCTGCTTTATCCACTGAGCCACCTCTTTCAAAAACATGGTAAGCAATGAGCGCCTTAAGAGGAAATGACCCCAAAATTAAACATGGATTAGTTTTCAGTTTTTTTTAATTACCTGATTTTTTTTTTCTATCCCCAAAACAAAGAAAAACAGAAAAGTTAAAAAAAACCACACACACACAAATAAACAATGAAATTAATTGAAAAATGACTGAGAAATGACTTAAAAATAAGAATTCTGTAACAACATTTTAAATATACAATTTTCATGATAATAAATATAGTTTTCTGGGATTTTTTCCCTAACTTTTTGACAATAATCTCCTAGATCTACTGGTTTCTGTGAAGAGCAAATTGACTTAATTTCTTTAAAAAAAAATGGCAATAGAGCAATGAGGAACTTAAGGAGAAATGACCCCAAAACTTAAAAGAAATAAGTAAAAAAACATTACTTGAAAATTCGCAATAAAGAAATACATAAATAAAATAAAATCCCCCCTCCAATAAACAAAAACAGAAAGGTTAAAAAACAACACACACATACACACACACACAATATGCAAGGAAATTATTTGAAAAAATGGCTTAAAATGTATAATAAAATTAATAATTCTGTAAAATGGTCTTAAATATACAATTTTGATGATTATAAATATAGTTTTCTGCAATTTTTTCCTCAAGTTTAAAAACAATAGTTTTCTAAACCTACTAGTTTCTTTGTGAGAGGTGTCTGAAGGCAGCACAAGAAAAGCGATGTCTGTCTAGGTGTCAAAGGGTTAAGTAAGGGTCCTAAACACTTGCGTGGCTTCAGTGTCCCTCAGTAACAAACATTAAAAACTATTTGTGGTCATTTTGCTCTAAACTGACTGAATGTGCTGACATTTGTCTTTAGACATCGCAGAGCTCTCAGTCAGTTACGTAGAAAGGTCTCTCCAGCGGGAAAATGACGGGACGTTTGCCACCACAATGGTTGCAGAAAAACCCGTTACACTGAGCCTTTGACGACAAGACAAAATAAATGCATAAAACCTGTGACTGAAACGGGTTTGAGAAACAGCACTTCATTACAAACATGCACAGAAATCACCAGAAAACAACCAGCGTGTGCATTGTTCCTCAAATATTAGCTACATTTAATATCGCTGGTTAGCTAACTCAGCTGTAATGCAAACTAACGTTGACAGCTATGAACTCGGTCAACATTAATCTACATAACTAGCTGCTAATGAGTGCAAGCTTATTTGGGCCGTAGCTGTAACATAACTGCTCTGTACCTGACGTTATTAGCCTTGTATCGTCGCCAGCATCGCCTAACTGAAGTGACCGCACGGCACAACATCTGGATATGAATGTCTAACAAAGATAAGCAGCGGGAGCTAACGTGTGTCCGTGAAGACAGGCAGGTCACACAGCCCGGCTGCAGAGGCTTTAACAGCCCCTGCTTGTGTAATTCCAATGTCTCCTTACCTCGCCAGCCGGCTAACGTTGATGAACAGGAGGAGCACAGTGATGCTTCTCAGAAATCAGTGCAGAAGCCACGACGAGCTGTGGAGGTGAAGCGCGCCTTTCCTCGCATCTCACTGTGTGTTAAAGACACTGGACCACTGTCCACCGAGCCGTGTCCCCCCGCAGCGTGGACCCGACTGCTGTTCGCTCTATCCTAAACGCCAGCGGACTCTGTGGGAGAGGATGTTGTCCTGTGACAGGTCAGTCAGAGACAGGAGGCAGGGCGAGGACAGCCGCTGGCTCCGCTCCACTATGACTGGCTAGCTACTTCCGGGGCAACGTTTTCAAAATAAAAAGCCTCACCGCAAACAGAACGCCTACATACATAACAGGGGTCATGCCTTTTACAATATGGGAAACATGAAAAGATTGAGTTTTAATTACAATGTCCAGCTTTATTGGCAGTACAGTGCAGCAATCAAACATGAATACTTACAAAATTGAATCAAGATCAAATATATTCCTTTATGTGAGCAATTCATAAATTTTAATATTCATTCATACTTGGGGTCAATAGATTATCGGACCCGGCCGATATTTGGCGTTTTGCAGATTACCTGTATCGGCATTTTATTTTAATGATCGCCGATCAAATTAATTAATTAAGTGTCAGCACGAGAGAATATTTTACTCTGCAAAACCTCACGGAGGTATTTTTATTTTATTTTATTTTTTTTTTTTTACATTTTCTGACTTTAAAAAAAGAAGTTGCAAGGAACTTGCTGTATATGATGTTTAAAGTTTTGCGTTAGTGTCTGTTCCATTCCAAATTCTAAATATTGACAGAGAGAATTTTATTTTTTTTTTATTGTAAATGCATATCCGTTCAAAATATCAGTTATCAATCTCATTAACTAATACTAATCCATAATAATTGACCAATAAAACCAACACTTCAATTACAGTACTATTGGTTCTTTCCTTTTGCTCTGCTTTGTTCATGAAAGTCTGAGGAAGAGCTGAAGGAGGAGCTGTCTGATGAGGAGCACGAAGGAGGAGGAGCCTGGTGTGATGAGAGCATATAAATACGTGAGATCCTACTTATACATAAATCAGTTAAAACATTCAAACCACTGTTGGGTGAAGTGAATAGCATTGATCATCTTGTTACAATGCAATGTTTTGCTGGGAAACCTTGGGTGCTGACATTCATGCGGATGCCACCTGACATGCTCAACCCACCCAAACACTGTTGCAGAACCAAGTCAAGTCAAGGCAATTTTATTTATAAAGCCCATTATCACACATCTCAATTTACCTCAGAGGGCTTTACAGCATATGGCATCCCTCTACCCTTAGATCCTCACATCATCTGGGAAAAACTCCCAAAAAAAAAACTATTATGGGGGGAAAAATGGTAGAAACCTCTAGAGATCCAACTGAGAAGGGATCCCTCTTCCAGGATGGACAGCGGTGCAATATATGTCATAAATATAAATTAAATTACAGTAATTACATGATGGAAAGAGAAAGAGAGAGAGAGAAAGAGAGGGAGGAAGACAGAGGGAGAGAGATGCACAGCAATAATGGTAACAATAACATAACATATAACAATAGTGATAGGCACAATTAATAAATGCAATTTATGATAGCATGTGATGTTACATGCAAATTTCGGAAGTGTGGATAACAGTCCCATGTATATATTAATAGTGGAGGCATGAATAATAATAATGGCAGTAGAAGTTGGCGTCAAGCAGGATCACGGCATCAGTGCAACCAAGGCCCACGACACAGGCGCAGCCACAGACAGGACCACAGCGTCAGCACAACAAAGACCACGACCACCAAGGAGACCCCACTGTGGATTTGGGGCACCTCTGAGGTACCAGCATGTCCCATCAATACTTGATCAGATTTGGATCTGGGGACTTTGGAGGCCAAGTCAATGCCTTGAGCTTTTTGTCAAGTTCCTGTGGACATTCCTGAGAAGTTTTTCTGGTGTGGCATGGTGCACTGTCCTGCTCAGAGGGGTACTGCCCTCGGGGAGTGCTGTTGCCTCGAGGTTGCACAGGTCAAAACATGAACCATGCAGGCTGGAAAGAAAGGACAACCTCTGATGCACCGTGTGCACTGAAGCCACATCACAATGATCCTATCACAGGTGTGGACTTGAGTCAGAGTCAAGTTACAAATTTGGTGACTTTAGACTTGACATGAGAGAATGATAGAAAACTTGGATCTTGACTTAAACGCTAATGACTCGTAATTTCACTTAGACTTGAGCCTTTTTACTTAAAATACCTTTCCCCCAAGCCAAAAGATACACATGATGCAAAACTTCCAACTTGGTTCAGTGTTTGAAGTTACACAAAGAACAGGAAGTTGAGACAAAAACTAACATTGAGTAGCATGCTAATACTTCACAACAAACATTAGCTTAGCTAATTAATGTTTTAACACACCATTTAACAAATAGGTTTTAAAAAGTGTATATATATATAAACTTTATTATTGGCATTATTTTTGGTTGAGGAACCCATTATGACTTGTTTAGCACTCAAACCTCAAAGTTTAAGACTTGGGACTTAAGCGCAAAGACTTGAGACTTACTTTGTGACTTACAAAACAATGACTTGGTGATACCGCTAAAATCATATTGTTTTGGCTCATATTTCACAATGTTTAGGACTACATTATAACAATTTATTTGTAGTTGAAGTTACTACTTTTCACATGACTTAATGAATAATGTTTTATTGAAATTACAAAACAGGGGAACAATGTCAAATAGAACCAGTCTGCTACAAATACAACCACTGAGCTGAGCTATTCAAGGTAATGCACTGTAAATTTTGTTTTAAATTTAAATATTGCTTATAAAAGTCACTGTTGCAGCAGCAACTTATCACACTATCATAAAAATTGTGTAGTAGTA
Organism: Plectropomus leopardus; assembly: GCF_008729295.1. Taxonomy (NCBI): domain Eukaryota; kingdom Metazoa; phylum Chordata; class Actinopteri; order Perciformes; family Serranidae; genus Plectropomus; species Plectropomus leopardus. The sequence goes on along the minus strand of NC_056482.1, from coordinate 814,436 downwards.
ACAGATACTTAAGAACAAATTTATAAATGATGCTTAAAAAAAGAAACCCACACTTAAGGCAGAATGCTGTAGGGCTGGTGGCTCAGCAGCTGTTTATAGTCCGTGTTAGAACAGGAGCAAAGTTTATTTTCTGATTCCAGAAACTGACATCCTACAAGAAGAAAAGTAGTCCGGTCTATCAAAAGGCAACCATGACATTTAACTGATACAATGATAAATAAAATATATATATAACTTTATTTGAACACGTATTATTGGCAGTTACCACCAGCTTAATGGTATTTTGTTTCAATGGGATACATAACATCAAAATTAAACCATTAAAAATGTTCTGATTATTAAAATATGAATACATTTAAAAAGTATGAATTTCTCATTGGTGGTAGAGGAGGGTGTTTTTTCCTTTGTGACAGAACAAAGTGAACAAACAGACTGTAGCCTTGGAAGAAACCCTTTGCTAGAGATGCTGTGGACCTGAAACGGATGCTCCTTCCATGAATTTTATTAAATATATTTCTAAGTTTGACAGTTGAGCTCTCCAAAAAGGATGGTGAGAGATAACTAGCTTCTGTCATTAGAGGAAGTAGGGGGTGGTTGTTCTGGGAGGTATGACGCGCTCGGAGTCTGGGACGGCGCGGAACAGCTTGGGCTCCCGTCTGTTGACGTCCTTGAAGACCATGATGGAGGCGATGTTTCCGCAACGGTAGCAGTAGTTGGGCGCCGACCACACGGTCACCAGCTTCTCGTCAAACATGAACTTGTAGCCTTCATGAACCAGCTGATGTGCGCGGCAGATGAGCTTCAGGTTGTTGATGTGCACAAACTAAAACAAGATTTGAGCATTACTTTCATACAACTGGTGTTCCAGGTGTTTTGATGGATTAGTTCCAAATGTTGACAATACAACATACCTCATTAGTGACCTTGGAGCCAAAAAGCCAGCCTGCACCTCGTGGACTGATAGCCCAGGTGTCCACATCCTCTGGATCTGACCACACGAGGTCACAGAAGGCCCCCTTGTGGGGAATCTCCTGGTTGCGCTCAATGGTCCGGATCTGGTCCAAAGTCTTGATGTCTGGTGAAAGACCACCATGGACACACAGGACCTGCTCATCTATCAACTGAGGATAGACATTTAGAGATGGCATTAGAAAATCAGAAAATTCTGATAAAGTCACAGCAAACATGACTCATAATATAATCTTGATCAGCTTTGATGTCTGCAAAAATCTTAGTAGGTAAATTAGTGTACACCAGTTACATTCCAGAAGGTTCGCAAACCTCCCTGCTATTGAGTAATACACCTGGTAATTACAGATGTTCATCAGATGGGAATAAGCGCGCACACTTATGGCATTTATGTCTGCTGATGGTGTGTATTCCCTGTTGAGTTTCCAGAAATAAAAGCTTATACATGTAATGCTATGTGGCAGCTGAATGGTGAAATTGTCATCAGACCTTAACTTCAGCATGTGAATGCACCACCAGAAAGAAAAGCAGAGATTATTTTGCCATTTTAACACTATTAAAACTTCAAGTATGCTTAACTCAAATCAATGCAGACGTGTTTAATTATGACACATTTGATATGTTGGGCCAGTTTCAAATCTCCTTGGGCTGATTTTGATAATGTACTGAAATTAAGGAAAACCAGTGGGACCCTGGAAGGTAGGAAAAACATTTATTAAAATATGCACCTGTGGAGTTACACTTATAGCTTTACACACATCCATCCAAAAAGGCACAAGAAAATAATGTAACCAAATGTGAAAGAATCATGAATGAACTTACAGCCGCCACAGTCAGCATGTCAAACACTTTTGTGCAGTACCGCCAGGCATTTGCATTTCCATATTTTGTTTGGCACTCATCTAAAAATAATCAGAACATACACAACAACACTGTCTGATGAGCTTGTGAAACAGAAATCTTTTGCATATATAAAAGTAACCGTGAAGCCTGTGTGCTTACCATAAAAGCCATACACTTGGGTTATTTGTCTGCTCTCATGGTTTCCACGTAGAAGTGTGATACGATCCGGCCACTTTGCTTTTAAAGCTAGCAGATGTGTAAATGTCTCCAAACTATAATATCCTCTGTCTACAAAGTCTCCCTGCAGGAGGGAAAAAACCCATCAGTGAGTGCAAAACATTACAGAGACTCCATATATTCATTCAAACACAGTTGCTTCCAGGATACAGTGCGTCTTCGCATATGAAGAACCCAGGTACAGAAGAATTGCAGTTACTCTCAACCTGTTTGTTAACTTTGCTTCTTGCCAAGAAAATCACGCTCATTAAGGCATTATTAACTTATAATTACATCTGCAATACCATGAGGTGCGCAAAAAGTTTCTAAAGCCTCTGTATGTAGCTCAGTTATGGATTCAGCTACATTAAGTCATAGAAAGAAGGCTGACTAGTAGTAGAGATATTTGGGACAAACAAATCAGTGGATCTTGGTTCTTAAAAACTCTGCACACTTCATTTGGAAAGTTATTTTTAGGTATTAGCGTGTCTCTAGGGATGGCAGTGTTGGTCTGATGGTCAGCTAGTCTGTCTGTTGGTTGGTCCACCTCTGTTGTCCAGACTGAAATATCTCAACAACTATTGGATGGACAGCTATGATGTTTGGTACAGATATCCATGCAGCCTAAGGGATGAATCTTAATGGTTTTGGTGAGCCTTTCGGCTGTTCCTCTCACAGCCAACATGAGGCTGACATTTGTGGTTTTGAGTTGAATAACTAGACTACTGTTAGATGGATTGCCATGACGTTTGGCTAAGACATTCATGTTCTCCTTAGGTTGAAATCTAATAACTTGATCAAATTTTTAATTTGTCCGGTGCTCTGATTTATGACCAGATACCTGCAAAAACTAATTATATCACTCTCAGCCTCAGCTGCACATTTTTTACAGCAACTGGCTAATTTTAGCATGCAAACATACTATGCTATGCTATACTATGTTATACTATACTATACCTGCTGCATATGTTTTCCATGTTAAAGGGTTTTTTGGGAGTGATCCCCTTATCTAAATCAGTGGTCTAAGAACAAAGTGTTGTATAGATTATTGTACAAATCTTAAAGCCCCTTCATGCATTAATGATTTGTGTTACTGGGCTCTATACATAAAATTGACTTCACCATCATGCAGATGATTCTGCAATTTGCAATACACATTAAATTTGGTAATTAGGGGTCAACACATTATCGGCCTGGACAAATATTCGGGCTGATATTTGGCATTCTGCCGATTATCTGTATCAGCATTTCATTTTAACAATCGCCAATAAAATAATTAACTAATAAGTGCAAAATAAGTGTCAGCATGAGGGGACCTTTAACTTATTAAAACCTCAGGGAGCTATTTTTATTTTTTTTGTAATTTAAATTTTCACTTGACTTTATTAAAAGAAAAAAGTTGCTTGGAACTTGCTGTATATGATGTTGAAAGTTTAAGTTTTGATTAAACATTTGCTAAATGCATTCAAAGACTTGTATTGGAGTTTGTTGCATTCCAACTCAAGGATTCCAAGATTTTCATTTTTATTGTAAATACATATTAGTTCCAAATATCAGTTACTGCTCTCATTACTACAAATAATCGGTTTCGGCCCTGAAAAACCACTATGTCGAGTCGAAACCTTGTCATTATAACATACATGTATTTATTTCAAGGCAATCATCTCTGATATGTTACAATATCTACATGTATGATGTATTTAAATGAGGAAAATATACCTATGTATTTAGTATTTATTTATTTATTTATATGCTGCATCATGGGGAGAATTACCTCTTAAAATCTACACACAGACTGACTAAATCATTAGAAAAGGAAATAACATCCAGCCTCTCTGCATCATTGTGGTATTATTATTTCTTTTGCAGCTGAAAGTTAAATCAAGAAAATTTACTCACTTACCATGAAAATGTAATTTGTGTCTGGAACTTGGCCTCCAGTTCTGAAGAGCTCGCAAAGATCATAAAACTAAAGAGGGACATTAAAGAACAAAATTATTCTTGATTCACTGAAGAGAAATCCAAACAGACCATTACCCCTATGGAGAGATGTTTTAAAGCATAAAAAGTTTAGGAACTATTTGCTTAGGGTGACTGAAGGTATGACTGGTCTGGCCTCACTTTTTATTAATAATGCTGTGAAATTCATATTTCAGCTTATCTTTTTGCCTACTAATACAGTCAGTTGTGCATGCCCTTATGGCTCAAAACACATCTCTATAAACAAATTCAGTCTTTGGGCTGGATTTTCAGACATTTTTGAAGGACAAACTAAAATTTCCGAACATCTGGGGTTAATGTGTCATCCCTAGAGGGGTAAAAAGAAGGAAAAAAAGAAGTCAGTGAGACTTACCTGACCATGAATATCTCCACAAACAGTAACTGGAGTAGAGACTGGCTGAACATTTGATTCCTCCAGCAGTAAATCACAAACATAATCACATAATCTCTGAAAAAGTAAAACACAACAACAGTTAGTGGTCACGGTCATGCCGTCATAATAACAGCAAGACACAGTATGCTTACTGGTCAACTATTTCCATCCATGATAATAAATTAGAATAATTGGAGCTCTTGGAAGGGAAGAAAAACAAATACAATTTAGCTTTTCAATCTTAAAAACAGACGTGGATGCTGCAGGTGACAGTGGGTTTGTGTTTTTGTTGAGTAACAGAGCAGAGGTCATGAATGACGAGCCAGAAAAACCTGTTGACATGAGGTTTAAGTGATTGATAGATCATTTACCTAATATTCCTGAAACAGTTCTTTTCAAGGATTAAATTACCTCAAGACCAGCACCCACATAATGACTACACCATATGTGCATATATTTATTTGTACTTTTAAGAGTATCTGTATTTCACCTGAGTTTTTATATTTCTGTCAACTTTTACTTTTACTCCATTACATTATACCTTAGTATTTTTAGTTACTTACTACAAAATAGGCAAGGAAGGGACAGGAGAGCAGGGGACAAACAAACGAATAAAGGAATGGGCGGGAAAGAAAATCTGGATTTTTTTTTTAAAAATCCTTCAAGTTGTAAAAAAGACTTTTCTTCAGGTGTATGCATGATCCATTTTTAAGATGGTGTATGTTACAAAGAAATAAACTACACAGTTCTCTAATTTCTGACTGCTTGCTTTTACCTTAACATTTACTGTACTGTGACACTGTACTTTTACTTTTCATACTTATACATTTAATATCATAAAATTACTTATGATACTTAACTCTTTGAAACCTGAATCGATGTCAGTTTTAGTTTTCTCCATTCAGATGTCCTTTTTTTTAAAACATGAAAAAAGACAATGAGCAAAAAACTCAATGACACAACAAAATTGTTTATAGAAAGATAGCAAAAATTATTGGGAATTTTAAAAAAATATAGGAGAAATTAAACTTTTGTGCTAATTTTTGGGTCATTTCTTGTCAAGTTGCTCATTGCCTTCTTCCCATGTTTTAAAGAAATCAAGAAACTTAAGTACAGTAAATATCAAATACTTTAAGACTTTTACTCGAGTAACATTCTAATAAGGTACTTTAACTTCAACCAGAGTCATTTTATAGTAAGATATTTGTACTTTTACTGACGCATGACCTTCAGGTACTTCATTCAACACTGGGGCCAAACAGGATAAAAACAAGTAGCACAATAAGTAGAGCACAAACTAATTTACAGTAATATTGGAGAACAATCAAGTCAATAAAGTGGTCCTGCAATTAGTATTAATTTTACTATAGTGTGACAGATAAAACGCACCGGAGTGTATGATAAAAACATGAACGTATCATTGCTGATTGCTAAATAAACTGTTAGCGGACATGATCAGGTTGGAGAGAAGGATGAATAATTTTATCAGATTTAGCTCTGGAGATTTTTTGTAGCAGATTCTTGTTTCAAAAATAAATACTAACATTGCTGCGCCACTGGATCAGTGTTTTATATACGCTGACATTTTAAAAGTAACATTTGATCTAAGTACATATGGCGGGTCAAAACGACACACATCGCTGCTGAATTAGACTGCTTATGAATATTAATGTCGGTAAGCTGCTGTTTGGTTTGTGCTGCCGTGGTTCCCATTTTACGAATCTCACCATTTAGCTAGTAACTTAGCTAACGAAGCATTAAGCAGAACCGCTTCTTCTATGGCTTTCCTGGCCTGATTTTATTATCGTGTTCGTAAAGTAAAGATAATAATTATCCGTTACGCTGGTAAAATATGCTTTAAAATAACAACAATCCCGTAGACCTCCGAGTAACAGACCGGGCAGTTGAGACATTAGCCACGCTTCTTCAACAAACACCGTCTATTCGTCCCGTTAGCCTCCACTGATATTAACAAACCTTAGCTTACGTTCATTTCAGCCATTTAAACCCACCTTTAGATCATTTTCCGGAAGGTATTTGCAGTGTCTCGCTATTTCAACGTACTTATCAAGGTCTAAAGGCGCCATTATCAAAACGCTTCAAACCAGAAGATTGCTAAGACGGCTAGCTAGCTAGCAAGTTCCTTTTCTTCTTCCTCCTCACCGCTCCTTCATTTTCAGCTCTAATCACCGGCGTCAAGTCTTCAGTTAACCACATCCTGTATAAACCTTCAAAATAAAACTTTTTGTGAATGAGATAGTCTACTAGTGATGACGAACACTAAAATTAAATTACGTTTGCTATATAAAATGAATATTCAATTTATTTTCCTCACTTTTTCCATTTAAAAAACAATTGAAGAAAATACCAGCAGCTGTTTTAAAACCTTTATTTCGAAGGTATTGTTAAAGTGGTACAACCACCTGAAGTCAATTTAACGCTCTCTTCTATCGCGTTTGGTGCGTGGAGCAAATGTAACATCGCCCCCTGCTGATACAATAACTGTCTCCTCCACAACACATGCCTCCGGAAATGCATTTGTTTTTATAATTAATTTGTTATTTTGGTCCCTTTTTCTATGTAATATGTCATTTAGAACGGCCTACAACTGCTAATGCATTTTATCGTACATAAATGATGCATTAAACTTGTGGTTTAGAACACCAGGGCAAACCTGGGGCACAGAGCACAGGACAGAGCACTATTGCCACCAAGTGGTAGCGAAAAAGAACATCTTTCACTGTGACATAAAGCTCTTTCACAGTTGTATTAAAAAGTCAGAACAGATGTATAGATTTTTCTGCCCTTTGGACACCAAAATGATCTAGGAGACCCACCACCACCAAATGCATCTACTGATCCAAATATTCTTTTTCAATCATTATGGATGGATTATTGAATGGGCCTACCAGGCACACATACAGGGGCCCATAGTGTTTGGGACCCCTCTGACTGTCACCTGCAAATTGTCACTAAAAAATAACACATAGTTACCAGTGAGAGACAAAGTAACCACGAAGAAAAATAACATGACCGCAAAGGATCATAAAGGGACTTCAAAGAAATGTAGAACAGCTGCAAAGATACACAGAAAAACTACACGATTCAAAATGACTACAGAGAGACTACAGACATGCAAAGTAACTACAAAGAGACACAAAACAACCACTAAGAGACTGTGAATGGCCACAAAGAGACACAAAACAACTATAAGAGGTGCAAAATGACTAAATTGTATTCAAAATGACCACACAAAGATGAAAATCAACAGAATTCACACTAAATGACTACAAAGAGATGCAAAGCAACTACAAGGACATTCAAATTGACCACAAAATTATCAAAAAATTATAGAAAGCAACTACAAAGACACTAAAAATGACCACAAAGAGATGAAAAGAAACTACATACACTCTCAAAATGACCACACAGAGATGAAAAGCAAATACAACCACACTCAAAATGACTACAAGGAGATACAAAGTCACTACAAAAAGCAACTACAACGTGATTCAAAATGGCCAGAAAAAGACACAAAATGACCACAAATAGATAGCAACTACACACACAAAAAATGAAAACAAAGACACACAATGACCACAATGTGATAAAAAACACATCTACATGCACACTAAAAATGACTAAAACGAGATGTAAAGCAACTGCAACGTGATTAAAAATGACCACAAAGGCAGAACTATGACAAGCAAACTAAAAACAATTACAAAAGGAGCAAAACATCCTGAGAATACAGACACAAAACTACAGAGAAATGCAAAACAACAAGAGGAGGCTAAACAACTATAAAGTCTGTGTCTTGCTCCTGTGGAGGTCTTGCTTAAAATCTGCCCATGCCCATCATGTTCAACAGTGGACAAAACAATAGAAATACCTTTCAGTATAATACAAGAAAAACATCACAAATGAATCACGTCTATTGCACACAGTGCAACAAACACTGAATATTTTAAATTTAACTGAGGAATATTTTATTATTGGACTACTGCATGGACAGATTGTGCAGGTGTACATGTTAAAATGGCAACTTAGTATAATGTGTTTGTAAATATCAAGCAGTGTTAAAAATGCATGGTACAGTTTTATCTTGCTTTTGATAATTAGGATAAATTAGAGATTATTTTACTCTTAATTGTAAAAAAAACAAATAGAAATAATAACAATAATCAGTGTGACAAATGATTTGATTAGCATTACATAAGGGGAAAATAATGATGTTCTGGTTGATAAGCATGTGTTGAATATGAATCCTGTGTATGTTAATCTTTTAGGCTCAGATGTAGCTGCTGCCAAGTGAACCTGTCATCAACCTCCAACACCACCCAGTGATTATACACTCTGTCAGAGGAGTTTCCAAACCCAGACATCCAACTGTCAGTGCTCCATGCCGTGCATGATGAATTGTTTCTGTTGGCCATCATAATTTACCAGCCAGACATTTCTACTCTCGTCAGTCTGAAGCTGTCTCACACAAAGACTCTGCACTGTGTTGCCTTCCAGACAGAGCAACAGCTGCTCTGATTTTACTGCTCCGCAGCATAAAGCTCACCACACAGATAAACGGAAGTGTTAAAGACAGATGAGCAACGTGTTTTAAATATCACAAGAGGAGAGCTCGACAGGAGACAAAGGATCAATTGTTCCACACACAAGCTGTGGTTAACCTGCAGAAGTCAGTTTTATCATCAGATGGGTCTCTGAGTGATGAGCACAAATGGTTTGACTAACATACTGTGGGCATAATTAGAGGAATTCTTGTTCCTCTTTGCAAAAGTTGAGCTGGAGGAGACCTCCACATGTGTTTGTTCACAGAGCATCTGCTTACTGAAGGCTGACGGCAGAAGACTGAATCACCTTCTCCCTATCAGCTGAAATCCAAACTGAGAGTCCAGTTCTAAGCATAGGTACTGGGGGGGGGCAATGCCCCCCAAATGCTCCACCATCAAAGCTAATGCTACCTACAGTACTTAACGCTACCTACAGTACTTAACGCTACCTACGCTAAGTTTTCAGGCAATTTTTTTTGTAACTTTTTGCTAAAGTCTTGCTTATTTTGGCGCCATTTCTTCTGAAGTTGTTTGTTGCATTCTTAGCATGTTTTTGATAGAACTTAATTTGCTCCGGTTTCAAAGGACTAATCTACAAATGAATAATACAATGAGCAAAACTATATCTTGTTTGTAACGTGCATTTTTGATAATGGTTAAGACCAACTGTGGAAAACTGAGCTCAAATTACTGGAACCGAGAGACCTCGAGAAAGATGTGTTCAGGGGCCCACGTGGTCATCAGATCAAATACATGGAGAGAGTTAAGATGGAAATGTATTTTACGCCTCTTTAGATCACCTCATATAACATGTACATTGGATTTACTATGTCTGGTGTTTACTGAAGGGCATACAGAGAAGTGACAGCTGATTATGTGCATTCATTCTGGGCGTGTCAAGAGGTAAATAGTAAATGGGACAACATATATGTAAAGCTCGGGGATGTTTTTGGTAATGACTAACCCAGGGAAAGCATGGGAGCAATACTTGAAGTAATGCCAGAGCGTAGTGAGGGATGGGCACATACTCACCTTCTTCACATTCTGTTTACTGCAGCTATCAAATGTATCACTATTTTTTGGCTGGATCTGATCCCCATTTTCATGCAGTCTGGTTAAAAAAAACACATGACCTGTCTTGTAATAAGTAGGTAAGTAAGAATACCAACTAACTAAGGGTTACAAGTCTGAATGATTTATTTTTATTCTTGAAATTGTAGTTTGATAAGAATGCAGGTCAGGCTGACAGAAGCTTTGGCTTCTGCCTGAGCCTTTTCAGTCACTGACTGTTGATTTGGTTTACACAGTTTTCTATTATGTGTGTTGAAGTTAATATATTTTGTGTGTAATTAAAAAACACAGAACAGCTTGTCATACTCTCTACCACTCCCCATAAACGGCACCAAATAAATCATAAACCATTGTCATTAATGGTGGATAACTTGAATAGTGGACTCATGAATCCATAATCACAGATATCATATAGAGTATTTACAACTATTTTAATTTTAATGAAGAAAAACAAGAAATGCAACAGTGCATCTGCTCCTCGAAAGCCGTTCCACAGCTCCTGTGTGTTACTGCATTCACTTCCTCTACATTCATCTTATCTGCTTTGAAAGACAGACATCAGCTTCTTATTTGCACAAGCTCCTTCATTTGGAGTGAAAGGGGTTAAATCACGTGTGTAGAACATTTGTTGAGAGCTTGGGAGCTTGGTTGAAGAAATCCTCTGCCCTCATTCATTCCACTACACAGCGCCCTGCTCAGCAGCAGACTGTGAGCCTCCTCCGCTGTCTGCTTTGCACACACCGTTCCTGTGTTAGACTGTGTCTGTCTGAACATGATGCGGACTGTGTTTTTTTGCGGCAGCATCTTGCCTTTTCACCTTTTCCTGTGTGTTTATTCTGCGCCGGTGCACGAGCGGAGAGTCAGCAGGTACAAGCAGCTGCAGGTGAGTCAAAAACACTCTCACAACCTGTGCTACAGTAAATGAAAGTTTATGCATGGGGAAAAAAGCTGGAGATCTCGCAACGCGGGGATACAAGAGGATGCAGTGTGTTTGAGTGGGATTAAGCCTTTTAGACCTGGCATCGACATCAGTTTTCATGTGTTGCGTTCCGACGCCTTTCATAAGTTTTTAAACCTCCGAAACCTGAGAAAACTGGTCTGAGTTCTATTAAAAACATGGAAAAACATAAACAGCAAGAATATCCCATTAATTGTAAAAACAGCAAATGGTGAAAAGAAAATGACCTAAGAATTAACTTGTGAGAATTATTATATATTTGAAAAATAACCCCCCTCCAAAAAAAAAAAGTGTTCTTCCAGAACACTACATTTATAATTCGTAGAATTATATATTTTAAATGATAAAAAAGTTTTTTTTTGCACTTTCTCATGGTCATTTTCTCATTTGCTTTTTACTACGCATTTTTTAAAAAAAACTTTGTTTCATGTAATTTCCTCGTAACTTTAACTTAACTTTAACTTTTAGTTTACTCGTATTTTTTGCTCATTGTTTGGATCATTTCTTGTTAAGTTGCGTGTCGCCTTGAAAAAAAAAATCAAAAGCATTGAAGGGTGGCAAGCAACTTAACAAAACATGGCCCAATAATTAACAAGAAATTGGTAAGAAATTACAAGAAAGTTACCAGAAAAAAAGCCAAATAAGGAGTAACATAATTTTGAATACATAATTAATAATATTCTATAGTTTTCTGAACAATTTTTTTCTTATTTATCATTTCTTTGTCATCTTTTACTAATTTATTTAGCTGTTTACGGGATGTCAAGTTGCTCTTTATATTTTTTTTTCTGTGTTTTTGAAAGAAATAACACTGGTTTTCTCATGTTTCTGTGGTTAAAATGATTGTGAAAGGCGTCTGAAAGCAGCACAAGATAACTGATGTCAGTTCAGGTGTCAAAGGGTTCAAGGGTCAAAGAATTACATGTGAGCGAATGCATTTCATGTAATTTACAGTAAAGCCTTGCTAGAAGTTGTTGCATGTTTCATGACATAGTGTTTCTCATAAAACACATCAAATCACAAGTGGCTAAAAAATTAATTTGTTAATTTGTTTTCCACCTTTTATTTTGGACAGCAGTCTAATTGATATCAAAGAGCTGTACATGCCAGTGTCAGATTCATACAATGCTGCTTGTCACCTCTAAGTTCAAACAGGTTGGTCACTGTAAATGCTTTTGTTCTTCAACATATGCTGGAGCTGCTTATATAAAATATCTGACAACCAAAGTCATTATTTACCCTGCAAAGCTCCCTGTTCCTGCAGTTTATAAATGGAAAGAATTTATTTTTTATAGTCAAACCTTCAAATTTTTGCAGTAAAAACAGAAAACCAAAGCATTATGCATGTAAATGTAATATTAGCCCAAATACTATTGGACAACTTTTGTTTCCAGCTTTCTTCAGCCTGGTCTGTTTTCCGGTGAGGCTGTCAACAGCGTGAGTGAGAGAGTCACATTAAGCAGGCAGAGGCAAGTCATCTGGCAAATGTGGGTGGTTAGAAAACTCTGCTCGTTTGCTGACTCAGAGAAACTGGAGAAAATAGCAGAAAGCTAACAGAGAGCTAGCGGAAAAGCATTGTGCATTATACTGAGTGTCTGCTGAAAACAAGCAGCCCTACCAGACAGGACCATACTACAACTGTATCACACTATTCATGATACAATCCTTGATATTAGAAACCAGTTCAGATGAATCCTTCTAACATGCAGCGAAGTCCTTACAACTCTTATGTAGGGGAGACTGGGTATAGTTGTAACACTTTTCATCCCAGCACCTTTAACTCAACTTTAACTCTATTTTCCCATATTTTTATGCATAGATAGCCACCCTCATTTGTCTGAAATTAATAAATTATTAATGTCAAATACAAGGCTGTCCATAAGGTAGGTTTCCATTACTGTTTTGCACAAAACTGAAGCGATATTTTCGCAACATTGTTAAAACACAATTACAAAATGACTGTTTCCACTGATTCCGCCCGATGACAGCTGGGATTGGCTCCAGCCCCCCCGCGACCCTTACGAGGACAAACGGTTACAGAAAATGACTGACTGACTGACTGTTTCCACTGAGTGATGTTCTGTGACTTCTTCTCTGGTGATAACATTACAACGAGCATGGTGATGGATGTTAAAAACATTAGCAGATTTATTTCTATTGCAGCCACCACACTATCCATCATTATTTTCAGTTGAAGGCCACATAGGCGTTTTATGGAGCCATAATGGACAGGCAAGCTCTTTAAACTTGGGAGCAGCCACACATGAAGGATGAACATGTTTGACTTACCACCAAGTATTCCAGTACTCCCCCAGGTATGCAGTCACAGGATTTCTCAAATGCAGTCATGCATGTGAGAATTTTTACATCACTGCAAGTTGAATATCTGGGTCATAGACTGTAAATTGGACAAACAAAATATTTAAAGATGGGCTCTGAGAAACTATGATGGACATTTTTAATACATTTCTGACAAACAACTAATCGATTAATCAATTGAGAAAATAATCTACCCATAACTGATGCCAAAAATAATTTTTAGATGCAGCCATAGCCCTGACTCCTATGTTAGGACCTGTGGAGCCAAAAGTTCAAATTTGTTGAATCTGTGCTGACTTCTTTTGGTGCAGCCAATTGCTGTTAACCACTGCTTGAACTAAAAGATGAATGAAAAACTAATGACTACTGACTTGGAATATCCAGTACTGTGTAGTAATAAATTGTCCCCCTTTTGGAATGTGTAAAATTTTAGCATGTGAGCAAGGCAAACATTATGATATGTCAGTATTATTATATTATTATAATAATATTATAATTATTATTATTATTATAGAAATTATTATTATAGAAAGTTATTTCTGCTACTCCCAAAGTAGGATTTTAAATGCAGGACTTAAACTCTGTTATTATTTCCCACATTATCAGCAGCAGTTTTAAAAAGTGTATTTTATGTAGAAAGAAAAGTTAAACTCAATGATGGAACTTGTTAACTGAAGAGGTTAAGTGAGAGATGTTTACAGTGGAAGATCAGTCTGTCATCTCCATTCATGCTAATCCACTTTATCCTGCAAACATTCCCTCCGCTTGGCATAATCAGTCCGTTTGTTTGCAAAACACAGAATGCCTGCTGATATCTGGGACTTTTTGTGGTTCAATATTTACCCTTGAGAGATTTCTCCTTATGTGCACAACATCTATCTCCTCCAGAGGATGTTTGTGGTGTAGATCTTATCACATTTGTAATGTAGATAGATGCGATGCAGTGTGCCAAATCAGATTCTGCTGGGTTTTCTTTTTTTGTAATTGGGAGTCGTAAAGTTAGTTATTCCCAGTAATGTCAGATCAGCATCCTTGGAAACCTTTGATAGCACACTCCCTGTGGACTGTGGACAACCTGATGTCATGACTGAACGGGGAATTTCCAGACATCTGCTCATGGTGCACGATGCAGCTCTACGGAGGGTTTAAGAATAGATTTGTGTGTGTCAGTGTGTGGTGCACATTTTTACAGACATGTGCACGTTCATACTTGCCCACACACATTGTATTTACATGTTTGTAACAGATGTAACAGATGCTACCTACTAGATAGAGCAACAATGCTCCCCTCTGTAGATGGGCTCAGCACTTAATTTGGGTTGAAGCTCGGGCACGTCAGTTTGGGCGAGATGCAGCAGCCATGGTGTCCTGTGGTGACATGTTAGCTCCATCTCCAGGATTTCCCCAGCATGCATACACAAAGCTTTGTTACAATGGCATGTGAAGTGTGTGGATGCTTTTTAAATGAAAACTTGCTTCTTGCCCACAAACTTGCCTCAGTTCTGTCACCCATCATAAACTGAGCTGCCTGTCAGCTCAGCTGGGCCTGTGGCTTCAATTTTTGTTGATGCGGTTGAGACCTCTTCAGCCATGGCTCATTATCATGTATGCTGTGGAGCCATAGTAGAACACGGGCATGAAATGAGTTGATTAATCATTACAGGCATCCCTTAAGCAAAAATGCCCTAAATCCTAGGGTTTATACACTGTGGTTGGTTGGTCGATTGGTTGTTAGATATACCTGTCCAACCAAGTTTTCACTGGTTAGGTGGTGTTGGTTTTAGGAATAAACGGCATTACAGTATTACGGTATACCAGGGTATTTAAATGTCCTAAAGGTATGTTTTCCAATACCGTCATAAACACAGGCACTCTTCTTTTTATTAAACTGACTGTATGTAGTGAACAGTACGCTCCACCACTGTTGGCACTGTACTGCACACACAGTCACTCATGCCGTTATCCAAGTGAAATTTCAGGAAGATATGAAGGCAGTGGCGTGCACGGGGCGACCGCCCCTCCTCGTGGCCCAATTGTTGAAAAACGTGTGCTAAAGTGCCCCCTGGGAGCCAAAACGTGCATTAAAGTGCCCTCTTGGACGCCAAAACGCGTGCTAAAGTGCCCCCTGGGAGCCAAAACGCACGCTAAAGTGCCCCCTGGGAGCCAAAACGCGCATTAAAGTGTCCTCTTGGGAGCCAAAACACGTGCTAAAGTGCCCTCTTGGACGCCAAAACACGTGCTAAAGTGCCCCCGGGGAGCCAAAACGCGCGCTAAAGTGCCCTCTTCAGTGGTGAGGACACGCTATATGTGCCCTTTTTTTCCTTTTCGCCCCTGCCCTTCATAAAGTCTGTGCACGCCACTGTATGAAGGTATGACAGTACTTGTACATGTGTGTGTAACATTTGGTCTTCCAGGCTCTGCTGCCTGTGAATGAAATCACAGAAATCATGCTGATCATCAGGGCCTTGGCATCCATGGTTTCACGGTATTCAAAACCATACACGTTTCAAAACAAACTTGAGATGCACTTTCATGCTCTTCGTTATCTTGAAACATGATCAGAGTCCTCTCATTTCACTTCAATCATATCAATCTAGTCAATTTCATGTGACAAATAGATTAGTTGCTTGCTTGATTGAAAATATGGAAAGATAGATAAATAGATGTATGTTTGGACTTTGAAAAGACATACTGTATATATTGACTGCTATTGGGACTGAACTTTAGCACTTTAAATGTGGCACATTAATCAGCCATCTTAAAGCAGTAAACCGCTCCTCTCTACTCCTGACAGCATGATAAATGGCTGGATTTGTCCCAGATGGCACACCTGAGTTCATTCCAGAGACTCAGTTGTTTTCAAGACTCAGAGCCTCTGTGGGTTCTGATTCTCAGGTATTTGAACAAATGTCAAACCATAATCCTTTTACATTAGCACACTTTGAAGCTTTTATTAAGCATGGCATTCTTCTCAGTGCTGTTCTTGTTTGCTTTACTATCATGGAGGGCAATTGATCAATTAATTAGGCTTCCATTACACTCCACATTGGGCAGAGGGGGCTGCTAACGTTATGTAAATTACACGGCTTAAAGATTAAAATTAACTTTTGTCTGTGAAGTCAAAATAATCCTGTTTGTTTCACCATAAGCTTCACCTGATAAATAGCACAGGTGTTTGTGTTAGCTAACAGATTAGAGGTTAACGGGACTTTTTCAGCGTAGATTCATACATCATAAGTTCATTCTGACAAGCACTTTATCACAGTAGCTCAAAGCACTGAAACTGTTGGTGGTCTGAAATCAGATGATGAAAACTATAAACATGTTTTCCTGAACGACTTGTAGTAAAAATGTCCATGCTTTGACAAAGAAAATGAAGAGTCCTCAATTTTCCAACAACTCATGAATCTAATGATAGGGTATATATGCCACATACTGTATCTGTCTGTGTCTTGTTGTCCTTGGGAAGATTACACTTCAAAAAAATAAATGAAAGAAAGATGTTCATCTCAAAGATGTCAAAAGAATGAATGCAAGACAACGATGCACCAGCCCCATGATGCTCTCCTCCAATAATATCCACCTTCTTGCTAGATCTCAGCCACGGTCGTGTGTATGTTGGTCCAGCTTGTTGTTTCCTTTAAATGGCCAACTCAGCAACTCAGAACCTGAACTGCACCGACAATCATAGGCTGATGGGACAGCTGACCTTTTTGGCTTCAAACAGTCAAATCAGCAAAACAGAAACCAAACTGTATCAGCAAGTCCCTGTGAGCTGAAGTTTTGGACTGTTAGTCAGACAAAACAAGCAATTTAAAGGTGTCACTATAGGTAGATTCCTCAGTTGGATCCCAGAACATTTTTTTGAAATTTCAAATTTTTTATGTAGTACCTCACTGCATGGAACAAATAGGAATAATTTTTATGTGAGGTACCGTGAGTTCACGGATCCAGCTTCCCTGTTAAAGGAATTTAATATCAAATCAGTTCTTAGACGAACTTAATAAAAAACAATTTGACACAACTAACTGTCCCTAAAACTGAGTCAACTCGAGAAGACTTTTCAGCTTGTTGCCTTTTTACATTTTTAAGTGTTAAAATGTATGTATTGAAGTTTCAGTATGTAACATTTAGAGATATATTGACAGAAATGGAGTTTTGTAATAAGCATTTTTACTTTAGTGTATAATCACCTCAGTTATAGGTAGTGGGTTCTTGTCCAGAGATTGCCATGTTTCACTGCCATGTTTCTACAGTGGAACAGATAAACCAAAAACTTGCTATTATATATAGCGTATCTGTGTTTTCATGTTGGCCACTATACAAGGTTTTCCCACATTCATTTTATTTGTGGTGGCCCGCAACGATTAAAACATCTGCCGCCAG
Source organism: Plectropomus leopardus (assembly GCF_008729295.1). Lineage (NCBI taxonomy): Eukaryota > Metazoa > Chordata > Actinopteri > Perciformes > Serranidae > Plectropomus > Plectropomus leopardus. The sequence continues at coordinate 796,735 of NC_056482.1, read as the reverse complement.
TATTCTGGACAGTTCATTAGGAGCGCCACTGGAATATTTATATTGTTGGAGCACAGAGTGCAGCACGGCGTGAGGTGCATTGAGAGTGAAACTTAACCACTCATTATGTTGGGTCTAAAGGTTAGCTTTCACTCACAAACAGCTGCTCCTCTCATCCATTGATGTGGTCAGAACAGTTGTGAACAGATCGATGGATCAGTTATCCACCCTGTAGAACACAGTGCTGCTAAGAGAAAAAACAACCTATTAGACAGGTTTCCAATGATCCTCAAATTGCGCAAATTGTAATTGCAAATTTAAAATGCAACTAATGGAAACAATAATTGGAATAATTTTGAAAAAACTTTTTAAAAAAGTTTTTATGTTTGCATGAGGTGGTATTTGGGGGATTCAAAAAAGCCATATTTCACAAAACTGCAATCGAAACACTTCTTGGCTTTTATAGCCCACATGATGCTATGGCTATGTGTTTGTCAGTAGGAACTAGCTCCCACATGATGCAAAAGGAACTACAAGAGGTGTTATTGCATCACATAACTCAAAAGTTGAGTGGATGATCAGGAAGTTTTGAATCCAAAATTCCTCTATGAAGTCCTGGACTATCACCTCCCAGAAATCCCTCATATGTGGCTGCTCCCACGTATAAGGGCCTCACCTTTCCATTATGGCTCCATAACACGCCTATGTGGCCTTTAATTGGAAATAATGACAGCTAGTGCGGTGGCAGAGGAGAGGAGAAGTCACATAACATTGCGATGGAAGTCACATAACATCACGCAATGAAAATACAGTCACCTCACAATTGTGTTTTATCAATTGGGTTTTTGTTTATTTTATATTATTTCGAAAATATCACTAAGTTTATGCAAATCTGTAATGGAATGGACCTACAATAACCTAAGAATTTATAAAGTTGGCTGTCAAAGCTGCTTGAATGTCTGGATCTCTGGTAATCAGAGAAAAAAAGAGAGCGCACATTCGCAGGTTCTGGGCTTTCTTCCCATCTTCAACAAGATGGGAAGAAAGCGTTCCTGCTCCCTTGTTTCCTAGTTTCCCTGGATCCTGGCCGTAACCTTGACTGTGCCTGACCATGGTGATAGCTGTGCTGATGCCGCGACCCTGCCTTTGGTTGTGCTCGTGCTGTGGCTGTACTGATTCTGTGCCCCCCGCTCGCCCTGATCGTGGTCTGGTCCTGGTTGCGCCGATGCTGTGATCTTGCCTTTGGACAACTCCCTTTCACATATGCATGAGACTGTTATCATCTCTATCAACATCATCATAGAGAGCAATTACTAATTTCACACCTACCATTATTGTAATATGACATCACCCCTGTTTCTATTGTTCTGTGCCCCCCCCCCCCCCCCCCCCCCCCCCCTCCTCTCTCCCCCCCCTCTCCCCCCCTCTCTTTCTCTTTCCTTTTTTGCCATGATTGTATTTCACTTGCTATTTACAACATCTATTCTCGTCTGTCCGTCCTGGAAGAGGGATCCCTCACTATCCTCTACCGCTCTTCCTGAGGTTTCTTCCTCTTTTTTTTCCCCGTTACAGGGGTTCTTTTTGGGGAGTTTTTCCTTGGGTGATGTGAGGGTCTAAGGGCAGAGGGATGTCGTACACTGTAAAGCCCTCTGAGGCAAACCATGTTTTGTGATAATGGGCTATATAAATAAAACTGACTTGACTTGACTTAACAAGCCGAACAGCGTCAGAGAAACACATTTGTACATGAGACTGCTTTATTAATTGTTTTTACTGGTTCTTGTCACCAAGTCCATTTGTTATGGAGAGGAAGAGATCTCTGTGGATCATTCAGCTATGGGTAAAAACCTCTTAACATGAACACTGAAGAAAATCTAACGAGGAGAAGTTTCAGCTGGATGCAATCTGCAGTCCTCACTTCTAGACGCCACTAACCCCCCCAGAAACTTACAATCTAAACCTTTAAATTTTATATAAATATCAGCAGATAAAACTAAAACTCACTGAGATTAAATGAGCGTCTGTTGTTTCAGTTTAAGACCAGACCCAGGAATTTCAAAAATGAATCTATTCTGGGATCTGAGGAGTGTACCACAAGACAGGATTACTGTGTGAGGGAGGTATTTGAGCTTAAAGCCAGAATTTTAAATATCACAAACATAGCTCTCTTTTAACCTGGCTAGATCGCTATGGTAATGTAGGGTTGATATACTGTGGGTTGATAAGCTGATTGTAACCAGTTGTGTGGTGGGCTGGGAGAGATGATGAGCCGATTGAAAGCAGGTGTGTTAGAGGGGTCGATCCAGGTTAGTGGCAGGACAGGAATGAAACACACAGACACACACACGGATATGAACTGGGAACATGGAAGATACAGGAGTATTTGGAGATACAGAAGCACTTCTGTGGTCTGAAAATTGTGGATGTTAAATATCTCAGAACTGCACTAGCAAGGTTAAAATTAAACTAATACATTTATGAAGTTTCTAATTCCAATACATAATGTATATGCACTTTTTACACTCTGCACCATTGCAATTTGGCCTTATTGTCTACAAATATCATTGTTAAAGAGGTATGAAGAGGTTCCTCACATAAAACTAGGCCACCTATGCAAGAGAAATGTGCAAATACTGTTGAAATTGTAATTGGTGTTACATGACTAGAGGAAAAAAAAGAGAAAAGGGGCTATGGCATATATTTTTGCTCATGGGGAAGAAAACCTACAACTACCAGAATGCACCACACTGCACCAGACCAATAAATGCTCTGACTTGGCAAGTAATGTGGACTGGTCTGTGTAAAAACAACAGTGGCTGGAGGGGTAGCAAACTATCTCAGATTACAGTTAAACAGTAAACTAAAACATGTTTCTGAAAAGATTTGAGAAGAAAACTGGCAACCCACTAACAGAATCTTCGTTTATAGCCGATCAGTGCTGCTTTACTTTACCATTTTATCTCTGTTTTTTGACTTCCACTTCACTGAACAGTATGGCGGTCACTTCCTGTTCACAAATTCTTGATATTACAGCTAAACAAGCATTTAAAACTTTAAAAACATTTGAGGCAATAAACAGTGCAATAACATCATCTTGATTTTTATCCATCAGCACTGCCTAGTTTTACTGTTTGATTGGATTTTAGTCCGAGTGTGAGAGAGAGAGAGAGAAAGAGAGAGAGAGAGAAGCTGGAGTGTGATTCAGTCTGTGTGTACACATGCTAGGCCAATAAAGCTGATTCTGATTCTAAATAAATAAAAAGGTCTGGGCATTGTTGTTATTTTTTAATTATGCCTAGTAAAGACTCTCTGTATGGTGACCTCAGTGACTGCCTTTGTTTGCAGGAATGGCCTCAAAGCAACGGCCATGTTGGTCTGAAGAAGAGAGGAAGACACGAACAGGACACACTAAACAAAGACTACCATATGAAGCCTGCACTGGCATCCAAAAATGACACAGAGTTCTGGAATCGTCCTCGCTGTGGAGTCCCAGACTATCCCACCTTAATGCAGTTTGACCTGTCATACTTTAACCTGAAGAAGAAGAAGGGAGGCCTGAGTAGACAGCAGCGCAGGAAGAGATTTGCGCTGTTCGGAGGGCGCTGGGAGAAGACTGACCTCACTTACAGGTAAGAAACCTTTGATTCTGTTGTGTACTACTAGCTTGTCACAGCTATATTAGTATCACATACGCTGGCTAAATAAACAAAAAAATGTGACACTGTGACTTCGTCTGTCTCACCTGAGTGAATGCAACTCAAGAACACCTTGAAGGATTTTTTTCAAATTTGCGCAAACACCCTCTTGGACCGAATGATAAAACCAATTTGATTGTGAAGTTCTAAGGTCAACATTATTGCGTCCTTATATCTATCTCATGCTAGTGAATGCATTATCTCAGGGGAGCCTTAAGAGAATTTCCTTAAGTTTGCCACAAACGTTCACTTGGAATCAAGTAGGAACCGATTCGATTTTGGTGGTCAAAGGTTACGGTCACTGTGACCTGGCATCCATCTCATTAACGTGAGTTTCCTCAAATTAAGTACAAACGTCCACTTGGACTTAAGAAAGAACTTTTGAGAATTTGGTGTTCGAAAGTCAAAGGCCACATGACCTCATTTAACATCTTTTTGGCCATAACTCAAAAATTCAAACCCTAACTATAACGAAATTTCACACATACGTCTAATAGGATAAAATGATGAAGTGATGACATTTTATATATAGAGGTCAAAGGTCAGTTTTGTGACATTAATATGTTCTGCAAAAACACTTTTCTGTCCATTATTCAACACCATAACACAGGAACATAAGGGGAGACATTTGGTCAGAAACTGAATTATTGATACTAATCTTGGGTATCCACCTTGAAACTGTGCTTTTTAGAATTTGTAGCTTCTCTGCAGCAACATCTGTATTTGAAAAGTTGTCAGCTGTCATAGACAGGCATGGACATAAACTGTAACTGCAACTTGACTCGTTCATGGAGGCTTTTAACCGCAATGTGGCAATTCTACTTACACTGTAAAATCAAATCAGTATGTATTTTGGTTTTAAAAAGCAGATCTATGAGTTCAGTATCAAGACTGCTTGTGTTTTGTGTTTGTGTAAGAAAAAAAAATTGATTGTGTATTAGATTTTTTAAAGTCTGCAACACCAATATCGATGCTCGCCTCAAAATCGATTGGGCTATAGTCTGCTAAGGGGCTCAAGTTTTTTTGTCTTTATAAAAAATTGGGAGATCTGGTCAGTGGAACTGTATTCAAGGTCCCAATAGAAATAAAAAAATTAAATCAAGTTTATCTTTGACTACAAGAAAAATCAACAGTTCAGTTCAGCCTACAGAAATCTGACTGTCACCTCCAGAGAAACAAACACACTCCACATTTTATCTGCAAGCACTTGCTGGATCAAAACAAAGCTATGAACCTCAAGCCTGAAACCAGGATGAGAGGGAGTAAAGATGGCAAGCTAATTGTTATTTACAGGAAAATGTGTTTACGTTGTAGCTTGACACGAACGCTTGTGGGTTATATTTTTTGTAGATTCAATTTGTTGAAACAACAAAATAGGCAGCGCGACCAGCCCCCTCATAAATCCTGGAGTCATCCTGCAATTAACATGAAGGAATTAATAAGTATTATTGTGGAGACATTGTTATTGATGTGTTTACCAGCATGGTCAGTAAATGCAATAACAACAAAGTTCTAAATCAAGCCAACATGGCATCATCTACAGTCCTCTGTTTGTGGGGGTGCACATGTGCTTTTGTTAACAGTGGACACAGACTGTGGCTGCATTCAAGAGACCCTTGTGCTGTTTATAAAAACATTGTGACAGCATGAGGAACGTCATAACTTAGCATGTAAAGTATCCGCTTGAGAGAGCATCCTAAAGTAAGCAATAATGATTAAGGATAACTGGGAACTGCTTTTCTTTGCCAGGAAAAGAAATAACTACTTGAAGATAAACTTTGGGAAACTGCATCTTTACTCAAGCAAAAACAAGTAAGCTAGAATAAACTAAGACATAGCCTCTTACCATGACTCCTTCCAAAAAGATGACTAAGAGGTTTTCTAATCTTAAGATAAGAAACCACTAAAAGCTGCTTTAATCAGTATTTTTGTATTAACAAAGAATCAAATGACTAGGTGTAATTTGAAAGGGGTCATTGGTAGTCACTCGACTTCCTCAAGCCCGTCTGCTCTATGAAACATTTAGAACCTGATCCACAAAGAATCTGCTAACAGCACCATGACTATCCACAAAAGAATTTGCACTAATCATATTTTGGTGCTAACACGCCCACAAAGTTTGGTAGCTGAGCGCAATTTTTCCTCCTTTTGCATTTAATTGAGTAAGCAGATCTTTTCCTAGTGTTTTGGGCTTTTCTCCATATGTGGGAACACAGATTGGGTCATAATGAAAACTGTAGAGAGCACAACATTTTGCAGAAAGCATCAGTTAGGTTTATTGCCCACAGCTGGCTGTGTGTGGCAGCTGCCGCATCTCACTGCAGCTGACACCATACATGAGTCTTCAAAATTAGGCATAGGCCGTGTGCTTTTACGCACGGTGCCGCAGCGGTTTCATTAAGCAGATTGGCCAGGATTTGATGGTAATTATTGTTCTGCATTTTCTTCACATCCACACAAGTCGGCTGTTACACACAGATCACAGGTTTTTACGCTGAAATGGTTTGTAATACAGCAGCTCTTTTGAATGAATCCTGAGCTCCATCACAACTGTTTCATTTCCAAACCTGATATAAGCTCACAAGCCCCGTGTATCCCCGTGTATCCGTGTATCCTCATGCATCAGGGTTATTTGAACTGAGTGAACCACATCAGGCCAGTATGGATAAACTGTAGTCTTTTCATTGTTATTTTTGACACGAGCATATTCCTTACACAGCAGCCCACACAGCTCACCATTTTTTGGTGTGAGGAGAGTCTTTTAATGCATTTGGTGGTGGCTGCCGGAGGTAAAGAGGTTCATATTACATCCTGTTGGTCGTGTCAGAGCTTGTCCTCACAGTTGAACAATAAGAAGGAGCCCATTCTCGAACTGTATCACAGGATTAACACCGAAGCTGCTGTGTGTGCATATACTAACTCTGTTGATTTCATGTATTACTTTCTCAAGTCAGGGCACCTTTTCTACAGCTGCAACACACTGGAGTGAAACCAAATTATCATGTTTCATTACCTTAGCTAAACCTACTGTGTGTGTTTTTTTCATCCTCTGAGGTTTCCAGCCTGTAGGTGACTCATTGGATGTACTGGTTCTTTGCACTTGTAAAGTTTTGACAGGCTGTTTGCCTGATAAAGAAATACTTTGATGCTCCAAATGTAGCTTGACATCGCTAGGCCAATTTCCAAAAGTTTTTTTAAAAACGGAAAAGTATTTACTTTGCATTTAAAAAAAAATCTGCATAAATATAACAACATTGTGAAAATTATCCTTGTGTACATGGATCTGCAAAAACAACCGAAAACGCTGTAGTATGCATGCCAGACCAGTAGTTTGCGGTGTAACTTTGCAATGAAACACCACGCACCTGCACCAAGTGTGCCTGTTTTCAAAAAATGACACTTTGGAATCTGGTTTTAAAAATTTGTGTTTTCAGGCCCCCAAAATGCTGTTATCATGTGAACAAAAGGCCAAACCCCAACAAAGGTTTAACGTTTCATGCAAGAACCATTGTCATGTAAACAGCCCCTGTCAGACTTCCTGTGGCTGCCAGCAGCTGTTAAAAACAGGAAGAGAATATGTAGCTGTACTCATGAAATCTCATTTATTAATGTTTTTGATTACAGCGTCAAAGGTCAGTTGTTGTATAGTCTGAGCTGCTGGAAAATAATTTATTGAATAAAATGATCTGAGTTCATTTGAGTTCCCTCTGGTAAATGGTTATGCAGTATCTAGGGCTTTTATTGTGAAAGGTTAGAACAGAAGAAGTTGATCTATGTGCTGCTTTAGCATCAAACTCTGAGGCTGAGGAAAAAAGCCAATACTCAAGTGCTAAAAACTGCAGTTCCTCTAATGTCCACTTGAGGCTGGCTCCAAAACAAAGTCAGTCCCCACAGACCCCCATGTAAAATATCTCAACTCTACAGCAGAAACAAAGAATAAAAAAAGCATTTGATAAACAAAGAAAAGCAGAAATGGGAAATAGAAAAGGCAATACAACAACAACAAAAACACCAAAAACAACAACCAGAGCAACAAAAGCAATGAATTAATTAATAAATATTAATAAATAAAACATGTCAAAACGATAAATCCATGTGTTGCTGAAGTTTTGATCTCTGCAGATGTTTGGGCTTTTTTCAAGTCAGCTGTATAAAGTCATAGGGTACAAATTCAAATATTAATTTCATGAGTGCTCTCAATACCACGTGTGTGTGTGTGTGTGTGTGTTTGTGCGTGTGTCCAATAGGATCGTGCGTTTCCCCTGGCAGATGAGTGAGGGTAAAGTGAGGCGTGTCTTCCAGGAGGCGTTTGGCGTGTGGAGTGCAGTGACTCCTCTGACGTTCAGAGAGGTCACCTCTGAGAAAGCTGACATCATCATTGACTTCAGCAGGTAAGACAGGTCCACCAGCAAGAGACACGACACACATGTTGGTACTATGGCGGCAATTTGCACCATGACAGTAAATTTGAGAGAATAAACTTATAATCGTCTAACAAGCCAACTCAGGAGTAAAAGAGTTCTTCATTTAAAGTGAAGAATAAGAAACATGCATTAAGGGACTTACAGTAAAGTGTATGACATCAGTGATCATTGCTTAAATTGTCTAGCATTAAAAAACAAAAACCTGTTTTTTAAACTCAGGTTTTACAATTTTAAAATGACGTCCTATTACATAATATTGTTGGTTTTCATTCAATTAATTGTTCAGCCCTAACAGCTACAGATGTAAATATACAGTCAACCCGTTTTGGGTGCATTTGGCCACAAGTTTTAATCCACATCACACCTTATGTTCTCTCTTCAAATACACCAATGATTCCCTTTGAACAAATGTCATAGTGTTTGCAGTGGAATGTAAATGTGTGCAGAATGAGTGCAAAGAGTTACATACAGCTTTTAGTAGTAGTAGTTTGAGGAATATGTAGTATAATCATAAAGATGGACAGTAAAAACAGAGCTCTAGTCTGTAATCTGACCCTGAATCTCTTGGATGATTTGTCAGAGTGACCCAAGAAAAACTAAACCACATGTATCTGAGCCAGGCTCAGAGCAGAATACAAACATGAATGAATGCAGCACAGGACTTGTTTGGCAGCGTTTTTCAGCCTCCAGCTACATTTTTTATCAACTCCAGTGAGTCATTTTTGGCATTTGGTTTACGATACTTCCATCTTATACCAAGTCTTTTCTTTCACGGTGTGCTCCTATATTACAGTTTCATAACTACTCTGCCAAGCCCTTTTCAGTTATACAAGTAATTTTCATAACTGCTGTCATGCACTTGGTCTTACATATTCATTTTTTTAAAAAGCAAGTATGAGAATAGAACAAGTATGAAGTAAGAATGAAGGGCCCTATGACTCAGAAAAAAAACTGCTAGGGGGCTTCATTTTCTTTACCACATATCAGATATTAACAGGATAAGAGTCTACAGCAGTGATACTCAACTTATGACCCGTGAGCCAAATCTGGCTACCGATGGGGTGCTGGGTGGCCCCCTAACTACTTTCGAATCTAAAAAAGGAAGAAAAAAAGAGACTGACGCTGGGAATTGTTTTTGTATTTTTAGTATACATAGGGTGCCTTAAAACATCATAAAACAGCATCAAAATAGAACTAGAGGATCCCCCACATCCCCAACAGAGCTCACTTCTAAGTCCCTTAGGTCCTAAAATCCAAAAAAACATTCCAAAATCCTAGAAAATTCTTGAAATTTGAGAAATGTCACAAAATCCTAAAAAAATGCTAACATCTTAAAAATGTACTTAAACCCTAGAAACGTGCCACAATCCTAGAAATGCCCTAAAATCCTAGAAACGTGGCATAATCCAAAATGCCCTAAAGTCCTAGAAATGTCCTAAAATCTTAGAAATGTGCTACAATCCTAGATATGCCCTAAAATTCTAGAAATTCCTGAAAATCCTAGAAATGCTCTTAAATCCTTATGTCCTAAAATCCAAGAAATGTCCTAAAATATGAGAAGTGTCCTAAAATCCTAAAAATGTCTTATAATCTGAGAAATGTGCTACAATCTGAGAAATGTCCTAACATCCTAGGCGTGTCCTAAAATCCTAAAAATGTCTTGAAATCCTAGACACATGAATGGGGCTAGTGTTGCTGGCCCCTGGCCTCCTGTCATTTTGCGAAACAAGTTAACCATCCCTGTGCTTGTGTAGGTACTGGCATGATGATAACTTACCGTTTGATGGTCCTGGAGGAATCCTCGCCCACGCCTTTTTCCCCAGGACGCACCGACAGGGCGAGGTGCACTTTGACTATGATGAGCATTGGACAGTGGGCAACAGTGTGGGTGAGTCCATTTGAAATACTTTGAGTGTATATGATGATCTCTGCTTTTGTTCCTCATGGATTCCACTAAAGAGTAGCAGACTCAGGAGCTTGTTTCAGTGTCACTATCCCTCTGTCCTCTTCTGTCCTCTTCTGTCCTGTTCAGGCACCGACCTCTCCCAAGTGGCAGCTCATGAGTTTGGCCACGTCCTAGGCCTGCAGCATTCCCTGGAGCCTGACGCTGTGATGTGTCCTTTCTATAGCGACTCCTACCCTGTGCAGCTCAGCGAGGATGATAAGAGGGGCATCCAGTATCTGTACGGCCCCCCTCGGCATGCACCGCCTGAGATAACGGAGACCAATGAGATTGACATTGGAATGGTGAGGCGATAATACTGGAGATAATAATAATCACCTTTATTTAACCAGGTATGTTCCATTGAGATCAATGATCTCTTTTACAAGAGAAACCTGGCCCAGAATGGCAGCTCATTCACTTACACATTATTTAAACACATAATTACATTAAACTTAAACATAGAAGATAGAAATAACAATTAGATTTTACAAAAATCTGTTTAAAAAAACAAAACAAAAAAAAGATTGCACTCAAGTAAAACATTTGCGCTCATAAGACCTAGATATAATGGGATTTATCATTGACTTAAAAGCATTGAGATGCACCTCAAAGTACTGTATACCCTCATTTCCACAGGGCTGCATTGAATCCGCAGCTTAGTCCACAGACAAAAACCTCCCTGTTGTGTATGTCGTTGTGCTCCAGCCGGACGCCTGCAGAACAAACTTCGATGCCGTGTCCATGATCAGGGGAGAGCTGTTCTTCTTTAAGTCTCGCTATGTTTGGCGTATCCGTGACGGGCAGCTCCAAGCCGGATATCCAGCCTTGGCTTCACGTCACTGGAGAGGTATCCCTGAACGCATCGATGCCGCGTACGAAGACAAGTCAGGCAACATCTGGTTCTTTCAAGGTTGGTCATGTACAGAGGCAAATTTCTGAAGAAAATGTGTGTGTGTTCACTGCTGGAAAACAGCAGATGAAACTTTTTCAGTAATTCCATATCAGGGGAAGTCGTAGTTTAACTAAATAAGCTTGATTAAAAAAAAAAAAAAAAATGAAAAAAGGGCAATTAACAACTCTAGAAGAAATTACCAGAAAAACAGCAAAATAAAAAAAGGAAAAAGTACAAAAAAATACCTACAAATTAGAAGAAAATGTAAAATGTTAAAAACAGGGAAATTACCCCCAAAAAAGAGCTCAGTGATAATGATAATAATTCTGTAAAATGATTTTAAATATATAATTATGATAACTACAAATGCAGTTTTTGGACATTCTTACTTATCTTTTTTTTTTAATATATATTATATTTTTTGAATTCCATTTCTTGCACTTTGCAGAACAGTTCTTGCCAAGTTGCTCATTGCCTTTCCCCCCATGTTTTGGAAAGAAATCAAACCAATTTGCTCAGATTTCAAAAGTGTAAATACTTTTGAAGGCGTCTGAACGCAGCACAAGCAAAGTGATGTTGATTGAGGTTACAAAGGGTTAAACGGTATTTGAGATACAAATACTGAAAAAAGTTTAAATGGTTCTGAAGTGCCGGAAGAAGCTTAAGTTAGACGGTAAGCACCGTAAATAAAATGCACATTGACAGTAGTCTATAACATAGACAGTCGAAGTACATGAGGTCCAATTTTTTTCTTTTCTGTGTATCCTTTTACCATGACAGGTGACAGGTACTGGGTGTTTGATGCTGAGAGGAAGATAACTGGACCAGATTCGGTGCGGCAGCTGGGTCTTCCTGTGGCAGATATCCAAGCAGCTCTGAAGTGGGACGAGGGCCGCGTGGACAAAGTCTACCTCTTCAAGTCCTCTTCGTACTGGCCCTTCAACCCTCAGGAGAACCGACTGGAGGATTTCCATCCTCGCAGCATGTACAAGTGGGAAGGAGTGCCCAGCCACATCGATGCAGCCTTTCAAGACAGATATGGTGAGGCCTAATGTGAACTTTTGCATTCATTCTCTTTACTCCGGTCATTAGTAAAAGTCCACTGTTGACTGTCGCCTCCTCTTGCCCTCTGACAGGCTATGCAAATTTCCTGAGTGGGCTGCACTACTGGAAGTTTGACCCTGTGGCGCTGAAGGTGCTGGAAGGCTACCCCCGCAGCATCGGCAGGGATTTCTTTGGCTGTTCTGTTTAAATAAGTCCACAAACACACATCTGCTAAACTCGTGAAGAGCAGGGGTGGATTTTTCAGCTTAATTCACCATACAGAACATTCAGGCTATTCTGGAAATTTACCTAAAGTTGATAAATCAAAACCCATGTAAATACATCAAAGTCTTGTCAAAAGCACTGCCTGCTGCAACCACATTATTATATTTTTTAAAACAAAAATTAATTCAAAATATACACATACATTTACAGTGAGTTTAAGTTGGCAGTTACAGTCAGTACAGTCAGCATCTGCTTACTTTTGCAGAAAGGATTTTGTCAGTTTAAGATAAGAACACATGGGGAGACAGCTGGTTCAAACTGTGGATGGCAGAAAAACTGAGTTCTGATAAAGCTTCACCTTCAGACTTTGGTTTGGTCCCACTGTTAAAAAGCATCTCCACTTCAGATCTCAGAGGAGCAGTGCTGCAGCCCTTGAGGGTCCAAGCTGCACACCACGGTTCATTCAACACCAACAAACAACAAAATGGATGATGGATCACTATGTTCCCAGTGTCTTTTAACCAGACATGGGTGTTTTTGAGCAACCTGATGCTGATTTCTCGCGGGGATAGTGCCACAAAAGTTGCTGTGTTACCAACTTGAATAGTGGTATGATAAGCAGGTATTTTAGGCATTTTTTTCTGTTGAAACATACAGACAGTTTCATCATATCTGTTACATCATAATGTACAAATGTTATGTATCCCTGGTTTGCAGAAACGTATCATGCCAACATTTTCTGATGATTGGGGTGCAAGTATGTCTGGGGCGAAAGAAGAACAAGACTAATCAAACAACTCCTTGTTTACTAGCAGGATTGACACATGCATGATTTAGATCCAAGGAACCAGACCAAATGATGAGTCTGACCAGGTTTAAGATTTAAACATGATTATATCTGTTTGGAATGACTGCACCTGTAGACGTGGCCAAAAAGTCTCCCATCTCCTGACTGCACCGAGCTTTCAACACCGTGAGCCAAGATCACAGCGTTTTCCAGAGATTCTCTGGTTGTTGGCATTCACATACCAAACCCCAGGCAAGTTCTGATGTAATCAATATAATCAATTATAACCACTGTATATTAATTGTTGAAATAATTACTAGACAGCAAAATTAATTACTTATATTTTGCTTTAGAGTTCTTTAGTTTCTCAGTGTAGCACCATCAAAGGTGTTTTTAACACCTCCAAAGCCTCCAGACCACAACTTACATCTTCTGTATGAGCACAAACAGAAAACAAGACATTGCAATTAAAGCCAGCCAACTGTTGAAGGTATATTTACTGACCATCAGCTGCAAGCTCAGCCCTGATGACTGCACACAGCACCACAGGGGTCCTGCTCTCTGTGGGGTTCACACACCCTCCAATTCTGACCCCAGATGATTCCTGTGTGCTTATTAGTGCCAGTCCAGGAAGAACAAGAGCAAGAACACACAATGTCAATATGAGACAATTTCCCCTCTTTCATGGCGGTTAATCTCCTCCCCGGCACCAAGTCAGCACATGCCGGACCTGTCGCTTCACTGAACACACACACACCAAACACACATCAGCCCTCCATCAACTCACCTAACAAGTCGACACGCTTAGTAACCGTGATGTCATAACTGAATTTCACAGTCATTTCTTTCACGACTCGTTAGTGAAAAAGTCATCTCACTACTGTGCATGTTGCATAAAGTAATGCTTTTTTTGCCTGTCACTGCTGAGGACGACATATCGAAACATCAAATTTCATAACTGCCACCACGCAACTGTTAGACATAAAGTCCGAATCTGAAATCTTGCCTAAAATAATATTATTACTATTACTTTTCAATGTCCATGAATATTTGTCAAATAACTGTGAACAAAGCTGCAAAATCTGTACACAAAAACTACACAGGTGTCCTATCAGACATTAAGGATGGAGGCTTTATCCCCAGAACGCCATTTAACCAATGTGGCATCACAAGCACAAGCAACTAGCTTTGGCTGCACACTGCTTCCTGCACAGTAAAGGCAGAGATCAAACCATAAAACTGAGCAGCGCTGATCAGATTATAAATTAAGTCTCTGTTACTGAGTTGCAGGTTTCTAACATCAAATGTTCTCTGAGACATGTTTTAGCTCACTGCCATTGTAGCCGCCATTGTGCCGAAAAGATGAGGTCACATTATGTCACCCACCAGCAGGAGCATTTATTGGTCTGATGCATTCTGGTAGTTGTAGGTTTTTGGAGCCAAAGCCAATGCCACAGGCCTCTCTCTGTTTTCTCCAGTCATGTAGCACCAGTTTCAAAAGTATTTGCATCTCTCTACTGCAGAGACAGACCAGTTTTATGTGAGGACCCTCTTTATATCGGTGAAATACTTCTGTAAGATTTTGGAGGTGTGTAATTGGTTCCTCTCGGACCTATGACTACCCATAAAACCCCTGACTGCCTGGGTTCACAGAGACAATAGGAGGGTTTCCATTACAGATTTGTACAAAACGTAAATGATATTTTTGAAATGTTGATAAAACACAATCGTGAAATGACTGCGTTTCCACCGAGTGATGTTCTACGACTTCTCCTCTGGTGATTCCAAGAAGCATGGTGATGGATGTTCAAAACATTAGCAGCTTTATTTCTATTGCAGCCACCACACTAGCTGTCATTATTTCCAATCCAAGGTCACGTAGCCGTGTTATGGAGCCATAATGGAAAGGCGAGCCCCTTATACGTGGGAGCGGCCATGTATGAGGGATTTCTGGGAGATGATAGTCCACAATTTCACAGAGGAATTGTAGATTCAAAACTTCCAGATGATCTGTTCAACTTTTGAAGAGTCATGTGACGCAATAACACCTTTTGTAGCTGCTGCATCATGAGGGAGCCAGTTCCTTCTGACAAGCACATAGCCATAGCATCATGAGACCGAGAAAAGCCAAAAAAGTGTTGCCATTGCAGTTTTGCAAAATATGGCTTTTTCAAATTGCCTGAAATACCACCTCATGCGAGCATAAAAACCTTTTTCTAAACTGACATGTGTACATCAGATGTATTTTATATAAGTTTTTTCAATTTGCACAATTTGAGGATTAATGGAAACCTGCCTGTTGATGTGTATCTTTGCAGAAGCAGCCTGAGCTTTCAGCCTTGGATTGCTCTTTCAAGCTCACACTCCTGGCGTTCTACAGTTTTGAGGGCATATCTCTGTTCAGCCACACATATCTATAAATCTTTTTTTTTTAATTCCAAAACGTGTTTATCTCATTTGCACCTTGACTGCCTCTTCAGCTTCCTTTGGTTTAAATCATTAAGTGCTCGCAGTCTCTCAGTGCCACTTCAAAAACCGCCAATTCAGTTTTGCAGAAATATCAAAAGCAAAAACAGAAAGGGACCTGCTGAAACTAGGGAGGTAGATTAGTTCTCACAAGACAACCGGACAAGTCAGAAAATGTATCAGGTTGCTGAAACTGGGCAGGATGGTAGTGTTGTCATTATTTACAAAAGGCTTTCAGTCAAGTGTTTAGCGTGAAGAGAGGCAAACAGTTCTCCTGGCACTGACTGCGTTTGAAACCTGAGCAAACTGGCTTGATCTCTCTCAAAAACATGAAAAGAAGGCAATGAGCAATGGAGGAGAAAATGACCCAAAAATCCCCCAAATTAGCGAAAAAAAAAAGACAAAAGTGAAACAAAACAAAAAAGTGCTTAAGATAATAAGAACTTTGTAACATCATTTTAATCATGTGAAAATATGTTTTGATTATAATAAATATAGTTTTTCCCTGGCCCTTTTCCTTTTCCCCCTATCTTTTATTTTTTTTTTCTCTAAATCTACAAATTTATTGCAACATATGAAACCTTTCTTTCGAAATCACACATTTGCTCCAGGTTCAAAGGTTAAAATAACTGGTAAATACATCTGAGGCAGCACAAGAAACATGATGGTGCTCCAGGTTTCAAAGGGTTAAGAGTTGTGTTACTTTATTGGTAGCGTATGTGACCTGACACACATGCAACAGCAAAATGCTCTTCATTGGCTTTCTTTAAATGGCTGCATGTTGAGAATGAATAAAGCTGGGTGCTACATCTTTGAATATTTAAGGTGCTATTGAAAGTTGTGTAGACACGGTGAACCAGTACCTCATATTACACACTCTGAAATAATCTGTTCTTTTCACTGTTGAGTGTCTTCTTTTTGTGCGTCTCACAGAGCCAGACGATAGTCCTCATTATCTGTTGAAGAGCCTTGTTTCACGTCCCTGAGACTGCATCATTCTCAGATTATTCAAAATCATATTATACTTGACAGACAGTATACTGTAGTCTGAGAGAAATTATGTTGTTTCAGTCCTGATCAGAGAAATGAGACAGAGGTTCACTGTGGTTTTGACTTACTGTGTATTTTTTATGGATATTATATATGGTTATTTGTAATCAATACTGTTTGTAATCAGTGCAGGACGCTGATTATTGCATTGACTTGTAACATACACTGTGATGTGTCTGCAGAAACAGCAGTCCAGTGTAGCTTGGACACTTTAGACAGAGTCAACATGTCCTGATTATCTGGTTCGTTCTACTTTCACCATATACTGATCTGTTTGTTTTTGTATTCCATGTTTTTTCAGTCAGAATATGTATTTGTCGTGTGAATAAATTTGTAAACTTTTTTGTTTACAATAAAACCAAAAATAAAAAAGTCAACTTGCTTTCCTATCTCTGCAATACATGAAGTTTTCATTTAGAGTGGTGGTTTTAAACTGTGAGGTGGCCTCCCCTTGTGCCTGGGAGAGACGTGAGACAGAGATACTGGTGATGTTAAAGAGACAGCTACATGTCAACAGGAAGTTAGTTATTGTAGCTTAAGCCTGGTTTCCACCAAGCAATCTAGTTCAGTCCAGTTCAGCTTGTTACATATTAGAAGGATTAACTTTGTGTTTCCATTGTCAGCAGGTGTGGATGGTACCAACAACAACCATTCCATTCTGTCTATTTTTTTGCCAGCCCTCTCTTTGTTACCCAGCACACCGATCTGATTCTAAAAAGTGAAGCTAAAACGCTGCACGCAGTCTTGCTTGACAAGAATTTAATGCAAACTATTTTCAAGTATCACAATGATTGTTGCGAAAAATTAGGACAAACAAAACAGAAATTAAATTAAAACAGAATGCAATGATCTGCAAATCCGTTCTGACCTATATTCAGCTGACTACAGTCCACAGACAAGATATTTAAGGTTCAAACTGATCAACTTTATTTTGTTTTTGTAAATACACAGTCATCACTGAATTTGATGCCTACTACACCTTCCAAAAAAGATGTGACAGGAGCAACAATGACTGGGAAAGTTTAGGAATGTTCAAAAAACATTTGGAACATTCCACAGGTAAACAGGTTAATTTGCGACAGATGGTAATATCATGACTCGGTATAAAAGGAACATCCTCGGAAGGCTCCGTCATTCATAAGCAAAAACAGTGCAAGGTTCACTACTTTGTGAAAACAGTTTAGCTGTTTAAGAACGTCTCTCAACACCAGACTACAAGGACTTTAACATTTTTTTCCCATATACTATTCATAATATCCTCAAAAGATTCAGAGAGACAGAGAGGGAGTAAGAGAGACACATCTCTGCACATATTGAGCAAAGCTGAAAACCCACACTGGACGTCTGTGACCTTTGATCCCTCAGGCTGCACTGCATTGAAAACTGGCATGATAATATAAAGGATATGACTCCATGGGCTCAGGAACACTTTGGAAAACCGTTGTCAGTAAACACAGTTCATCACTGCCTCTACAAATGCAAGTTCAGACTCTACCATGCAAAGTAAAAGCCAGATATCAACAACACCCATAAACACAGCTGACTTCCCTGGATTCAAACTCATCTAAGATGGACTGACACAAAATGGAAAGTGTGCTATGGTCTGTGACGTCCCTGCTTATTCCAGCAAAACAATGAGACACATTCTGAACGTGTTACAACAGCATGGCTTCATAGTAAAAGAGTGCAGCTACTAGACTGACAGTCCTGCAGTCCAGATCCAACTCCCACTGAACATGTGTGGCACATAATGAAGCACAAAATATGACAACTGAGACCCTGGACTGTTGAACAACTGAAGTCATATATCAAACAAGGATAGAAACGAATTTTCCATTCTGTTTTTATTTACATTTTACACAGCATCCCAACTTTTTGGCATTGGGGTTGTACATTGAGAGCTGAATGGAGCAGTGGCACATCTGTTATCATCTGATATCAACCCCACCTACATGATGGAAGTACTGCGGGGGAAACACAAAACACATCTATGGTTTAGGTACATGTTTGTACGGGTTACACACTGGCTCTATACCTTTAAGTGTTTGGTGAAAAAGCAGCTTTAGCGTAATTTTGTGTAGCCCTCTAAAAAATGTGCTGTTGCACGACATTATCATGATGCCTTAGGCATCTAATGCACTGTGCAGTACTGAGCAAATTTGTGCAATTTCTTCTAAAAACATGGAAAAAAAAAAAGACGTGACCCACTAGCTAAGGAATGTTAATGGAATTTTACTAAATCGGTAGATTAGGATTTTTTTTTAAAAAAAAAAAAAAAAAAAAGCTAAGCAAAAAAAGAATGATTACAAAATTTAAAATTATGTTACAGATTTTTTTTATTCATTAACTGTTTTTCTTGTTTATTTTTATAACAATTTTAAGGTAATTCTCTTGTATTTTTTTTCTAATTTCCTGCTAACTTTTGGGTAATTTCTTAAAATTCTCATTGCCTTTTCCCCATGTTTTTTTAAACAAATGAAGCCAATTCACTCAGATTTCAAAGGGTTAAATGACCAAATGACTGATCAAAATCAGTCTGAAAGACTTTTTTTCATCTCCATAAATCCCTTGAAAGCAGACCCAGTTATTCGCTGCACAACTGTAGTGTGGACGGAAGGATAAATGTGCTGTCTGCGTTTTGAGCAGCAGGAACTCTCCCCGAGGGTCGACAGGCCGGCACATGTTCACCCAGAATTGCATTTCGATTATTATATGTAAACTTTGTCACCCCCGCTGCAGCATTAAACAGGCTCCAGCCCCCGCAGTCAGATCAGAGTATCAGTGTAGTTGTAAGCAGGCTGGGCATGAGTCACATATAATAACCAGCACTACTCTGTTCCAAAACAGTGAAACCAGAACTTACCTCTGATCACAGATAGAAAGCATATGAGATGAAGTGATTTATTACCTAGGTGTCTGCTTGCCTAAAATCAGTCTCCTTAACCCTTCCATGCTATTATAATGATCCTGTCATGCAGAGATGCAGCGCAAAGTTACTGTGGCCCTGAGGGTCAAAATGCAGCATTTCAGAAAACAAAACATATCGGAAAAGACTAACATTTTCCAACAGCACTACAACATTTCCCAAAAGACTATGGCGTTTAAAAACAAAACAGAAATAAAAATTCCCAAAACACTACATTACTCATATCACTGATAATTCCACTATATATCTTCTTTGTATTTAAGGGTTGATCTATTATAATATACTTTTAAGATTAAAAGGTATAGAGTGTAAAACACAAGGCCCCATACTGCACTGTATGTCTGGGAATAAAGTGGATAAAACTTGATAAAGGCTGCTTATTTCCAGCTCTTGTGAGCATGAGTCATGTCTCAGTCGACCTGCTCTGTGGTTAGACTGGTATGCAGCAGATGGCGGCTCAGGTCAGACATGGAGGATTTCATTGTTTACACGGGGTAATAGTTAACAGTCATCAAGTTACATTATAAGGAGGTACTGGCTCTTTAATGATACTTAACATACACGAAGGGACATCAACGGAAAAACAGTGAGAGGAATGTGAGTGAATAAATAAAGTTACAGCCAACAACCAAACTGTTTCTGCACGCCAGTCCCCGCAGCTGAAAGCTTCCTGTAGCAGAGGATGAGAGCTGTGTGTGTGACGCGGGTCATTCCTCAGAGCAGTCCTAAGCTCTGACCAATGAGCCTCGTACGGAGAAACTTAAGTCTAAGTGTGATTCTTCAGTGTTGACTGCAGTGACAGCTTCATGACCACCCTCGAAAGGACTACCCATGTGAAATTAAGGATGTCCCAATCAGATCAGATTGATTAGCCCAATCAACCCATTTTTCAACTGATCAGCATAATTTTGAGCATGCGCCCCGCCCGATCCTTTTTTCATGTCCACTGTAACACAGGTGTGATAAACTGGGAATGTTAAAGTTCAGCTATAACACTATTTTTTATTACTCATTTAAAGTGTTCTCTACTTTACTTTGCTACATTAAGTAGATTTAAGAGCAATTTCTGAACACATTTTACTTTGTTTACTTTTATTTTGTTAAAAAACGCAAATGTATTTAAAATACCTCTCAGGGGGACTGAGAGGTATTTTAAATACATTTGAGTTTGTTTACTTGGTTATTTTATATATGTAAAAACAGGAAATGCTCTTCTAAACAGAAATGTGAATTCATGATAAGAACCATGTAAAAATATTTTTAGTTTCATAACTTTATTTTTTAAACAAAAATAAAAACCCCTTAAGGAACTGTTTGGGTGCAAACATTTTTCTTGTGTTGCATTACAGAGTTAATTAACCGTAAAGTGCACACTGGATTGATTGTAATAACTTTAAAGCACTTGAAGTGTGCACTATGCAGCTGTGTTATCCAGGTAAATACAAGTATGGGATCAGGACTCGGTATCAACAGATACAGAATATCAAATGACTCAGATCGGGATCGGGGGGGGGGGCTTGATCGGGACATCTCTAATTGAAATGCTTCAATATCTTTAAACTCCAGAATTACAGAAGAAAGATTCAAAATTTCCTCTAAAGTTATGTTGACATTATCAGAAACATTAGCCAAATCTGAGACCATGATTCTCTGCTGGAAAACGGTGGATTGCCCCCTCTGGGTTGAGAGAAAGTTACTGCCACATGTGAAGGAGTTTAAGTCTTGTTTACGAGTGAGGGTAGAATGGAGTGCGAGATGGACAGATGGTTTGGTGCGGCATCCAAAGTGGTACCGGACTGTTGTGGTGAACAAGGAGCTGAGCTGGAAGACACATCTCTCGATTTCCTGGTCCATATATGTTCCTTCCTTCAGCTATGGTCATGAGCTTTGGGTAGTGACCGAACGGATGAGCTCATGGATACAAGTGGCCAAAATCAGTTTCCTCCGCAGGGTGTCCAGGCTCAGCCTCAGAGATAGGGTGGGGAGCTCGGATGTCCGGGGGGAGCTCGGAGTAGAACTGCTGCTCCTTCATGTCTGAAGTGGCCAGTTGAGGTGGCTCGGGCATCTGATCAGGATGTCTCCTTGGTGCCTCCCGCTGGAGGTACTCTGGGTGCGTCCAGTTGGAAGGAGAGCCTGTGGCAGACCTAAAACACACTGGAAGGATTACATATCTCGTCTGGCCTGGGAACACCTTGAGATTCCTCAGGAGGAGCTGGAAAGTGTTGCTGGGGAGATGGACGTCTGGAGCACTTTGCTCAGCCTGCTGCCCCGGTGACATGACCACGAATGACTGGATGGATGAACCAAATAGAATCCTGCATCTGCAGCTTTTATACAAAGTTATCCATCTCATAGTTGAGAGAAATAAACACAATATCAAAATGTAAATCAAACACAGATTAACAAAACAAAACATTTCCAACAAGTTCACTTTATTGTTAATTTTCATATAAAAAGCAAGTCCACTATAAAGGTAAAGCAATTTTACAAAAGAAGAGAACAAGAAGCGACAGTACGTACGTTAACATCATTCTCTGGAGTATGTTCAGGTTGAAATCATCGCTTTAAAAAGACACCATTGGTTCTGGTCAGCTTTTTTTCCCCCTCTACAACCCCAAAATCACTCCCAGTAAAAGAGAGGCTCCAGTATGCTGACACTGATGTAATGTGAGGCACGGTGCAAACAGAAGTAACAACAGGAACACTTAGTCCCTCATGCACACGGTACAGCATGATCTAGCTATGTCTTAGCATGCAGATGAACACTGGTGAATGTGACCCATCACAATCCGTGAGTAAAATCAGATCGCAGAGTCTACATGTGAAAATCAAACCGAGCAGCTCACAGCGGTAACATTAGCAGGGGTGGTTGTGGTTTGATTTCACACATGCACTAATTATCTCAGTCAGGTAACAACAGTAGCATCAGCCTCAGATTACCAAAGTAGCTTAAACACGTTCATATGGCTCATTAAAGTCCCTATGTGGAGGAGTTACTGAATCAGATTATTGCACCTTACCAGAGTTTTTGTTTGCTTACTAATTCATTACATCCCAACAAGGGCTGGAACTTTTTTTCCTCCTTCTTTTGGATCCTCCTACTATCAGTCACCATAAATGTTCAAACCCTATACAGAGGCATTATGGACTGTTTCTTGGATATCGTCCTCAGACAAAGGGCATGGCCCGTTAGAAGATAACATAACATCAAAAAAAAGTGAAAAAAGGCCCATCACAGCTTCTCAGAGCTTATGATGACTTCTCCAAAAGTAAATCCTCTCATTTGTGAAGCTTCCTTTTATTTATAACTACTTCTGCTTGAAAATGCATTCAAATGATTTTGAGGACCTGAAAACGCAAACTTTTAAAACCGGGTTCCAGAGTGTAATCTTTCTTCTGTTGTCGTTTAAACTGGCAATGTGCGGATCCTGTGAGAATGGTGACGTCACAGCCGCACTTCATTCACGCACGTGGTGCTCTATGGTTCGTGTGTCTACGGTTGTTTTTGCAGATCCGTATACTTGAGGATTGTTCTCAAAGTGTTATCATATGAACACAGATTATTCTAAAAACACAAAGCAAAGACTTTTCTGTTTTTGGTTGGGCCATTCTCATCTTAAGATGGCCTGAAAGAGACCGCTGAGTCACAGATAAGTGGAGGTTTGACTCTGGCAGACAGATGTTACAGATGTGATAAAGGCCTGAAGAACTGAAAATGACATCTGGAAGAGTTGCCGTGGTGACGTCATATGAATGCTGTCCATGTTGTATTCATACAGTTACATTAAATTCAGTAATGTACTGTAATGCCAGTGTGCAGTGTGACTGTTGCATGGTGTGGTGAGTGTGTAACGGTAACTTGTGTAACAGACAGAGGATAAACCTTGTTCAGTGTCAAACACTGGCTAACAGTGATGCTGGGTTACCTGTGAGCTGCTGCTGTGGCTGATATGCTGAAGGCGAGGTGAAACATGACGACTATCACACTGTGAGTGCAGAGGAATGCCCGGATGTGTGTGTGTGGTGTTCACATGCCCAAGGAGACTGACCACACGTCATCCAGATGCTCCACTGATGCTTTAAGGATGACCTCTGTGTGTGTGTGTGTGTGTGTAACAGGAGTCTCCAGAGGACACGTCATCTGATGCTGCTTCATCTTTCTTTCTACCAGGAAGGAGCCGTGTTGGCCAGTCGTCTCATACGCCTGGAAAAACATATTTCACTCACATTATTTGAACATTTCTGCAGATTCCCAGCTCTGAAAGAGACTTGGGCCATAGATCTTAAATGTGATGTAACAAATGAGGAATGGAACGAGGTCTGGAGAGGAGATCAGTCTGTTTGCAAAGATGTCTCACTGAAACTAACTCAGCTCAAAGCATTACACAGGTATCACTGGACTCCCAAAGAGATGTGAAAGGTCTGGAGAGGAACTGACAGCACTTGTTGGAAACGCCCGTCTAGCAAAGGGTCATATTTACAAGTTATAAGAATGTGATACTGCTCAAAAGTTTTGGTCTGAAGTTGTTAAGAAGATTTGAGCTGTTTTTTTTTAACCTATGTTCAAAGTTTTTTTTTTAAAGAGCCTGTATGCATTTACAAATTGGAAACTACATTTCCTGTGAAAAAGGAAATTTGTTTGGAAAAGACAAAATGCACGAAGAGAGAAGAAATTGACACACCGTCGCTGAGTGTCCACAACCGACGTCTGAGGGGAACGCAAACAGTCACAGTTTTATGTGTTGGCCCACTGACCAAGTGTCAACTCAGTTTGGTGAACCAGCTCTCTGCAGCAGGCCTGTACCTGTACCTAACTTATCCCTTACAAATTTGTCATTGCTTATTTGTTGCACTAGTTGTTTGACTATTATGCTGTTTAGCTGTGAAATCATATTTTATTAATAAAGTCTGCTACAGTGCCAGGAGTTATTTTCCATCAACAAAATGACATACTTTTAAACGTTACTCTCCATCAAGCAGCCGGCAGCATACAGCAGCCCATTTTATTCTTTCTAATGTCATTGAAGCCACACTCATTGTACCGGTAAGCCAAACAAACCTGGAGCAGCATGAGGTACAGCTGAGCAGATCGACAGTTAGAGAATGACTGTGACCTGCTGTCTGTGTGCGACTGTCTCACCTTGTGTTCCTGTCTTGGTCTCGGATCTTCTTCTCCATTTCAGCATCTGTGAGGGTCTCCAGCAGGGGGCACCACTGGTCTGCATCACCTGTGTTGCGGATGGCAATCTCTACTGTTGGGAGCGGATTCTCACTGTGAGCAAATTACAAGCAGGGCAATGATGGAGCAGTCCAAATCAAAACAGCAAAGATCATCAGCTCAGAAAAGGTAAAATACTGTGTAGAAAGTTGGGGACGAGAAACAACACTCAAAAGTGAAAGTTTGTAGTATTTATCTCTGTCCAGTGTCTGCCGAAACCAAAGTGTTTCAGTGAGTGGTTGTGGTGAGTGTTTGGGTTACCTGAAGGCGTAGGTCCTCTGGTGCCAGCTGAGCTGACCGCGGATGCTGTAGGCGATGGTGGTGACGAACTCTCCACCCAGACCCAGCTCAGAGCACAGCTTCAGTGCAAACGACTCCGGCGAGTTCTCTCTCTCTGACATGTCCCACTCAAACTGGTCCACCAGAGAAATGTTCCCCACGTGGATGTTCAGCTGAGGACAAAAAGGAACAACAAAAAAAAATCATGTGCACTATTACCAACTTTATCCTACACATCACAGAAATATCACAGCTGCTTCACATCTGTCTCAGTCCAGTTCTTGAAAAGGACACATTTTTCCATTGCTGTAAAAAAAAAGACTGCAGAGGCCTTTGTGAGAAGCCGAGTTGGGTGTGCAGGAGATTGGAGGGATCTTCCTACAGCGTCTCCTGGGGGTGTGAAGGGAGAGACGCAAGATACTGTGTGAGGAAAGAGCTGCTTTCAGTAGCTGGAGCAGCAGCAGTGGCTGTGGCACCCACATTATGGAGGCTATTACGGTTTCTTAATACCAGGGTCGCAGTATTTATATACTTAATGTTTATTTAAAGGGACACAGCATACTAATGAACATCAGTATAAAATATAAATGTAAATGAGCCGGAGTTAGCAGGAGTGCTAATTTACATCTGTAGCCACCTGGCAGGTAACAGACAATAGACAAGAAAGAGAGAAAAAGGAAAAAAATACAACAATTCATACAGAGGACAAAAGTGCAGTAACAATAGCAATTTAAACTGTATGGCATAATGTGCATGGTATTAAGTACATGGTGCAAAATGCCTTATCTAAGTGCAAAATTCAACACGTGCTGTAAGTCAGGTTGAATTTTTAACAGAGGTCCAGCTGTGGGGACGGTGCAGAGACACTCGTTTAAACTGTTACAATTTCTTGCAGTCAGCAGGTGCTGAATCGTAAACACTCTCTGAATGTTGTACAGACCGTTTGAATACTTTGGAAAACATGGTGAAAAACGGAATAAGCAACTTGGAGAGAACTGTTCTTCAAAATTGCAGGAATGTAATTAATTAGGATTTTAAAACTACACAACACATTTTCCACTTAATAATTTAATATTTCAATTATTTTACAAAATTATTTTGATTTTTTTTTAAGCACTTTTTTTCAGGTAATTTCTTCTTTTTCTTTTACTTTCCCATTTTTGTTTGTTGGTTTGGCTTTAGGTAGTTTGTGTCTTGTCTGCCAGAGTTTGTGTCTGTTTTTGAGTCATTTCTTCTTAAGATGCCCGCTGCCTACTTCCCATGTTTTTCAAAGAAATCAAGTCTACTTGCTTAGGTTTGAAAGGGTTAATCTTGATAAATCACACAAAACAAGCTGGAGGTAATATTTAGACAACAGTAGACAACAAAAATTCATCTGAGAGAGAATTTGGCTGGAAGAATGTTGTTATTTCTGTCAGCTGGAGGTCTCGTGGGGACAAAGATGCAAATCATTTCCATGTGTTTTGTGAGTTATCCCTCAGCGCCTTATAGCATCCTGAAACTATTTTTAGGTTCTAACCAAATGTAATTTGAGTTTGGAGCTGATGTGCCGGAATTAAGTGGAGGAGCATAAATGAAGGGAGAGGGATAGATATTTGTCAGTGGCTTTAAAAAATCTGAATGAAGACAGATTAATCTGGTGGACTATATTTATGTCATGGAGGGAAATTACTTTTAACTTGAGACCCCAGAGGGAGGCTTTTGTTGAGAAGTCTAAACCCTTCAGACCAGATTCTGCATAAAAGTGCAACAGAAACACATTCCAGTTTGATTTTTAGTCTTTCTTTGTTTACATGCATGTGCATGTTGTTTTCATCGTATTTGTTCATATATATATATATATATATATATATATATATATATATATATATATATATATATATATATATATATATATATATATATATATATATATATATATATTTACAGAACATTTAGTTTCTGTCTATTTTCTCCTTAATAGAAAAGACATTAAAGGGTTCGAGGATATTCCTGTAAAGCTTCTGAGGAACTGTTGTCTCTTTGGTTCAGCACGCACCTTGATGATGACTCTCTGGTCTGCCTGCTCCTCCAGTATACTGTCAGTGGGGTAGGACTCAATCTGCTGCCGAATGGCTGAGGCGATGGCGGGGACAAAGGCCAGAGGATTGAGGTCCAGGTCATCACATAAAATCTCTGCAAACATCTCTGGGGTCATCAGTTTCTCTGAAGAGAAGGGCAGATTGGTGGGGTTCAACTTGAGGTAGCAGAAGAATTTGACACGACTGAAACTGACAATCGTGTATGTTTTGGATATATTTACCATTCATGTTCCACGTGAAGGCATCTCGCAGTTTCTGTCCGTCTATCTCCATGTCCAGACGAATGGGAACCAGCGCCTCCACCTGAGCTGCGTTCTCATGGATCACTGCGGGGTCGTGGTCATCAAAACTGAGTATGAAACAAAACTTAACATTAGATCATTACTGTTTATCCCAGCACTTCTTAAAGTCCTTTTAACATGACCTGACCATTCACACATCCTCAGTCCTGCCTTCAGTCACAACAGAGTGACAGCGTGTCACACTGCTGCGCTGCAGCGTCTCACCACAGGGGGAAGGTCCTCTTCTTGTCCCGGCCCATTCTGTTGCGGTTGATGGTGGTGGAGCAAGGCACAGCATCGAGGTGGTGAGAGCTGTTGGGCAGTGTGGGGACCCACTGACTGCTCCTCTTAGCTTTCTGCTCCCTGAGAGAGAGGACAGCAAACACAGTGTTAACCCTTTAAAACCTGGAGCCACAACACTTTTCATGTGCTGCTTTCAGACATCTTCTCAGATGTGTGCAAACCTTTGATTCCTGGACAAAATGGTGTGTTTTCTGTCAAAAATGTATTAATTGTTTCCATTTTTTAAGCACTTTTCCTTGACTTTCTTTTTCTTTCTTTTTTTAAAAGCTAATTTTCAGGTAATTTGCTTACATGTTTTTTTTTAATGTCTTTAACATTCGGGTCCTTTCTTCTTTTGTTGCTTCTTCCCATGTTTTTGCAATTAGTCAAGCTAATTTGTTCAGGTATAAAAAGGGTTAACAAGGGTGCACAATCTTTCCTGCACCTACTGCAGTTTGCATTCCAGCCAAACATCAGAGTGCAGCATGCCATTGTCTTCCTGATGCACAGGATCCTCTACAGCGTCACTTCCACAAAGCAGTCCATTCAGTTTAGTTCAGAGTGCATTTTTCACCAATGGAAATGTTCCTTATGGTCCCCATTTTTGGTCCCCCCTCTGCGTGGGATGCCCAGCACACTGATCCAGCACTAAAGGGTGGTGCTAGAAACACTGCAGTCTTTTGATTGGTCAGTAGAGAATCAACAGTGTG
This sequence comes from Plectropomus leopardus, assembly GCF_008729295.1. Taxonomy (NCBI): domain Eukaryota; kingdom Metazoa; phylum Chordata; class Actinopteri; order Perciformes; family Serranidae; genus Plectropomus; species Plectropomus leopardus. The sequence continues at coordinate 768,451 of NC_056482.1, read as the reverse complement.
TTCAGTGCTGAGCTGTGGCTGCTTTAACCTCGGTTCATACCATGACAGGTATTTCAGACATTAGCAAACTATAAAACTATTAAATGAAAGAAGGCTTGCAGCCTCTAGCAGCAGCTGGAGACTGAGAAAAAAATTTAATTCACTGCTAGCAACTTTTAAGGTTTACTTGGTGCATGATGACGTGGATCCATCAAAACACCCTAAATTTCAACATGACAACTTTGACCCCTTCATCTGTCTTTATTGTCTCTCTTGGATGATACTTTTAGCAATGAGTGGATCTTCAAACCTGTGAAAATGTATAATAACTTAGATTGGATTATGTGAACTGCATATTCTTATCTTCACTTGGAAAACTTGGACCAAGCAAGATTATTCTCAGATTTTGGAAATCCCCCCTTTATGTGTAAAATCAGGGATGACCCTCTTAAACCTTTATCTACTTATGGTGAAACCACTTTCAGTGATGTGAGCGCTACTTTGGGCCAGCGTCCGTCCCTTTATGGTCTGAGGTCTCGGTACAGCTTTGGGCCAGGAAAAAAAATTAAATTGTCAAAATGAAACACAAGTGCCAAATCAGCCATTATGTGATGGAGCTTACCTGAGGTACGCTGGGGGCTCTGTGCTGATGGACACCGCTTTGTATTTCTCATCATTCCCCTCAAAGATCTCTTCACATTCTGACGCCTTCAGCAGAGTAACACTGGTGGCTTCATACAGACAGTGGGCAAGAAAACACATGTTAAATTTTGCACAAATTATGGCTAAGAATGCTTCGCATTTATACAAGCTGTCACCACTGCTGTAACATCACACTTTTGGATTTTCTGTTAGTTTGGTTTGAAGCTATCTGGCTATGCTAACCATCAGTTCACTAGTTTCACCACTGCCTGGACTTTTTTCTCTTATTAAAGTCCAATCACACTCCAGCTAATTAAGTAAAAAAATGAAACAGGTCAATTGAAGAAAATTAGAGATATGAGGATTGTTCAAAGATTGTTTCCACTTCACTCATTTTGCCTGATATCATATCTTGGTGGATTGGTCACTTGGTTCAAATATATTTTTTCATCTACAATTAAATCATTGTTTATACCAGCATTTTTTAATCTAAACATGACAAACAACCTATGGACCTTCCAGACTAGGAGCACTCCACAGAGACGTTAAGTGTCCAGATTAAAAACAAACAAAGACACACCACTGACCATGTGATGATGCTACGATTTTCTTCCTCTCCTCCACCGAGGCCAGCCTCCTCCATAACGATGGATATCTTTTATACAGAGAGCCTCTGAACATGCGCAGATAGTTTCCAACCTGAGGAGCAGAAGGCAGATCTTTAAGAAAAACAAAATTCAATGACTGAAGAATGAGGAAAAATAAGCTCTACAGGGATAGACCGTGATTAAACATTTTTTTGATACAAGGTCTGACCTTTTCAATGTTTTATTTTCTGTAATACGTGTTTCTGACAGTGATCAACAGATAAATACTTCAAATTTGTGTAATTTAAGCACAATTATTAACCTTTAGGCCCTGCTTTAATATAACTCACACTCGTATCGCTCTGTGCACCAAATGTGCTTTCCAAATTTAAGCTTTAAAAAATATATATTTATATGACATTCTACTTTCATTAAGTTAATTTTTTAACCAACATTAGTCCAACATCAGCACGTAAAATGCAAACAGTCCCTAACGGTTAAATATTACTTTAAACTAATTGCAAAAGTATTTAACTCCTTTCAAATAAACGTTGGGTAGAGGCCTGACTGCAGTTACAGCCAATATGCTGCGTGGATGGTTCTGAATCAGCTTTAAAAGTGTGGAACAGTCATTAAAATCTCTCCCTCAGTCTTCTTTCTGAAATTGTTTGAGATCTGTCAAGTTTCAGTGGGCAGATTTGTTAGGATTGTTGTCCTGCTGGAATTGAAATCTCCTCTTGGGCTCCAGTTCTCTTGCAGAGATCACAGCAGTAAGTATTCCTCCAGCTCTATTGGCTTTCTGCAGAGAATGATGAGCATGAGGATGTCTGCCTTCTTTGATGCTGTATTTGACATAAAGCAATCTTATGATTTTGACTACTGTGTGTTTTTAGAAGGAAGCCCCAACTTTAAAATATCCCAAAATAAGCATCTCTGATCTCTTTTAAAAACCTCACCTCTACAAGTTAGCTGAAATTTCCAATGGATTTCTGATTTGGATGACCCTGACTATGTCCGTGACAAATTTCACATGATATTACTGTACAGTTCGAGAAATATAAAGGGATAGTCCTCCCAAATTACAGTAAAAGATTCATAACTTCCTCATAAGAGAAATGTCACTCCCAAATAACCTTATCAGGTTAAAGGAATTTTTCAAAGGATTCCTGTTCAGCTTGGTGTTTCTGACAGATTTCATGTGATTTTTCTGTGCAGCTTTTGAGAAATTTAAAGGAAAAGTCAGCTCAAATGACATTATAACATATTCATAATAGTTGTAGTCATACTCTCCAATTTTGTTATGCTGGGGAACAATGAAATAATACGAAGTGGTTCGTTGTGGGAGTCCATGTGAAGGTTAAGGAGGAGTTATAGGAAGGGTTAATGGTTCACCTTTGAGGGAGGTCACAGGTGTGGAGTTGTGAGGGGATGAGTAGGTTTGTGATGTTTAGAGTGATATGGGTGTTTCTATGTAGCTATTGATTGCTCTTTCTATCAAAGACCACTTTGGAAATAGGTGCCTTCAGTAAAGCTTTTACGTGCAGTCCTCTGAGATTGTTGTTATGTCCCGATACTAACTGGTGGACATGGCTCAGAGGTGGCGCAGGTCTTTCTCTAATCCAAAGGTCTGAGGTTCGATCCCCAGCTCCTCCACTCAATGTGTGTAAGTATTCTCGGGCAAGATACTGAACCCCAAATTTCTCCCAATGCTGTGCCATCTGAGTGTGAATGAATACGAGAGGTTACTGAGTAGCATGTTGCACCTTGAACGGTAGCCTCGGCCACCATTGCATGAATGTGACATATAGTGTAAAAGCGCTATACGAATGCAGTCCATTTATCATACTAGGGAGAGTTGTTAAAAAAAATAAAAAATAAAATAAAATACAGAAAAAAATCTGTTGCAATATGGTTTACTACAATTTAACAGATTATTCTATAAATTATGTTGTGGTATGGTGTTTTACAATATTTTTTCATGTGTCCCTTTTTAAGTTTGTGCAAGTGTCCCTCTAAATGTTTCTGCACGGCCCTGGGTAGACATCTCTCAGGCTGATACCCCCAAAACTCTGCAACTCACACCAAAACTATCCAGAGTGATAAACGGCAACGCTGGGCTGAGGTTTGACATGTTCTTTACACACCGTCCTCTAAACAGACACGACACAACACAGCAGACTGCTGTAGACATCGCTGAAGGGCATTACTTCTCTTCTGAACAAACGTGAAAATTGGTATGTTGAAATATCAAACGTCGATAAAAACTGAGTAGGTGGCATACTATTCCAAAACAGTAACGTTACTCTTTTGCGCGTTACTTCGTGTTGACGTAATTCAAGTAACGTGCAGTTGATAGTGTGGCTCAACTACCCTCCCTCTGCAGCAGGTTGGAATTTAAGTTACTGCAAAACAGAAAAAGCTTGTTTGCGTTACTGTTGTTAAGAGAAGCTTGAATGGCATAGATTATACATGATGCGTGATTTATGCTGCTCTGGCTTTAACCGGTTATATCCCGCTCTTCGCTGTTGGGTATTTCTTTGTTTATGAAACCATCAATGAGGCTGTTTAGCATGCTAGCATTAGCTAGCCAGCAGAAGAGCTAACTGAGGCTAACAGAAAGTGAATGCATAGACAGTCACATACCTCTGAGCCAACCATGTAAAAGTCTCCATCCTGTTCTAGCTGAAATTTCACTGGTTTCTGGCCAAACGTTTTACTTAGAGCCAGTTGCATCTTTCCGCAGTCGCTAGCAGCTAACTAATGAGAAGCCCTCTCTTCTTCAGAGGCGTTTGGGGTCTGCGAAAAACATGGGAAATCAGAGGGTCTTCAGTAAGGAAATCGTTCACTCTAGCTTTCTGCATTTAAAAACACCAGGTAGGGGTATGGCGGCTAAATAAGTGTAGAAATGCAAAGAGAGAAACCATAACTAAATGTTGCCACAACATCTCCACTTATAATGTGGCCGCTGCATCTTTATGATTTATTTTTTTCCGAAGATTTGAACGCTGCATTGGCCTTCCTCTTCGTTTCAAGGTAGAGGAACAATCCCCAAAGCGCATCATCGCCCCCTGCTGATCTAAAGTAAGATCAAATTTCTTCTCTACATTGAATCCGGTGTTGTCTCGAAGTGTACTCCCCCGACAAAGAGGTGTTTCTCTCTGTTAATGCATAGTTACCGCCTTATAAAGTTTTCTTAATAAATACTACATATGGTTATTTTTGACTAAACTAAACTAAACTAAACTAAGATAAAATAAGATAAAATAAAATAAAATTTAAAAAAGGGTTTAGTCCACATGCTCATGCTCATACTGTACTTTGGGTGCACTGATCAAAGCTGCAGTTTAAAAAATTACATTTTAAATAATATCAAATATAGCAAATAGAAAATGTGCAAAATTAACATTTCATAAAAAGGGGGAGTGGGGGGAAATAGAAGAAGGAATAACAAAAATATTAAAATAAATATAATTAAAATAGATAAAAGATACATAAAAGATATAAATAAAATGTATTAAAAAATCAAATAGAATTATGTAAGTTCTAAAGTAAAAATAAGTTGCTTAAGTAATTAAAACCCACTTAGGTTTGTAACAAAACCACAAAGTGATAAGTGCAATAAGTATCAAACCATAAAAAAAAATAAGGCTTTTGGGTTGGGTGTAGATGGGGGACACATATTTCAACAGGGAAACAGTCTTTCGACGCTACACCAGTATTTCCATTTCATTGGGGATTACTCAAATTTTCTTGTAAATCTTATGTGCGATACTACAATAACAACACTAAATTCAGACCAAAACAATTGTATGTGTATTATGTTGATTATAGCTTGGCTTCCATGGCATCCCTTAAAAACTTTGAAACATGACTGGAAAAAGTGCCTTAAAATTATAAAAAGTTTGGAACATAATTGTAAACATTTAATTATGATAATTTTAAATGTAGATTTTCACTAGCTTTGTTTATTATTATTATCCCTTTACATTTCCCCCTAGCTTTTCTAATAATGAATATTTCCAAAATCTACTAATTTCTTGCTGTTTGTTGAACATTTCTCACAGAGTTGCTCATTGCTTTTCTTGCCATGTTTTTGAAAGAAATTGCACCATTTCGCTTGAGATCCGAAGGGTTAAATACTTGTGAAAGGAGTCTGAAAGCAGCACAAGAAAAATGATGTCGCTGCGCTTTCAATGGGTTAATAAAAATGAGTAAAAGGTCATTAATTTATGTCCATAACAGAAAAATACAACTCTATTTGTATAGCAGTGTCCTTTAGATTATTGGGAAGTGTAAAACACAAAAGAATAACACTATCAGCTGTGATACAAAAAAAAAAACCATGACTTCATCACCGGAGGCCAGTACTCATCTCCCTGCTCAACACACACAGATGATTTAAATCTCAGTTTAAAGCACGTACATGTTTCGATTCAGTGTAAGTATAATTCAGCAAAGCTTTCAGTCTTACTCTAAATTTTACAAATGCGTCATCATATGTCATAATTTCTCTTATCCCTTCTTAAGAGCAACACACATCAGCCAAAGGTTCTCCACAAAGGTTTATAATCCATTCCCACAGGCTGCTGGGGCAGTACACCAGATCATATGGTAACATTTCAAAAACAAAAATGTGTTCAAATCTACTTAATAAGCCAAAAGTATCGTCACATACAGATTAGAGGAGAGACTCGCCCTGTTTGTGTGTGACATACCTGCATGGATTTGATTAAGACTGTTTGCATTATATGAAATAAAAAAGCATACAGCTGTGAACACTAAATTAACAGGGATAGTTTGGATTTTTTTTAAAAATACCGTTTTATGGAGTATTTTTCTATAGAAGGTTTATCTCCTACAGTAGATGTCAGTCAGCAGGCCTCCAGTTCGGAGAAGCAGGCTGGAGTACAAAAAAGAAGTTAAGCAATGTACCGCTGTGGACAGGGTCAGCAACAAGATGTCTTTTTGCCGCAAAAAAATTCAGCATAAAAAAAAAAAAAAAAACAGTATCAGTTTAGGTGTATGTTATACTGGGAGTATTTCCGCTGCTTTATGTTTTCATCAGACAGTGCGTTCCAACAGGGAAGCTGTTAACAGCTTTAGTTCCTCATCTATGCTCTCCTCAAAGCCGCCAGACTTTATTTATAAAAACAGTAACTTTGGCTCATTGAAACAGAAGGGTTGCTGATCCACCACTGCTTTGATTAGGTAGTTAGTTTGTGTTATTGTGTGACTTCAGTGAATCTGAACTAACCCTTTGAATGCCAAAGTCACACAATAACACAAACAAGCTCACTGATGGAGGCAGCAGTAGACCAGCAGCTCCTGTGTTCAGTGATGTTAAATCACTGTTTTTCTCAGTGGAGTCTGGCTTTATAGAGCGTGACAGAACGGCCTTGTTTTGTTATTGAAACCACTGCCTGACAGCAAGGTAAAGAGGTGAAAATATACTGAATAAAGCGTACACCTACACTGGTGATGATTTTTTTTACGTTGGACTTTTTTAAGGTGGCTAAAATATGTTTTGTAGCTGACCCCGTGCACAGCAGTGCATTTCTTACCCTGCTAGCAGGGAACGCTCCCACAACATTGTCTAACATTACCCACAAGTTGCAATAATATCATAAAGAAATAATTTGTAATCTCATGTTCAAAAAATGTTCCTATAAGGTTAAATGCTGCCTAAGATGTCATAACTGCAACATTCTGAGGATGTTTAGCTGATGTCGAGAGGTTTCCGATGAGAGAATGTTCTTTCATAAAACATTCCCACAATGTTACATGAGAACAAAGGAAGAACACTTTCAAAGCAACATTGATGACTAAGATTGCAGACATTTTTAAATTAAATGTAATGTAATGTGATATGTTAGCAATAAAAAAAACACTTTTAACATTTTTTGATGTTTAGAGAGAATGTTACCTGAACTTTAAGAAGAACGTTCCGGGAACTTAAAGAAAACTTGCCGCTGAAAATGTTACTAAAACATTGCATTGGTTGCATTGCACTGTCCTCAGAATGCTTTAAGAACCAAAAATTGCTAGCTGGGTAGCTTCAGTGTCAGACTCAAGCCTGCTTCTCCAAACTGGGAGTGTGCCGACTGACATCTGCTGCATGAAAAACACTGACTGTGTGTAAGTACCCTGTATAACCCCACTTCAAAAACTCTGAACTATCCCTTTAACTGAAGATGACTGAAAAGCTGAAGTTCTGGATAGTAAAAATTGAGATATTTGTATATCACAATGACCTGCTGAGTCCAGAGGATTAATTTACAAGAGACATCTTTGGTTTTGTACAGTACTACCACAGCTCAAAGAGATAAAACCAAAGGATCATTTGCCACACACATTTATTTTTTTTTATAAAAGTGAAATGAGAAAAAAAATGCACTCGCCATCTGAATAATCATTTTTCTATTTTACTGCTGTCATTTTTTTCTCTTTCATATGTCAATTGTTGTATATCAATATTTTTTTAGATGAAGACATACATCACCTTGAGCCCACAGGCTCACCATCCAGAGTTCCATCCGAGCAGCTTGTGTTCTCTCAAAAAGTCTTAGAGCAACGTTCTTGCATCAAGAAGAGTTTCTGGGGATGATTTAAGCCCATTCACAAAGACAACAGACGGTTATCCTCAAACCACCTCTGGTTGTTTGGCATTCTTCATCCAGAACTAAACAAACAAGTCAAAAACAAAGACCATGTTTGTCCCCTCCACATCTCTGAGGGAGTGTCCTTGGAAGTGTCCCGACAATCAGGGACCAAATTTAACCTCCAAGGCGCTGTCCCTCTCCCCAGGCGAACCCTCCGGGGCGCTCCTCAGGCAGGGGGTTGTAGTTGGCGTCTTCCTCTGGAGTGTCAAACAGCATCTTTCTGTGAGGGACACACACACACACACACACACACACACACACACACACACACACACAGGAGGAGGATGAGGATGAGTATGTCTCTCTGTGAGCTATCTTCTAGACCCACAAAGAGGACAAAAACAAATTCAGGTAAAGCTCTAAGAATTCATTCATTCTTTTCTCCACGTTCATGCATCTTTAAAAATGTCCTACATTTTCAGACTACATGGTGTGTTGGATCTTACAGGTTTGGGCTTTCAGTATTGTTTTATCGACGTTAGTGCCATCAAATGACTCCCCCTCTGTTTCCTGACTTATGATGCTGGATAATGGCCAGTAAAGTGTTTTTGCATAATAAAACAAGGTCACAATTGACCTTTGACCTCCTGGATATAAAATGTCAGAACTAATGTCAACATTACATCCAATTAGAAATTTGTGTGAAATCTGAACAAATTAATTCTCAAATTATGGCCAAAAACACATCTTATGAGGTTACCTTGACCTTTGACCACCAGATTCTAATCAATTCATTTCTCAATCCAAGTGGATGTTTGTGCCAAATTCGAGGAAATTCCCTCAAGTGCTTCTTCAGATGTTGGGTTTTTCGAGAAAGAAATGGATGCATGTCACAGTGCTCTTGACCATCAAAATCTTATCAGTTCTGTAGTGACCTAGGCGCTGTACTGTAGCTGCCACTGGCTGCTAGTTTATTCAAGCTATTTTGACGTCTTCTCAGAAAAATCATCTACAGTCTTTACTCGTGCTTATGTCATTTATGCTTGTCTTCTCTCCAAGCGTCTGGTATGTCTGTATAACTTCCAATACGTTTCATCACAGTTATTAACAAATGTCACCAAACAAAAACATCACCACAGTCCCAAACTGCAGCTACAATAAACCCCCTCGTAGCTAGGCAAAAATAATATATATGGCTCCTCTTAAGTTCACTGGTAAATCTAAGTGAACGTTTGTGCCAAATTTAAAGAAACTCCCTCAAGATGTTCTTGAGATACCGCATTACAATGAGACAGACAAGGTCACAGTGACCTCGACCTTTGACCTATGACCACCAAAATCTAATCAGCTCATCCTTGAGTCCGAGTTAACATTTGTGCCAAATTTAAAGAAACTCCCTAAAGGCGTTCTTGAGATATTGAGTTCATAAGAATGGTCTGGATGTACGTACAGACGACTGGAGAACAGAATGCCTCCGGCCTCGGCTATTTCTGGTGCAGAGGCATAAAAAATGTTTGAAAAAAAGATGAGTGACTCACATGATAGATGGGGTCTTGAGCCATCTTCCACCACCTGGCTGGTTGGGGAAAACATCCTCCAGAAAAAAGTACACATGTCCAACAGCGATACCTCAAGAAAGGTAAAACAAAAAACATGTTAACATGAGCACTTTTCATACTGTACACCACCAGACATACAGCTGCCTCTGGCTCTCTGCATACCACCAAAACACTGAATAATGACTGCAGATGACAGTGATGGGTACCTAAAAGATCCACAATGATGGAGTTGCCCAGCAGGAGTGAGAATCCCATCAGCACCCAGGGAAGGAAGGGCGCCTGGAAATTCAGCAGGCCAAAGAAATTCATGCGAACGTTTGGGTTTCGCCGACTCCACACGTACACCAGCATGATGGTGAAGGCTTGGCCCAGGAACACCAGACTCACAAAAGTGCCAAATATCTGAAACCTCGTTAAAGAACAAAGCATAGAAATGAACTCTGAACAAACTGGTTATCATGACGACTGAACCATTCAGGTGCCAAACCTAGAGCTGGTTAATATGTTCAAACATGGGCCAGTTACTCAGCCTTTTTTGGTGTCATGTCTCCAGTCTTGTTCATGTACCAGAGTCTTTGCACACGGCACAAAACCTGCCCTTATATAGTGTTTAGGGGGTGTTACCTGTGCTGACAGGTGACTTATGATGAGTGGGATTCATCATTGAGCACAAGTGGTCAAAGCAGATTAGGATGGTGAAGAGTGTTTGGTGCATCTGGAGGTGATTTCTCTCATATTTTTCTTACCAGAAAATTAAGAGAAAATAAAAGAGACATTTAAGAGAATGTTGCTGCATGAGGCCCAATATTTGTGGAAGTTCAAGAGTACGATAAGCTGTACCACAGAGCTGTAAATGTTGAGGATGTTTGGGTTACATGTCATTAAAATGTTCACTTAAGACATTATGCTGTATAATCAGTGAAAATATTTTGAAATAAAACATGAATGTCAAGGATACAGTCATCAGCAGCCCACCAAAGAGGAACATGAAGACAAAGTCAGCTGTGCGCCCCCTGAAAGAGCCCTCCTCGAGCATACGACAGTATCTGTACCTGAAAGCATAGGGTTAAGGAAGTCTACACAGACATTCTGTCACATTTAACAGAGATCATCATCACCAGCTAAACACTTAAGAACCGCCACGTCACACATATCTGTGTCACTGATTTTGGACTTTAGTGCATCTTATGGCATGTATCTCTATTATTTGTACACTGAAAGCATTAGAGTGTAACGTTTCATCATGTCCAGCTTCCCCTGTGAAACCGAAATATGCAAACACACCTCACATGCTCAATGAAGTGAGACATGGAACTGAGAAGGATACAGAAAAATCATATTGAACAGGAAATTGAAGCCAACTGGACCAAAAAACAGGAAGTTGGTTATTAGTCGCCATACCTACAGAGAGAAAAAGAAAGAGAAGATTCAGAAAAATAAGAAAGAAGAAATGACCCAAAAATTTGTGAAAAATACAAGAAAATTAGTTTAAACAAACAAACAAAAAAAAAACCAGCAAAACAAAACAAACAGAAAAGGAAAGTCTAAAAAGGGCTTAAAATTTTAATAATTATGTAACTTAACTTTAAATATGCAGATATGATAATTATAAATCTAGTTTTTACTTAGCTGTTTTTCTTTCAAGACATTTCACACTAGCATTTTTATCCGAATAATTTTCTAAATCTACTAATTTCTTGCAAATTGTGGAATGTTTCTCACCAAGTTGCACAAATGATTTTTTAAGATAATTTTTTTTGGCTTTTTGCCTTTATTTGATAGGACACTTCACATGTAAAAGGGGGAGAGAAAGAGGATGACATGAAGCAAAGGATCGAGGCCGGAATCGAACCCGCGGTCGCTGCAACAACGACGCAGCCTCTGTATATAATGGGATGCATGCTCTACCAACTGGACATCCTATTTCCCATGTTAAAAAAATAAAAAATAAAATGTAACCGATGTTCTCAGGACTTAAAGGTTTAAATACTAATGAAAGACATCTGAAAGCAGCACATGAAAAGTGATGTCACTCCAGGTTTCAAAGGGTTAACTGTTCTATGTCCTGCAGTCAGTGAAAGCAGTGACAGGAGGCCACATGACACGAGAGTAATCGCTCTTCAGCTCAGAGCAGTCTGTACAGAAACCTAATTGATGGCGTGTAGAAAAATGAAAGAACTAATTCTACATAATCTTAATCATGATGTGACGGCGACAGTCTGGATCAACCACACGAGGGATGTCTGCTCTTATTCTGACAAAAAGTGTATGATGCTAATAGAGTATATCTAATGTGATGTCATGTATGTGGCACTATTTGAATTCAAATCCAGCTGTAATCAAAATAGCCATCATTTTTGTGGGTAAAACAATTTCAACATGTTTTTAAAATGTATTTATGACAGTTTTTAATTATCAAATGACAGAAAAATGAGGATTTGACGGGTGTTAGTGTGTGTGTGTTTGATGATAGCAGCTGATGTGCTGTCAGAGTGCAGGTGTTACATATTGGCTTTTGTTTTTTTTTTTAGAGATTATTTTTTGGCATTTTAGCCTTTGTTAGATAGGGCAGATCAATAGTGTGAAGGGGGGAGAGAGAGAGGGGACAACACGCAGCAAAGGGCCTCGGGCAGAAGTCGAACCCGAGGCCGCTGCAGCAAGGACACTGCCTTCATTCATGGGGCACCTGCTTTATCCACTCAGCCACCGACGCCCCAGGTATTTGTAAGTTAGATAAGATCGAGACTTTAGCAGGACAGTCAGTGTTGCTGTGTATCAGGCTGCTGTCTGCTCTGCCAGTGACAGAACGCTGACCTCACTCTGCTGATTTAATGCAAATCTAGGAGGAACCTTCATGACAAATATAGAATATACATTTTTTTGTAAAAGTGTTACATGGGATAGGCAATTTACAGAAAGCAAATGTAGCTGTGGCAGACAAATATAAGAAATTTCATTTTACCTGGACTTTGACACTACTTTTTAGTGAATATATACATATAGTTGAGTTTATTAAGGCTGTGGAGTGTATGAAGTGTTAAAATTTGTGCCCTGAATCATCCAGAGAATGAGGATGAAGTGGAACAGTGTTCTAGATTACTCACCTGGTAATTCCTTAGAATCAAATCAGGATTGAAGTATAGTTGAAATGGTGTGATGATCTCTAGTTGCTGTGTGAGAAAGTAAAACAAACATGTTAGAGATAAATGATCCAGCTTTGACAAACATTAACATACATCCAACCCAAAAACAACCCTAGTCTTACAGAAGTAACTTTTTCACTCCATTGCTTAATGTGCTTTTGTTGAATGAGGCTTTTCCTGGAGACCAGAAAGAAAGAAAAGAAACCTCTGAATTTGCTTTACTGCACTGGATGATAAAGATGCCAGTTTCTTCACGGAGGCAACTTCTGGCGCCAAATCCAACAACAAACAGAAGACGGCGTTTACATGACCAAATATACAATCCACAGAGCCCAGTTTGCATATTGTGATGTTTTTGTCACACACAGTTAATTGGCATATTCTGCACAATATTAACTGGCAGCAATTGTTGTTGTTGTTGAGATTACTTTCAGTGTTATCGGAAATAAGAATTACAAAATGAGAAATTGTGTTAAAATGGCGTAAAATGAAAAAGTGCATTTCAAAATAAATTAATCTATTATGAAATAAAAAGGAAAATTCTATAAAAAATCATAAGACAATAAGAATAACAAATTGTATAAATAATGTGTGGAGTTTGTATACTTTCTTCAATTATTTCACACATTTTTGTTATTTGTGTGATTATTTATTTCATTATTTGTTTATTTAGGCTAATTTTGAACAACTTGGGACCCAACACACATGCAGCCTCTACAGCATATGCAAAGTACATCCTATCTCTCTGGGCAGATACAAAGTATATATAAAACAGGTTCTATCTACAATTTAGAAAGGACTACAGAGGAAATGAGGCCAGAGATTTCACTGAAAAACCAATTACTCCTCCAGCCAGCATATCAGCTTTGGAAAGTTAAATTTGAATAAGACCAAAGAAATGTCCTCTGTTGCTAATGACTCTGCAGCTAGTTTAGCAGGACTTATTTGACACTATTGGGCCTCATACACTGAATGACAGAACACTGTTTAAAGTGTGCTGTTCATGTGCTGCTGTGTGTAAAAGGTGTCATTTCTGGCTGTGCTACGCAGTAACCAACAACAAAATACAACACTGAAAGACTGAGACAGAGTGAAATTTAGTTGAGATACGTCATCCATCCAACCATCCATCCAACCATCCATCCATCTTTATTACAATTCAGTGGTGGAAAGGGAAATTAACAAAGTCCCTTTAACTAAGCACAGTTAAGAACAATTTTCAGGTACTTGGACCTAACTTGAGATTGATGGATCTGACACTATTTACTTCACTATACTTCAGAGGGAAATTCTGTACCACATTACATTAATGTGACAGCAGAAATGATTGGTTACTTTGCAGATTTATATTTTCTGCAAACATATATGATCGGCTTATAGGCTAACACAGCAACCAAACTCATTTTGCGGGTTGAGCGTTCCTGTAATGTTTAAATAATAAAATAGAAAAGTAATAATACTTGACAGCATGGCATATTCAATAACGTTACATTTGATACTTCGCCTACCATAAAACCTCAAATTAAAGCCTTCAAAGCTTATTTTTATATAAGTTATTTCGAAGGATAAAAACTGGATGTTGGCTACCTGCCAGTGCTAATCTTAGTTAGCTCCTAAGATCATGCATACAGTATGTATAGTGGGTTTTGTTTTTAATTTCAATTTCATTTTTTAAACTATGTTTAAAAAATTAGCATTAATCTACCCTGTATCTTGTATATATCTTTAATCTTTTGTTAATATGGACATGCTGCACACACGGTTAGCTTGGTAAGATTCTCTACAATTCAGTAGTTCAGTTCATTGTGGTGAAACCTTCAGCATCAAAGAAAAGAAGTATTACCGGCACTGTAAACAAGAAAGATGACGAAAAGAGCTTAGTAGATGTAAACATCCAGTAAACTTTATTCATAATTATCGAAAAAATATATTTAAACATTATTTTACATAATTATTATACATTTTTTAGCTTTTTTTCTCCCAGATAATTCCTTGCTTTGTATTTTTTTGGGGTGGGGATGGCGGGGCAAATTTGCCGGACTTGTACTTTTCACAGATTTCTTACTAACCTCTGGGTATTTTTTTCTTTTATTGCTCATTACCTTCTTCCCGTGTTTTTGCCCAGACTTTAAAAGGTTAAAGAAATTGACTGTATTTCCCATTTTTGCTGAGCAGTTTTGTGTGAAAGGATATAAAAGCTTGTCCCATATTTACAACTGTCCCAGATATAAGCCTGTTAAGTTCAGCGATTTCAGCAAGTAATAGCCTGAGATGGTATATTTTCAAATCGCTAACAATTCTATACCTTAAGATTTGTAATGCATGACATTTACTTGTAACAGAGTATAATTATTACGTGGTATTACTATTATTACTTAACAAATCTAAGTACTTCTTTCCCAATTAATATTAAAAAATAGATTTTACGTGGTGTTCAGTGTGGGTGCCTTCTCAAGAGAACAGAGAGAGCAAGAGAACACACAACAGCTGTCGCTTGTGAACACTCCGTAAACTGATGCATTACGGAAATGCAACTTAGCGTGTCCTTACTGTTTTGGTCAATAGTTAAGAATGAAGTCAGGAAGACGGCCACTACGCTTATAGTTTTATGTGTGACTTGCGGAAAGTTAACATCCTGAATAACCAGATTAGGACACGTCTCCTCCTCAGGTGCTACGGCTAAAGCACCGAGCTAGCAGCTCAGCAGCGACGTGAGGCTAGCTCTGTGTTAGCGGGACCAAGCTGTGTCCCAGACAACAATAATGGACAAGAGCATCTGTCTTACCACTGCAGCAGTCGTGAGGACACAGGCGGTTGTGTATGCCCTGGTAACAACCGGAATCTGTAAATACTCCTGTTGTAGTGTCTGGTAAGCCATTTTGGACAAACTGAAAGCTTCCGGCACTTTCTTGACACGTCATTCCAGCAGGCGAGGGGTGGTGCGTTCAAGCACGTGAGACAAATCTGCCAAATATCAACCCCTGCTGTCAACACAAGACCGCACACATCTAAGCCAAGCACGTTCATTTGATCATTTGAATAAAACTTTTGAAATATTCAGACAGTTTATCATTTTGAAAGGTTGAATTAGAAAAAAAAAAGAAAATCGTTGTATTTTCAACTTACCATGGGTTACTATATGCCTCCTACTTCCATTAAAGACCGAATTCGGCTTAAGCATGTGAATCTGAATAATGATTTTTACATGGAAAGTAAAATTTCACGCAAATGAAATTTTTCATCACAGTTTAAGTTGACCTCTTGTTGACACTTTATTAAAGCCTAAGTCACATCATCAGTTACATGCCATTATGTGCACCAACTTTTAGTTGATTTTGTAATTGAAAATTTCAATTTCAAATGTAACTCTGTGTGTGTGTGTGTGTGTGTGTGTGTGTGTGTGTGTTTCAATACAAGAAAAATAAGTTCAGTAAATTAAAATAAGATAAGTCAAATTAAAATACATAAATACTAATCACAGAAGGGGGGTAATTCAGTCTAAATGTCATCATTTACTACAGTGGCAAAGTGTTTTAAGATATTATATAAATTTGTTCTTTTGGTCCTTTTAGAAGTTTTAGGGATTTCAAATACAGATCAAATTCATTGAAAATAATAGTAAACTTGGTAGTAGTATTACATTACAACAGAGATCTACCGAGTATTAACAGAGTTCATCATCCTGGTTCTACATAATCACATCAAATGTTATAATGTCTCTGGAGACAGAAGGTGGGAATGATGAGCAGTCCAGAACTTATGTACAACACTACAAGAGTAGAATATATGGTCCTTAGTTTTGACCTAATTTTTTACAAAATGTGCATGCATTATCATCAATACCAAAGCAATGTCAAATTAATTCTTTAGAAGGGTAAATGTGGTTTATAATTTTGAAGTGCTTCTTTTGTTTTGGGAGGTATAGAGGTATAGAGAATGTTCACCAACCAACTCTCCAGCAGTACAGTACTTTAATTTTAGATTAATTGACTGTCTCTTGGAGCATTTTCCTACTAGAAAACAAGTTTGGACAATGTGTAACAGGTGATCTTTTAACATTTAATGTTTTTATTCATTTTATTTTATTTTTTGTGCATAATTTAAGATACATAAAGTGGCAGAGAAAATAACAGTATGCGGAGCAGTGGGAGGCAAAAACCTCCACAACAGATGGGCTTATTTGAAGCCTCCATCCAAAACAAAGTTTAAAATTTCCCAATGTTGACATGACAATAAAAAAGTGAAGGCAAACCAATAACAGAATATATATAAAAGTATGTATAGGAGTGTGTGTGTGTGTGTGTGTGTGTGTGTGTGAGAGTGTGTGTGTGTGTAATAGATTTTTGGCACCTTTTTTAACTTTTTAAACTTTTTTTTCGGCAGGTGGGAAAAGCTGTTTCAAAATATTGCCGCCCTGACACCTAAATCTTATAAAAAACTGACCTCTGCAAGTCAGACATTTTGGAAGATGAAAATCTGAGGACTTAACAGCAACAGCCAATGTCATGGTTACACCCATCACAGCCCCCCTTCACACACGCATGTGTGCATGTGTGCATGCATGCGTCAAGCATGAGTTTGTGTAGGTAGTGATCAGCTCCGCCCACACCCCCTGCTGTGATTGGACAGGCGATTGTTTTTCAGTCCAGCATGGACAGTGCAGTGCATTTAATGTTGGTAAGTCTGTGCTGCCCCCGAATGGATGGCACTCTCTTGCAATCTCTTCACTCTCACACACCTCTTCACTGAGTCTCCTGCATTGTGATTCTAATGTGGCATTCACTTTACTTCTTTGTTTAATTTGTTTTAATATTAGCATTTTAAATCTTCCATACACAGTAAAGGTAATTAGAGTTTACAGGCAGCTAGAGCTCCCTCTTAGTTAAATGAGGTAATAGAATTGATGGATGAGTTACAGGGCGAAGCTTAATGACATGTAATTTTGATTTGGGTTGTGAGAAATTTCTTGCCCATTTGTTTTTTTTTTTTATCTCTCCCTGCACTGTATACTGTGTACTGTTTATCATTTTATGTATCTTAAATTGGGCCAAAAAACAAACATTGCCTGCAGTTATACATTTTGTCCACAGGTTTTTCAGGAGGAAAGTGCTTCATTAGACAGTCTACCTGCCATTATGCCAAGCCATTAGTTAGGACTTACAAGTCCTATATAAAGAGTGACTTTTAGGCTATAAGAAAGTGTCACCAAGAGACTCGGTTAATGTGAACACTCCATTTGCGTGAGATTTCATTTTCCATGCAAAAATTATTATTCAGATTCACGTGCTAAAGCTTACCCCCCCCCCCCCCGTTTTCTGATAGTAATAATCTAATCTAATAAATCTAATAATCCCCTCAACTAATTTTCAGATAATTTCCTTGTCACCTTTTACTAACAAAACTAATACGAATACTAATACTAATACTAATAGCAATACTGATACTAATACCAGTACTAATACTAATACCAACACTAATAATGTTTATGCAGTTTGCGGGACATTGCCTGCCAAGGTGCTCATTTTTTTCTTGTGTTTTTGAAAGAAATAAGACAATTTTCCCAGGTTTGCAAGTGAAAGGCGTCTGACTGCAGCACAGGAACACTTATGTTGATCCAGGTGCTAAAGTGTTAATTGACTGATAGAAAATTACTTAAAACCTTTTTAACCTACTGAAAAAAAAAACACTTTTAAGGAAAAAATTTTGCCTGAAGAGGCAGAGTAATTCTCCCACAGGGTTTGGAAGTTTGATCCCAGCTCTTGTTCTGATTTTCAGGTTGATTGTTGAAGCCAGTACCAGTAGCTTCCATCAGTGAAGTGTGTGAGACTATAAGGCACATTTTAAAGAGTTTTGGGTAAAAAACACTTCATAAATGCAATCATTTTTGCAGGTTTACACACACAGGTAGAATATGTTTTGGATTGGATCTCAGTTGTCCTCATTTGCCAGTGGAACAGCGTCAGCCAGCTGCTGAATAAACACGTCTCACACTGACATCACGGTGGCTCATGAGATTAAACGCAGTAAGCTGCTTTACGTTGAGAATAGAAACAATAAGAAGTGGAGCAGTCTGAGACACACAGACAATGTGTCTGTGATGTGGAAAAGCAGAAGAACCTGTTGGCTTCATACCCAACACTTGAAGTTTTCATAGACCCCATCAGGACTTGACGCCAAAAGGTAGGTCTGCTGTTAATTTGGATTTTTGAAGGCAGGTGAAAAAACCCCAAAACAGCTAATCACCTGGTTAAGAAGACTCCCGGAGAGCCAAACTTAACATAGTTATTTGTCATCTTTGCAAATTTTTCAGAAAGCATCTGAACAACTTTGTCTATTTTTTTTTAAATACAAATTAAATGTGTGCAGGGGCACTTATTCAATTGAGATTTGGAAAGCATTTTTCTTTACAGGTGTTTCTCATAAAAATGTATCAATAGAAATGTTATACATCAGTTTCGGTTTAGTTTATTTAAGAAGGAGTAGTGTAAATTAATACATACACTTTGTGTAAAAATGCCAGAATTAGCCAGGAGGCTATTTTCATCTGTAGTTCTCTGGCCAAGATGTAACTCGAGGCTGCCTAAAATACAACAGAGCAAAACAACAACAATAATAACAACAACAAACAAACAAACAAATAGGGAATACAGTTTAAAATGCTGCAAATAAATTGCATAGTTATGTTCAGTAGTATCTATTCATAGACAGTGTTCATTCATAAATCTGTCACTTGAGAGCAGCTGCCTGATCAGTGATCTGTCGGATTTGTTGGATCTGTCGGCAGGACAGTCAGGCTGCAGGTGTGTGATGGCCATGCCAACACAGTCATTTAATTTGAATGGTTTCAGTCCTGCTTTATTCACGAATATGTTTAACATGTAGGTAGGCATTTACATTTTATACCTTTAACCCTTTGAAACCTGCATCACTTTTCTTATGCTGCTTTCAGAAGCCTTTCATGAGTATTTAAAGCTTTGAACCCTGAGCAAACTCGTGCGATTTCTTTTTCAATAACATGGGGAAAAGGCAAAGAGCAACTTGGTAGGAAATGTTCCACAGATTGCAAGAAATTACTAGATTTAGAAAATGTTTATTTCTCCAAAAAGCAAGGGAAAAACGTCAAGGGAAAAAAACAAGGGGGGAACAATATTTATAATTATCAGAATTACATGTTCGAAACTATGCTTTTAAGCACTTTTTCCAGATCATTTCCTTGTTGTTTTTTTTTTCCTTTTTTGTTAGTTTGATTTGAACTAATTCTTATGTATTCTTGCATATTTTACTAAGCTCTTGCTGACTGCTTTTTAAAGCAGTCATTCTCTTCCTTTAAGCAAGAATAGAAACTGTGTTTCCCAAACAATCTGGAAAATGTGTATTGAAGTTTACATTGAAAATATGAAGATACAACTAATAAAATAGAAAAATGATTTCTATTTTCTTATGTCTCTCAGTGAATGTGAGGCTGTGTTGGATTTCAGAATGAGTAAGAGGGGGAGGAGGAGGAACAGCCACAGGAGGAAGAGCTCCAGCAGCAGTAAACGTGAGTTGGAGCTTTGGGCTGATGGGAGGGTGCTGAGGTTAATCTGGTGCTTAACTGAGTCACATTTTTTCCACACCTGCATGCAGTTTGCCAACATGGGGACTTCCTCAGACCACTAGAGGACTAATGATAGCTACTAGCTTTTATAGATGGTGTTATAGACCTTAGGCTATAGTCAGCCAGTGTCATGGCAGAGGGTACAGATGTGGCCTCCACTGATGTTTTTCTTTTTCTCCTGTGCTGCAAAAAGACTCAATCATTAAAAAAAGCACTACATTAAGAAACCAAAGGTTCTGCATTAGTGAGGGTGTGTTCTTCAGGTAAGAGTGAAACTCACTATGAGAAGTGACAAAATGTGGTCGGCAAGGCCTGTGTGAAGACAGTTATTGGGCTCATTGGTTTAACTCTGGAACTTGTGACATATAAAATAGGACTGGGGCTGTTTATGCGGCCTCTTATGCTGATCTTAATTGGCTGTGCACCTACAGGTGTTTCTAAAAGTTTAGGGTGTGAATCTAAACGTTTATAGATGCACTTACATAACGCTGAATGAGATCAGAGGTTGGAAAAGAATTTAAAGGTGATTTTGGCCTTTTTTTAAAAGTCTGGATCATATTTTCCCATGTTTTCGTGTTGAAGTGACTGATGAGAATTTTTGTCTTTTGAAATTGGTCCACTATTGAGAGAGGGCTGCAGTCAGCAGTGGCACAAGTCTGTCATTGTAACCACATGGGGCAATTGTGCACTGTTAGTGTATGTCTGATAACTGTGGCTATTTTTTGCCACAGATGGGCCCAGATTGTTTTTATAAGTGTCTTAAATTTCTCTTTATCTTTCATGTGATCTGGTCTGTTTGTTGCCTTTAAAATATATTTATGCGTAGATAATATACAGCCTATAAGACCAACTTTATACCTTCTATTTGCACATCCTTGGAGATATTATACAGATACTTGGTGGAAGTGTTGTTTTCCTCATGTCCCTCCAAGATTTTGCAAACTGTTTTTGTGATTGTTGTGGCCTGACATGCTTGATTTTATGTCTGCATTTAAAAGAAAATTACAGTTAATGATACACCTTTTTTTGCAATGAAATTGAAGGGGCAGGTAAAAATTGCAAAATTAGTTGTGGTGCTGTCACTGATGTGGAGCTTGTTATAATGAGCACTCAGGGCTCAGTACATATAATTAGAATCTATCTATGATTGTAAGTGGGATGGGGTTAGCAACACTGATCGCTGGTGATCAGCTGCAGCTCTGAAGGACTGCCTCTCTGCTCCTCACAACAGCAGCAGAGAACACTGGCCATTGTACCATTAAACAGCTCAAAACAATCTCACACAGACAACAAAATGGCTCGATTCTGTCATTAAACATGTTAATAAATGCTGGTAATCATTCGCTGTATGATGCTAACAGTTATTCCTGTCAGTGTGTGTGTGCAGCAGTAGTTTCATGATAAACAGAGCACACAGCTCTACAGTGAAATCAAATTATACCTGCTTTAAGTGGTAAAAGTTGCAGTAATGTATAAGTAATTCACAGATACAATGATAAATGGACCAGATCTGTAAATGGAGATTGAAATGACACTTCAGACAATCACACTAACAATCTGAGCCTGTGTGCAGCAAAACTATCCAATTCTAATTAGATTCTCAGTTATGATGCACAATTGCCCCATCTGGTTACATTCCAGGTGTTACATGGCTGCAGACCTTTCTCAATTAGACCAATTTCAAAAAATGTTGCTCACATTAGTCACTTGGAAAACATGGAAAAGTAGGATCCAGGTTGAAAAATATTGAAGTTACACTACAATATACAATAATATACAATATTTTATCTTCGAAATAATCTAATAAAAATATTAGATAAATGTATAAATATTAATTATGAGTGGTTATAATAGGTAAAATATCATGTTAATGTTGCAATATGGATTTGTGATTTGTAAAATGCATAAAAAATATTTATATAATTTTATTTACATTATAATACATTTAACATTAAGTTTGCTGTTTTCTACTTTCAGAGAGTGTCTCACCATACATCTTTCATAAGCATAACAAAAGCAACAGTGTGAGCTACAAAGATGACATTGTTGAAAAGGGAGCGGCAGACTCACTTCGAAGGGAAAATGTTCTGTCTGGATCTGAAGATGAGGAAAAATATAACAACGCTCCACCTAAGGAAAAAAGATTTAAACAGGATTATCACATGAATTCATATCCAAATCAAAGGAGTATTTATACCAAAACAACAGAGGACAAAGAGAAAGGAGTGAGGATTGTGACATCTGTGTCTGTTAATGACATGGAAGATTCATCCCCGAAGATAATGTTTCAGCAGTCACACCAACCCTTAGCTGAGAATATCACCTACTCATCAATGCCAGTTACTAACATCATGAAAATTAACTGCGGTGGGTCACATGTGAAACTGGAAATTCAAGAGTATTTTCAACTGAATACTTCTGGCATCAAGACCACATTCGTTTTAATGAACGAAAAGGCTGACTGTGCTGACACAATTTTTAGGAGCAAATGTGAGAAGACGTGGATTCCAAACAATGAGTCAACTGAGCAGCCATCTCAAAATATGACTAATCACTATTGCAATCAAAACACAAATTACACATTTACCTTTGGGAGCATGAATGAACAAGCAGAGGCTGATTCAGAATCTGTCAGTCCAACAAACATATTGGAAGATCCAAACTACTCTCAATGCTACAGTGATCACAAACAGCTAATATCAGAAGACTTCATGTTGGCAAATCATCCATCAAGCCCACCACTGCTGCTCAACATCAAACCTCAAGGGAAGAGGAAAAGTTTTCACACAAGCATCGGCAGTGATCAATTCTGGGACATTCCTCCACCCAGAGAGTTTGCAGACTTTAAATGTAACACTTTAGAGGACCTTACACGTGACCTGGCTTCCTGTCAGATCAGTGCTTGTAGTTCTACAGACACCCGGCAAAGGGAATTTCACCTTACACCTAACATGACCTACAATGAGGAATCTGAATGCTCAGTTTCTATTGACATAGAGGAAAGAGCAGATCTGGCACCTTTGTTTCATCAATTATATGAACCCACCAACTATGATCCCACGCTCACGAGGCCCTCAGTGTCTACCAACAGGTCAAGCTTCACCACAGATTTCATCAATTGTCAAAAGAGAAAATCCTGGATCAGAAACAACAGCATTGCCACCGTGGAACACAGAGCATGTTTGTTACCGAAGAAAAGACGCCAAACATTTCCGGGGTTGTCGGATGATATCGGAGTAATGCAAGAAGATCTTCTCTTGCCCTATACTGAATCCTTTTCCTCTCTGATCATGTGCTCACTTCCTCTCCAAAGTGAGAGGTCAGGAAGCATTCATCAGGACAGTGATGGGTTTGGAATAGGAAATTCTGATTCCTCACAAACCAAGAGGAGTTCTAAACCTGCCTCCGAAATCCCAAACAGATACGCCAGAAAGCAATCATTGTTGAGTGCATTCTACATGACCAGCTCTGAGGACAATCCTGATGAAGTGTTTACTTCCAGTGAACAAGGTCGAAGACGAGGCAGCAATGGATACCCTAAAGAGCTTAGGCAACAAGACATGGACTTGAATACGAGGGACATGGACAGTCTGGACACCGATGACTGTGGCTATAAAGTTGATCGAAGTGAAATAGCAGACAGTGGATTTGAACAAGAAATGGGGGAAGTAGAATATCACAGTCCTGAACCCCTTACAGGCAGGCCTAGTCGAAGAGCCCTCGCCATACAAATCACCCCTCCGTCCTGCAGCAGCTCAGAGGAACATATACTAGAGAGTCATCCTGGAACATTACTTCACAATGACAAGGTCCAACATGAAGACGAACAGGAATTGCTCTTAGTTTTACCCAAACATAAGTCCTCGGTTACAACAATTACTGTTGGTGCACCCGAGCAAAGATTTCTGCAGATGGACCCAAGATCATCACCGGGTAGCTGTATGGAAAAACCTTGTAAAAGTGGTTTGGAAGAGCCCTGCATGTCCCCCTCACAGGACGTGAATGGTAATCAATTAAACACACATGAGGCTACAGATGAGACTAAACCATTTGGTGGAAAAACAGCAAATGCCAGCTCCTCTCGGTCAGTAATGTTTGAGCAGACAAGTGTTCTGCATTTGGACACAGCAAGAAGGGGTGCAGAAGATTCCGACAAACCCGCAGTCACTGCATCATGTCCTGCCAAAGGGTCAACAGAGGCAGAAATTCATGTTAAAGAGCAGCATGGAAAAACAGAAAAGGCAGAGAAACCGACAGTATCCAGATGTAAGTTGGAGCAATGTGAGATTCTCCAGAATAAATATTGAATAACTAATTCCAGGGCAATATTTATGTAAAACTCACCTATTTATCATCATTTCCAGCTTCCTTAGAGGCAAGAGAGCATCTGAAGCCTGCGGGTCATAAAGACCCAGACAGTAGTGGTACTGACCACTGGGCCAAGAGGCGAAAGCTCTTCAAGGAGAGCAAGCAATGGAGCTCCGCTGGAGGAAGCTCAGTTACCAGTGATATCACAGAGGAATCAGGTAACTTCAGAGTTGAGCATAGACATATATCTTAAAGCCTGTTTAGACCTGGTGTTAACATGCATCATGGGTGATCTGATTACAAGCGTACTGCGCTAAATAAAGCCCATTCTCATTCCAAAGTTGTTAACAACAACCCTTTTGACAATGCTTTTGGCGTAAGATCCCGGTGCCAAAACCACCTTTTATGTCCTCATGAAACACCATTGGTTTTTAGGAGAGAGCGCAGATTAAGGGTACTGGTTGTGGTATTACTATATGCCTGTGCACAGCCAGACAGCACCTGCGGCATCTACGTAATACACAGATGGGTGGCATCATTTGAGAACGTGGCTGTACAAGACCTGTTGCATTAACACAGCAGGATGGCATCAGGTAGAAACACTGCCAGTAACAACATTATATAAGGAGTGCAATGGTGCCTATTAGGCGGGTGGGAGGGGTGGTGGATGAATCCAACAAACCACAGACTTTCATGCATGAGTCAGGTGTTCTTTTTCTGTCTGAATGTGATGTTTATTTTTCCAACACCTTACCATGTGCCTCCTTCCCGTATGCATGCCCTTATTGCCTAATCCCACTCAAACCACTTGCTGAGGTCGTTTTGGATGCAGTTCACCACATACTTTTTCTGGAGTAACCCAACAAGGACCACATCATTAATGCAGGACATGGTTACGTTAGATGAATTGTTGCATGATTGACCATCAAATTGTCCTCTGGAAGGAGACGTTTTAAAGAAGTTTTCTGCTGACAGCGGTACCTGCAGCTGTAATGACACAACTGCTAACATGAATAGCAAGCATACTAGCAAGAATGCAGATGTTATAACTCTGCATAGGGCTCTAAATCTAAACAAGTATTCTGCTGGAGACATATGACAGACGTGTGAAAGACGATGTGTTTCGGCTATCCACTTCTGTTCGGATCGCTGAAACGCATGTCCATACCAGGTGTTTGCAGGCTCTAAGAGTCAATGGGGCTGTATAACTAACTTGAAACAACAATCATACCTTGACTCATTATGGCTAATGGTAAGAAGGCTATGGAAATTCACTAAAATCAGAGAGAGCAGCAACTGCCACCCTCTGGTTGGGAGATTGGTTATCTTAAAGGAAAGCTGTAAATACACACAACATTTAAATGAGCTTCCAATGTCTCACTGTTAGTAATCAGTCTTATTGATCATTGATAATGAAGGTTAACTTGCACTTTTACTTGATTTGGTCCATAGTCACTCTTTCCGTGAGGTGATGGATACAGAGGACTCTTATTAATATATTAGTTTCAAACTGGTTCATCTGGACCAAACTAAACTGGTTTCCAGTGACATCTGGGCTGTCATGGTTTATGTCAAATCCTGTAAACATAGCTAATCATCCACTTATCATAATATTATATGCCACTATGCACCTGTACTGTATTATGTATTGATGTGTACTCTCCTATATTTTTCCTAGTATCAGAGGAAAATCGCTCTCTGGACATGACAATTCAAGACAATGATGGCAGGGGCTTTTATACAGAGACCTTCCACTCCTCGGCATGGATTTACCAAGGAGATGATGTGGACTCAGAAGCCATTCCTCCCAGCCTCAACACCAGAACTCGAGCTGTCTCAAGTGAGACTACGATATTACATAAACATACAGCATATGGCTGCAGTTTATTATCTAATCACTGTTAGAATTCTACAATAGAAAACAACACTTGCTTTAACACATGGTTAGAACACTATGCAGAGGTTATACTGTACACAGAACTTAAACAATGTATACATATGTACCCTGAACAACCTTCTCTTTTTCAGTTCGTGAGAGGACCGTCAAGATTAACAAAGGGACAGGAGAGTATCCATGGGGCTTTCGCATACAGTTTTCTAAACCCATTGTGGTCACAGAGGTAGACACAAGTAAGTGGATTCCTAGCTTGCAGTGCTGACTTATGTTCAGTAGGTGTTGTAGTCAAACTGAGCTGTTAGCTGTTAGCACTTAGGTATTTTACAAAATTTTATTTGAAACTATGACTGGCACCACCCCACATACTTTTGTTAAAACCTTTTGTCCTCTGTAAATACTGGTATACCAGTGTCTTCACTTTAGCCAGCGAGCCAGTGGTGGCGATGTGTGGTTCTTCAAACAGACTGAGAATGGTACAATGCAACCAATGTGATGTTTTAGTCATGTTTTCAGCAGCAGGGATGATGTTTTTCTGTAAGCTGATGTGGAAGTTAGCATTGCCCTGGCTCTGTTGTTAAAGATCCTATGTGATTTTTCCATTGGATTTTAGATTATAAAAATTGGATTAGGAAATAAATTCTGCGGGAAAACAATTTTTAATGATACTTATGATACTTACTTATGATACTATGTTTTGTTCAGCAAAATAATCTTTACATCACCATTTTTGAAGCCTAAATGTAATCACATGAAGTAAAAAGCTAATGTTAGGCTATAGCCTATACTAACTACACCATGGTCGCATGACTCATCCTCTCTCATAAAAGAAGGCTGCAAAGCTCTGTAGTCTCATTGGAATTTAGTGATTTTTTTTTTCTGTGTGAGGTAAACTTTTCATGTCTGTTGTTTCAGATGGGGCAGCTGAGGAAGCTGGGTTGATGGTAGGAGACTTTGTCCTCGCTGTCAATGGAACTGATGTCACCAGTATTCCTCATTCTGAGGCTGCTGATTTGGCCAGGCAAGGTATGCTGTTGACTTGATGCACAAATGACTTCAATGTAGAGTATAGGCCAATGTATCAGCACTCAGAATGCTTGGTTGAGGTTCAGCACACGTATCAGTAGTTTGAGACCACGTATTTACTCTGTGACTTAGTTATGTCTTAAATTACTCTGACATTTTTGCCAACTTAGATTACTGACTCTTTGAAAATAGGATCAAAATACTTCAATGGAAGGTAATTAACATGTAATGTTGTTGATGTTGTAGGTCCAGATGTTCTGACGTTGACCATTGGGTCAGACATTGCTCGTTCTCCCAACATCCCAAGACCAGCGTGTCGTGGTTATCTTCACAAGCGGACCCAGTCTGGTCTGATTAAAGGTTGGAGGAAGAGGTGGTTCGTACTCACACATGATTGCTGCCTTTACTACTACAGACACAAACGGGTGAGCAGGGAGACATTGCCATCTTTCTGCAGTAGATTCTAGTTTCTGAAAACAACAGTCCACACAAAACAGGAAACAAGAAGAGTCCGTTTGACATCACTTCATGTTTATTTCAGGATGAAGGCAAGAGGCAGGCTCTGTCAGCTGTCAAACTGGAAGGGGCTGAGGTGGGACCAGATACTTCTTTGGGAAAACCATTTGTGTTCAAGTGCCGCCCTCAGTCCGGTAACCGAGTCTACTTCTTCTGTGCCACTACCAACCAGGATGTGAAAAGGTAGATTACAGAACTATGGAACTTTCCAAACCAAAGATCATTTTAAGTTTTTATACAAAAAACAGACTTCTGTAAAGTTTGTAAAAAGTGTTATAACGTGGAAAAGCTGGTGTTTTCAACTAAAAAATATGACAGAACCTGAAAGTGCATTAACCCTTTGAAACCTGAACACACTGACCCAATTACTTTCAAAAACATGGGTTGAAGGCGACAAGCAACTTCACAAGAAATGTTCCACAAATGGCAAGAAATTAGTAGATTTAAAAAAATATATATTAAAAAAGCTAGGGAAAAATGTCAAGGGAAAAAAACTAGGGAGAAACTACAGTTAGAATTATCATAGTTAAAAATGTACAATTATGTTCCAAAATTTCCCCAAATTTTCCCAAGTTTAAAAAAAATCTCATGATAGTAGTAATAATGTAAAAATTCTAATAAATACAAATTTGAAAAAAGATAGCAAGAAATTAGTAAAATGTTACAAAAAAATGACCTAAAAATGAGCCCCCCCAAAAAGAAAAATCAAAATAATAATAGTAATAAGAAGAAAGTGACCTAAAGACCTTATTTATTTCTATAATGTATAACTGCCATCTGGAAAAAGATACAGAAGTATATGCTGCCGAACCACCAGACTACAGAGCAGCTTCTTCCCCATACATGATATTTACATGGTTTGTACAACAAATGATGTACACAAAGATGACATGGAATTTGTCTCTCCTCCGCTGCCACCATTGCCTGCTGGAAGTATTACACCGTCTGAAATAGCTTACTCCAAAGTCCAAACTCTTTGCGTATATTATGCGACTTTCACAGAAATTAACAACCTAGCTTAGCTGGAGTCCCACCAGTACCCCAACATACGCAGTCATCACTGCTTGCAGCTTTAATTTTAAGTATATTATTCTAAGAATTATAGATGTCTTGATGTAATATAAATATAGATATTTTATATAATAGATGTTTTATATAAATAAATCAAACCAATTTTCTCAGGTTCTTCAGGTTTCAGAAGTTTGAATGCATGCGAAAGGCATGTGAACATAGCACAAGAAAACTAATGTTGCTCCAGGTGTGGGTTATTATAGTTTTTTTGTACTTGTTGAGTTTTAAACACCAACAGTGATTTAATTCATGTAATGTGTGTTTAATCTAAATCTGTGTGATTTCAGGTGGCTGGAAGCTATGGAGAAAGCGATTCACCCCATCACACAGGTAACATCTAAATCTGCCAAAAATAAAATAGGCCTTGGTTATGCAAATGAATTAAAAAAAGCATGTTGTTGTGACTATAATATTTATCACAGAGGCGGATTAGTATGAATATGTCTGACTGTCACTCACACTGGCTTATCAGCTCATATATTTAGCCCTCAGGCCAACACTAACACTAATCTACTCAATTACCTCTCATGTTTCAGAACCACGTGTGGGTGGATGTCACCAGACACAACTCTAATCTGCCCCCTCTGGCTGTGAAAAACCCAGAGTGTCTGGGATTGCTTCATAAAATGGACAAAAACAAAGACACATGGGTCCAACACTACTGCATCCTGAAGGATGGCTGCCTCTTGTTCTACAGTGGGATTCGCGCAACTCACGCACATGGTATGGATAGGCTTATATGTTTGTAATGCTCACAGACAAATGCAACATGGTAGGTAGCATTTTTTGTGAGTGTCCAGAAACTAAAATGAGAGTTTGGGATTCAAAGGCATTCATGTTTTGATATTTCCTAATGGCAATTCTTAGAGGTCATTTACATGAGAACAAATTGATTGTTGTGGTTTTGGCTTTTTGTTCACATGACAGCAGCGTTTTGAGGGCCTGAAAATTCAAACTTTTGAAACCGGGTTCCAGAGTGTAATCTCTGGATCCTGCCAGAACGGCCGCACTTGTGCTGGGTGTTCTACTATGGTGTGTCATTACAAAGTTAAACTGCCAACTACTGGCCTGGCATCCATACTACAGCGATTTTGGTTGTTTTTGTGGATCCGTGTATATAAGGATCGTTTTCGTAATGTTATCGTATGAATGCAGATTTAAAAGGAAAAAAAAGCAAAGAAATGACCTTTCTGTTTTTTGTAGGGCTGTTCTTGTATAACTGTGGCCTTAGATGACAACTAGCTTTCTAACATATTTCGCAAAGAATCAAATAATTACAGATCCCTTCTGCACTTTAGTATCATAAATGTTACTTTCTATTCTGCATTGCTTTGGGTAACATGCTGTCTGCGAGGGGTCACTAGATCCAGCCCTCACTCCTTCATGGCTCCATCTTTTCCAAACAAATATGGTCTCTTCTGGCTCAGGAGTATCCATATTAATGGCTGGTGTCATGGTGGTTACGTCCATGATTTTTATACAGTTTGTGGTTTATCGCAGCCTCTTCACTGTGACAGCTTCTTGCTGCTGCTGGAAACAAAGTTGATCACAGCAGAGTTTGTGGGGTGCGACACCAAAACAAAGGGGTGAAAGATTCTGGTATGCTCTGCTGAGCTGAGGGGAAATGTATTATCCCCACTGGAGAACAACGACAGGTTGCTGAAACATTAATGGCTTGTTGTTGTTGGTGGTCTCACAAAGTGGTCTGAAGCTTGGCAGGCATCTTACTGGTAGTTGCCTTGGTGTCACGCCATCAACCATCCCCTCTACCTCTGGATGACAAAGTTAGCTCAAATAAAACATCACTTTAGAAATGTTTTTATTAAGTCCAAAACATAAAAAATAATCACGCAGATATGATAAAGGTGTCTCAGTTTTGACTTGTATTTCAGCTGCAATTGTAAAATCCAGATACTCAAGTGAGGAAGAAAAAAACTTATTTTGGAGCACAAAAAATACAGCATGTTAAGTCCTTCTATAATTACATCTTGTCTGGTCCACTACTGACTTGATGTCCTATTCCTATCTCACATAAAACAGTACAACACATTCTCACAGAAAAAGCATGGTCAAAATCTTATATTGATCCACGCCTACACAAACTTCTCGCCATCTTCTAGCACAAAACTGCCTTACAGCACCATAACTGCAGGACTTAAATTAGCCTGCATTCTAACAGAAATAATATGATAAATAATGCAAATATAAACATAACTTTAGTTTAGTTTACTACTATACACCATTCAAAAGTTACAGAAACTGTTGCAAAAATGTAAATGATATCAAAACGTATTTAATATGTCATATACCAACATTAACATTTTTACCAAGAATAAAATATGTGATGAAGTGGCTGTTAGAGCATTTGTTCAGTGACAGTGAGTGTGGGCTGCTCTGTCCTCTGTCTGCTGACTCGTCACAACTGTCATGTTCTTACCATAGTATGAACAACTGATATGAGTGATTGTAATCACATATTGCACTTGCATCTTCAGATGGATTCACTATCATCTGGTTCTTGCATGGTACAGAATATAATCAAAATAACGGTTAACTGTCCTGAATTCCTCCTTCTTTTGTTATTCATGATGTGTGCTATGTGAAAACATACAGTATAATGTCACTAAGTGCTCCTCTATCACACAAATCTTTTGACAGACAATGGTGAGGAGATTACTAAACTTTGAACACAGTTATATATAGTTATATATTGATGACATCATCACACACAATTTGTGTCTTCAGGTGGGATCTACCTTCAGGGCTACATGGTGAGAGAGCAGCCCTATGGATCCAAGAAATCCACCATAGAGCTGAAACCTCCGTCTGAAGAGTTCAAGACTTTCCACCTCTGTGCTGAGAATCCTAACGAGAACAAACGGTGAGGAGCTGACTGAGTTTTAAAGAGCCAGTGAGACTTTGATGCAGGGCTTTTCTTTGCATTTCCTTTGTATTTTCAAAAATACAAATATTTGTTGTGGTTCTTGATCTTTGTTTAACCCTTAGGGCCCACTTTAAAATTACACACACTCATATTGCTCTGCACACAAAGTGCGTTTTTCAATACCAAGCTTTAAAAAATATTATACATTAATATAATTTTCATTTTTTTTTAACCAACATTAGTCCTAATCATAAATGTCAAATATTCATTCTCTTCAGAATTTTAACCCTTTAAGGTTTTTGTCATGATGTCAGTATGCTTTATTATTAAAAACAAAACAAAACAAAACCCAAACACACAAAAAATAAATTATTTTCAATATACTAGATGCCTAGTAGATAATTATGTTGAGTATCACAGCCTGGGATGTCAGCAGTTAGTGGCAACATTGATTTTTATACATTATTATTTTGTGTGCAGTGTCAAATACACTCATGCTGCTCTGCACACAAAATATGCTTTTCTAAATCATGCTTTAAAAAATATGGCACATTTGTAATTTTCTACATTCATTGAGTTCATTTTTTTGATTAACAACAGTCCATCAAATATTCATTAATTTTCAGAATTTCAACCCTTTGTCATGGTGCCTCTATGTTTTCAGATAAAAACAAGAAAAAAAATATTTTCAATGTACTACATTCAAAAAAAATATGATCACAGTCTGGGATATGTCAGTGATTTTCAGCAACATAAATGGGTATGTAACTGAGAGGCAACACCGTAGTTTAGTGGAGTTAATGATTGTGATGTTCTTTCCAGATGGATCATAGCTCTTAAAGCTTCTATAAAGAAGTGGCTGCCCTTACACCAGGCTCTTCAGGACTATGTGAACCGGCCATCAGAGGAGACCAGGATGTGAGGCACAGCGTCATCAGTGTGACTCAGCCTCCTGTTTGCACATTACTGCACTTTGTTCCCAGTGCTGCCACTGTTGTTATGGAGGATTATTCCACTCTGCTGCAGAGAGGCAGGGCACAGATAGAAGTGACTTATAGTCTATGCCGCCTCATTTACATACAGCTCCACTGCAAATGGCAAAGTGCACAAGCAAATGTAAGAGAACAAAACACTGAAAAGAAAATGGACTTTATGTTTTGCACTTTATTTAGATTTTCCTACATTTTCCCCACTTGATCATGATTATTATTTTTTTTTTTTGATTAAAGCTCCTCCATTAAAATTTACAATTAGAACATCTCCATTTGTTCATGTATCCATTACCACATGATCATTAGATTAAACATTATCCTCCACACTGTCTGCATACTTGTCTCTATTGGTAAAACTCATAATCACTTTACTGGAGCAGATAGAAGGTTAAAGACTGTTTGGGACATCTGGATTGTGCCATAAGGCTTTCAAAATAGACTAACAACTTTGTATTCAAAGCGCCTCATACATACTGTGTTTCCAAAAATCTTTGGAGAGGACTGAAATACGATATTTCTATGCTTTTATACTGATTCTGTTTGACTGTGATTTTACTGCTACTCTGTAAACTTTTAGAATATAAATGTGCTCTCGTACTTTTGATACAGCTGTTAATCACTGCAACACAGATAGCAATGCATCAGTGTGTTAGCCAAATAAAGTTGATAACCAAATCCTTTGTCTGCTATTTACATGTACTGACTACTCATTACTTTGAACTCCAACACATATAGAAGATATCTCAGTTGCATATGCAAAGTAATATTGACTGAATAAGAATGTTTAGTAAAAGGTGTCAGGATGGGGTTGGATGATTACCCAAAATGCAGAACACAAAAAAGCAGCCAGGAGTACAAATAAAGTGAGCTTTAATGCTGAATATGTCCAAAAACAAACTGGCTAAACGGAAAGGGAAACACACAAGTACTTACATTTATATATATATAATCAGTGTTCTCTGTATATATATATATATACAGAGAACACTGATTAAGACAACACAGAGCTAGGGGAGATGGACACAGGAAATAGGGACTGGCCAACAAATGAAGGAGAGGCAGGGATCGCAAGGGTGGAGCAAAGGAGACGACCAGAACAGGTGTTCAAAGGAGACTCTAACAAGGGAGGACAAACCACACATGACACATGAGGAGCAGATAAAAAGTACAAAATAAAACAGGACATTTTTTTCACTTTTCCTGTTATTCATTTAACTAATTCTTTCTCTCTTTATTTGGAACCTAATCGATCAAAGTGGGAATTGGATACTAATTCAAAATACCCTTCACATAATAGAGATGGCTGTTCTGATATGAAATATAATGAAAATGGACTTGAACCACAATCTTTTCTCTCTTTCTGTTTGTCCGTTTTCCTTCTTCCTCTTATTTATTAATTTATTTGTTTATTTTAATAATAGACTTTTTAAAATGTATTGTTGTGTGGTTTTGCTTGTTTACCTGCTAACTATGTTTTTGGCTTGTATTCTTTTCAAAATTACTTTTAAGCACTTGATTCCTTTGTGATTTGTTATCACCAAAACAGGCTTAAAGTAAAGTTTTTGCAACTGACTTTCTTTGTAAATCTCCTGGCTTCCAATAAAAAACAAAATAAAAACAAAACAAACAAACAAAAAAAAAAAAACACTGAACCGTGGTGGAAATAAACAAAGAGTTTCTTTGAGAAAAGGTAGTTGGAAAAACAGCAAAAGGTTGTTAAAACCAAACCAGTTTTGTTGTTTGACGGGCTTAAAACTTGGCTGCCATCTTGCCTTTTGTCACGCCATCCACCCTCCCTCTGCCTTCATGTGACAAAGTCAGCTCATAGACTACGTCACTTCACCCACATGCCCAGAGGAAACAATGACAAGACTACAGGGGATGTGTGTGCCACAACCTAGTGCAGACTGCAGACCTAAATGTTGGTGCAGACTTTGCAAGAAATGAAAATTAAAAAAAAAATCTGCTTTGTAACAACATATGTTTGTAAGTGAAAGAAGGAAAAAATGGTAAATGGACTGCACTTGTATAGTGCTTTCACACTATATGCCATACTCACCCATTTATACACACATTCACACATTGGTGGCCAAGGCTACCGTACAAGGTGCCACCTGCTTTTCAGTAACCATTCACACACACTCACACTCCAATGATGCAGCATGGGGAGCATTTTGGGGTTCATTATCTTGCCTAAGGATACTTCAACATGTTCCAATTAAAGGGCGACCTGCTCTACCTATGAGCCAAAGTCGCCCCACAAAAAAGCACTTATTTCAGTCATTCAAGCGGCAATTCTCCCTTTGACCACAATGTGGGTTGCAATGGCAGAATGGCGCTGTCTGTGTTTTCACTTATTGACGCCACAGGCAGAAGAAAAAGAAAATCAACCTTATTTATGAAGTATTTTTTTGTACAAAATGAGCACTGGCAGTGGGTGAATGAGACAAAGGGCTTTGTCATTCTCTAGCTGTGGTAACTTTCAATGCCCATGTGCAATGTTTAGATAGATCAGGCAATCCATTGCGGCAAAAAATGGATACAAACAGACAGATGGAGTTTCTCATTTTATGGAAGGATGTCAATCGAGAGTAACATAAAAGTCGCACTGAATTGAGAGAGATTGCAAGACTGTGCAGACTGAGGTCGCATAAAAAAAAAAATCACATCTGTATCTCATCTCCTAAATCTGATTTGAAAAAAAAAAAAAATCAGATTCGAGCCACTTCGGCCAGCAGTGTAAACATATAGTTAGGAATCTCCCATGTAAAATAATCAAAAACTGTCAATTTTTGGGAAAATAATGTTCTAATCTAAGACTCCATACCATGTCCATTGACAAATAAGTTTTTTGGAGTTTTTAACTCTTCTTACTTTGTAGTTTATGTTGAACTTTGTATCAACTTGAAAACATGTTAGAGTTGCTTTCATGTCTATCTCTTCATATCCCCCTATTGTAATAATAGAACCATAAACTGTCCATATTTTACAGACTGTGTGTTGAAATGTGTCAGCATAAAACCCATTTATTAAAGGCTTTTTCACTTTTGCAACATAGTGTGCCTTGGAATTTATTTGTTTTGACTTACTGACAAAAGAAACAACAGGTCTAACCTCTCCCTCCTTTTTTGTCATTATTGTCCCTGAATCCACAGAGCACCTGTTTTTGAAACCTACACTTGTGAAGTAGCACTCCTCAGCCAAACTGTTTTAAATAAATGTTCAGCAATTGTCGCCTAGTAGCTAAAAAACACTCTTAAGTTTTTATTCAGGGATGATACCTCCCGTCAGGCAGAAACAGACACTGTACGCTTCCTTCTGATCTTCACAGAAATCTGTTTGAAATAAGCTTTAATGGTCTAACAGTCATTGGTTAACATCAAGTGTACATTTCAGTTTGGCTTAAGGAATCAATAGAAGTGCATAAGAGTGACTTTACATACAGCATATGGTGGAAGTGTACACCCCTTGAGTTCCAAATCAAACGCTTCTAAATCTCAGAAAAGAAAAAAAAAATCATTTGAATGTTTTTTTTTAAATGATTTTCTGCTTTGCCTGGCAGTAGGGTCAGTATTTTAGTCACTATAGATTTTATTGACATTAGTAGCTGTGTAAGATTTACATTAGGGATCAAAGGTTTACTTGTGAAAAACGTGCAGCACAAGAAAAACGTGCAGCACAAGAAAAGTGATGGCAAACCACTTTTCTGTAATATGTTTATCATCTTTAGTAACATGACACAGATGCTGCTTACTAACATCATTAACAACAGCAGCCTTCACAGCAATTAGCAACACAACAGCACTAAAGGACAGATGCAGCCATGATGCTGTTACACAAATAAAAATTATATTCTCACTTTCATGAATCTATCTGTTAACCAAAACGTGAGCAAAGTAACTAACATGTATACAAGGGCCACATTGGAATTGCTGCCCAAACTGTAGAATGACACTTTGACTGTTGCCTATCCAGATTTCGTGCAAATTTTAACCAAATTTCCAAGAAATAAGTTTAACAAAATATAAAATGATGTATTTCAATCCACTGATGTTCTGCAAATATTTGGCTGCATCAAAATAATAAGTTAGTGGTGGTTAT
Organism: Plectropomus leopardus; assembly: GCF_008729295.1. NCBI lineage: Eukaryota > Metazoa > Chordata > Actinopteri > Perciformes > Serranidae > Plectropomus > Plectropomus leopardus. The sequence goes on along the minus strand of NC_056482.1, from coordinate 731,553 downwards.
TCTCCACTGGGGCACCATTAAAGCATTGCAGAATATAGCACAAGAAAATGAGATATTAAATGAGCTCCAGTCCAGCCTTAAACAAATGAAAACAATGCTGAAAATGTGATGAAAATTTACATGTAAAAATTTAAAAAAAGGTAACAGTCTCTGTACCACACAACACATATCTGATGTTTTTGTCTACTGCAATTTTGGATCTCTACAGTGGACGTTACATGCTTTGTATGCCATGATTAATTCACATAGTCCGTTTCCATTTTACTTTCCAGCATTTCAACAATGCGCATACGCAAAGGGGATTAAAATGCCTCAACACGTTCTCATCCCAAGTCGTCACATACTGTATAGTCACTTTGCGTGGACTTTGGTGTGAATATGCTCCAGGTATCCCTCTAGATATCCCTATGCGTCTGTTGTTGTCATTTCGGGATGCTGCTACCATGACAACCAACATGGGGATGTCAACAAAAAAAGCATTTGCTGTGACGGATGGTTAGGAGTAGGCAAAGGGCAGTGATGGTTAGGTGTAGAAAAAAACTGCCACATACAGACAGCAAGCAAACACCAGACCAGCATGAAACCAAACATCCCTTCTGGCTGTACGATATGTACAGACCTGACAGCTAGTGTAGTGGCTGCAATAAAAATAAAGCTGCTAATGAGATGAACATCCATCACCATGCTTCTTGGAATATTAATGCCAGAGGAGAAGTCGAAGAACATCACTCAGTGGAAAGTTTTGCTCAAATCATTAATGGAAACCTGCCTGCGGTCTGTCATGCTCCTCCTGTTGTTCTCACACTGCAGTGGGGTTGGGCCATTTACAGAACTCTCTTTTAGATAATGAGAAAATTCACATGATGTGTATGCATCATAATATTCACTTAACTAAAATCATTAAATCTCACATTTATGTGTGTTTTAGACAAGTTATAAAAGAAATGTATAATTCTAAATTAAAAATGTAAACACTAGTTTTATCTGAAATGTATTTCTACTTAAAGCCCCCATGTGTAGTGAACATTTCGGACTGTAGTCCTCTCAGGTGGTATAAAAACACTGTGGCAGACCATAATGCACGCTGACACCTCCCATATGGATCTGACACAGGACCACTGAGATAACTGAAACCAAGTAGCACACAGACTGCACCCATTTACTCAGATTAGTTCATTTTCTACAACAGAACAATTTGAAAGATGGCATTATAACATAAAATTCTGCACAGAAGATTTATACGTTGCACGTACTATAATAGTTTTCTGTGGCATTTGCGAATAGAAAACACACAAAGAAATCATAATATCCTCTCAAGAAGTACAACAAATGAACAAAACCTCAAGGGATGTACACATTTCTCCACAGTAAGACTGTAAGAGTTCACATGGCTTAGTTATGTACAATATTGCAGTGTTTACTGTGAACGCCTAATTGATTCCATGGTGGTGACGATATCACGGTGCACTGACGTTTTCAGAGACAGTCTGTCGTAGATATCCAACAGTGCAATCAGCCGCAGAAAACTCTGCAATAGAAGCATTGGAAACACATCCATCACCAGCTGTAAGGGGAACATACACACGCTTTAAAATGACGCACCTCAAATATACCACTGTGTGCCGATAACCAATGTACAAAACTAAAGATGCACCAGCATGGGTTTCTAAAGGCAACATATTCCCAACCACATTTGTCACCAATAACCAACAAAAAAAAAAAAAGACTTGAGTGTCACTCCATTCATATTCTTCTATCTATCTGAGTTCTGAATAAAAAATCTCCATCTGTAGTGGATGATTCTGCAGGATAACTTTTCCACTGATGTTGTCAACTGGTCACTTCTGTTGCCAACAATGACTGAAGTTGCCATTCTCTAAGACGGATCCAAATACAACAGCCATCTTTCAAACTTGAGGGATTGACTGTTTGGTAACGAGATTTTTCTCAAGTCAAATCTTAATACAATACACATGTGGCATCATATGTACATTGAAAGAGGTCCTGTCCTCATAGCCTGCTAAGTGATCCCCCAGTGCAACTAACTTACAGAAAGCAAAATCAGTGGCCCTGTAGCCAAAATGGTAAATTGTGAAATGGATTCTCTCATCAGCTTTTGTAGTGTAGTTACGTTTGTAAGGGATTGTTTTGGGCAGTGACAAGTGACGAGTGACCATTAATGGCGCTGGGGTGCTGTCACTCCTGCAATTCAAATTGTGAAACGTATTTTAAGCATTTAACACCTGGATTGACATCAGTTTTTTTCACATTCTAGTCAGTTCATTCTTGAGTCCAAGTGGACATTTGTGCCAAATTTGAGAAAAGTCCCTCAAGGCCCTCATGAGATATAGCATTGTAGAATGAGATAGAAGATCGCAGTGACCTTTGATCACCAACATCTAATTAGTTCATTGTTAAGTCTAAGTTGACCTTTGTGTCAAATTTAAAGACATTTCCTGAAAGATTCTTGAGATATCATGTTCACAAGAATAAGACAGATGCAAGGCCAAAGTGTTCTTGATCTTTGACCACCAAACTCCAATTAGCTTTTCTTAATTCTAAGTGAACGTTTGCGCCAAATCTGAAGGCATTGCTTCAAGGACTTCTTGAGATATTGCATTCTCGAAAATACAGACAGCTGGAAGGTCACAGTGACCTTTGATCACCAAAATCTAATCAGTTCATTGTAAAGTCTAAGTGGATATTTGTGCCAAATTGTAAGAAATTCTCTGAAGGTGTTCTTGACAATATGTTTAAAAGAATGAGATATATGCAAGGTCACTTAATTCTTGATCTTTGACCACCATACTACAATAAATTTTTCTTTACTTTAAGTGAACATTTGTGCCAAATTTGATGACATTTCCTCAAGGACTTATTGAGATATCGCATTCTTGAAAATGAGACAGCTGGAAGGTCACAGTGACCTTTGACCACCAAAATCTCATCAGTTCATTGTTAAGTCTAAGTGGATGTTTGTACCAAATTTTAAGAAATTCCCTTTAGGCCTTTGTGAGACATTGTGTTCATGAGAATGAGATGGCTGGATGGTATCAGTAGCCATGACCTTTTACCACAAACCCTAAGCATTTCATCCTTAAGTTTAATTAAACATTTGTAAAAAAAAAACTGAATTCCCTCAAAGTGTTCTTGAGATATTTCCTTCACAAGAATAGGACATACGTGCATCCGTGGACGGACAACCTGAAAACATAAATGGGAAGGGATCACTTTACAGGAATGATTCCACCAACCAATAACTCTTGAAATGTATATGTGTTATTGTGAGTATTGTATTACGATTTAATAAACAGATGTTAACCTATTATTAAAGAGAAGAGTGAGTATCGCTAAGGTTTTTTATTCATACATCCATCTGGTAAATAAGAGGTTAAAAAACACAAGGATACTGACTGACAGCAATAAATCAATAGATTAGCAACATAATCAAAGTGTTATCTTGCTAATTTGACAATTGTATGTCATCATCTGGAAATAAATCACAAAACTTCCACTAACACGACTCCTCACAGGTAAGCAGTAAAACTCTTGCTGGACTGATAGCGACAGTGCATTTTAAAGCCAATACAGTATGGATATGTGCTTCATCAGCTGTAAACTGATACATCAGTGTGTCTCTGACCAGTACAAACACACAACACTGTCAATAAATAGGTTCACCAGTTATTGCTAAGTTTATATAATTCACATTTTTAACCTCCACAACCTCAGTACAATGTGAGGAGTGTTTGGAGGATTTTCTTCACAACGTTATGTGTACAGTACAAGGTAAAACCCCCAGTTAATAATATAACGAGATTATCAGACTGCCCTCTTTTAGAACAGTGTGTAATCTGAGTAGAAAGAAACCAAGCTGGAAATAGCACCTAAATCCCCAAAAGGGTGAAAGACGCCTGAAAAGGGCCTTCCACTGTGCTCTCATGTCTTGTTCCTGGTAAACATGCGCTCCCCTCGCAGGGTGAGGTGCTGCAGTTGGTACTGTAACACCTCAGTGTCCGACGACTCTTTGATGCTTATTTTGTCCAGATTAAGGTAGTCCAGAGACTTGGACTGGGCCCTCTTCCCTTTCAGCAGACAGAGGGGGAGCGGAGCATGCAGACTCCTCCCAGGCTCCGCGTGAGCCAGGGACCTGAGAAAGGTGTCACTGGAGCTGGGCATGCGCCTCCGTCTCCGCCCGTTGGCAGTAGGAATGTCGTAGGGTTGGTAGTAGCGACTTTTGCCTTTGCAGATTCGTGAAGAGCGGTGGATGCCCAGGTCCACAGACTTCGGGACCGGGCTCTGGATGGGGCTGGGCACGGCTTCTGATACAGAGCCCTTCTCCGGAGTGCCCTCTGACCACTTGTGGGCCAGCTTGAGCAGCTCCTCTCCAGTGGTGAAGCCCACCAGATAGTTAGAGTCCATGTGGAGGATCTGGTATCCTGCGACAGTACCTCTGATGGGTGAACATGGGGTGCTGGCACAGCGAGGTCTCTCTGCCTCTGGTTTCAACGTGGCTTTGATTTCAGCTGCAGGATGGATGGAGACGTGTGGCCTTGATACTCCACTGATATCCATTTCCATCCTTACAGACATATCCTGGCTGAGGAAAGGGCGAGAAAAAACATCAGTTGAGTTACTAGGAGCAATACACCAGTTACACAAAGCACAAACACTAAACATCATCGAAGTACTTCCCCCATAAAATGACTATTTGAATATGAATTAACAGAGGTGGAACCAACCCAGCTAGCAAGTTCTGGTTCTAAAAACGTTGAGTTGATATAGAATGATACAATGCATTGTTTTAAGAATTGTCTATAAACATCATCAAAATGTTAAAAAATTCTAATTGACAAAGTGAATGTGAACAAAGGATCACATAAATGATTAAGCACAGGTAACAAATCATCAAATCTGAAAGATATAAAGTTTGTATGAAGAATAAAAAATACAGGCATACAGATAAATAGGTGTAATCAGTCAGAGGAATTAGGGAGGAAAGTTGCATAATTTCCTCAAGAAATGTGTATAAAATGTATTAACTGCTGACCTGATTAATCAATCAACAGTAAATGATTCTGCTGAATCTGGCTTTGAGAAATTGTAATGACTTTACATTTAAAACCTTTTATAGACAAAACAATCAACATTATTGAGAAAGAAAATGCAGAATAATCAATAATATAAATCTACTTTAATGTATAGTAATGTCTTTCTTGTGCTCCTGTTTATTACTATATATTCATGGTTACGAACCAGTTCACCAATGATTGTGGTCACTGCAAACATGCCAAAAAAGGCCAATTGATTAACTGGCTGTTAATAAAATCAGTGAACAAATTTGTTTATAATTATTATGCAATTCATAACAAGAGGAGTCAATCTAATCTATTCTTATAGTGCTCTCTCTCTGATGCACAGATCTAATTTGCACTGAGTGATTTGTTAACTGCAATTTTTCCTACATTAATACCAGATCTGACCCGAACATTAATTATAAAACCTCACCTGACCCATCAGGAATATAGGCTCAAAGCTGCTGCTGGGCGGTGAAGGTAAAGCTTAGGGCGCAGGATACTGCTGAGGCTTTTCATGAATACAGAGGAGGAAAAGAAACACTAAGAAACCTCCAAGATGCCTCGACTTCTTTGGCTCACTTTCCCAAATTATTGTGAAAATAACTGGTTATCACATAATTTTGGGTAGAGATCAAATTGCCATCTCATTAGTCTTGGGCGATATCTATTTTCTATACCTTTATACCTTCCTGGAATTTCACCGTGGTATACAGTATATGACGATATCAATGTGCGGCGCTAACAACCACCCAACACTGCCAACTGGCAAGTTTGCTACATTCTACAATCTGTCCTGCAGTCTACTCAATAAAATCCAGTCACGAGATGTCAACAAAAAGTAATATTCTTAAACCTATTTCCCTTATTAAACAGTGAAGGACAACCATACACCTTAGGCTACTATAGTTTCAATGTCTTTATCTGTCACAGATGTGAGGAAATACAAATATATCTGTTTTAATCAGCCTTTTCTGTTTCTGTTTCAAAATAAAATCTATCTGACAGTGTTTCTGTGGACAGAATCCCTTCAGTTTTTGACACAAAGCATTTTATTTTGAAACATTTGCAGGACTGTTTGGCTTATGATGCAGGAGCTACACGGCTTCATAAATGAGTAGAATATATGCTTTTAATTGTAGAAATACAGTAGTTATAACAGTAGGCAGCTCTGCAGCAGCATCACAGCAACAAACGCTGCCAGTGTGAACACACTGCTCACGCATGCAGTGTGGCCCGAGTGTAACCTCCAGGTAATGTGATGCGCACTGCATGCAAAACATCCTCAATACAGCCTCTAGTATAAAGTTAATACAAAGACGAGGGTCCATATTTCTGACAGTGTTAAAAATCACGCTGTTGGGATTTCTAAATACCCTGGTATAGCATAATGATACCGCCCATGCCTATCTTACATCCACTATTATAGTGCTTGAAATCAACTATCCACAATAATATCGGTGCGTCATCGGTATCGGCCAAAATTGGCTTTAAAATTAATTGAAATCAGCCAACTTGCTTTTTCTTATTTTGCAGTATGAATGAATAGTAAAAACACTGAAAAGCATTGTATTTCATGTCTCCATCTGCTGGTCGGCCATCACAATAAGCGAATGCATAATATGATGTTAATTCCACGACTGCAGAGACTTGATGGTCACTAAAATTTGCTGGGGAAATAAAGTGGATATATCGATATCCGTATTGCTCATCGGCTAAATGAGTTGTTTATATATCGTCTTAAGGGACTGGCAAAAAAAAAATCCAAGATTGTACATCCCTAAAATGAACCCAGGTTCTCACTTGATCTACTTGTTTTAAACAACATTTGGAAAGTCTAAAAGCGCTGCATGATTAAATTTTGTAAACTGCCATTCAAGCTAGTGATGTGCTTAACTGGAAGTCAGTCACTCAGTCGGCGTAAGTGACCCGCTTGTGTGCAAGCCTCATGGGGCCAGTCATGTTTAAGACCCAGGTACTTGCATACAGTGGAAATGTAGGGTTTTTTGTTGTTTTTTTGCCTCGTGCGCTACTGAGCAGCTCTCATAGAAATGAACCAAACCCTGTCTCTGTGCTGTATCCAGATCTTCTTAATACATCCATGGTTATTCTGACAGATAGCACTGTCAACATTTTCCTTTATATTCCTATAACTCCATATTCAGTGGACTATGAGTAATGGACAGTATTTATGTAAGATGCATTAGGCTATTGTAGAATTTAAATGTCATTTTCTGTCCTTCTAAAAAAAAAAAAACAGCTAAAAAACAGCTTATACTGGTAGGTGGTTTTAGTTAGTTTTAGTTTGTCAAATGTGGTCTTAGGTGGTCCTGAGCCAGTTTTTGCTGTTTTTTAAGCATAGCTGGGTGGGCCAATAGCCAGACATGCTAGTGTGACCAGCCTGTCAAGCTGCGCACATTTTTCTTTATGCATACCCCATGACAGCAGACTGAACTGATTTATGGTCTTTGCTTTTCATACCCCCCTCATGCCACTGATATATCAACACACTTAAGGACGTTAATTTTACAGGAACTTCAATGAATAAACCAGCTATTGACCATCACAAGCTGTCAAAAAATATGCAAAACGTACCTAAAGCTCTTCAAACAAGCCAGTCAACCAGTTTAGCCATGGTAAACTGGTCAAGCTGTCTTTTTCAGCAGGGAATGCTGTGAGCACCACAAACTAAATCAAATAATGGACAAATCATTTGGTTTTGTGAATGTTAACTAAGTAGTGGGTTGATTTCTTGTTTTGATGCCATGTTATAAAACCATTAACCAGCTTTCACGTTTACAGTGAAATCCTGGTCTCCACAGAGGCCTGAATGGAGCGGCACACATGCCAGAGGGAGGCAGTGGACGCCATGGCGCGGCTCTCTGACTCAGTGGAAAAGAGGCACCAGTGACAGACAGCCCTTTCTGTGCAGCATTACCGCTCTCATCACAGCTCAGCAATCACACACACTTCACACGCAGAGCCATCATAGGCGTGGTGAGGCTGCTAACATGTACAGTCGCTTTCTTAAAGGCTGTGAGAGAGATAACAGTGTTGAGTAAAAGATGGCTGTTGCAGCAGACGACAGGCCGGCTGCTTCATCCTGTCTGTCCGCTGCTGCGCGTTAGCTCAGTGTCTCAGTGTCTCCAGGACACACCGCAGCCTCTAACACACCACATTTTCATAGCGGACTACTCATCTTTACACGCATTGATCACTGAAACACGGACTCTGATCGGAGCTGATTGACAGGATCAAGTGCATTTCGCTGTCGTCTGTTTCAGTGGATGAACGACGCTAAACTCATCCTCCCTGTTTGATCTACATCAAATATCTCTACGTTTTATGACCTGCGACGAAACAAGCTCGATAAAAAATAAAATCAAATTCAAACCTGTTTGGCAGAGGAGGATCCGATGTTCAACCTTCCCTTCTCTCTCTCTCTCTGTGTGTGTGTGTGTGTGTGTGTGTGTGAGTGAGTATGAGTGTGAGTGTGTGTCCGCTGCGCTCTCACGCCTCTGTTCCGTCAACAGCAGCACCAGGAACACTTCCGGTCTAGTTTTCAGAAAAAACAAGGCAATCACACATTCCTTACAGTATTGTTCTCTGGTCATAAATAGGCTGCGATTTCCTCAAGTCGTAGATCGTTTTATCTGTCACGTATTCCTGCTGATGGAAGCCTATTTCCATGCGTAAAAGAAAAAAAAGATGAATTATGATTATCATAATGAAAGACAAAAATGTCATCAACAAACAGTCACAATGAGATAGTCCGTCAAAATCATGAAATACATAACTAAATTATGATAGAAATTAAAAATGTTTACATTCAAGTTAAATTTCTGGGGGTAAAAATGTCACGATTTTGTGCGCATGAGCACTTGTGGCGCTGTGGCTTTCCTTTTTCTGGATCACACTCATCAGTTAACACTATTAACATTTTAACATTTTCAGATCTTGTGGAATTTCAAGCGATTTACAGGGATTACTCAATTATTTGCTTACTTAATATTGGCTTTTGCTGGTTTATATTCCTCTTTTTCCCTGTAAATAACTATGTATAATTGTAGATATTTGATTTTTGTATGTGGGTGTATGCATATATTTTTTAATTAATTAGAGTTTAGGTTTAAATTAATAAGGAAGCTGGTTAATTATAAATCAGTGACTTATGGAGCAGGGGCGGGACACGTTTGTACTTCCTCTCAGTAAACCAAGTCATCATATGTTTACCATTTCTCTTGCTTTTTCATTGTCTTTAAATATGATTCTTTTTTGTCTGTCTGCTTGTTTGTTTAATCATTACTCTATTTCCTTTTTTACATGTTCAAAATAAATCAAATTAAATTTAATTAAATGAAATCATGTTCCTCCAGGACCTCCCTGGCCTACCTGTGCACTGCAGTCCTTAATAAGGTCACCTTTTCTGAATGATTAATAAATGTTAGTATGTAATGTCTATATGTGGTGTTACAGCAGCTAAACTTACTGCCATAACTAGCAGTTTGTGAAGCTTTGACAATATCCTCCATCAATAACCATAAGGGTTGAAGTAGTAACATTTACACAACTACATGGTACCCACTGATGGTGAATGAGATGGGTAGGAATTGACATTGCTTGAATGCTTAATTCCTGCTGTAATAGATTGAATATATCTACTTATTATTATTATTATTATTACTATTATTATTATTATTATCATTATTATTATTATCACCCACAACCTATTTGTTTTCAAATTATTGATTTCAAAGTCAAGGGTCCTCTCTGTCCATCAGCAGTGAAGTCTTAACTGCTCTTCCGGGTTCCACACCTTCAGTTACAAAAACAAGTTTTTTAGAATAGAGTGGATTAGGGCCGTCAGCCTTAATCATGATGCGATTAAGGGCCGTAATTAACCCCATCAATTTTAAAGATTGCGTTAATCACCAGTCAACATTCCCCTCTTTAGTAGGTTTTACCAGGCTGAGTTTTAAAGAGAGCAATGATAAAGGTGTCACGTTAAACTAGAAGACCAACCATGTCATGCTAGCTTCTCAGTAAATAATGCTCCAAAATTAGGCAAAGTTTTGGCTGCATGGCCATTTCACAGGGGTCCTTTGACCTTTGACTTCTAGATATCTGAATGAAAATGGGTTTTATTATGAGCCTCCCCTTTACAGATATGCCCACTTTATGTTAGTCCCATGCAGTTTGTTTCTGTCATTTGATTCAAGACAACCTGGAAAGAATTGCTTTACCTTATCAATATGGAGTTCATAACTGTTTTGTAATACTAATATTAGGGAATTAATAATAATAATGGAATTGAAAACATGCGATTAAAAAGTGTGATTTATCAAGATTAACAATAGAGATTCAGCGATTAATTGTTTTTCCACACTCCGAGTGCAATTACATGGACATAAACACTCTGTTTATGAGGCATATCCCAGTTATGATTATATTCAGGATATGCTGTTTACGTGAACACAGAGAAATTGGGTCATTCATACTCCCTGTATAAGTCCTAGTTTCTTTCAGAGTACTCCAACTAGAATATTTGGTTTTTCATAAAAAGATTAAAGTGTTTAAATGCTCGAACACATAAACTGGATACTCCAAAAACACGATTATAAACTGGTTATTCATGTTTATGCACCGGCTGACAAATTAGTTATGTGGAAACAGGCCCAATTATTTTACTAAGTGATTGGGGTAATATTTTAAATTTCTCTGTGTAATTATTGGTATTGGAGGTGGTGAAGGTCTACTAGACTCTTTTTTTCCCTGAAACTGTCCAGGTACAACAAAATGCTGGATGTTATGATTTGATTGGGTAGAATGGATTACAAGATTTGGCATTTCCTCGCAGTCTACATATATATATACTACAATTGCTGGTTTTCTTTGCAAATGATAGACTACATTGTCACTTTCCTATGACTAATACCAACTCAGTGGATTTCACCTTCTTTTCACACCGTGCATGGTTAGACTCTTCCATAGTTGCCTGTTAGCCCCGTCTGGTGCCATCTTTCAGTCAGTCAAAAAGTCCTTGATGCTTCACATTGAACAGTTTGGGGAACTGGCTATGTACTGACAATTGTCAGGGAGTCCCTAAAGTCCCAAACATATAATTTATTTTTGAATTTTGAGTGCACAGAGATATTCCCGAGACAGAGAAAGGTGCCTGTCAGATGAATGCTAGTCACTCAGTATGTTTCAGTGCACAGTTAAGTGGAGCTACGGTTTAGCTCGATTAGGTCATTGAGTTGTCCTTGTCCCACTATATAAACACTGGGGGAGAATACATTTATTGATGGAAGTATGTCTCATTCCTCCACAGCATGTGGAGATATGTCTTCTTCCAGCTAGTAGCTATTGGACCTTTTTCTGATTGACTGGTTTTGTCACATACCAAACAAGTTAGCAAGCAAACAGGTTGCATGTCTAATGGTAAAAACATGGATAACTTTTCGGAGCTGTACATTTTGCACATACTCTACCCTTTAATCTACATGTTGATACCTTCATCTTATTTTGTTGTTTTCCTTCTTCTTTTGTTTTTCCAAGCCTCCTACTTCTTATACTGTTCAACTTCCGGGTCAAAGCCTGGCACAGGGACTATGGAGCACGTGCAGAGCGCCTAGGCCAGTTCAGGTCCAGTTAGGTGTGTACATGAAAGAGTAAATCGACTCCCAAACGCATTATCTAGGTGTGTTAGTCTGGCTTTGAGAGACTTCCTTCGAAGACTATCATGTTTACATGTATTTCAAAGTCCAGTTTTACTCATAAGAACCCAATAATCAACTTTCTCTAACATCATGCAAACGCACTGTGTGAGTTGGTCTGAATTAGCCAGACACCAGCAGAGCATTAATCCTGTCTATCTCACTTTATATATATTCTTTTTTTTTTAAAGAAGGGTTGGACAAGAAATAAGTACAAGTAACAGTGTAAAAAAGAAAAGGCCTGACTCTACAGTTGGTTCCAAACCCAGTAGCATTTATTGTACCACACAACATTATAAAATTGTAGCTTGAATTTTTGATTTACATTCATGGGTCTTTTTGAGTCAGACATGAAGACATGGACTCTACAGCATGTCTCTAAGGCCAGCATTGTCTCGCACCATGCTGCTGTAGACTGATTTGTACACCTTCAAAACCTCCAGAGCTGAGGGACGGAGCTTGGGGTCCTCCTTCTTACACTCCTCGTGGATCTGAAAAAGATGGAAGTGGACTACATCCCCTCCAGGAACCCGGTCCATCAGGAACCATGTCACATCAGGGATCTTCCAGATGTCTGTCCTCTCGTCATACCCAGGCATGAGTTCATCTGAAAATGGCTTTCCTTGGTCTCTGTACGGCCACAGCTGCTCTGGGGCAACAAAGTCCCCGGTGAGCTCTCGGTGACCACATTTCACCAACACGCCTCTAGATGAGTCCACCTCAGGCAGTGCGTCGAGATCGTTCACTACCAGGTGAAAGTCATTGGTGAGCAGGAACTGGGACAGAGTTTTCTCCAGGCTGTTTGAATCACACATGACTCTCCGCCCGGCTGGGCTACTGTGGAGATAATGGAGGACAGACACATAATCTGTCGCCAGCCTCAGACGGATCTGCCATGTGTTGTGCTGCTGGTGCTGCTCATGTGCAAGAACACTATCCAAGTTCAGCAGTGGGCCAAGTGGGTGGTGCTCAGTGACCAGGGTGTGGTCCTCAAGGCAAAACCCCACCAACTGCACCACCTGAGGGCCCTGCAAGGCCTGTAACATGGACAACCCATGGAGGAAATCGTCCAGGTAATCCAGAGAGGACAGTTTGGACAGAGCCACCTTCAGACCCCTCCACTCTGCCAGATACACCTGGGGAAAGATGAGTGGATGCTGAGATCAGTAGGCAAAGCTACACATAGCCAGTACTGACCGCTACAATGACACAGGGTCCGTAACACCCGCCGACAAAATAACTACCAACAAACATAATACAAATCTGCACCTTTAATGTAATAATCCCACAAACGTAATAGCAGTTGCCTACTACAAATGTAATACGTAATTTCCTGCAAATCTAACATTTGTGGAAAGGTGAAAATCTTCAGCTTTCAAAATTGTTATAACTTTCCACTGGGGCTGATAATTAATCAATGATATATTAATTGATCGTTCAGAATTTAATCAAATATGTGAACTTTAGAGTAATCAATAGGCTATGAAATGCTGTCAAAATATATTCAATATGTTGCTGTGAGCTTTGACTAAGGACAAAACGCATTTAATATTGTTTAAAATAAGCAAAGTTTTAATGTTTTTTTCCCCAAGTAATGATTAACTGATTGTTAATCATTCATTAATTGTTTAAGGAAAGTGATTACAATTTGCACTCCCACTTTCCACAAATGTATTATAAAAATAATTTATGATACTTGTGGTCGTTGTCGTTTATTTACTTTGATATCTGCCAATGGGTTTGAGTCAGCTCATTAGAAAATATCACAGGTTTGTGCAGAGTGTGTCAAAGCAATGCTCTCTCAAACATGCACACAGATTTTTCATTCCTTGTCAGTTCACAGAGTTGTTCCAAGGTACATAAACGTCTTGTTTAAATAGATTTTTTTTTGCATAAGCAAATCGTCTCTTGTAATGAGTATATCTCTGCAGCAGGTTCATGTGTGCTTCAGTAACCTACCTGTTCAGCACCATGGACAGTTCACGGAAGGGTTAATGGCTGGTAAATGTCATTCTACCATTAGTTTCTTTTGTGCTTTTGTTAATTTATACAAAGCACTTTGCCTTGTTGTCAAAATGTGCTATGTAAATAAACTGGTCTTGTCTAAAAGATATTTAAAAATAAACTGGTAAATGTGACAAGTTCTCTAAAATCAATGGTGCATAGCACTTAAAATCTATTTGTACCAGTGGTTCTTGCATTAGGCCCAAGGACTGGTCTGTTTAGGAAAATGTGTGTCAAGCATGCACAACTCCGTGCGGGAGCAGGGCTTTTGAAATGAACTGATTGTGGACAGAGATATTTTATTCACCAGACCAGGGTGTGGTATTACTGGTACATAATAACCAAGGCTCTTTTATCAAGAGTTGTGTGTGTTGGTTGATTGGCTTGTTTACTAGTGCTGGATTATGCTGCCTACTCTCTGGGTGATGGCATAGTAAGTTTTAACAAAATATTTAATTTCTGTGTTGCTGAATTCATTAAGTTAAAAAAAATACATAATAAAACCACAAAATGTCTCCATACTGGTCTGCTCACGCAAGACCTACGAGAGCCAGCAGTATCTGCACGCCAGTTTTTTCATGCTACCAAGAAGCCTTTTGCACACAGAGAGAGAGATTTGCGGAGTTAGCAGCAAGCAACAAGTCCTTTTGTTGGATTTAAAACTACTGTCCGTGGAGCTCTTGTTGGTCTCATGCAAGCACACATACGTGAACATGGCTCCCACACTAGGAGCTACATTCTACAACAAGGCTAAAAATGTGGCGTCAGGGATGTTTTTCAAAACAATATGGCAAATCAGGGTTTTCAAGACACTTGGATTACTACAGACGAGCAGTATGGAGACATTTTGTGGTTTTGTTATGGTTTTTTTAACCTTGAATCCTGGTCACCATTTGCTTCAATTATGTGGGAGATGAGTGCAATGCTTTTTCCCCGTGAACCTTCAGCAGCAACTTTGCCCGACTTTTCATCAGCATCAGGGTCAATATATAACTTTCATTTATGGGTGAACTATCCCTTTTAACCTAGACATTCGCATTCTTTGAAGATGAACTGCAGTATAACTTGTGCCTGTGTGTTGTATTCTGTCCGGGTGCAGGAGTGGAATACCTACGTTCTTAACAGCTCCCTGGCCAATCAGCTTCAGCTTGCGTACTTCAGCGTTTATCTGTGAACACTGCAGCCAGGGGGTGCAGTTTTTCATGGTCACCATTTTAAAGTGTCGAGGTTCACAGCCTGCATGTGAGGACACCAGCTGCTCATCAGTGTGATACAGAGAGTCCAGGTACAGGTAGATCAGGGCGTTGCTGAGGAGCAAAGCAGCAAGGCACACCGCCACCACTGGCCCACCATGGGAGATGGAAGTGCTGCTGCTCCGCCTCATTGCTGCACTGCATCTGAAACAGATGACAAAGGTAGGAAAGGATAAGAGACGTATACTAGCTTCTGCCACCCCCTGCCGATCTCTTCTACTTTCCAGGTGAAGCAAACTTAATGTCAAACGAATTCTTACTGGTACGTAGTAACCAAGCTGCTTTTCCAGTGGTACTCAACATATGGCCTGCAGGCCAAATCTGGACCCTGATAGTGTACAGGGTGGCACCCCATCTATTTTCTAGTACATGGTGGAAATGTATTAATCAACATTGTGAATTTTATTTTGTACTTTTAAAATAAATATGACACCAGAATGCCTCAAAACAGCATCAAAATAATCAAAAAAGTTGCATGAAAGTATCCCTTTGACCCCCAACAGATGTCAAGTCCAAGGGTGTAAATAAAGACAGTGCAGCTGCATGGCATGGGGATACTGGTGAATGATTCAGATTGCCTCCTCAAAAATTCACCTGTGTTCAAAAAAGAACTTATGTTTAATTAAAAAAGTTGCCATTTACGTTCTCAAAAAGACAAACCTCACCTGCGGGATGGTTTTATTTTTTGTTTTTGTCAGCAGTTTAGCAGTTGATAACAAAATTATATGCTTACTCTACATAAAATATCAAATTATTTCTTGTTTTCTTTAGTATTCCTGTCATGTATAGATATGCGGTAATGTTTGTTGGGTAGTAGGCTATGTGTGATAATGTTGTCAAATGTCAGGTCTTCATTAGATCAGGTGACGATATGATTAACTGTAGCTAGTTTGGGTACAAAATCTATCAGTGGGGCCCATCATAATATCGTGCCCTGGGGCCCTTCCCAACTACCTTATGCCACTGGTCCGGTCAAAGCCCCAGATATCCTAAACTCCTAGAAACGCGTCTGCGTACACCTGACCTACGCAGGGGCTGCTGTGTCTGGCTTCTGGTTTCCTGTCATTTTGTGACAGTGCCTCCTGAGCAAAGCAAGTTCAGTAGTGTAACTGTGGGGGGTGGGGGTTGCTATGAGAAACGCCATTTTAACAGGAGGAAAACATCAGTGGGAAGCACAAAACACGACGAGCTCAAGACCTGCCATGCTGTACAGGAGCACAATATTAGCCTGTATCTAAGAGTTGCTACAGTTGACTGGAAGGAGAAGAGAATGCATGCTAATGGTATAACGGAGGGACTGTTGTGGATAACATGCGTTTAACGACCAGTAACCAGAAACCACAACGGTAGTTATGTTAAAGACAGGCAGGTCAGGCTATAGACAAGCACAGCAAACTTACCTTTACACCGTGTAAAACAACACAAAGATACGACAACTTCAGCTGTTCAACATTATTAAGTGTCATTTACTAACGTACCTGTCACAATATGGCTTCACATAATGTTATGATACAGCAGCTACAATAACAACCAGTCCATTGCTAGTACAAATGCCACATTTTAGCTTAACTTCCACCAACAACCAGTAGCCGGATTTGAGAAACAACTTCCTGTCAGATTTGCACAATAAAAGCTTCACATTTAAGGAAGTGAGTCCCTCAGACCCGAAGATCACACCTTAATATTACTCATACTCTATCTCTCTGCGCACAAAATGCGCTTTTCAAAATTAAGTTTTTGTCATGCCACTATGGTTTTAGAAAAAAAAAAAGAAAAATAATTTACTTTCAACATGCAAAGTAGATTATGTTTTATTTTAAATCCATCCGTTTTAAATCTCAATAATTAGCAGCAACGTTGATGTTTAAACATTAGTATTATTTTGTGTCATACCGCTCTGCGCACAAAATATCATTTCAAATCTAGCTATAAAATATATTATACATTCACATGATTTTCTACTTTCAGTGAGTTATTTTTTTAAAACCAACATCAGCCCTAATCATAAATCGCAATTTTAATTAATTTTCAAAATTCTAACCCTTTAAATGCCAGGTTTTTGATTTTGCAGCATTGATTTTGACAATGCACCCAGTGGAAAAAGCATGTTTTTTCTCCATATGCCAAATATTTTTTAAATGTCATCAGGTGTAAAATAGTAAAAATTACAAATTCCAAGGCAAAAGTCCAGAATGCCATCCAAAAATAATACAATGCATGTTTTTATGCTTTGCTGGTGAGGTGTATTATGCTCTGTTTGTATGGGTCTTATCTTGAGGTCAGAGGTCTAGGGATGATTACGTCTCGGAGTCAGATGAGTAGAATATTGATACTAGGCTTACATGACATGGACTGTGGCCCTTGGGGGTTATTTTTGTGATTAAAATACAATAGGTGAGGAATGTTCACTGATGAATGTGTAGATGCTTGTACCTATATAAGAGACATGCATGAGTTGTAAGGGAGAGATTCACATTGGTCTCGAATCTTCTCCCAGGCAGACCATGGTGCCTGGTGGATGCTGAACTTTGTTGTAATAAATTAATTCTTATGCAACCAAGTCGGTGTCAGGTTCCTTCATCAACTACACATCATTGCTACTTAAGAAACAACGACACTGGCTATTGGATTAAAAAATGTAGTTTGAATGGGTTTCAGTTGCGCACTTTTTGCACTTTACAATATAGAAATAACAATATAGTTTCCACAGTGTATTTTAGAGTTATTGTGGGAGCAGAGTTGGAAATTCCAAGCTTAAACAAAAATATACAATCTTGCCAAAATGTATGTCACATGCATCAACATAGCCAAAATAATAAAAACCCCAAACAAAACGAAAAGCGCGTAATATGCACCACACAGTCCCTAAGTGTTCATTAAAAACACGCACCCGTGTGTGAGCATCATAGACCATATACATTAAAGTGCGCGTGCGTGTAGTTCATGTGTACGTTCCGTTCGCAGAAATAAAGCTTTTATTCTGAAAAGGTGGAAGTGTGTTTGTTAGGGATTGTCACTAACGAGGCTCAGGTTATCTCCCAAACTCGGAGGACAGAAAGGCTCCGAGCGGCAGCGAACAGGTAAGATTTTTATCTACAGAGCATATCTCTTTCAAGTATCTCGTCGAGCTAAATCGCAAGCTGACGGTACACTTCAGACATATTTAATTAGACGGCTCATAGCTCATTTTTACTGTTTACCTTGTCAAAACAAACACTAACGCATTCGATAACATTAGCTAACGTTAGCTCGTGTAACAGCTACTGATGGAGCTAACTAAGTTACAGCAGAACACTAGCTTTTTTTATCTGTTCAGTTGCCTAGCTTTGACAAAGCTGTCTGGTATATTATACCCGTTATAACTCAATGCGAGTTAAAATGGCTATTTTCTTTTGACGCTTCCTGTTTAGTTGAGGCGTGTGTATCTGTCTGTTCGCAATGGGGACTCTGTGTGATGAAAAACAAAAAAATTAGCATACACTGAAATTGATACATTGAAATACATGTTATCGTTAGATCAACTTTTATCTCCACCCTAGCGTGTGCACATATTACATTTTTAATTTACCTTAGTATTAACCACATATATGCGAGACATTGGCCAGCTGTTAGTTCAAACATGAAACCATCAGCCGTGTACCATAATGCTGGATGCTGATAAGATGGTTATAAATGAGGGTTTGGATGACTGTAGATGTACTTAAACGCCAGTATTGAGTGTGCGTATTGTGGTGCAGTACGTGCTGTGTTCCATGAGTGGGATGAGCCCTGTTTCCATAGTTTCCTCTATCAGCTCAGCGGGCTGTGATGTCAGCACCGCTCTGCCCCTTCACACCCCTCCTCTGTCTGTTATTCCCACCTTACTCTGTTAACAGCGATGAGTCACCGAGCGAGCTCAACGTTTCAGGGATTTTTCCTTTGCTGTTTAGAGGCATCCTCAAGTGCGACACAGTGACAGGAGCCAGGCTAGAGCTTCTTAGTTAGCAGAAGGATAGGGAGAAATCATAAATACCATGAGAGGATATGGATCTGTCAACAATTATTGCGTGATTGCTATCTTTGGGTGTAATAAACAATACTAAAAATGGTTTTCAAATCAATTAACATGACTAACTTATGAGATTTTTTTTTTGTGCATTCATATGCCTCTACAAACCCTTAGGGACTGTTTGGTGCATTTAAATGTTTTTCATTCTTCATTTTTTATTAATTTTGGCTGTGTTCATGCTTATGGCATACATTTTGTCAAGATATTGCATTTTTGTTTAAGCTTGAAATTTCCAGCACAGCTTCTACAATAAGTGTAAAATACAATGTGGAAACTAAATTGTTACATTCAGACTGTTAAGTGCACAGGACCTACACGCATGTGCACTTTAATGTATATGGTCTATGATGCTCACACACATAGGTGCGTGTTTTTAATGAACCCTTAGGGACTCTGTGGCACATTTTACTCGCTTTGTTTGGGATTTTTATTACTTTGGCTATGTTGATGCATGTGGCATACATTTTGACAAGATTGTATATTTTTGTTTAATCTCGGAATTTCCAACTCAGCTCCTACAATAACTCTAAAATACATTGTCGAAACTATATTGTTACTTTTATATTGTAAAGTGCAAAAAGTGCGCCATTGAAACTCTCTCTATTTTTTGATCCCACAGCCATCAACGCATAAAAAATGTATTGTATTATTTTTGTGTGTCATTTTGAACTTTTGCCTTGGAATTTGTCATTTTTACTATTTTCCACCTGAAGACATCTTTTTTGTTTAGTTTTGTTAACCATATTTGGCATATGGAGAAAATATATGCTATTTCCACTACGTGCACTGTCACAATCAGTGTTGCTGCAAATCATTGACATATCCCAGGCTGTGATCATCATCAAAAAAACAAAAAAGTACTTTACATATAGTATATTGATATCTATATATATATATATGTGTATGTATATATATATTCCAGGGAGAAATTGAGTATAAATTTCTCCCTGGAGAATATATTTTTTTTTTTTTTTAAATCCAAAAACATAGTAGCATTATGGCAAAAACCTGCCATTTAAAGCGTTTAAATTCTTGATTAATGAATATTTGAGTTTTATGATTAGGACTAATTTTGGTTAGAAAAATTACCTCAATAAAAGTAGTATCAAAAATTCCAGACAAACTATTAATGTCTTGGTGTGTACTGTTAAATGAACCAACCTGAACATGGGAATAAACAAAATGCATCACTGGGTTCCATTTCAGTGCTGGGTTTGTCACATCAGCTTGGCAATCAATTAACACACATGCTTATTGTTCTATACAGACTGAGGGACCTTATCTCCAGGGAGAAATTGAGTATAAATTGCAATCTGTCATGTTAAAGGAGTGAGATCCAGCAGGGACGCTACCTTCACCTCCCCTCATACTCCCACTCCTCAACCAAGCTTGGCAAGGACAACAGGTGTGACTGACACTCTCTTATACACTTCAGTGATGCAACCAGTCTTTTCCCACAGGATAGCACTGACAGCCTCTGTTTCACATTTGCAGCCCAAAGGCATGATGGGAGTTGCTGTGCTCTGTGCGCTGGTGTCAGCAATCATCTGTCACAGCCACAGCCAGGAAATACAAAACCCTCTGTACAGGTTCAAAAGGTAAGAAGAAAAGCTTTTGGATATAATTTATTAGAGATATAAATGTAATTTTATGTTTTACTGTATTACTTAATGTATTTTTATTATTTTATTGTTATTCTGCCAAAAAATGCAGGTTTTCTGTAATTTTGCATGTTACTCATTTCTCTAAGACAGCATTTTACTGACTGGCTCAGAGGTGCCAAGTGGAGATATTCTGAAGTCACCCAGTTATGTTTACATGCAGTGTTTCTGACCAAAGTGATCAGTTTCTATCCAAAAAGTCAAATCAACATGTTGAAGGCATATCCTCTCTCATATAAACATTTACTGGGCAGATTTTTGGAATATTTTGTGTCACGGCATACCAATATGGTGATGCCTTTATTGATTAACTGTAATGGTTTGAAGATGCATTTCAAACTTATTGAAATTTTGAATTATTTATTGCTAAAAATAAGAAGGGTTAAAAACTGACAAAAGGATTCTACAACTCTTTGAAACCTGAGCAAATCAGCTTGATTTCTTCCAAAAACATGGGGGGAAGGAATTGAGTAACTAAAGGAAAGTAAAAAATAAAATAAAACAAGGAAATAACCTGATAAAAAATATAAAAAATAAAAACAATTTATATTCTGAAGCATATTTTAATATATAATTCTAATAATCCTAATTATTGTTTCTAGGCATTTTACCCTCTTTTTGGTAATTTTCTGATATTCTAATTTTCTCTCTTTTTTTTTTTGCCCTCTACCATTTTTACATAACATCTGAATGCACAAGAAAAAGTGATGTAGATTAAGGTTTCAAAGGATTAAACTAAAAAAATATTGAAAAGAATGGGAAGACTTTCAAACTGTGAAACCAGCATAGTTGAAAAGTGGCGATAATGTGTTCAAAACTGGAATTGAACCGCAGTCCAACACTGCTAGACTGCCTCACCAGTAGCTGCAGCTAGTGAGCATATGGTCCCATTCAGTCACCTGATCAAACAATTAAGCTTCTCAGTCACAGGCAATAAAACGGAATCATACTGAATTGTATTTGAACTGCCACACATTTCCACTGAAATTAGTTAAGCAAGCTTATTCATTATTCATTGAACAGAAGATTACTTTGAATTTAAACAGAAAATGGTTCTACATTTCTGTCTCTCTCCAAGTTCTCTGTACGAGTTTATCAGATTTATTACAGTTGTCTTGAAATGTTTGACAATTTCAATTTTTACTGTTAACTTCTTGTCTGGATCACCAACAGCTGTGTGCTCTGATTGCATCCACTCTCTCTCTCTCTCTCTCACTCTCGACCACACCCTAGGTCTCAGGAAAATGTCTTGTCAGATCACAGTGAGTGTGTGTCCAGGACCAGACAGCCGCTCTTAACAAACTCTCCCAACTTCTCTGTGGACATCCGCATGCCTGCTGTCGTCCCAGCTGGGGTGAGTCTGTTCCTCTGAAATTTACCACTGAGTCCTTTGACTTCAAGACCTCATCTTTAGAGCTGAAACTATTTATCAATGAACTAATCAATTACATTGATATTGGTAAATTCTGTAAATTGGTAAATTGGTACTTTAACAATCGTTTCATCAATGAATTGTTATTTGAAAAAAACATAAACGTATTCTTATTTTGCTTTTTCCAAAGAACACTAAATGCGTTTTCTGCAGTCAAAGCTCAAGGCAACATATTTCATAAACTTTCACATAGCCTTTGATAGCCTGTTTATTCACTGATTAACTTTCAC
This sequence comes from Plectropomus leopardus, assembly GCF_008729295.1. Lineage (NCBI taxonomy): Eukaryota > Metazoa > Chordata > Actinopteri > Perciformes > Serranidae > Plectropomus > Plectropomus leopardus. The sequence goes on along the minus strand of NC_056482.1, from coordinate 709,134 downwards.
ACGTTTGATTAAATTCTTTATGTCCGATTAATCAATCCTCTATTAATTGTTATCATCCCTATTACTAATATTGATAAATTGAATTAGATATGATTTTTTAATTGGCAGTCTTATGTACTCATAATTTTCTCTGTGGAAGCAGGATGGTATTTATTTCACCAGGGGAGTTGAATGACTTCAAAATTGCTATTTCACTTAGAGAAATAGCAATTACAGGACCAGTACCCCTTTTTATTTTTATTTTTTTTGGCACACTTGGTTGTCCTCCTATAATTTTGCGCATCAAAGACTCATCTGAACCATCAAATGTCATTGTATGTTTGTGTACCTTTGCGTTTCTCACAGTTTGAGGTCTGGGTTACTAGTGACGTAGAAAAAGTTTTTACTGACCTGATCGATGCAAAGTTGCTGACACCTATATGATTGGGAACCTGATGAAAAGGGGGTAAAAGAGTTTTACATTCATTACCAGAATAAGACCAAACTCATCCAGTGGATTCTCGTAAGCTTAGCTGAGAGACTGCAGGAACTTTTCATGAAGTCAGTAACCTTAGCTACATGTCGACCAAATGAAAACAGGAACAGCTGTAGACTGAAATAAGTTCCTGTTGTGGGATATTATACTGATCGCTCAAGATCTGTGACAGCAGGGTTTGCTGTTCTGAATGTCATGCACCAGTCATCATGACATGCATAAACCATAGACAGAAATCTAACTAATACCTTTTTACTTTAATCATCAGTCTGAAATGAAGGCATCATAAAGTTATGCCGCTTAACATTCAGCAGTTGATGCCTGTTCACTCTTTAATAATGAGTATCATCGTTGTGTTCTCATTGTTTCAGTCGGACAGTTACCTGTGCACATCGTTTCCTGTGCCAACTAGTCGAGATGCATATATCGGTGAGTATAGCTTTTTCTTAAAAAAAATATTTATCATTTGACAGACAACATAAAGTATGTAGCCTTAGCCCTTTATATTTTCAAAATATAATCATTCAGCATGTGAATACATGTACATACTTGTTTGTCATTTGCGCAAACACCCACCCACACCTACCCATCCTGGTTTACACAAAAAAACCCATACAAGAAAAAAAAAGAAAAAGAAACAAAGCAACACAAATGAAAAGGAAGAAAGAAAAATAAAGGTAATCAGTCTTGACTTATGCATCTTAAGTACATAACCAATTCATGTAGCCCAAGTCTTAAAGCAAAAATCCCTGCTAACTACACAGATTAGATGGTTTCTTGGGAGATAATGTGGGTCAGCTGGACGTTGCTGTATAAGATGCCAAAACAGAAGCAGAAGTTTAGTACAAATGTTGGCATTGTATGTTTCTGCAAACCATGTGTTACATTTGCGCGTTTCATATCACATCAGCGTTTCTACAGTGACGCAGTATACGAGCTGATTTTGTCATCAGGACATGGAGGGGATGGTGGGTGGTGTGATTCCCAGGTGAGATACTAGCCAAGCTGCAGAATATTGAGACTGCTGTTCAAGACCACTGCACAAAATGTTTTTTAGCAAGATGGTTTTGTTTTTCTAAAGACTTTTCAGCCCCCAAATGTGGGTTTCTTTTGGCGAGCCATTTGGGTTTTTTTCCCAGCAGGGATTGTGTCACTTATGGAGACAGTGCTGCGTCTCCGGCGGGAATTTGGCACCAAAAGCAGGTATTAAAAACAGGATCTCTTCCGAACTATTAGCAAGTGTTTTGGTGCGTAAACGTAACCACATTGTTGTTGAAACAGTGTTGTTGAAACATAAAGTTTTTATGTATCGACCAAGTAACGTACAATTGAGCAGATCTGTGGTTTACAGAAATGTACAATGTCAACATTCATTTTGGTGATTGAGTTGGTTATAGCAGAAATTGTAAAGGTGGTCGAAGCAGAGTAGTGGCAGTTGTAGCAGCCATAGCAGCTGTTGTTATAGAAACAACTTGTTTCACTTTATATATGACTTAATGCTTCCTCTGTTGTATACAATTTTTTTTAATCAGATATGTTCAGACTCATTGAGAAGTTTGAGCAGGACACACATTTAAAATTAGTGTGATGTACATTCATTATGGAATTTATTTGCCATTTATTAAGCTTATTTAAGAGATAGAGGTGATTTTCTTTTCCCGCATTTCCTGTCGGACTCTTTCGATGACACTGTGGTGTTTAACCCTTTGAAACCTGGGCAAATTGGCTGGATTACTTCCAAAAACATGGGAATGGTGCAATGAGCAACAAGAGAAGAAATGACCCCAAAATTAACCAGAACGTGGTAAAAACTACAATAAAATTACTTAAAAAAGAAAGAAAAGTGATCCAGAAAAAGTGCTTAAAAATTCTTACAAATCTGTGACATAAATATGTAAATCTCCTAATCTACTAATAAAAATCTACCTAATGCAATTCGTGGAAGTTGCTTAATGCCTTTTTCCCATGTTGTTTCACAGCAATTGTGCTAAATAAAGGTCTAAATACTTGTAAAAAGCATCTGAAAGCAGCACAAGAAAAGTGATGTCACATAAGGTTTTAAAGGGTTAAACATCAGCCTGTTTGACGGCCTGCAAAATGTGTTTAGTCCCCCATTAACTCTGCTGGCCTTGATCCGAGGAGCACATGAAAAAGTGTGTGTGAAAATCAGCTCAGACAGCAAATCGAGTTGAGACAGAGATGGTCAGAGAGTCTTTATACCAATACCAATACCGTGTTGAATAACTCCAACATTACATTAAATATTCAGTATTTTAACCACAATGCTTTTCTTCCTCAGTGGACTTCATACCTCACGCCAGTATGGACACAGTTCATCACATGCTTCTGTTCGGCTGCCACACTCCCGTGTCCACCAGCAGCTACTGGTAATGTCCAAATTCAGCTCAGGGCCACTTATACACACTCCTCTGTCATCATTAATAATCAGTAGCACTATCTCTAGTACATCCTGTTGCAGCTACCAGCAGGGTTGTTCAGCAGGGTTCAGACCTCACAGCACTAGGTATTAAGACAAATTTCAAAGCTAGTTAATAACTTCTAGTGTGTCATGTTTTGTTTATGAGCTTTGTTAGTTGAGTGTAAGTCAAAAGTCTTTAGGGTTAACAGAATCAATGTACTGCTTTGTCACTGGGCCTCATGCAGCAACCCTTTCTTAAATTTCTCTTATATTTTCTCTTAACTCCAGATGCACCAAATGTTCAGAATCATCCAAATTAGCTCTTATTAAGGTGTGCTTAATGCTGAATCCCACTTGATCATTAGTCACCTGTTAGCACAGGTAACGCCCCCTAAACATCATTTAAAGCCAGATTTTGTGCTGTGTGCAAAGACTCTGTAGAGGAAGAAGAATTTCAGGCAGTGAAATTGACGTAGGCCGACTGTTAAATAAATGTAAACTAAGTAAATGTGATTTCGGTGACGTGTATTGAAACATTAGAAGTAAAAGTATGCATACAAAAAGTAGAAATAAATTTTTAAAAAATCAATGATAGTCAATAACTAAAAGGAAAAGCAGCATGTCCTCATACATGGGCTACAGTATATATGTTAAGTTGCAACCATGAAATGTTTTTGCATGAAAAATGACTGTTAAGTTGCAACCATGAAATGTTTTTGCATGAAAAATGACTCACACAATTATAAAAGTAGTTTCCAATTAAATTTCTCATTAATCTAATTGTTTCAGTTGCACTTTTATACTTTTATGTGGTTTGTGCACAAAAATCTTTATTTTATAAAGTAGTTATCTAATAATAGTGGTGTAAAAAGACAAAAGACAATATTTCTCCCTGAAGTGTAGTGGAGTAGAAGTGGAAAGTGCCATGAGATTGAAATACTGTAAAAGCTAATCAGAAGTACAGTACCTGAGTAAATGTACTTAGTTACCAGAAATCAATCAATTGGTAAGTACAGTAAGTACAAATTCTGGATAGAGCAAAAAAGGGACATGTATTTGTACATAGTTTCATGCATAAGGCGTAATGTCTCTTTAAACCAAAACTGTGACAACTCTGTGAAAAGGAGTATCAGTATAATAACATCTATTGTATCATACTCCTCTGTTTTTTGCTATGTTTCCATCTTTCAGCCATTTAATGCAGTAACATTGATCTACAGCAAGTCTACAGCATGTCTGTGTGGCAGCGCTTTGTGATGGAAGTGTCTGCAGGTGTTGTTGCTCTGTGGCTTCCTCTGTTTTACATCTGCTCATTGAAAGTGGTATTGATTGTGTTCTTTCTTTCTCCAGGGACTGTGGCAGTGTACAAGGCACTTGTGAGGATGAAGCCTCCATCATGTACGCCTGGGCTCGAAATGCACCTCCTACTAAATTACCCAAAGGTATGTCTCTCAGCAGGCTGGTTCACAATTAATAAATGTCAGATTTAATCACTGACTTTAAGTTGTATCTAGACATATCTCATCGCTGCCATTTGTCTGAAATAGTCAGATGGAAGAAGATAATAACTGAGAAGACATTTAACAATTTAAAAATAAACATCTGTAATGGACAAACAGTGTGATAACAACAAAAATTGACACTGTTTCTAAATGAACTCACTCACCCAGGTTGGCATATTTGTGCTTACATTTCTAGTTACTTCTCAGCTGATCATACCAAAGACAGTGAAATATCTGAAGAAAGCTGATATCTGCTCATTTGTCAGTCTAGCTCTAGTTTTTTTTTTTTATCTGTCACTGAGATTTTTACTTCCTCCTCAATGCAATGTAGATAAGTTAAAGTTATATGTTGGTTTTCATGTTATTGAAAAGCAGCATGCCTTTCTATGAACAGTGTCCTCTAGTCCTTACAATCCACAGACCTCACAGCTTACAGTTCATAAGGACTATTTCTTTAATTCAATTCAAGTAGAAAGTGGTTCCACTGAAAACATACGAGGTAAAGACAGAACCTAAGTGATCAAGTTTGGGTTTTATGTATAGTTAGATTCAATCTTGAATCCAGGTTGTGTCTTGATGTGATTTAACTTGATTAAATTTATACCGTGTTTTAATATGTCTCAAGTGTCCTCATTAGGCAGGTATCCATTAACCCTCAAATTGCACAAATTGCAATTGTGAATATAAAATACACCTACTAGAAACATGTCAATTTCAAAACAACTCCCATTTATCACAAAGACGTTTTTATGCTCACATGAGGTGGTATTTCAGGTGATTTGAAAAAGCCATATTTTGCAAAACTGCAATTGGCAACACTTTTTTGGCTTTTCTAGGTCACATGATGCTATGGCTATGTACTAGTCAGTAGGAACTGACTCCCTCATGATGCAGCAGCTACAAGAGGTGTTATAGCATCACCTAACTCTTCAAAAGTTGAGTGGATCATCTGGAAGTTGTGTATCCACAATTTCACTGTGAAATCGTGGACTATCACCTCCCAGAAATCCCTCACATGTGGCTGCTCCCATGTATAAGGGACTTGTCTTTCCATTATGGCTCCATAACACGCCTATGTGGCCTTGGATTGGAAAAAATGACGGCTAGATAGATAAAGCTGCTAATGTTTTGAACATCCATCACCATGCTTCTTGGAATGTTATCACCGGAGGTGAAGTCACAGATCATCACTCAGTGGAAACACAGTCATCTCACAATTGTATTTTAGCCACATTTCTAAAATATCGCTTACGTTTTGTGCAAATCTATAATGGAAACCCGCCTATTGAGATCTGAACACTCTTTGCAGCTCAAACAACCAAACAATTATAGCTATTCTCCACCATTTGCCATTGCTTCATAAATGGCTTGGTTCTGATAAGAATGAAGTTGCACGTGTTTACTTTCCTTAGACCAAACTGAAAGCTGTTGGTCTCGTTTTGACTCTATCCACAAGTGTCTTAAATATCCGTAAGATTTCTTGCAGCTGTTTATAAGCTGATAGCTTAGCTTGCAATTGCATTTATACTTTGTGTTCAATGTGGTCACAGTGTGTCTCTCACTACCTCTGTAGGTATTCGGCCGGTTAGGTCACAGTCTGTCCTCGATGTGTTTTGTGTGCCTTTACAGCTGTACTTTTATGTGGTCATTCAAACACTATCTGATAGCAATGGTTTACCCAAAACACAGTTTAATGGGGGTGGGGGTGGGGGCTTATACATGCTTCTGTCTTGTGTCCCTCAGTTGTTTATGTCTCCATGTGGCCTTGTGTCTGCTTCTAATCTGTTATTCTCTCTGTTGTCTCCTCAGATGTTGGATTTAAAGTTGGAAGAAAGTCAAGAATGACCCACTTTGTACTGCAGATCCATTATGGAGATGTTAGTGCTTTCAGAGGTGAGTGCTAATGAAAGTTTAAGCACTGACATTGTTGCAAAGAGATTATTCTGCAATCATTTACTTCTACTTCAATAAGGGTCTGGAGATTTAAGGGTGTAAAAATACTTCCAAATACAGCTACAGGAGGTGTCACTGCTCAGTAAACATTAAGTCAGTGAGCAGAAACAGAATGTTGAGATGTTGTTTTAATTATTTTCCTCTTAACTGTGGCAAGAATGTTTTATTCTTAATATTCTTATATATTTAGATAACAGCAATGCTGAAGGAGGAAAAGAAAGGAAAGAGGAACATGACCAGAAATATACTATCACACACATTTATCGGTTAAATATTCTGTACCACTGTCCAGCTTAATCCTCAGAGCGCTCTGTAGTTTAACATCCTCTAAGAACTGAGGTGCTGTGATGGATCTCTAACTGTGGAATACACATCCTTAAAATCTCTTCAGATCTTTAGGGAAACACTGTGAGATCTAATTTAGTGTTCACGCTGACCTCACATCAACATTGCACCTGTTGTTTTCTTGTGCTGCATTGAGACGCCTTTCACATGCATATAAACCTTTAGTTTTCTTTTGAAAAAATGGCCAAAAAGGTCCTAAGCAGCTTGGATGGAGATATTCCACAAATTGCAAGAAAATGGGAAAAGAAACAGACCTGAAAAGTAGTTACAAAAAGGGAGAAAGAGAGAATGAAAAAAAAATTAAGATAATAGTTAAAAAAAGGGAAAAATATCCAATATTTATAATTATTATTAACCATTTATTTATTTCCCTTTTTTTGTTTTTGCATCTTTCGTTTTCTGTTAAATTACAAGTAAATTTCCTCATAACGTTTTGCCATGTTTTTGAAAGAAATAAAGCCAATTTGCTCAGGTTACAAAGGGTTAAATTTTCATAGCAAAATTATGAATGATTGATCAATGATTAACTTCTTCAAAGAAAATCTTAGACAAAACAACAGTCAACGAGAGTTTCTGAAATGTTGTGTTTTTGGGAACAGTGCATTTCTCATACTTAAAGCTGAATATATATTCATAGGAAAGCTTTCTACAGTGGGATCAGATTACAATCCTGACCACATTTAAAATGTGATATCATCACAAACATAGCGAGAAATGTGAACATCAGGAAATAAGGGTCCATGTTTTTGGGTTTGTGTGATATGTGTTTCAACAAATACTTGATGGATTGTCTGGAAATTTTGCACTCACCTACAGGCCCTGCTCAGGAGGAATTGTATTAACTTTTGTGATCCTCTGACTTTTCATCCCAAGCCACCATCAGTTCACATTTTCTGTTTTTTCATTTTTTAATGACCAAATCCATGCAAAGCTATGACTTTCAGTCTGAGCTGTCCTTCAGAACTAATGAACAATGTAAGCACTCTAAACTAAGCAGCACTATATCAACTGTGCTGATGATGGAGCTCAATCAAAAATAGCAGTGTGAATTTTTATTGACATTGTTAACGGTGAAAAGAATTTGATTTGATTTATTTTTTGTCCTACAGACCATCATAGAGACTGCTCAGGACTTACCTTAACATTGACAACCAAACCGTAAGTATTCAATTAAAAGCATTTACTTTTTTGTTGAATGCTGATAGAAGATTAAGGAGGAGCTGGAAAATAAAGTGTCTGCATGAACAAAGAGCATAATGGCTTGTACTGCCTGAGACTACTGTATCTGTAGTTTCCTTTTGGAGCACCAGGAAGATGTACACTTTACAAAAAAACTCCACAGCCTCCTACCGTCTAACTATGTCTCTCTGTGTCCTCAAAGGCAGCCATTCATTGCTGGCATATACCTGCTCATGTCTGTGGACACAGTGATCCTTCCAGGAAAAAGAGGTATGTTTGGTATATTTTTTCCTAGAAGTAAAATAATCGCCAAGCTCAAAGATATTTAACATTCCCATAGGCTTGTCTGAAAGACATGTTTAAGCCATTATTTCTGCCTGAATTGTGTCTTTTCTACAGTGAGGCTGGCAAAAAAAAACTGTTAACAAACGCTTGTTTGAGAGCTGCTGTGCAATTTCTGATTTCAATCATGCATATCCCTCAGTTAATTTGCATTAAAATTAAGCTGATGATTGTCTTGGCCTGTATATATTTTTTCATACCTTCATAACCTACTGACATTTCACCGGGGTGTAGTGTATAAGATGGTATGGTTTTCCTTTTTTTTTAAAACAATATTTTTATTGGGGTGGCATGGTGGCGTCGTGATTAGCACTGTTGCCTCACAGCAAGAGGGTCCCTGGTTAGAAACCCAGTTGAAACAGGGTTCGGTCTGTGGGCGGGGGTCCTTCTGTGCGGAGTTTGCATGTTCTCCCCGCGTCTGCGTGGATTCTCTCCGGGGTCTCTGGCTTCCTCCCATGTCCAAAGACATGCAGCTCAGGTTGATTGGTGACTCTAAATTGCTATTAGGTGTGACTGTGAGTGTGTAAGGTTGTCTGTCTGTATGTGTCGCCCTGCGATAGTCTGGCGACTTGTCCAGGGTGTACCCCGCCTTCCACCCGATGACAGCTGAGATTGGCTTCAGCAATAATAACAATGATAATTATAATAATAATAATAATAATAATGATATAATAATAATGATAACAGATTAGAAATCAACGGAAATACTTAAATAAGTAATTAGATAAATAATAATTAAAGTAATTAAATTAATTAATTAATTAATTGATTAAAAAAAGCATAGTAAAGTAATAAAACAAAATGAAATAAAAAAAAAAGGCAGGATCAATACTTTCGTGTTATCCATATATAACATTTCCTTTTCAGTCAGTGATAGATGTTTCGTTGACCAAGATGGCCACATGCTCCACAGTGAAATGTTATTGTTGGGGTGCATACAGTGACAGGAGGGCAGAAATGTTGCTGGACAGTGATCACAGATGTGGCTTTCCCTGACATCCTTTCTCTTTTCTTTGTCAGTGACAAACGCAGACATCGCCTGTGATTACACGTCATATCCTATCTACCCGTTTGCCTTCAGGACTCACACACACCACCTTGGTGAGTCATATCAGAGAATTCAGCAGTCTGTCTCAGACCAACTGTCAGCAGTTTTAACATGGATAAGTGTCTCTGTCACAGGTAAAGTGGTCAGTGGCTACAGGATCCGAGATGGGAAGTGGAGCCTGATTGGGAGACAGTCCCCTCAGCTACCACAGGTACATAATCACACCAGATGGCAATCACTAACTGACATGCTTTGGGTTTTCCTGTAGCGAAATGGTTCAAGAGTTAGCATAATAGTTAGCATAATGACTGGAAACAACCAAAACACCTCTAAAGCTCAATGAATACAACCATATGTCATATTTGTTTAATCCAAATGAAAACCAGAGTGTCCTTTGTCCGCAGTGTGTTTCCTTTGGACAGAGCTAGGCTAGTTGTTACCACGTGTTTCCACTCTGTATGCTAAGCTAAGCTAAATGGCTGCTCGCCTCAGCTTCATATTTACTAAACAGATATGAGAATGTGATCGATCTTCTCATCTAACTTGGCTAGAAAGTAAATGAGCACATTTCCCACAATGTTGAGCTATTGCTTCAAAAAATAATTCCTGTTATTCATCAACCATTTCAGTCAAATGCCAAATTCAGTCTGGTCCCAGCTTTTGCAATCTGAGGATTTTCTAGTGTTACATCATTATGGTTTGAATCTGTTTCAGTTTTGGACTGTTGATGGGACAAAACAAACATGCAGATGTATCTAACAACTCTAAAACAGTTTAACTCATTATGCAATAGTTTATCTCATTGTAGTATGTTCCTGTTCATTGTAATCACCAACTGTCTCCTGAATATATGAAGCACCTTTGTCCAAAGAGGATCAAATACTTCAATAACTACCAATAATAAATACTTCAAAAATTTTTCTCCCATTCACTCTTGAATTCAATGAGTTGTGATGTAAATAGGGCTGCACCTAACGATTATTTTTTTTATCGATTAATCTATTGATTATTTTTTAATTGATATAACTATTTTTTTTTATTACTCAATAAATATAACAACAAATTTACTGAAAATAACATTTTAAAACTTGTCATACACTGCAGGGCATTATTCCCAGACAAAAAATAGCCCAGTCTTCATTGGTAATCTGTGTTTTACAGTCTGATATAAAGTCTCCAAAATAAAATGAATGCAAGAGCTTGTTCCACTCAAGTAAAAGGAATGTAGTGCAATCTACATTTAGCAATCTAACAGTAAAATTAAAAAAAACATTGTAAAATTCAAGTAACTTAACAAAACAGTTACTCTTTGTTACAGTAACAAACCTCAAATGTAGCAGTTCAACAAAACATCAGTTTTTACAGTAAAATTAGTGCAATTTGAATAACACTATAACTTTTTTCTAACATAAATAATTATAACTAGTACAACTGCCTGCTGATATGAGTACTGTATTTTCATATTTATAAGCACTTATTTCTCTCATTTATGAAGTTATACAAGCTCCCGCACAGCTGACAACCACATCCTGTAAATGTTTAAAAATAAAGTGCATTGTATCAGCAACTGATGGCATTCTGTCCACAGAGACACAGTCAGAGGGCTTTTGTTTTGAAAGGGAAGCAAGTAGGTTGAGGTAAAACAAACATCTTTGTATCTCCTCCTCTCTGTGACAGAGAGAGACTTTAAACTGCAGTATAAAGTGGTATAGAGTCAACAAACGCGAGCGTCACGTGTAAAAAAAAAAAACCGCAGTAGATTTGTTGCAGCTGACATGCAGCTCAGACATGCCTGACAAGCACTGCACGGGTGAGCAGTGTGCACGCTCTTGATAACATGACCAAAACAAAAAACATGCTCTCATTACGCACGCTGTCTGAAACATAATCGATTAAGTCGACTCGTCGCCCCAGCCCTAGATGTAAAGATATTTGGAATAATATTATTTATACGCATCCTTTAAGATTTGTCTATGAATGACAGGAGTCCAAATTATTGCACTGGTATGTTGGCAGGTTTCCATTACAGATTTGCACAAAATTTAAGCAATAACCCCGAAATGTCGATGAAACACAATTTTGAGATGACTGCGTTTCCACTGCGTGATGTTATGCAACCTCTCCTCTGGTGATAACAATCCAAAAATCATGGTGATGGATGTTCAAAACATTAACAGTTTTATTTCTATTGCAGCCACCACACTAGCTGTCATTATTTTCAATTCAAGGCCACGTAAGCGTGTTATGGAGCCTTAATGGAAAGGCAAGCCCCTTATACGTGGAAGCGACCATGTATAAGAGATTTCTGGGAGGTGATAGTCCACGATTTCACAGAGGAATTGTGGATTCAAAACTTCGGATGATCCGCTCAACTTTTGAAGAGTTATGTGATGCAGTAACACCTATTGTAGCTGCTGTATCATGAGGGAGCCAGTTCCTACTGACAAGCACATAGCCATAGCATCACGTGACCTAGAAAAGCCAAAAAAGTGTTTCCATTGCAGTTCTGCCAAATATTGCCTTTTCCAATCACCTGAAATGCCACCTCATGCAAGGATAAATTATTTTTGCTAGAAATGGGAGTTGTTTTGAAATTGATGTGTTTCCATTCGGTGCATTTTATATTCCTAGTTTCAATTTGTGCAATTTGAGGCTTAATGGAAACCTGCCTATTGTCCCTAAGCTTCTCTAAGTTGCTCCCAGTTCTTTAAGAAATTAATATTCACTAGACTATTTGCATTTTTTGACTTATACATCTGAATTACCCCAATAATGTCTTTCCTCTGTAGGCTTTCTATCCTGTTAACCAGGAACTGAATGTGAAGTATGGTGACACCATTGCAGCCAGATGTGTGTTTTCTGGGGAAGGCAGAACCTCCAAAACGTATATCGGGTGAGTTCTGTTATATTACCCAGTGCACCTACCTATAAACCAAAAGTACCTTATGTCTCTGTGGTTTGTCCTTGGTTCTATTCAGACTACTTAAATAATAAACATGCTCTGGTTTGCTCTCTCTGATCTCTCTTTGTACTGAAATACAGCTAACAGGCATTTATTATAGACAGGCACTGAGGCTTTACTCCGGTCATGCGCTCTTCTCTGCCACACCTTGTGTTTCTTTACACTTGCTGTCTGATTGGTCATGCAGTTCTACAGCTTTGTAAATATTGTACTGTGTGCACTTAAGTATTATAACCAGCCATTCAGACCTAAACCACAACTGTTAAAAATGCACGGTCTGTGTCCCAAAATTATCATGTTATACTGTACTTTTAAATGTTATTTTCATTTGCAAATTGTGAGGATGTAAACCACACATAAATGATGACACAAAAACTTAAAAGTACTTTCTCACGCATTCGCACACAGACCCAGACGTACACACACATCCAGGAGGAGAGTTACTGCTAACTAAAAAAAAATTATAGTTTATCATAACCAGCTCATAATAGTTCATACCGCCACCAGGGTTTGGTGTAAATGAAATAAATACAGAAATATAGGACTGAAATACAGGAAGGAACATCCTGAGCTATGTGTCCTGAGCCATGCAATTTCCACCCTGGTGGACAATAAAGATCTATTCTCTGTACACAAAGATGAGGTCGGATTGAGTCAAAGTGTTGTACAAAGGGACCCCAGGATTTTTCCCATTTATCTTGACTTTTTAAATAATTAAATTGCAGCTTCTCCATGTGCACAACTGGAGTAATTTCATGTTACCATTTTCTAAAGCATGGTAGGATAGGTGTCTTCCAGTCTTTGAGGATGAGTTTTTTGGTAGTACCTTGCCTATTATCAGGGTATTTTGAATGCATTAAGGGAGAATTAAAGAGTTCTCAGAGCATCCAAAGAAGGCCAGATCTCTGTCTGGAGCGAGAGTCTTATGGTAAACCTCTGAAAAAATAAAGAAATTCTTGACCAGAAGGGATAAATCAGAGGACAGTCCCAAAACAGTGTACCATTGTCTGATTTACATTTAGGTTTAGGTAAGTTTGGGATACAGCAGGGTAAGATTTATGTTACACCTTTTATTACTGTACTTTTAAATGTCCATGTTATAAAGTCATCTACCAGGAATATCTGTCTAAAGACATGCAGGTTAATTAGTAACTAAAATACCTGTACGTGTGAATGTTAGTGTAAATTGTTGTCTTTTTATATGGCCCTTTTTACACAGAGATTGTGTTATTGGGCTGCTTTATGTCACCTTTGCATTTTCACACAGAACCAAACAACGGTGGCATAATGTCGCTCCAGTGTGGGATTTTAAATAGCTTCTGGCATTGCGCAACAAAATGAGGCATGATGGACGTGACATAAAAAAACCCATAGGCCTCTCCTGTGACATAGAACATATACAGCGCTTTGTAAACTTTAACAAAGGCATAACTAGGGCTGGGCGATATAGAGTGAACATTATATTGGGATATTTTTAGGCTATATCTGGATACATGATTTTTATCTCTATATTTTTATATCTCCACAAAAGCACTTGATTAATGCTAGAACTGGGAGACAGAATCAAACATTACAAATGTTTTTTGCAAGTTCCCTTTTTGATGTGACAGTATTGTAGGAATGACTATTGGCACTTGGCAAAAACAATATAATCTAACAATAATCATTAATAATGTAGATATAATGACAGTGGTTAAACATGAGCATTAAAACAGTAAAACTATCTTATGTGGCGAAATGTCCTCGAGAGGCCGATCAACCAAGGAAAAAGTGTGCCACTGAAACCCATTCAAACTGCAATTTTTGATCCCACAACCATCAAAGCATAAAAACATGCATTGTATTATTTCTGGGAGTCATTCTGGGTTTTTGCCTTGGAATTAGTCATTTTTATTATTTTCCACCCGATGACCTCAGTTTTACCATATTTGGCATATAGAGAAAATACATGCTATTTCCACTAGGTGCACTGTCACACTCAATGTTGCTGCTAATCATTGGCATATTCCAGGCTATCATCGTACAAAAATGTTTTGCTTAGCATGTAGTATATTGAAAATAATTCACTTTTGAGTCTATCTAAAAACATTGGCATCGTATCAAATATTCATCATTAATTAATATTTGATATTTATGATCAACTTAATGAAAGCAGAAAATCATGTCAATGTATAATATTTTTTAACGCTTGATTTTGAAAGGTGAATTTTGTGTGCAGAATGATACAAGTGTGCATAATATTAAAGGGTTAATGATACAGATATAGAAGTGCTCCTCCATTTTCATGTATAGTACAATGAGTGATGCATTCATAACCTGGCTCTTTTCTATTTTGTCTGCAGTGGTACCTCTGATGATGAAATGTGCAACTTCTATATAATGTACTACATGGACAGCAAGCACGCCATCCCATACATGAACTGCATGGAGCCCGGCTCCAAAGAGCTGTTTGAGCAGATTCCAGCTGAGGCCAACGTGCCCATCGCTGTCATTCCAGCTGACATGGACTCTATGATGCATATGGGAAACTCAGCAGGTGCTAAGGCTCCTAATTTTGTTCATGTTTGAAGACTGTTAATCCATTTGTTTTCATTTTAGCATTTAGATCAATGAAAAACTTAACAGAAAAAAGCCCAAAATGAGCAGAAATTAGTAAAATGTTACAAAAAAAATTACCTGAAAGTAAGAACCAAAAAATGAAAAAGATTAAAAGAAAAAAAATAAAAGCAAAAAACAAAAATGTAGTATAAATATAAAATTATAATTCCCCAGTTTATTTTCAGGTCATATCCTCGTGAGAATTTATAGGACATGTTTCACCAAGTTACTCTTTTTTTCATGTTTTTGGAAGAAATCAAACCCTTTTAGAGGTTATAAATTCTTGTTTAAAAGCATCTGAGTGCAGCACAAAAAACTGATCTCAATCCAGGGGTTAACCCCTTGAAACCTGGATTGACATCAGTTTTTTTGTGCTGTACTCAGATGCCTTTTACAAGCTATGACCCTTTAAAAATGAAGCAAATTGGTTTGCTTTCTTTGAGAAACATGGGGAAAAAAGGCAAATGACCAACATGGCAAGAAATGTACCACACATTGCAAGAAATTTTACCTAAAAAATGTTTTTTGTTTTTTTTTTAATGGAGTATTATTAGAAAATAATTGAAAATAGGGAAAAATGTCCAGAAAAATATATTTATAATTATAATAACTTTCTAATCAAATTTATTTCAATTCTGTTTGTTTTTGGTCGTTTTTTTCATATTTTCAGGTAATTTTCTTGTAACATATTTACTATTTTTTTGCTCATTTCAGGGCTATGCCAAAACATATTCTCAGGTTTCAAAGGTTTAAAGGATTAATTTTTTTCCCCTGTTGGGTAGAAAGGGAATGTGTGCCAATGAAAGCTTCATACTCACTTTTAACACTTGAGCTTACATGATTTACATTTTTCCAAAACAACCTGTCTAACTAAACTTTTCCTCCAAAGATCATCAAGAAAGACCAAACCAAGCCGAGCATGCTCTGGATCAGGGTGAGTTGAAAGATAATGAGCTGTACCACTTTACAAAGGTTTTTACCAGGTGGCAAAACTATTTATTCCCCTGGACTTTGAGCAGTTTTTTTTCCACCACAAAACTGGATTCCCATTTCATCCCCAATGTGTAATTCAGTCTGTTATTGCTCTGCTGCTGGCATCTTTGCAACCATTAAGTAAAGATGACAAGATTACTAGAGAACATAATGTACTAATTTAGAATTTATGATTTCTGTGACATTTTTTCACTCAACTAAATATGTATTACAATTTAGAGTGAACTTATGGTAACAGTTAGCCTCTGTCTGGGTTCTACTGCATTTGATTCACATTTTGGGAGCTAACAAGGCTGAAGAGCATGGTTAATATGAATTAGTTAATGTCTCTTGTGTAGACCTAATTAATGGAGATGTGTGTAGCATTCATCTGACATAGATTAAAGGTGAACTGACAGGAAATTACTTTTTTTTGACACAGCATGTATGTACTGTAGCAGCGTATATATCACATATCTCTTCTTATAGTCTGACAAAACTTTTCTTGCGTTCTCCTTTGTGGAAAAAAGAGAATTTGTATTTTATATATTTTTTGTTTCATGATGTGACCTCCTAGTTGATGATACTGTTAGCAATCTGTCTTTGGAGCTGGAGACCTTATTGTGATAGTCAAATCTTTCATGAAGCAGTAAGGTCACTCTCCTTCTTATCAAACATACAAACAGTGAACATGCGTCTCGTTGTGCACCTTATCTTGTTAGATGAGCGGCTGAACAAATATTAGTCAGGGATGAATGTTCACTGCTAACGTCTGTTTACAGACTAGACAGCGAGTGAGCTGCTCATCTGCACCATTTTAAACAGCAGGTAACATACCTGCAAATGTCACTTTGGTGCGGTTAGATCAGGCATCACAAATTGGCGGACTGCTCTCATGACACAGAGGATAATCTCACGCCAAAACACAGGGAGGGCAGAAGTGTTGAGCAATCATGTAAAAAAGTGAACGACTTTGACTCTAGAACAGCTAAATGTTTGACTGCCACAGCTTTTCATCATCGTGGATCAAATAGCTGATGGCCCGACAGCAGCGCAGTGAGACAGACAAACAGAGCGCAGCTTCTCCTCAGAACACCAAAGTGTCTGAAACAGACACATTTGCAGAGGTGGAAAGTGATTTCTTTAGACTTCTACACTTTGTGTTAGTTTCAGGTTTAATCAGACTTTGGATGAATTATTTGTGTCCTGATGCATGTGTCTCGTCCAGCCGCTCACGCTGAGCTCTCATTATTATTAGCAGGGGCAGATGTAATGTTTTTGGGGCCTGGGGCCCACAAGCACGTGACCTTATTTTCACCCTTTCTCTAACTGGGAATGTTGGCAGCTATAGGAGAAGTAGGCCTACTCAAAAGTTTTTAATTCCTGAGTAAAATGATTAGTAGCACAGAAGTTTCACAGAAGTTGTAGTCAGAGTCCTGCAGTCAGGAGTGGTTGGCCTATTATCAGCACAATGTGGTTAAATTTACCTGAAGTTTGTTTAAGATGGAGCTTTTAATTTTCATACAATGCTGGAAAGTTTAACAGATGATAATAAATCATATGCTTATTACACTCCAACACACCATGGTCACATGAAACTGTGTCAGTGAACTATGCAGGCAAAAAACAAACCACAAAAAAACGCAAAATAATCTTTCAATAATTGTAATCGAGGTAAAAATGTTCAATCAATCGTGATTCTGATTGTAGGTATGAGGTTCGGACCTTTGCTGGAAGGGAATTTTAGCAACTGGACCCCTTTGAATTTTAATTGAATACCCCTGGGTTAGATGCTGCTGCAGTACCACTGACAACACACCCACATGTAGCGTCAGTGCAACTTTTTCTCCTTCCCGACAGTGTAAGGGCCCAGACACACACTGAGTTTTTTTGCACCCTAAATTTATTTATTTTTGTATTGTTTAATTTAGATGAACAGAAGGCACTCAAAAAAGACTTCAGACCTACTTTGCCTGTACTGAAATTTCTTGTTCCTTCAGGGGCTACATATACACCATATGCCAACTTCTATCTTCAGTAAGATAGTACTGTCTGATAGCAATACCGCCCTCAAACAGCAGATGTTTGTATGATGAAGGCTGACTCAGTGTGAACTTGATCTGCATTTGACCCATTCATGTGACATTGATAGTGTAGTAGGCTTACTTAATGAACATGAGAATTACACCCAGTTACGTCCAATAATACCAGATAACAGAGCCTCAGTTCCAAGTCACACACTGTCCATATGCATGACAGGCTCCTCTTCTCTTGATTGCCCATATGTGCACTTTCCTTCTGTCTCTCTCTGTTGATCAATGAAATGTTTAAATATCCGTATCATTGAATTCATTCCTATTCCTGGCATTAATGCCACTTCACTAAAGCCAGGAATGTGTGTCCAACCCTGCTCAGTAGGAGGATTGTGAAGGAGAGTGAACTGACACACATTAACCCATACAGAGAGACCTCCGGCAGGGTTTTTATCCCGTCATTGTGTAGTCTGAGTGGGTTAAAAGAAGTGAGATGAAGCATGGGGCTGACTGTCTGCTTGCTGCAGTATCCACAGTGATGGCATTATGTCAGACTGTCATGGTTAAGAGAGAGAGCTGATTCTGAGGGCACTTTTCTTGAATATTCTCAGTAGATGTACATTTGCAGCCCTAACCTATGGATATTAGTTTTTTGGTAGTGAGTGCAAGAGCTAGACTGTGAATACAAAAGAAGCTGAAGTCCTGATTTACCCGTAGGAACAAGGCAAGGCTGCTCAGGTGTATTACTTCCTTTTCCAGTAAATATTGGAACATCTCACACACCTTTTGAGGTCTCATCCATTTCTCCGCACCCCATCTGCTCAGCCTATTAGGGGTTCTTTCATATTAAGCAAGTATATTTTGGATTATGTATGGCATTTAGTTAGCATTGATTAGCACTAGGTTGTATTGTTTTAATCTTCTAAAAATCTGAATTCCTGCCTCAGAGTATACAGTTTTTAATGTACACACTCAGCACTTTCTAAACAATAACAATGACATAACATGTCAGAAACATCCATTTACCGTCTCTGTTATATGACAGCTGATCTCGTCCTCTGCTCAGAGGGTAAAGAGCTCCTAAATCTCATTGTTTTCCCAATTTTTGGACATTTATGCTCACTGTTCTTCTTAGTGTTAGCTGCTAAATGCTATGCTAAACAGCTACTTTTAAAATCTCCCACAGTGGGTTACATACATAATTCGCCATCAAAACATCACACCCGTCTGACTCATGGTCCCATTTTCATGACTGTAGTGTTTATACAGAGATCATTTTGGTGCTGTTACTACCTCACATGGTGGCTCAAAAGTGAGACCACTCTGTCCGCCCTATCCACAATCGTATGTTATATACAGAACAGCGAGCCGGCATGATGGGGCCATATTTCTGCCTTGAATAGGCAGTGTAAAACAGGCTTGTGATTTAGTAGGCAAAGTATTTAGTCCCTAAGGCGTCACATAAATTCAGCCAATTAGTGTGATCTCCCATTCCCTTTAAAAGCCAGGTGTGCCTGCACCTGCCACGTTACTATTTATCTGTTAGATTCAGATAAATGGGTCAGCAAGTGGCAGCCAAACTAAAAACTGCAGTTCTAAACTTGACAGAGGAAACAGAGCCCAACTTTTAGCTTTTGAAGTAATGAATGAAGTTATGCTTCTCATGCGCAAATGTGTAGAGTGTCTCTCTTCATGTGGAGTCAGACAGCAACTCTGCTGCTCTGCTCTGATCTCTGCTACGTTCACATTTTACATAATGTCATTCATATTTTCCCGATTAATAATGTATTTTACCTGCATCCCATATGTGCATCCCTGTGTTTGTAACAAGCAGATTGTATGCGTGTTGTGAAGCTGCCTGTCAGTGCATTTTACTATCTGAATAATGTGCCCTTTAAATAGCTGGGAGATACTGCGCTGTTTTGACTAGTTCAGGTTATTGTTGGTCAATGGTGCAATCACTTTCTGCTGCCTCAGTTTAGCAATACCCCAACAGTGTGCCTGACCTTACCTCAATTTAGGACTTACATGTCCATTAGCATACAGATTGGCATGAGTATATTTGCTACTTACACAACAAAAATGAAAACTGCATCAGTCTAAGGGGCCGTTCACACGGCAATGGTTCTTGCATGAAACGTTAAACTTTGTTGTGATCTGGCCTTTCGTTCATACGCTGTTGTCATATGAACGAATAAATCCACCTTGTACCTCATTTTAGGAGCCTGAAAACGCAAACATTTCACACCAGGTTCCAGAGTGTAATCTTGTGAAAAAGCTACCCCTTTTGCCGCAGTGTGACCTGGCAATATGCGGATCCTTTGAGAACAATGATGTCACAGCTGCACTTCATGCATGTGCGTGGTGTTCTTCTGTGTTACACCGACAACTGCTGGCCTGGCATGCATATTACAGTGATTTCGTTTTTTTTGCGTATCCCTGTGCACAATGATTATTTTCACAATGTTATCATATGAACACATTTTTATTTTAATTTTTTTATCACAGAGGGAAGACTTTTCTGTTTCTAGTAGGGCCGTTCTCGTCTAAACGTGTCTGAGCTGTGCTTTGTAGCACTTTGAGCCTGTTGTAAGATAGGACTCAGTATGTGTTGGTGGGTCAGAGGTCAAGAGAATAACATCTTATGAGTCTTTAAAATGATTAGTGTGTTCTGTCATATATGCAAAACATACAACAGGTTGTACTGTATTAAGCTTTTGCAGTGTCAGCATTAAATTGCATGACATTTTTGTCCATTCTTCTCTCTGCTGTTTCCTGCTGGCTAACAACTTTCTTTCTGTAGAGCTAGCTCTAAAGTGCTCTTCTCAACCCAATTTTCAGCTGGGAAGTGTCTCTTGACACTCTAGGCGATGTCCTGGACATTAATATTTATTGCATTTTCTCTTTTCGATATAACTGTCCCAATGAATATTTCACCAGCCTTCTTTACAACAGTCTTACATTTGCCGTGTATAGCAAACCTTTGTAGCCTCCACTCTCCTTGTCCTTTATTTCTACTCTTTGCTGTCCTTCTCTGTCTGTCTGTGCAGGTGACCTCTATTCTCTAATGTCCAAGCTGCTAGGACAGAGCAAGGACATAGTTCACATTCATAAGTACAACCCAAGCGAGCTGCAGAGAGCCCAGGCCGACTTGGTTGCTCAGATTGATAGCTTAATGCAAAAGAAAGACCTGGGCTCTCCCAGTGCCAGACTAGCCTTCCAAACCAGGGAAGATCCTGTTTTGGTGAGGGACAGAGTCCACAAATTCCACCAGCTTGAGGCCACGGCCAAGCCGCCGAGAAGCAAGCTGCTAGCTGAAGGACAAGGTGGGTCCTCAACGCTATTTTATTTTTGTTATTGATGCTGCAAAACATCCCCGCTTTCTTGCGTACTCCACTCTTCTCAAACTCAAACAAACACAGACACGCACAGTACATTGTGCTATTAAAGACCTTAAAATAGAAGTAAGTTATTTATACCAATAAAAGCTAGTCAAGTACACCTTTCTGTTAAATCAGTTCTTTACTCTGAGAAAAGTTTCTCCATATTTCTCCTGTGTTTCCTCTTCACATCTGTCGCATCATCCCTTTCTTTTTTCTTTTTTTTTTCACTGTGCTGATAATTCAGGAACGAGTATTGCCCCACCGGCCTGTATGCATGTGCAAATGAGTCCATGTAGGCATGCACTTGAAATCTACAGGGAACCTTTAATTCTGTTGAAGCACAGGTGGGCGAGTGGGTTGATGACTGCTCTGTTTACACTGGGGTACAACAGTCCTGAATAATCCAAAACAAAATGACCAATCTTCCAATTTGCAAAAGAAGCAGAAAAAATAAATCCAGCTTGACAAGAGGTTGACGGACTAAAGCCTCCTGTAGACTGTGAGATTTTTACAATCTTTTAAATATAGTGCAAGCTACAGTGTGCAACATGGCTATTAATAAACCTGGGTACAACCTCAAGTTTGATGTGTGCAGACCGTACGATGACATCACCTATTGAATCTTTGGCTATGACATAGGTCTATTGTCGTCATCAAGCAAGAACAAAATGTCCTTAGGGTGCATCATCCATCTACACCGCTGTAATGGTGAGAGCAAAATGTAAACAAACAAATGGCGCTCTCACTAAAGTGGCATTTATGTGTGTCAGAAAAAGTCAGAAAAAGAGGAGAAGAATGTGGACGTGAATGCTGCTGTGGAAAAGAGGCCACCATGGCATGCTAACTTTGCAACGAGACCTCAGAGTAAATATTAGCACCTACTAGCATTTAGTGTTGCGCTGATCAGTGCGTCATTTCATGCTGCATCTCTGTTGGTTGGTCAGTAGATGTAGGTCGTAACAGCAGTAACACAATAAGATGGTCATGGCTGTCTTTAATCATACGACAACAGCCATTCTTGAACATCTCTCACTGTGCAACGTAGTACCACCGTTTTAAAGCTACGACCAAAGATATAACAATGTTTCTTTCATGTTGGTTATCTTTCATCTGAGACAACCCAAAATCACTCAGTTTATATGAAAATAGGAAGGGGCCATGTCATCAGTATTATAATAGAATAAAATAGACTTTATACTATGCATACTTGAGATGACACAGACATCAGATGACTGTCCACTACTCCTAAAGTTTGGATACTTCAGGAAGCTGATATCTTGCTCTATATTCTGGACAGTGTGTTCTAGCCTGCACACAATCTGCAGAGGCCTGAGCAACATTTGAATAATATGTTGATTGTTTCAAACAGCTGTGTACATCTGGACTCTCAGTTCTTTCCTCTTTCTCCCTGACAAAACCTGTCAAGGTCTGTCAAATCACTAGAGTCTGTGAGTGAACTGCAATTAAAAGTCCTGTCATGGATTCTGGATTGGCCACCCTAAACTCTTATGAATGTGATGGATATTTTTTTGTCAGCTGATGGCCAACCATGACAAACAATTGATGTCAAGCAGCTTAAGAGTGACTTGAGTGCTTTGCTAATGTAACCAAAGATACTCTATACAGAAGATGAATGATGGTATAATGATAATGATAATAATAATAATAATAATAAAATAAAAAACTTCATTTATATAGCACTTTTCAAGCTTAAGCACAAAATGCTTCCCAGGTTATTTAATAAATAAGTAGATAAGAGAATTAAGCTCATCAAAGCAGGTAAAAACAACAGTAAAAGAGATAACCATATGTATAAGCAGGTGAGACACAAATAAAGGAAATTATCTCATATAAAGCAAGTGGAATGCCAATAAAAGAACAAACTTTTGAATTTAAAACAGTTGAATGTGCAAAGTATATGGAAGTGCATAAAACAGTCACATGGGGAAACTACTTACTTCTGGTCTTCGAAGTGGGCGTCTCTTCTTTGATATCCCCACCTTGTTTGAAGTGTCGTAAATGTTGTGTGGATGAAAAAAATATGATTCAAAACAATTCAACACTTTATACAGTACAAATTTGATGTTTGTTCCCCATTTTGTTGCGTCTTTTTGACTGCTAGCTTAGATGCTGATATCAACCGATGCTAGTTGTTGCCAAATCAGATGTTGGAATCGAATTGGAAAGTATTAGGGACCATAAAAAGTCAAAATGCCACAGTCATAGCTTAAAAACCTTGCAGTCTGTAAGTGAAAACTTTTCACCATGTTCAGGACAGGGTACACGCATTGGCCAAGAAGGGAAGGCCGATGGCCGACTTCAAGTGGCTCTGCGCGTAAGTGTTTTAACTCTTAAGTCACTGTAAAATTTGCGGGAACAGTTGTACATTTGTTAAAGAAACATAAACGTCAATGATGCTTTTCGTCGGCTGCTGTCTCCTGTTTACATAATCTTATGAATGCTAAGTAATATGTAACTTTATATATAATTTACTCAATCTCAGTCACCAGGACAGTAGAGTTAAGGAGGCCTAACTTTAAAAAAAGTCAGATGCAAATGCACTTGTAGTCATATAGCATTCTAGAAAAATACCTATGGCCTATGGAGTTCATTTCATTTAGACTCAATCCCAGCTGATGTTTTTTTATTCTTTTCCCTTTTCCTGCGGGTTAAACGGAACGTTCCTGTTAAAGCTGTGAGACAGACATTTGGCTCACTCAGTCAATGTCAAAGGTTGCACTTGTGAATATTTCTAATACGTGATGATGCAGCAGTCACCTTGAAATGAAGTTTAACCTAATAAAATAATAATCAATAATCTAATTTTATCTGTACATAACTGTATTCTTTAAGTGAATCTTAAGTTGGATTTTCATGATAAAAACGTATGGTAATCATTTTAAATCAAATAAGGCATGATTTTTTTATTTGGCCCGTAAATTTTTGGAGGTCACTAGCCAATGGCAGATGAGATAAAAAGTTAATTTTACGCCCTGCCTGGGGGGCTCCAGTGTTGAGCACTAATGTAGAGGAGGTGTGACTGCCAATTTGAATTCCCTGGGGTCTGCATGTGAGGAAGTCCAGTATCCAGTTGCAGAGTGTTGTACTGAAGCCCAGAGTGTTAAGTTTTCCAATCAGCTTCATGGGAGAGATTGTGTTGAATGCTGAGCTGAAATCAACAAATGGCATCCTAATGTAGCTGTTCTCATTCTCCGGGTGAATGAAGACTGAGTGAAGAGCAGTAGATATGGCATCCTCTGTGGATCTGTTGGTTCTGAAAGCAAAATGGTGAGGGTCCAAACTGGCAGGGATGTTGTCTTTGATGTGCTGGAGAACTGGTTTCTCAAAGCACTTCATCAGGATGGGTATAAGAGCCATAGGGCGGTAGCCATTAAGACTAGACACAGCAGACTTTTTACGTACAGGGACGATGTTATAACATTAACAAGCTGCCCAGCACAAGTTTAGTACAAGTCCAGGAATATTGTCAAGGCCTGTGGACTCGTTATATTCACGTCTGCTGTGGTCACTGAGAGTGGCCGGTCCTCTGGAGGTGGAGTAGACTTCACAGCTGAGTCCTTAAGGAGGTCAAAGCAAGTGTAAAATGCGTTCAGCTCATCCGGCAGTGTAGCCTTACATATGATGGGGGTACTCCTGCTTTTGTAGCCTGTGAGATTTTGAATCTCCTGCCACATATTATTATTGCTGTTGCTGTTGAGGTCTTTCTCCAGTCTCTGCTGATGTCTCCTCTTAGCCACCTTGATGCCAGCTCACAGTCGTTCTCTGGAGATGAGGTGGGAAGGGGCGGGGCATTGGCAAGACATTTGTGACACAGATACAGGACATGAATGTAGAGTGAGCCATTTATCAGCAGTCTGTGATATAACTCAGAGTTCCATTCTGCAGATCACTACTCAAAGCTTATGACCATAGTTGAGGGTTGGACTATATACTGGATTCGTGTGATGGCGGAAGGTCATAGTTTCCAAGTTGGGAAGTCGATCTTCTGACTTTGTTAGGGTTAGGGCTATATATATTTTATGTATTACATATATTTATATTTTTTAATATTTAATCTAGGTCACGCTACATCAGGCATCACCAACTGGCAGACCGCGGTCCGGATCTGGACCAAAACTTCGTCCTATTCGGACCTGTGGCCAAGTTGTAATAAAATGTAAAAATGAGAACAATATGTTTTAAGGAGTAGTGCTGGGCAATTAATCGAAAAATAATCGAAACCAACATTCAGAACCTCTAACCGACACAATCTCGCCCATGTTGGGTATTTCGGTTATTTAAAAATTCTGTAAACCCTTTCCCCACGGGGGCTGCCAACTCCCACGCATCTGCTGTGCATCTCATGCTTTTGGGCTCTGTCTCACGCTCTCATGACATCGAGGAAAATCTCATGCCAAAACACAGGGAGGGCAGAAGTGTTGAGCAATCATGTAAAAAAGTGAACGACTTTGACTCTAGAACAGCTAAATGTTTGACTGCCACAGCGTTTCATCATCGTGGATCAAATAGCTGATGGCCCGACAGCAGCGCAGTGAGACAGACAAACAGAGCACAGCTTCTCCTCAGAACACCAAAGTGTCTGAAACAGACACATTTGCAGAGGTGGAAAGTGATTTCTTTAGACTTCTACACTTTGTGTTAGTTTCAGGTTTAATCAGACTTTGGATGGAATTATTTAGAAACAGCAGGACACATCGCTCCGTATCTCTGCTTGCACTGAGCTCTCATTATTATTACCAGGGGCAGATGTAATGTTTTGGGGGCCTGGGGCCCACAAGCACGTGACCTTATTTTCACCCTTTCTCTAACTGGGAATGTTGGCAGGCTGTTGGCAGCTATAGGAGAAGTAGGCCTACTCAAAAGTTTTTAATTCCTGAGTAAAATGATTAGTAGCACAGATGTTTCACAGAAGTTGTCGTCAGAGTCCTGCAGTCAGGAGTGGTTGGCCTATTATCAGCACAATGTGGTTAAATTTACCTGAAGTTTGTTTAAGATGGAGCTTTTAATTTTCATACAATGCTGGAAAGTTTAACAGATGATAATAAATCATATGCTTATTACACTCCAACACACCATGGTCACATGAAACTGTGTCAGTGAACTATGCAGGCAAAAAACAAACCACAAAAAACGCAAAATAATCTTTCAATAATTGTAATCGAGGTAAAAATGTTCAATCAATCGTGATTCTGATTGTAGGTATGAGGTTCGGATCTTTGCTGGAAGGGAATTTTAGCAACTGGACCCCTTTGAATTTTAACTGAATACCCCTGGGTTAGATGCTGCTGCAGTACCACTGACAACACACCCACAGTCAGGAGAAGTTGGCCTATTATCAGCACAATGCTCTTAAATTTACCTGAAGTTTGTTTGAGCTTTTAATTTTCATATAATGCTGGAAAGTTTAACAAGTAATAATAAATCATATGTTTATTACAACTCCAACACACCATGGTCACATGAAACTGTGTCAGTGAACTATGAGGGATAAAAACAAACTAAAAAAAAAAGTAAAATAATCAGTCATTAATTGTAATTGAGGTAAAAATGTTCAATTAATCGTGATTCTGATTTTAGGTATGAGGTTTGGACCTTTTGCTGGGAGGGAATTTTGCAACTGGACCCCTTTGAATTTTAATTGAATACCCCTGTGCTACATGGACAGCAGTTAACATTGATACCATATTACACTTTGCATCTAATCAAAAAGTGATATTTAAACCACACAAACGTCACAACTCGGCAACTAGGGTACCATCAAAGTTTCCCAATTCCCCACTCATAATTACGACTTTAGAGGGCCATTCATGCGCTTGTTACTCATGAATGTGGTAAATACTATATTTCCAAGGAGTATGTGAAAGCAGCAATAGAATAATTGGTTTGAAAAGTTTTCTTCATGCTCAGCTCTTACGTCACCATGACAGCTCAGAACTTTTCCCACATCGCTGCTGAAGCTGCACTGATCCGTCTGTTGCTCTCACCAGCCATCTCACTCTCATTCATGAACAACACTGTAAGATTCTTGAGCTCCCTACTCAGGGCAGCAAACTCGTTCCCAAGCCTTTAACCCTTAGTGTCCACTTAAGGTATTTTGTATCTCATAGTGACACCACAACATTCATTACTATGTCTTTGCAATACAGTTGGTTGTCGAATCTAGGTAACATGCTTAGTTTGCTTTAGCTCTCTGTCACAGTTTCAGTTTAATTCTGGTTTATTACAATTTGGCTGTCACATCTATCTGTAATGATAACTCACAAATGTTGTAATCTGCAACTACAGTAAGTCAGACGGGCAAGAGACAAAGCAGCTTTAAGAAATGTCTTGATATATGGACATATTCAAACCATCCTTATAAAACTCTTCCCCTGCTTTTCAGTACAGTTGCGAAGAAATTTGTATATATGGGTGGAAAACACTCTTCTGAAAAGCAAGGACCCCCCTCCCCCCCCCCCCCCAAAAAAAAAAAACACAGTAAGTTAGCAAGTTGGCCCAACAGCGCCCCCTAATTACCAGCTGTGGCAGCAGGGCTAAAATTTTTTCAACTGTGTGTGTGTGTATGTGTGTGTGTGTGTGTGTGTGTTTGTGTGTGTGTGTGTGTGTTTGTGTCATCTTGGCAAAATGATTATGTTCTTCTTCCTTCTTCTCCTGACACAATATCATAGAAACTCTTTCCCCCCACACCTCTGCAACATTGGAATTTGGGGGATGTTCGATCATTTCTGTATCTTTCCACAAAAAGCAAAGTTGGCATTCATATCCATTTCATACTGTAACTGGCCTGCTGTGCAAAGTCAAATAAGGTCTGAACCTCTGTTTTTCCATTTGTTTCACAACTATCTCTGGAACTGTGTGTGCAACACTGACCACCAAAAAAAAGTTTGAAGTCATTTTTCACAATCACCATATTTAAAGTCTTATCATGCAGTCTCTGACAGCTGGTCTTTCACTTTGCTTTTTGAACTACCGATGAGTTCAGCCAACACATTGTAGGAATGAGTTGTTTTCAAGCAAAACCCGGCCCTTCAACCTCTTACATACAGAAATCCAAATAGCCTCTTTGGAATTTGGTAGGGGTAGTGCTGTATACAGCATCTGCTGGTAGAAAAACAACCAGTGTCACATTTTTAGATTAACGCACCAGTTTTTATCATAGATATGTATCATGTTGACTCATGGCAACATTGTGTTTGTGTGTGCTAATCCATTATTGCCGTGGAGATTAACTCGAGTTAGAGAGGCAGTAATTGACACTATGTGAAACCTGTTTTTTTAACAGTTATGGAATGCCAGTGATCACCTTTGACATCACTTTGAAAATTCCTTCACCCGTGGGTTTGTGTGTGTCTTTGTGTGTGTGTGTGTGTTTGTGTGTGTGGTGCAGACTACCACTGGGAGCAGGTCTTGGTGTGGCCTCAGGATTCTCTCCAGCTGGGTCAGGTGTCGGGACTTGCCCTGGACTCAGATTCTAACCTGGTCATTTTCCACAGAGGTGACCATCACTGGGGAGCAGAGTAAGTACTGTTCACTCATGATTATATCCATTCTGATTGTCTCTGAAAATCTGAATGCAAATGTTATAACTGTGATGTAATTTTGTTTATCTGGACAGCTCACTACCACCAACACCTCTTTCAGCCGTTCACCAGATTACATATAATTACATTTAATATAAAAATAACAGCAAAGATCTGGTTTGAGCTACAGCCCACATTTCATCATTTTTAAGCCTTTTAACAATAGACGGCCAAGGTATCTGAAAATATTCTCAGACAATGGCTGGTAATATTTCTCATTATAGGCAATATACGGACAACTATGATTGATATTGAGATCTTATTGTCTCACTGTCAGAGCAGCTAGGCTGACAAAAACAGGCTACTCTGTACAGACTAAAAGTGTGTCATAATTCATTCTCATATTGTCTCTGCTACTGAGCCGCCATTCTCAGTGTGCATTACGGAGTGCTACAGATATGAGTCATGAGTTAGCATTTTAGCTCTTCCAGTTCCTTTGTCTTGAGCCCAGTGTATTTTTTAATAGGTTTCCGGTTAGATGCCTGAAATAAGTTCCGGGGTTAACACAAGCTGAAGATATTTTATCATTTTATTCCATTTACACTTCAAAAATCATGTTGTGAATCATTTGTAGAAATCATCTTGCTGAGCATGATGTGTAAATACAAATGTTTTTTTGGCCATAGAGCTCATTTTCTGCAAAAATCCAATGAAAAATCCCTTTTATTTTTTAAACCATCACTTTGTGGAACTACAAACAAAATTTCTTTTTTTTGTCTTTTTAGCTCTTTTAACGACGAGGCCAGATACCAGCAGAGGTCACTGGGTCCTATTCAGCAGTCCACTATTTTGGTTGTGGATCCAACTAAAGGCAATATCCTGAAGGCTTCAGGCAGAGACATGTACGTTATAGTGTGTTTCAGTTTTCTTTATTATGACCGTGGGTGCTGAGCATGAACAGAGACAACCATGTATCTCTTAGACTGACTGAAAAGTGTCTCCATATCTGTGGTGTTGCAGGTTTTATTTGCCTCATGGAATAACAACAGACAAGAAGAATAATTACTGGGTGACTGATGTGGCTCTTCATCAGGTAAGCTGCAGGAAGTATTGTAGACCAGCTGAGTATGTTTAACAAATAGCTTGAGGCAACCAGTCCTTTATCATTACCATTGACTTCTATCAATTACTATGAGCTGAAATGTACAGCTCTCCTGAAACTTTTAACTCATACAAGTAACCATCAAATTACAAAAACAAAAGATGTTTACAGTGTTGCATAGTATGTACAGCAAATCAGTTACATCATGTGATGTGTTTTTCTGATCCAGACATTTTGGAGTTTTTTTTTTTTTTTTAAACCTGTCCTGTTCGGCAGCTTAGGCATGCAGTATGAGAGGTCTGGATGCCTTGAGGTGCCATAACAGATTTGCTCTGCAAAGGAGGAGTCTGACATACTTCTTCCTGTTGCAGTCCGCACTGAGATTTATTGGCAAGGCTACCGGACAGCACAACGTTAGAGTGGATAGGGAGAGAGAAAAGAGAGAGGTTGGGGGACACAGAGGGGAGGGGAAGACACAAGAGACAACAAAAGGTGGAGGTTTTTAGCAGGAGCCAAATTCTCAGCAGTTCTCTTCTTCCCCAAAACAAAGTGACTTGCTGATCTAAACTGGTAAAACAAAAAGAACAGAAAATAGGACTTTCACGTTACAAACCAGTGTGACTTTGATGCTGCTCATCACAGTTGGGCATCAAAACATGAATGTCCCTGTCTGTCACCAGTGTTCGGTTTGCCTGTTATGGGCTACAGTAGAAACACAGTGGTGCAGCATGGCAATCTCTATAAACAAGGACCCGCTCCCTATTTAGACATAAACGCCTCATTCTAAGGTAACAAAAAACACAACCATTCTTTTTTTCAGCTGATTATAGACTAAAGAAAACATACTTATTATATTATATTACAGTGTTTCCTCTAGGATTTTTTTCAGCAGCGGGGGCAGGCTCTCCGGGGAGCCGTGGCGGCGTAAACAAATGACGCTTTTTAAAGGCTGAATGTAAAAATAAAAAATAATAACAAAAATTCAACAATAAAATAATAAAAACAATAAATAATAATTTCTTGATGGGGCTGTAATCAGTGGCAAAGTTTGCACCCAGGCTCAGAACAATGGATTTTTCTTGGTTTTTTGTAGAACAGCTCTAAGGCTCTGTTGTACGGAAATTCCCCAAGAGGTGGCCCGTTGATGCTCAGCAGCATACATGCTGCAAGGTGATCCCCCTGCAGCCTGTTTCTCAAGTCAGGCTTCACCTACAAATAGAAACAATAATTTTTTTTTAATTTATATATTTTTTTCAACCCATTTAGGGTCCCAGCCTGATAGCCTGTGTTTCCCTTTATGTTTTTCTCCTCTACTCTCATCTCTCTCTCCTGCACCATCACTTTGCTCTCCTGCTCCTTCACTTAGCACTCCCCCTCCTGTACTCTGCTCTCCTTCACTTTGTTGCACTGCTCCTCCCTGTCTGTTACTTGTCTTATACGATTACATAAAACATTAACGTTAGATAATTTACACTCACGTCACATTTGATTACAAGTGTGAACATAATTTTTTACCTAACCATCATAATTTGAGTCAGTAAAAAGGCTAATGATACCTGACTAGCGCCATCCTCATCAGGTGTCTTTCTCTTCTTTGAAAAATATCTGAACAAGCTCATCTGAAAATGCAGTCAGCAGTTACATCATGGCGTGTATATCGCTTAATGCTATCAATTAGTTTACTCACGTTAGCGACACTGAGTTGAGTTGGCACCGGGCCCAATTAACTTAAGCTACGTAACCTTAGCTGGCCATCAATATTTTGCGAATGTTTATTTAACTAATAAAATCTATTATAAGCTTTCTTAAGCTAATAAGTCTACCTTTTCTCCGGTAAGTTGCACGCTATTTTCAAGCCGACACTCCTCTGACTCTCCGACCTGATGCCTGGATGCGAGTAGCTAATTAACGTCGGCACCAGTTAGTTGTGTTGGGGGGTGGGAGAGTAGATACGGAGCAAGATAGTTATCTGCCTCAGCACTCGCGACACCCAACGCAGTGCAGGACTGTGCTGTGATGCGGCGGTGGTGTATTTGCAATTTAAAAAAAAAAAAAAACAACAACCAAAAAAAACCCCGACATTTGAAGGAGCGGCGGGTGTAAATGAGTGTAGAGGAAACACTGTATTATATTCCATATTTGACAATATATCCCCCTAAATCTCATATACTGAACCTTAAAATCGGTTCCTGTTTTACACCAAGAAAATCAAAGGTAATGCCAGGTGTCCATGTCATGATATTAGGATGAAAACTGTGGTCCAAATGTGACATTTAGAAATACATTTCTTTGGCATTTTGATAATAGTGAGCTGATCATCTACACATTATTTACACTAGTTTGTTATAAAAGGTCATCTGTACACAGCAGGTCTGATGCTGATGTATTCAGAACAGACTGAGATTCAGTACACAGATTAAATCTGTGAAGACATGATAAAGCAGGACCTGTGAGGACTCTCCGTTCTGTTCCCTCATCAGGTGTTGAAGGTGAGCAGTGACGGCAGAGACCGGGTGCTGCTGGCGCTGGGAGAAGCTTTCACACCAGGAAGTGACAGCAGCCACTTCTGCCAGCCCACTGATGTGGCTGTGGACCCTGAGAGTGGGAACGTCTTTGTGTCTGACGGCTACTGCAACGCCAGGATACTGAAGTTCTCTGCTGATGGAGAATACCTGTCCGAGTGGGGCGCAGGTAGGAATCTGAATCTGTACATACACACACACTCTGGGATGTTTTTAAGCAAGTCTTGTGAGACAATGGAGTTGTTTGTTTTTATCATACAACCCTTCACAATTTCACATCTATACTGGACGCCCTGAGAGGCAAAGTGGATTTTTATTTATTTATTTATTTTTGCCGGTATTTTTGACAATGTTTATTTCCTTTGTTTGGGACGTTATCTCATAGGAAAGGGCCATCCACTCACAAATTCAACTGGGCCGTATTTTAAAACTAGGAAATGTCAATGGACCAAACATTTTTAGTTGCGTGAAGAGAGTAGCTTTCAGACAACCACAAAGTGTGGAAGTGAGTCTTTTGCACATGGATTGTGATTTACTTAGCTATCTGTCTGTGTCAGCAATGTAGTCCGAGTATTCAGAACCTTACTTTAAGCTTTTGGTAATGATGAACATTAACAAATGCAAAGTGAAGTAGTTGTAGAAGTAGAATTATTAATAATTGTTAGAAAGGACAATCTGATTTCCATAACTACTGTTCTCTTCAGAGAGAAACTTCATTAATAATGTGTAAATCCAGTAGATCTACATGTGACAGACACCAGTAGACACAACCTGCACATATTCAGCTGTCTTGTCTTATTGTCCTGCCTGAAGGCTCTTCGGACAGGAGGAGGCGTGTACCGTTCCGGATCCCCCACAGCCTGGTGTTCCTCCCTGACAGACAGGAAGTGTGTGTGGCTGACAGGGAGAGGGGACGGATCCAGTGCTTCATAGCCGAAACTGGAGAGTTTGTCAAGGAAATAAAGAAAGAGGAGTTCGGAGGGGAGGTGTTTGCCATCACCTACAGCCCTGCAGGAGGTGAGTGCTGACTGAGCTGAGTAGAGACATTGATTTCAGGCCCTCCCCTTGGCATTCACTTTGTTATCCTTTTGCCCAGTTATAATGCCAAACTGAAGTCAGAGAACTGTGTAAATATAATGTTTGATTTTTTTCATTATTTTCCTTGTCAATCCAACTTCAGTTCCTTATGATAAATGAAAGGGGATTTAATTGACTTTTATGGTTAGGACTACATGGTGTGTGAAAAGTATAATGTATGATGTCCTCTAGTGTCTGACGGAGAAAATAACCCTTATGATGTCAGAATGACTTCATCAGGTTTATCTGGACATGGACACAAACAGACAGCCTTTGTTACAAACTGGAGATGTAAGACAGGAAGAGAGCAATGTTGGAGCCAGTGTTGCTGGAGCTTGACACATGCCAAAGGCTAAAAGTCCAGATAATTATGGTTTACACTGCAACAGTTCTTGCATGAAACATTAAACGTTTGTCGCAGCATTTTGGGCGCCTGAAAACAAAAACTTTTTAAATTGGGTTCCAAAGTGTAATTTTTCAGAAATGCCACTCCTTCTGTTGCCGTGTAAACTGGCAATGCGTGGTTCCTGTGAGAACAGTGACGTCATGGCTGCACTTCATGCATGTCCATTACTTTTCAGAAAAATAGCCATGTGCAAGTAGGAGGGCAACAATAACAATAATGGCAGACTGCCTAGCTGTGTTTGTGCTGCTGACTCTACTGAGGTTATTAACGGTGTCACTTCTCGTGTGTGCGTTCGCCATCGTCTTCTTGTTTGTTTATACTCACCACTACCTTAATCGGCAGGCAGGCAGTGTTCTTCTATGGTGTGTCATTACAAAGTTACACCACCAGCTACTGGCCTGGCATGCATACTACAGCGTTTTTGTTTTTTTTTTGCAGATCTGTGTGCATAATGTTATCATATGAACACAAATTTTTTTGAAAAACGCAGGAGGAAAGGAAAGACTATTCCGTCTTTAGTAGGGCTGTACACATGTAAACATGGTCTAAGTTAAATATGCTAGAGTATGTCTTAAATAAATGTTTTTAATGCAAGAAATACCTTGCAATTGTGTTAAGTGCCTTGCATTTATTTTTGTGTGTGTGTGTGTGTGTGTGTGTGTGTGTGTGTGTTTGTTTGTGTGTGCGCATGAAGATGGCTTGATCTTTGCAGTGAACGGGGAATCTCCATATCACCCAACTCCACTCAGAGGTTTTGTAATCGATTATTCTACGGCGGATATTTTGGATACCTTTAACCCAGAGAAAACGGTAATCACATCCACACACACACACACACACACACACACACACACACACACACACACGTAGACACTCTCTCACCCGTTGTGTATGATGAAAGACTTATGCTCCAGTGCTCTTCATCATTTTTGCAGATGGATGAGATGCACCAAAGGTCCTCAGCTTGAATTGAAACTGGGATGATGCAGTTATGTTGTGTCCTTCTTAGACCACATGGCCACCACAATATCCCAGCTGATCCATTATTCTTATCAGCAAGGGCTAGGGCAATTTATCGATGTAATCAAGGTCATTGATTATAGAAATATGTT
Organism: Plectropomus leopardus; assembly: GCF_008729295.1. Classification (NCBI taxonomy): domain Eukaryota; kingdom Metazoa; phylum Chordata; class Actinopteri; order Perciformes; family Serranidae; genus Plectropomus; species Plectropomus leopardus. The sequence goes on along the minus strand of NC_056482.1, from coordinate 674,163 downwards.
GATTTGCAAAACGTACTTCGGCGTTCTTCAGTATCCTGGAGCACAAACAGACAACACCGTAAACCGTCCTGATTACTTTTTGTTTCCAACCAGGCAATATCTATAAGAAATATCTACACATAGACCTTGTTACTTTTAGTATTCACTGAAACTTTATGCACCACCGCTAACAACACACTGTGTGTCTTCTAATGTTGTTATTCACTTGTTTTATATTCTATGTTTATTTAAACAGCCATGCGCAAGTGAGAAAACGGCCTTTACTCACATTACAGACTGTTGTTACAATCTGTGTCTGTCTGTAAATAGTTTAATTTATTTTCCTGACCAACACTGATGCAAAAATTCATTTGCCAGTGATTACCTTTACTGCATGTTACTTTAGTAATTAAATAAATTTGTGTCATAACTGTTTTAAGTTATCCACAAAAGATAACCCACTAATTTTCAAGTTGAGGGAAAGGGCTTCTATAAAGCGATTAAATTAATGTATGTGTAACAGCAAAGCTTTGAAGTTTGAGGTCCAGTATTTTTCTGATCAGGCCTATTTTAATAATAATAATTATTGTGAATATCGTCATCATCGATGTGGAGATTAGACAAATTTTAAAATATACAGCTTTTTTCATTGGTTTTTTTTTAGGAAGGATGATTGAATAAAATGATTTTAAAATTAACGAAAATCTTTTTGATGTTTATATTTGGGTAAATTAATTTTTACATTTGATATGATTTGATTTATTTCTAAAAAGTAAAACAGAAAATAGAGAAATTATTATACAAACAAGTAAACAGACAAAAAAGAGCTATGTTTACAAAGAAAACCGTAAAAGAAAAGAAATGGTTAAACACACAATGCCTTGGTTTACATACAAAAAGGAGTGAGAAGGTACAATCAAGTAATAAAAAATAATCTTTAGAATAATTAATAAATGAGTCATTTGACCAATTTTTAAAAATATTTGTTCGCTAAATCAACAAAAAATATATTTGATATACAGCCAGAGTCATAAAGGTTAAGCAAATAATTTACATCACTATATATGACCTCATGTATACTACGTTGTACTTAATCTCTGATGAAGGTGTGTTGGCAGTTCTCCTGAGCATACTAACAGTCTGTCTCAGGCCTGTGAGCTCTGTGTGTCAGTGATGAAGATATTCTAACAAGACAGATGATCTTTTCTTTTGGTCAGTCTGCTCACAAAGCCGTTATGGCTCAAATCGTGTCCTGTGATCTGTTCGCCTGTCTGCTCCTCCTCACCCCACTGATGCAGGTGTTCTATTTCTAGCTGTACTGCTCCAGTTTATCCTCCTTGTTGTTGATATGAGTCATGCAGGTCTTACATATCATCTCCAATAGTCTGAAAGGTTCAAATAGAACAAGAGTAACAGACAGGACAAAGGCCCTGTCAGTTTGAGATGACAGTCAGAGTTCATTGTCACTCGGAATCTTAATGACAAGATTAGACGATTAGTGGGTGTCAAGGTTTTTAAGTATTAGATCGCTTTCATCACTCAGGTCACACTCTTGTTCTGTTGGCTGAGAAGCAGATAAGACTTTGGAAGTGTTTGCCGAGTATGTTTGCTCAAGGTGGTGCAGTTTCTGATATCGGAGACATTCAAAACAGAAAAGTAATCCAAGTAAATCCAAATATTTCTGCACCGTCTGAGTTAGAAACTCCTTATGCAGACAGAGGTGAAATTAAGCTGAGATGATGTTTGGGAGTTTACCTCTAGTCTGGACTTATGCTAAGTTCATGTGATGTTTTCATGAGCTTTGAGATTGTAAAGTGAGAACAACATAAAAGCTGCAAAGATGGGTTGCATTTTAATGCTAAAGCATTTAAACAAGAGGTTGATGGCTGTTTCCATTTTATGTGTATTTTATATATATAAAAACTTATCATGACATAAGTCCAGATTAGCTAAATATTTATGTACTTAATATATTTAATGTATTATGTATTGAATTTTTAAATATTTTTGTACTTAATCTAGGCCACTCTAGATAGATAGCAGTCAACATTAATACCATTTTACATGTGATCAAAAATTTATATTTAATACGTGAATTGATAAAAAAGTTTCTTACCATTGACCAAACATTGGCTTTTGCCCGCCATGTTTATGCATTTATGACGTCAAGTCGGCAACTGGTATAAAAAAAACGTTGTCATCAATGTTAGTATACTCGCCTGTGCAACTACTAAAAGTAAATGATAGCTACTTGGAACTAAATAACCAAATATATAATTGTTTACCATCAATTCTATTTTCATGCTTTTGGGAATTTCTGCTTCCCTGAAATGTCACACAAACATCACAACTCGCGTATCATTATAATTTCCCAATTTCCCTTTCATAATCACAACTTTAGAGGGCCATTCATGTGGTTGTAACTGTAAATATGGTAATACATTATTTCTGAGGAACACAGGAAGGCAGCATTAATGCCTACCAGATATGCACTGGACCCAGTCCACTATGATTTTGGGATGGTGATGAATCATTTTTGTGGCTTGAACTCTCTCACTGAGCAGCATTTTCCTTCATCTGCAGGAGTTTAAAATGCCTCACGACATTGTTGAAACCAGGGACGGCAGCATCTTCGTTGGGGACGTAGGCACTAAATCAGTCTTCAAGTTCTCCACTGAGAGTAAGTTCAGCTTCATTAAGACAGTCACGAGTCAAATCTCTGTCGTGTCCTCTTGTGCAGACTTCATCTTAACATGAATGGGTTAAATGAAGTTCACATTCTCTACTGTACATATTAATTTATTCTCATCCAAGAGATTATTTAGACATTCCATGAGAATGTCCAAATCATTTTGTTAATCAAGTCCTTTTTGTGGTGGCTTTGCAGATAAACTTTCTAGTTGTAATCTAGCTACCCCTAAATCTGGCTTTTTTTCAATTTTTCAGAGTTGCACCGCTCTGTCAAGAAAGCTGGAATAGAGGTTCAAGAACTTGAAGGTGAGTATTGTTAAAAGTTTTGGTTGTTGCATGTTATTATTATTGTTTTATAGTTTGTATATTCATCAGGATATTGAAAGTTCTTGCTGCTGATGATCTTTGCTGACATTACTAGGTAACACACAAACACAAACACACACACACACACACACACACACACACACACACACACACACACACATGTGACACACGACACCTGCAAGAATTGTGTCCTGTGTAAGCCCTAAGATCAGAGGCTTATTCCTGTTTGACTTCCACAAAGCCCACATTTCTGCAAACCACAGATGCATTACATTTGTATTTTATTTTATTTGTGTATTTCAACAATTTCATGACCAAGGATATCTATGTGTCTGATCAAGGTGGTTTTATTCAGTTTGGTTTTAACCCAATGTCATTTTAACCCCAGCACACCTATCTGCCGCTGTATTTTTAATTCCATGTCTGGTAGCAAATCTTTTCATGGTGCCTCTTTAACTGTTTTTCATTCAAATTTTAACACAGAGGAGCTGGTCTTCTTTTTAACCAAACCTGTCAGACTGTCCTGGACTCTGTTGCTCCTTATAAATTAAAAAAAACCTCTACTGCTACACCCCAACCATGGTTAAATTAATCCACTCAAAAATTAAAGAGAGAATGTAGGAAAACTGAGAGAAAATGAAAAAAGACAGGTTTAACTGTATTTGATGATATTTGAAAAGATTCAAGAAAAAAATATCAAAAGACAGTTAAAGATGTTAGAGCCTCATTTTTATCTAACTTAATTTTACCAAATCAACCCAACCCCAGAATTTTATTTAAAGTAATTAAAACAGTCACCTCCCACCATTTTATCGATACCTCTCCAGAAATATATGAGAAGTTTTTACAATTTTTCAATAGCAGGGTTATGGATATAAGGCAACAAATCAACCGCCCAGACCATAGTTCACATGCCAGTAGGGTTTTTATTAATTTTAGCAATTTCAGCAATTTTAGACCAGTTCCTTTGTCCTTTTAATCCAAAATAATTTCCCAAATTAAAGCTGCAAGCAACGATGAAAGGGCCCTCGCACCCCAACATATATCAGGGTACTGGTGGGACTACAGCTAAAGCAGCTCTTCATTTCTGTGAAAGTTGGATAATGCATGCAGAGAGTTCGGACCTTGGAGTGAGCTATTACACATGGTTTAGTACTTTCAGCGGCCACAAGGTGGCAGTGGAGGGGACTGCAATTCCATGTCATCTTAGTGTACATAATTTGCCGACCAAACCATGTAAATGTCATGTAAATTCAATGATAATTGTCCCTCAATGCTTACTTCCTGTTGCCAATTGGTGGTGCTATTGCGACTAGTGAACATTGTCATACAGATGTGTTCAGGGTGGGACCCTTATCAAACCTATGACGTTTCAGGCAGATGGGACAATGTACACCAAAGTTAAGACAATTTCCTGTTTTATGGCGAAACATCAAAATCCAGTGCTGCGCCATGGGAAAACTGTAAAAGTTTTGGGCGGACCTTTGATAAACTTTCATCACAATGGGGTTGAGATTGGACCCACTAAATTTGAAGTCTGAAATCAGATTAAACCTGTTGGACAAGTTTGCAAAAGTATGAGATATCATACATGCAGATGAAATGTAGTGAGAGGGCTGCCTCTTTGAGATGTTCTAGGGGGCGCTACTGAGGCATGTTAGCACACTGACAGAAAATTAGCTTATAGACCTGCTCAGGGCTGGACTGTTGTCCACCATGTCACGTTTGGAGGACATTCCAGCATGTATTGTAAAGTTATAATATTTTCCCCCTCTATGGCAAACATCGGCATTCGAGGCTAAGCCACATACAAATGGTAAAAGTTTTGCATACAGTCTGCCTGTATGATAACTTTCAATTGTGAAGATCATACAGGCAGACTTTCAAGTGGATTTGATTTATTGTGTAGGACAAGTTCATAAAAGTATAAAAGAACAATTTCCTGTGGCCACTAGGTGGCGCTTTTATGACTAGTGAATATTGTCATACAGAAGTGTTTAGGGTGGGACCCTTATCGAACCTATGAAGTTTCACGCAGATCGGACAATGAACACCAAAGTTACAACAATTTCCTGTTATATGATGAAACATTAAAATTGTACGCCGTGCCACGGCAGAGCCGTAAAAGTTTTGCATGGATCTTTTATTACTTTTCATAACCAAAGGGTTAAAAGTGGACACACCAAATTTGAAGTCATTCGGATAAATTCTGTAGGACGAGTTTGCAGAAGTACGAGGCCTAAAATCATAAAATGAGCATAAAATTCAAAATTGCCGACTGTCTTTTAGGTTTGTGGGTGGGTCCAAGAGGCTTGTGCATCTGGGCATGATACACGAGTGTACAGAATTCTGTAATTGTAGGTGAAACTGGCTGTGGGGGCTACACGTTAGGGGGCCCTGTGGAGCCATTTTGCCATTCCCGTTTCTGAAAAAAAAATTTTTTTAAATGAAGATTTGCCTTTTATTCACAAAGGAAAAAAGAAATCATGCAGTGAATTTGATAAGTAACGACACTCCAGTTCTCTCAGTCTGGACGCACCTGCTGTGGCTGATTCTGTGTGGACAGAGCAATTGAAACCTCATTAATCACAACATTTCTCTGTGTGCAGAAATGGAAGCGTTTGTCCAGACAAAGGTGAGGCCAGAGCACAACATGTCAAAGGCAGCGGCCATCCAGGAGAAGCAAACTGTGGCTGTACAGCCTCAACCTCAACAAGAGACAGAGGAGGAGAAGAAGAAGATGGCAGCGACGCCAAACAGAGGCCAGGGCGTGCTCCCAGCCGTCATCACCACCCTGCTGCTCGTCCCTCTGCTGCTTGTCCTCTCTGTGGGAGTCTTCATCTGCTGGAGGAAAAACAGTGCGTGTGACAATAATAGGGACTGTGAATAAAAAGGAACAGAAGGTTTCGATATTGAAATTAGATAGAAAGCCACACAGCTTCTTTTGACAAGGTTTAAGGGTTTCAAGTCAATATTAATAGAATAATCACAGGCCCATATGTCAGTCAATAGGGGTATTGATCACTGTAGTGATTCCTCCTGGTCCCTTCCTAAAGTGGTTTTAATGACAGAGATGGAGAGCGATCCACAGTTCTTGGTCTATACAAAACAGCATTCTAAAGGCCTGCAGTTATTATTTATTGTGAAATTGTAAAAGACTCAAAACAGTTTTTTTCTAAAAAAAAAAAAAAGAAAAAAGAATCAAATGTTGAAAGCGCCACACTCTGCTCTGTATGCTCTGTTGTCTTTTGTTCTTTTAATATTTGGTCAGCAGCATTCAGCTAAATCTAATTGAATGTTGTTTGTTTGCAGACCGATGTGAGGTGAAAAGTGACCCCAGCTCTGTGGGAGGAATCCTGGGAAAAATAAGAGGTAAATAATGAATGAAACTAGAACAAACTAGAACATTTCCTGAGATATTTTTTTTTTGCCAGATTCTTGGTGTGCAATTCACATCCCAATGCTATTATTATTATATATTAAAGGCCCCAACACTGTGTGTGTGTGTGTGTGTGTGTGTGTGTGTGTGTGTGTGTGTGTGTGTGTGTGTGAGAGCGAGAGAGAGAGAGAGAGAGACAATTGTCATGCACATGCTCAACACGTGTGTGCGGTGGCACTGGTTGCTATGGTGATCAAGGCAAAGTGATGGACTGGAGGGGGGAGGGGCAGACTATAGATACAAAAACATTAGATTCAGAATTACATCATAACTCTTGGGGAAAGTATCCACCATCTTACCTGAGTGTTGTTTACGATCGCCACCTCTGGGGAGGAGCTGTGGTTATCAGCTGTGCAGCAGCTAATTCCGCTACCTGAACGAGCAAAGACACCAGTGAGGCGGCCAGTACTTCCAACACAATGAGGTCAAGGAGCTCCAGCAACTCTTGTAGTATAAAAGACAACTTTATTGGACCGACGTGTTTCAGCTTCTGGCCTTCATGATGGTCATCATGAAACACATTGCAGACATCCCTTAAATAGGTAGGTATGAAATAAAAAAAATTAAGAAAAAAAAAGCAAGTGCTTTTTTATCTTTAATTGTTTTTTATTTCATACCTACATCCATCATCTCTAACTTGTTTGAAACGTGTCAGCCTCATTTTGGATTACAGGTATTGTGAACAGCATTCTGTGATGTCACAGGACAGAGATCATGACGGAGGAGACTTTGACTGTTTTTTTTTTTTTTTTCCATATTGACCCTGATTTTACATACTATCAATACAAATATTCAAATGAGATTCCACTATTGTATGGCCACTTTAAATACTGGATGAAAAAACCTTTTTGTAATCTATCTTCATATTTGTCAGGACTGTTATAATAATAATAATAATAAACTTTATTACAGACTCAATGGTCCAGATAAGAGCAAGACAATACATACAAAAGATATAGAAGACACATAGAAGTACCATACACAACATATTCACAATGCAATAAGATCACTTAATAAAAAAAAAAAAAAAATACCCAATACAATATGTACAGATCACTTAAAAAACAATTAAAAAAGTCAATGACCACAGAGGAGATTACTATACCAATGCTTCCATATCCTGGACATATAGCGTGTAGTGCTCAATTTGATGCTTGTCAAAGCCATGATTATACAGTTCTCTGAGTTGTTCAGCCGACCTATAAATTTATACATCAAATTATTGCAGTGTATTAAGACCTGCAGACACGAACATCTCGCTGGCGCTACACCAAGTTAGTGACATGTTGTTTTCCCTTTGGCCAGGGAAAGCAGTGGGCAGTCTGAACCTGGGGAACTTCTTTGCGTCCCACAAGGGTTATAGTCGTCAGGGCTTCGACCAGCTGAGCACTGAAGGCAGCGACCAGGAGAGGAACGACGAGGACAGCAGCGACTCAGAGAATGAGGAGTACTCGGCTCTGCCGCCTCCTCAGTCCTCCTCGTAGACTCTCTGGGTACAGACACCAACCTTCTGCTTCTTCTGCCAATCCAAGATGTATGTTATTCATCATGTGTGTAACTGTTGTGTTAGCTGCCAATCTTATTGTTTATATATTTAAAAAAAAAAAATGCTGTATATAAAATTAATTTGGCATTATTCAGACACTTTATTTAATGTTTATTTAATTTAGCTGTGGTCTTGATAGAGCCTTGGTGACAAAATTCACACATTTTACTTAGAAAGATTGTTTTCCCCAAATCAAACTTGCATTTAGTGAAATTATTAGCACAGTTTGAAACACCTGGTGTCAGATTCAGCCTTAAAACAAGACCAAATCTGCCAATAAGCTGCATAACTTTTATTCATCCAGATTCCCCTGTTTTGGGGATTTTATAAATGTGATCAGAAATGTGAAAAAATCCACTGAAATTCTTATAATAACCTGTTTTGTTAGGAAACCGGTGAAACTAATCAAAGCCCATTTGCTGGATTTTTTTCTTGAACTAGAAGGAAAATGAACCAAACTTCACTGAATGACTTTTTCAGAAGGGGAATTTCTATGACTGAAATGGGGTCAAGTATTTCACATTTCTTATATTATTTATTTGCACTCAAAGCAAGCTGTTTGAAAAGCTTCAGGGGTACGTTTTCATGGTGGCACTGTGACCAGCACAAGCAGCACTGCGACAGAATTTTCACAAGAATTTAAACCTAAAAAAAAATTCAAAATCACATTGAGAAACTTGGCAAGACCTGTCCCACAAACTACAAAAAAATGCTACAAGGTGGCAAAGAAATGATGTGAAAATTAGCAATTGGGGATTATTAGATAAATATTATCAAAAAAGTGGGGAAAATGTCCAAAACTGTAACTATAAGGCTCTTAGTTATATATTTAAAATTATGTTACAGAAAATTACTCTTTTAAGCACTATCTTAAGGCAGTTTCCTTTTTCTTAAATTTTCTCGTATTTTTGTACTAATGCCTTGCATTTTTTTTCGCCATTTCTTAAGTCATCTCTTTGCATAATTTCAAAAGATTGGTCTTTTGTTGAGCTGTTGCTGTCAGACTGTAATTGGCTCTGTTGGATCTGTTTCAGCGATGAGAGCAGTGCTGTGATTGGCTGCATTTAGTAATCCCCACACCGTCTCATCTTTATTTCACTTCACTCGGACCTTTAGCACTTTGTGCTGCTGAACTAAAGTAGCAGGTGACCACAGTATGTGGTCCCAAGACATACCTCCTCTTTGTGCTGGTCACTGTGCTTGCATTGAAACAGGGCCCTCAGAAAGAATCAGAAACCTTCTGTTGGCTCTTTATTTTACTGTTCAGTGTTTTGGTTCTGCTGAGTCTAAACTGGACATAAATACAGTGTTCATTTCATGAAATTTTAATGTTTGAGTAAGAATTTATTTCGAGGATTAATTATGGAAAAATGTATCCTTATTTTCAAAATGAAAAGTTTAACCGCACTGATATTCTCTAGATGGTTTACTTTTACTGAAAAAGTGCATCCTTCCTTACTTAAATCTCTTCCATGTAGTAAAGCTACACACAAAGCATTATTATTTCAACATGATTGTTGGGTCCATGTTTCAGTTCACATTTCATTTTGTGCCTTTTTTACTTGTCTGTATTTTGCCTTTCTTCAGCACCTGCCATTACAACATGTTCCATGAGATGAAACAGCTGCTGCTAGTAGAGCTTGTACTATATATTGATTTCTCTTCCATACAAGTGAACGGAAAATGGATATTATTACATATATATGTATATGTATATTTATGCCTGTATGTGTGTGTGTGCATGTGTGTGTGTATGATGCCAATCAAACAAGTCTCAAGTCTCAAGCACTGTAACTGTTACTCACTCACCTCAGACAATGTCAAGAATACAGCAAGAAATAGCTGCTATGTCCATCTTCCATAACTTAAAGGAACCACATCTCTCTGTAAGTTTTGAGCTCCTTACTTACAAATTTATAGTTGATATGTTTGCTGACCATTTTGAAAAGCATGCTGCACTCTTAAACTGACTTGAGTTGTGTAATCCAGTGCAGTAAACATTATTGTTGTCGGGGGGTTGTTGAGGGTTTCCCACACATTCATTTATTTTGGCAACCCACCATGATGGAAACATTTGCCATGTATTGATCTTATATTTTAGAGCGAACTCTGGACACAGATACTTAACCATTATTGCTCTGGGTCTAAAAGTTTGCTTTCACTCTGCAGCAGCTGGTCCACTCACCGATCCATCTGATCTAACCAGACTGACAGATCAGTTATCCACTTTGTGACTTGCATACTGCTGGAATAAAGAACTTATGACGAGCTCCCCGCATCAAAAAGTCTAAATTTAGAGAGGGGACACCAACCAACCGTCCAAACCCAGAGATATTCACCAACTATCATAGATGACAGACAAACTAGCGAGATATTCAGAATCTAGGAGCTGGAAACACTTTGTGATGTTTTTGCTTGATGCAGTTGCTGCTTAATATAAATGATTAATGGACTTTAGAAATGTTTGAGATGAATATTCCTATTCAACCAAACTGAAAATCACTTAATAGAAATCAATTGTGCTACACTGTAAAAATAACCTACTTGTTTTAACTTGAATATGTTAGTATCTGGGCAGCCTTAAAATTTAAATGGACTGAATTTGATCACAAGTTGAGGTAATTTTCGTATCTTTTAAATTCAGTCAACTTAGAAATTTAAGTCAGCCTGCACACAAACTTTTTCAAATCAAAACAAATAGTTCACAGTCTATGTAAAACCATAGCTGAAAGGAAAAAACAAACAAACAAAAATTAGAATTTCTAAAAAACAGCAGCATATTTAGCGAAATGGTCAGCAATGATTTAAAGTATACAACCTGTAGCAAACGGGCTAAAACATGCAAAGAAGTGTGTGTGGTTCCTTAAATGTTTGTCTTCATTAGAGCTGCATGTCTGCGCTTTAATGGATCTGTTTCAGCAGTGTCATGTTGTGTTTCTTGTGGACCATTGTGCACATTGTGCCAATACAATGTTACAAACTGCAATTGTTTATAACAACTAAGTACATTGCTTGAGATTTAACTTGAAGTTAAAAATTATGAATTGATCACATTTGATTTGATCAATTGCTAATTTGTAGGAATGAATGGAAAACTGAGAATATAGCAAACATGTTCAATCAAACCTACAGCACAAATCCAAGTTGTTCAGTGAAATCTGAATCAAGCACGAGTCACCCGTAATAATAATAATAATGCAACAATTAGTGTCCATCAATAAAATCCAGTTTACAGCAAACAGACTAAGAGGAAATACAAAGATGTGATGAAGTGGATGTTGTTTGTCCATCCAGAATACTCCGTTTCATTCTGTATTCTCAGGTTTCATTTCATTTGCTCCATCTTTCATTCCATATTTTTAAATTCCATCCTGTATTCTCAGACCCTCATCAGATATTTCTGGTTGTATCAGTTTGCCACACACTTTGAATGAATGATTCCCTTAATGGCATGCCATAGAAATTGCATTTCTGATGTTGCGGTCACATGTGGGCTATCTGATTTATTTTGACACACTGGTTTTGCTGCAAGAGTACTATTTTCAGTAATTATGTTATTTGTGTAATAAAGTATCTGCAAAGCATCACTGTGTTTTCTGGAGTTTATGGGATCAGACCAGTGAGGCAGCTGCTTGGATGAATAATTAAATCATCACTAATGACTCTCCTCTTTCATTCTTCACATGAATATTTCTGTCTGTCACTTGTCACCTGAACAACCAAGTGCAGCACTCTTCCAGGAGAGACTGACAGTATGTTCATGTCTTAAGAATAAGTTCCCTGAGGGGCCGTGTCCACCAAGATATCCCCCCCAGCTCATAGTATAGTATGTCTTGAAATTTAAAAAAAAAAACAAAACTCTCTAACTTAACCCTTAACCCTTTGAAACCTGTGAAACTGAGCAAAAAATGGCAAAAAAAACCCCCAAGGAATTAGATTGGATGGTATCTTAGAAGCCATCCCAGCTAATTGCCAGATTTTTTTGATCATGTTTTTTATTTTTTGCTTTTATTTATTTAATTTTATTTTTATGCAGTTGCAGGTCGTTTAGTGCAAAGAGGCTCATTATGTTTTCTCCTTGTTTTTCAAAGGAAACATGGCTTTTAATTATCCATCAAATTCCAGCCAGTTCTATTTTTTCATGGCATAACACTCCGCTGCTACTCCAAGTCTAACCCTGAACTCTGAGTTGATTTACTCCAAGAAAGGAAACTATTCGATTCCAGAATAACTGATCTGAATAAATTCAATCTGAGTATGTTCACCCTGAGTTCAGCACATGCACAACCTCAATAAAAAGCCATCATTAATGGAGCCGCGATACCTCAATTCACCATGGCAACTGCTGAGAAATAGAAATTAAGCTACTTCACCCCACTGGAACTAAAGGTCCTCATGATGCCTATGGCAAATATGAGCCCATATTTAGAAAGAAAAGTAATACCGCTGCAGCAGCTAAGGAGAGAAAAGCAGTATGGGAGAAAATTGCTGCCAGAGAGCAGGTTATGTTCACAGAGTCAGTTACCATGGTGATTGACTCAAAGTTTGATTTAACTCTCTTTCCCTCATCTCAGGGTTAACATACTCAGAGTTTTCACATAATCTGCTTTCTGGACCCCCCACCCCACCCCAGGAGGAGTTGTGACTGTAGCATTGTTTGGACTGCAGGTACTGGCAATGGATAGGATTTGAACCCACGTTCTGGGCCATTGACCCCTATTTGCCACAGATGATCCCTCCATGCCACCAGCACCATCAACATGAGGGTTTGTTCTCTGGGCACATTAATGTTTTTATTTGGCTGTTGGACTTTAAAACTTCTTCAGGTACTGGCAACGGACGGGGATTCAAATCAAATCAACAATTCTTTGGGACTGAGCCTTGGCAATGTATTGAGACGGTTAATTAATTAAGTAACCAACCTTTTCATTTGGCTTTTGGAATTTATAGATATCTCACGTACTGGCAACAGAGAGGGACTATATATGTGTGTCGTAAAAATGCAAAGAAGTCGTAGAAAAGTGTCATAAAAATGAGAAGCAACAAAGTCACTGTATAGTTCATTATGAAATAAGAAAAAATGTAATTGTATAGTATGTCTTAACAATACCAAAAATAATTAAAAAAATAAAAAAATAAAAAAAAAATCCTAGTATAGTATGTTATAGAATCAGAATAAGATTGGATATTATGGCTTTAAAAATGTAAAAAGAAAATCATAGTGTATGTTATAAAATAAGTTAACAATGTCATTGTATAGCATGTCTTGAAATTGTAAAAATACAAGTCATAGTATAGAGTGTTATAAAATCAGAAAATAAGCCATTGAATAGGATGTCATAAAAATGCAAAAAAGTCATAACATAGCATGTTATAAAATCTGAAAAAAATCTCATTGTATATATATTGTATGTCTTAACAATGCAAAAACAAGGCGTAGTATAATATACCGTTCAAAAAAATAATAGTAATGTCATAGTTTCCATAAAAATGTCAAACTATAGAATGTTGTCCAAAAACTCATAAAAAGGTCATAGTAGGGTATGTCATTGAAAAAATTCATGCAGGTGCGATAGTATACTATGTCGTCAAAAACTCATTAAAACAATATGTTTCAGTATGTTGTACAAAATCTCATAATGAGATCATGCAAAATCATAATCATCAAAATCCTTGTAATACTATAGTGTGTTGTTTGAAAAATCATAAAAACAGGTTATATAATGTGTGGTTGAAAATTCATAAACAATTTATAGTATATTATGTCAGGCCAAAACTCATAGAACACAGAATATACAAATACAGAAGACAAACATTAGAATATGGGTAGAAGTTTAAAAAAATTATAAAAATATGTTTTGTTGATCATAAAATTATGAAAACATCATAGTACAGTATGTCATTCAAAATCTTAAAAATGATCGTAGTATAGCATGTTGTTCAAAAAGTCAATAAAACTTCACAATGAAATATGTTGGACAAAAAAAAATCACAAAAACATTAGTATAGTATGTCGTTCAAAACATAAAAAGTGTCATAGAACAGCATGTTATTGTAAATCCTTTGAAAATGTCTTAATATAGCATGTTGTTGAAAAAAAACAGTATAGTATGTCATTGAAAAAATCAAACAAACGTCAAAGTATAGTATGTTGTTCAAAAAATCAGGATAATGTCAGTATGGTTCATAGTTGAAAAGTTCATTAAAACATCATACTACCATATATTGTTGAAATAATCATAAAAACATTGCAGTATACTATGTTGGAAATATTATGAAAACATTGCAGTATAGTATGTAATTCAAAAATTCAACATGACAACATGCTATAGTATGACTTTTTTAATCACATTTTCGATGACATACCTTGGCATAAATTTGTGTCATATTTTGGACGACATACTATAGTATGACGTTCTTGTCATATTTTGGATGACTTTTTGATATGACTTTTTGTCATATTTTATACTGCATACAAAAGTATGACTTTTTTGTCATATTTTGGATGAGATATTATAGTTAACTTTTTTGTCATGTTTTGGATGACATATTATATTATGATCTTTTGGTCATATTTTGCACAACATACTATATCAAGGTATAGTGTTTAGTTGAAAATTTTATTAAAACATCATAGTATAAGTCTAAGTATAGTATGCTGTTGAAAAAAATATAGAAACATCATATTTTAGTATGATATTTAAAAAAAATATATAAACATATAAAATATATAGAAATCATAGTGTTGTTTGTCAGGCTAAAAATAATTAAAACATCATCGTATAGTATGTAGTTCAAAATATCATACAAATGTCTTAGTATTGTCTGTCGTTTAAAAATTCCTAAAAACGTCATAAGTACAGTATGTTGTTCAAAAAACAATCAAAACATCCCTCTACAGTATGTACTATGAAAATGTTGTAGTCTACTATGTTATTCAAAAAATTGTAAAATTGTCATAGTTTAGTTCCTTGGGCCAAAAGTTGTAAAAACATCATAGTATAGTATGTCATCCATAAAATCACAAAAATGTAATTGTGTTGTTTATAAATTCATTCAAATAATAGTATAGTATTAGTATTGTATATCTTTAAAAAAAAGTCATGAAAATGTTATAATACGAAATGTTTTAAAATTTAGTATAGTTCAGGTCAAATCTGTTGCTTTTGGTTCCAGTTTACTCCAACTTTTCAGTTTCTGAACCAGTTTATTTTTGGTCAAAATGCTCTGAACGGTTCAAAGTTAGGTGCGAGAAAAGGAACAGAATCAGTTCCATTTTGGAGGAAAAGGAGTGAAAAGAGAGAGGGACCGTGTGTCTCTATTCCCCCAAACTGCGCTGCAGACTAGTGCTCACAAATTTCACGATACACCAAACTATTTGATCATATTATGTCGTTTTATTCAAAAGCATTTTGCACAAACAGCACTATAATGACAAACAAAACCCCAAATAGCTCATAAGAAACCCATTGTGGCTAAATCATTGTCACCCTATTGGGAACAAGTGTACAACAGTGGCAGATCACGTGTAAATGATTCTTCTTGTGGAACTGGAACATTAAAGAACCACTGAGGAGTCAAGAAACAGATCAGATCAATATTAATTTTGGGAAAATCTTAAGCATTTGTTTCAAAGTTAACCTCTCAGAAGAGATCGTTGAAACGCACAGTGCTCTGGCAGAGTAGAAAAGCAACGATACAAAACAGAACTGCAGTATGTCTAGAGGAGAAGAGTCTCAAGTTTCCCAGTTTTCATATTGGTATCAGTGCTAAACCAAATGCCACGTTGTTCCTGATTGTAATTTTGGACATAAGACACTGGGTGATGTTAACATTTTTACAGAACTGATCAAACAATAAACATTATTTTACAAACATTTCAGATAAGCTCAGTAAGGCTTAAGACTGTTTTAGGCAATTCAGAATACAGAAAAGACAAAAAAAACCCCCAAAAAAACAGATCAAACAATAACAGTTTTCTGCAATATATGACAATGTTCATTAAAGATTAATGACTGTTCCTGTTAGCCAAAGTCCAGCTCAAGCTCGCATTTCATCACATATGTTCAGCCCTTTAACCAGCACAGTGATTATTGTTGTTATTGTACAGATGACTGGGATCATGCAGTGATATGTACTATGAGACAAGACAGAATGATCTCTTCGTGAAATTCATTTCAAACACAGTGAACATGTTTGGTTGGTTTCCTTAGTCGAATATGGTCACTGAACAGAACTGGGCTTTTCTATTGTTGGTTGGATTCCTACTTTTTCCCACCATCTAATTTAAGTTTTCACTGTGCTGCATGCTCTGTTTCCTTTTACAGAGAAGTTAAATAAAATATTTTTTTTATAACAACTCAGTCATGCATAAAAGAGTTATTCGGTACATCAACACATTGAGCAAACAAAAAAAAAAAATAATGCATTTAACATATTTTCACTGTGCTGTCATCAGAAAAATTAAGATATAGGAAATTGTGCTAAACATTTTTCACAAATTTCTGGACATTTTATGCTTGGTAGCATTAGACCTGTAGCCAAAATTTATCACTGAGACATTTTACAAATAACAGTTTAACGGATTTAGTTTTCAGAGATTAAAAAGTACTTTTAGTATAATTACTAAAAAGTTACCCTGTTGGAAGGCCGGGACAAGTGCTGAAAAATTAGCTCTGTTAAGAATTTTCCAACGCATTCTCATCCCAAGTTGTCACATGCTGCCGTTTTGCAGTGGACTTCTGTGTTTTAGGTATCATTCTGCATCTGCTGTTGATGTCACGGGATGCTGTTATTGTGGTGTCAACACAAGTACATGATGGGATTACCCTGCACGGGTTATGTTTAGACAACACAAGTGGAGGCTGTGGCTCAGAGCCACGGGTCATTGTAATTGGAATGTCAGCGATTCGATCCCCGGCTCCTCCAGTCAACATGTCGAAGTATCCTTAGGCAAAGATACTGAACCCAAAATTGGTGTGAGTGTGTGTGAATGGTTACTGAGTAGCAGGAGGCACCCTATACGGTAGCCTTGGCCACCAGTGTGTGAATGTGTGTGAATGGGTGAATGCAACATGTAGTGCTTTAGATGGTCAAAAAGACTAGAAAAGCACTTTACAAGTGCAGTCGGTTTACCGTTTACAAGCAGATGGCAACCAATGCTGGGACATCAACAAATGCACATTCTGGCATGGATGGTTAATATTAGGGAAGGAGGCATGTGGTAAGGTGCTGAAAAAAACACCTAATTCAGACGGGAAGTCTGGGGGTGCCCCTCCCACCTGCCCTATAGGCGCCTGTGCGCTCCTTATATTACATCATTACCGGCAGCGGTTCAACCTGGCACTGTTATGAGGCATATTGTGCAACTGTCAGGTTCTGTCTAGCTGCATTCTAAAGTGACGCAGCCTATACACCTTTGAGGCTGATGCAGCCGCTGCCATTCGGCTGTCAAGTGGCAGATAATAACACGAGGGGAGAATCAGGCAGATGCAAAAAGTTCCTTTTGGCTTCAGGATTGTATGATGAATGCACTGTCAAAGCAGCAACATTTTAACGACTTGGAATGAGAACAGGCTGGCATTCTTGTTGTCTTGATTCTGTCCCATTTGATACACAAAGTTGCTGTCCATAAACATGGTACGCCCAAGATGAAGTGAAGAAATGAGGAATATTTTTCAAAGAACTGGGAAAGGTTACTCCACAAAGGGAGACATGAAGGCATCTGCTGACTTGTTAACCAGGCGTACATCACTTAAACTGCTAGAAAGTCAGCCATCATTCAGCAGATATTTTTTAGTATGGTCACACAGATGTCATTAACATGTTTTACCTGATGCAGATAAGAAATGCATATCACATGCTAATACAAGTTAACATGGTCACAATGAACACAGGGGCCATGGGGCCATTGCTCAGTTTCAAATCCAGCCTCGGTTCCAATGATCTACCCTCACCTTTAATGATTATTTAAAATGAACTGCAGTGGCTCAGCAGGATGGATAAATCAATCATCAAGAGACATGTGTGTCTCGAACACTTGTGCTCACAGAGGGCGGCTGAGGAGGGAGAGTGGGTCGTCCATTAATTAGTTGATTGGCAATTCGATCCCCATCTCCTCCATGTCAGTATCCTCGGACAAGACACTGATAATGATCACTCAATGATCACTGATAATGATGTGACAATGATCACTCAGCTCTATGTATAACTGATATGATAATTATGAATTATGATATTTATCATTTATGTTTTTTATTGTTTAAGATAAAATGAAATTGCTACATATCATTCTGTATGGTGCATTAATGAACTGAAGAGGAAATGATGTGAAATTAGTAAGAAATGACCTAAAACTGAATACTGGTCCAGTGAGAAGAGGCTCAGTTAGGAACCTCTTGGATTAGACACCTTGCATAGCTTTGACCTACATTTATAAACAGTCTTTAAATGGAACTTTGGTTAACTTATACACTAATCCAACACTGACAGCATCAGAAACCCGGTGAGCAGCTCGACTCTTCCTCACGAGACAAAACTTTTACAAACAACTTATCTTTGATATGATTGCTACAATTCAATCAAATTAGTCCTTTTTTTGATAGGATTGTTACAAAAATAGAGATTTGATCAGGGATGAATGTTAAATGCAAACATCAGGGGGGCTCCAGCATATCTAAAACAAACAGCATCTGAAACCACCTTTGAGTTTGACAGTTTTTGGAAATTTCCAAACAATCCAGAAATCACTCTTACCCAGCGGGGTGTGGCCAGGCGTGCAAATCTGAATATGTGTGTTATTAACATTTGTTCAATTTGTCGTCTGCAGACAACAAGACACACAAAAGACAGAGTTCTTAGAGAACTATGAGGCAGGCAGTCAGAGGGGGCTATGACAGCTGGTTTTCAGGCCTCCTTTGAGTGAGGCCATTTGGGACAGGTACTTTTTTGCTGTTAGCAGTGACTGGACAACACATTATACAAACTGCTTTGTTCAAAACATACTCAGACCTTACCTCCCAGACATGTGGAATGACCTACGAAGACTTTGTCGCAGTTAAGAAAATGCTGTTAATAATAACAGCTATACCTCGAAACTAACCTCCAAACTCTCTTATACCCACTTTGTTCAGAAAGAAGTCATGATACATAATAACAATGACAGTGTCAAAGTAGAACAGCATGAAAAGAAGTGACAGTATGCAGTGGGTATAAAGTGTGCCTTCTCATGGAACAGCCAGTGCCGGAGCTGCAGACTGGAGATGAGACCTAGTCTCTGTACTGAGTCTCTGGGCCATCATTCACTGTCCAGTTCCTTGTGCTCCGGGGACGGACTCTCTCTGGTTGGCAGGAGGTCGTAGTGACAGGGAATGTGGCTGTTTTTCGGTAGATCGTACGGATCTTGACCAAACTGTACATGGCCGTCGCTGTCTGCGGTCAGCTGGATGGTGCTCACAGTCGGCTCTGAAATCAGAGACGTGCGAGTTGTCATTGGAAGAAAGATTACAGTACAAAGCCGTTAAGTTAAAGGAACAGTCCAACATTCTGGAAAATGTAGTTGCACGATCTGCAAGGAGCTGAAATTCCTTAAATACTGAATTTCAGCTTCTTTGTTCTGACTATAGGCTTGTGGCCCCTAGTTGCACGACTTACCGGTATTGGAATACTTTTGTACCCGCTGCTATTGCACTATTGAACAAAGCGAGCACAAGATGAAGGATGATGCACTTGGCACTTTAAGCTTTAGAGAGTGTGTGTGTGTGTGTGTGTGTGTGTGTGTGTGTGTGTGTGTGAGTAAGGGCACTTCGTCATGACATTCTTAGGACTTCTTCTTTTAGTGTTCTTATATTTTGAAACAATTTAATAATAGATTATACTTGTTTTTATGTCTTTGTTTTAATGTCTTTTAAATCTCTATTTTTGTGATGTTGTGTTTTGGATTGCTAAATATACCGTTCGCAAAACAAATTTACCCTTGGGTAAATGTCCCTAGCTAGTGTTCGCACTGGCCTGTGAACCTCTTCTTACCCATCTGCTGGTAACTGGGGACTGTGATTACTTCATCATTGTATCCAATTAAAAATCTGTATGAAATTTTGACATAATTAGTGTATTAGTTCTTGAGTTATGGTCAAAAACTGTTTTTGAGGTCACAGTGGCCTTCAACCACCAAATTCTAATCTGTTCATTCTTGAGTCCAAGTAAACTTTTGTGCTTAATTTGAGGAAAATGCCTCATGGCCTTCTGGAGATATTGTATTCATGACAATGAGACAGAATCAAGGTCACAGTGACCTCTGACCACCAAAATCAAACAGTTAATCATTGAGTCCAAGAGAAGTAGTGCCAAACATGTAGAAATTCCCTCATGGTGTTTGTGAGATATCAGGTTCATGAGAATTAGATGGATATGTTACAGATTTTTTTTGTTGTTGCATTTTTTAAGGTCATTTTCTTGTGTCTTTTTGTTTCTTTTGTACTTTTTGTGCTTTGTGCTTTTTACTTATTTATGGCTTATTTTGGGTACATTTCTTGTCAACTTGCTCATTTTCTTGTTCCCACGTTTTTAAAAAAATTCTGGCAATTTACTCAGGTTTAAAACTAAATCAAGGGTGTGAGGACAAAGGGTGTTGGATGCTATGCAGATTGTAAAGCCAGTGATGGCAACTCTGATTTGTGATATTAGGCGTTATAAATAATGCTGACTGACTGTCTTAATTAGTGTGTAGTTAATGTAGCTGAAGCATCCTTCTCTAAGTGGTCACCATGACAACAGACAAATGTAAGCTTAAGATGCTCACCAACTTCATAGACATTGCGGTTATCTGCTGGGCTGCTGTTGCTGATCTCGGCGTACGGTGAGTCCCGTCTGGCTGGTGACTTCATCTCCACATAGCCGCACTCGATGTTTTTGGCCGTCAGCAGGGGAGGGTCCTTTATTGTGGCATATGGGTTTTCCGAGCTGTTGAGGGAGCAGGAGCTGCCATGGTAGGGTATACCCTTCAGATCTGGAAGACCCAGGCACAGGAGCCAGTCAGAGGTGAATTCCAGCATTAGAATTAGCATTTTAGGATTTATCCGTAAAACTGCAGAACAAACCTCGTAGAGATTTCCCCATGTATCTCCTGTCCACTCCATAAGCTCCTGATATGAAGAAAAATGAAAATAAGGAAGATCAGTGAGTGATGAAGGCATATATTATGAGAGAGACTGTTATGGCGAGATGGGGCTACTGTTCTACTGAAAGTGTTCTTCATATCACCATGAATTAAAGATGAAAGGTCCATTTTGTGGGATTTAGTGGCATCTAGTAGTTATATTGCAGATTTCAACCAACCAAAACTTATGCCAAGCTTGTATGAGAAATATGGGGGCAACACGAAAATGTGATGATCTAGAGTCAGTTTTTGGTTCATCCTATCTGGGCTACTGTAGAAACAACAAGGTTGACTTCAGGGCAGCATACTTTCTTTCTTGTTTTGCTTTGAAATGCAAGCCAGCCCCTTTGAAGCATTCTGTGTCCCCTCTTTAAATTCAGAGGTTTTTGCGCATCAAGGAATGCAGCACAGGCAGAGCTTTCTATGAGTTCTTTTTTCCCTCAGCAGCAGTTTTTGACTCATAGGGTGGATAATATATACAAGGTATGCGGTAGATTGTTTTGAAATTAAAATGTGTCCACAGCTGCTGCGAGTGAAAGCAAACATTTAGACCCAGCAGAATAAACAGTTGGGTTCCATTTTCCCTGTGCCTGGCATTGTGCTTCTCTGTCTGTGCCGAGTACGCTCTGCACTCCAACTGTGTGGTGCAATGCATAACTGAACGGTATATATACTCCAACAGCGCTTCTAATGCACGGTCCAGTTCCAAAAATAGAAAATCCATTTGTGGCAGCAAATATTTTGATCACGGTGGGACACTAGACATAAATTAATGTGAGAGAAACCTTGATGTACAAATAGAATCTAAGAGAGAGAGTATGGCCACTTTATTGGCATCAACAGTAATCATCAACTCATGTTCAGCTTCTCTTTTCCGTTTTGTGGTTTGCAAGTTCCTGCATTAAGACATGTTTAGCAGCTCTTAGTGTTTGTTGTTCGTTTGTGACACACTTTTCTTCTGCTAATTACATTTTTCCCTCCATTTTCAGCATTTGTTATGCCTCATGTGTATGTGCCTCGTACTTTCTCCATTCACTAGTGCTGTTGTTTTGGATGGATGGATGGATGGATGGATGAATGGATGGGTTTTTCTTAAATGTACATACACATTGTCACAGTGGTGAGATAATTTTTGTTACTAACTTGTGTTTTATTCGTTTGCTTGTGTTTCCTAACTTGCAACTCTCTCGCAGGGTTTTAAATCTAGAGTGTCATTCTGACTTAACTAGTGGTGAAAGGAACAGTATTGCTCTGTGCACAACATTTTCTGAACATTACAGAGTGATGATAAATAGTGGGATAGCGGCTAACTATTATTTTGAAACAAAAATAAAAAAGGTACCAACATGTATCTTTAATGTTGATATCTATGGGGTCACTGTAATGTATTCCATTTCTCACCCAGTTCATTGAAGCAGTCGTCTTGTTTCCAGTCTGCAGGCAGAGTGCCGGTGTGTTCAGCTCGAGGCCTTTTTCTCTGATCCACATTCTTCAAGTTCACAAACAGCTGGCTGCTCTTCGCCTGAAAAATTAAAGTTTAAGGGATGAACATCAGATGTTAGAATATCAATTAATGCTGTCCTACTTACCCAGAAACCCCTAGAAACACATTTCTATGCCAAAAGCATGTGGAGATGGATTAATATGTTGGAAAACATGGTTATATGTTAACTTTGATACTTGTCTAAGAAAGTCTAAGAAAATTTTCACTTTAGATGCCATTTGCTGCAAAAAGTGGATTTTGAGTAGCTTTTATGTTAATGAACATGTTCCATAGAGAATTCACACTTTGCCTCTCTGTGTCTCCCTATAGAGTCTCACAGTTCACATTTATACCTTTCCATATGGAGCGCTAACATGTGGCGGGCTGATGCACTGGGTCAGAGTATGGTAGCTGGGGTTGGAGAAGTAGTTGCTGGGGAGGTTCTCACATGCTGGAGGATGAGCATCTGAAACATGATGAGGTGACAAGAACTCTTAGCTGGAAGTTCATCGGCCTTTCAGCACTATGGACAGAGATCAACAGTCTTGCATGTTAAGTGACAGGTGACCCTGAGACGTACCTGCGATGGTGTAATCGGCAGTGACCCTCATGGCAGGAGTGTAGGTCACAGCCGGCATGGTGGGCTCTTTGCCCTTCTGCTTCTTCCTGTAGATGATGAAGAGGAGGAGGAGGAAGAGTACCAGCAGCACCAGGACGATGATTCCTGCAATGGCTCCGATCTGGTAGGTGTCTACATGCATGGCTGCACTGGTCAGACTGTTGAGGCTGCCCACCACCACACCAGCTGCAACCAGAATCAAAGGCCTTAGTGTTTGTTAGCTCTCAGTGAACATTTGTCCATTTCTAAAAATAAAACTTGAGGTAAGTTCTATTAAAAGGGAATGACTGTAAATAATTAGACAACCATGAGAATCTGATTCAAGTAATCAAAAACCTTACAAACAGATCTGAGACAACAGACATTTTAGATTTTTTCTGGCATTGATTGATGCCATGTTGATTGAGGTAGGTCCTCACCTTGGTCACAGCGAGCTCCCTTCCAGCCTGGGTTGCAGTAACATGTTCCAGTCATGTGATCGCATGTGGAGTTATTGAGACAGTCACAGACCTGACGGCAGCCATAACCATAGGAACCAGGAGGGCACTCTGGAGGTAAGAAAAACAATTTCATTAAACTTTTTTTTTTATTTAGTGATGCAGTACATTACAGAAGAAGTGAGGACATGACGAAAACAACATTATGTGGGAAACATGACGTTACGTTACACTGAGGACGGCAAAGACAGGACAAGACAGAAACCAGCAGGACTGTCACATGCAGTGTTGAGGGTATTGAAAGGCTCTCTCTCTCTCTCTCTCTCTCTGTGTGTGTGTGTGTGTGTGTGTGTGTGTGTGTGCGTGTGTGTAAATGGTAAATTCATCTGGAAAATAAGTGGGTGGGGGAAGTGTAAAGTCTAAGGAGAAAGTGTATAAGGGAAATATGCTAAGTAGAAAAATAAGTATTTAGATAAATAAATAAGTGGATGAATAAAAAGGTTGGAAAGAACAGAGGGAAGAGAGAGAGAGGAAGGAAAAAGAAGAAAAGAGAGAGAAAAATAACCCCACTTTTCTCCCTGTTACCACCCCCAACCCTTTCTCCACCGTGTTCATCTTTCCCAGGTTATCGTGATGCTTTTTATTATTACATAACGCAGGGATGACACCTTCCTCAGGTGCCCCCAGACCCTGGGGAGGGAGCCAGCCAGTGACAGTCACCTAATAATCTATCATCCATCTAGAACAACTCCCAGACCTAATGAAAGGGGGTCTGTTCACGTGAGTAAAGATTTTTACCAGAAGCTTTAACATTTTTTCATTCCATTTTATTTTATTGTTTTCCTAGTTTTCAGTTATTATTATCCGTTTTTTGTTTTGTTTATTTTTATTTTCATTGTTGTTGTTAACATGGAAGAGATAGAAGCAGGAGGGTGGGGGTGTGACATTTAACTCAACTTTAGTGGGATGCCCCTAACCCTAGTGACACAAAAACAGCTTTCTAAATGATGGAAAGAATTAACATAAAAATGTAAACATGATATTTGGAGGTAAATAAGAGTGCAGTGTGTGTGCATCACCAAAGTGATCATGTTTATTGAATCTAAAAACAGTGTACAGCAGTTAATGACACTGTAAGGATGTGCAAGCAAACAAATACTTCTCTGAACAGGGATAAAGACAGAAGGACAGGTAGAAAGAAAGAAAGAAAGAAAGAAAGAAAGAAAGAAAGAAAGAAAGAAAGAATGACAGACAGACAGACAGGCAGAAGGAAGGTTGGTAGGAACGAAAGAAAGAAGGAAGAAGGGAATCAAGGAGAGAAGGAAGGAAGAAAGCAAGGAATGAAGAAAGAAAGAAAGGAAGGAATGAAGAAATAAGGAAGGAAGCAAGGAGGGAAGTAAGAAACTAAGGAGGGAAGGAAGCAATGAATGAAAAAAGAAAGGAATGAAGGAAAGAAGCAAGAAAAAAGGGGAGATAAGAAAGGAAGAAAGCAAGAAAACAAGGAGGGAAGGAAGGAAGGAGGGAAGGAAGGAACATACTTTGTTCACAGTGGCGTCCCATGAAGCCGGTGCGGCAGGTGCACTGTCCAGAGATGTGATCACAGTCGGCTCCGTTCCTGCACTGACACGTCTGCAGACAGTCCTTCCCATAGAAACCCAGCGGACAGCCTGTGACGAAGACAGCAGACATCACATGATCAAACTGCTCTGAAATAACACAGTTTGTCTCTCTCTGTGTGTGTGTGTGTGTGTGTGTGTGTGTGTGTGTGTGTGTGTGTGTGTGTGTTTGACTGACGCTGTGTGCAGTAGAGGCCAGTCCATCCTCGAGTGCACTTGCATTCTCCATCGTACGCGCTGCAGTAGGCTCCGTTGTGACAGTTACATGTGTGGATGCAGTTTGGCCCCCACTGACCGGGAGGACACGCTGCAACACAACAACAACAACAAAACATTAAGTCTCTACTACAATCTGCAGTCATACCAGGTCACAGCTGAACATCCTGTCTAAAGAACTTTTCTTTTCAAGTTGGACTACATGATTTTACGAGGAAACAGGTACTTTACAGGAGAGTTATGTATCTTGCTATGATTTTAGTGAGAAAACGTACGCTGAGAGCAGTCGCTGCCGATCCATCCTGGGTAACACTGACAGGAGCCGTCGATGGGGTTACAGGTGCCGTTGTTGGTGCAGCTGCAGCTCCAGGCACAGTTCTTCCCAAAGTGACTGCTGGGACACACTGAACCAAAGACACATGGGAGTGTTAATCATTTATGTTCCTCAGCCTCAGTTTAGCTCAGCAGTTCCCACCCTTTTTCATGTCAAAGACCCTTAAACTGATACACATTCAATCACAGACTCCCATTTAATAAGGTTTTACCTCAGGGACATCGATATGAAAAGATTTTGGTTGTTAGATAGGACTAAGACCAGAGTTCTACAGTTGTCAATTACAGTTAAGAATACCTGTGGAGGAGGTGAAACATGTGATCACAACAGTAACTTTTAGGACTCTTACTAATATTTGCCTCTGTAAGCAACTTTCCATTAACCCTCAAATTGCACAAGCTGAATATGGGAATGTAAAGTATGCCTAATGGGAACACATCAAAAGTTTTCACACTCGCATGAGGTGGTATTTGAAAAGCCATATTTTGCCAAACTGCAATGGAAACACTTTTTTGGCTTTTCTAGATCACATGATGCTATGGCTATGTGCTTGTCAGTAGGAACTGGCTCCCTCATGATGCAGCAGGAGCTTCAAGAGCTGTTATTGCATCGCATAACTCTTCAAAAGTTGAGTGGATCATCCGGAACTTTTAATTCCACAATTTCTCTATGAAATCGTGGACTATCACCTCCCAGAAATCCCTCGTTTGCCGCTCCCATGTTTAAGGGGCTCTCCTTTCCATTATGGCTTCATAACACACCTACGTGGCCTTGGATTGGAAATAATGACAGCTAGTGTGGTGGTTAGAATAGAAAAAAAGCTAATGTCTTGAACATCCGTCACCATGCTTCTTGGAATGTTATCACAAGAGAAGTTGCGAAACATCTCTTGATGGAAACAACATATCACAATTGTGTTTTATTGACATTTGGAAAATATTGCTTCAATTTTGCACAAATCTGTAATGGAAACCTGCCTACTTCTATAGTGAAGAAAATAGTTCATGTCAGTGAATTAACTATTCCCCCATTTTTCTGGGGAGCCGCTGGAAAGCTCTCAAGGACCCCGGGGATCCCCGAACACCTGGTTGAGAATCATTGTCATTTTTCATGAATATATCATCTCATGGAGTTAGTGGACTGTATTTGGCTTCTGAGGATCTTGGTTGCTGAAGAAGATCCCAGTGATGTTCTAATCTCACACAAGTGTTCACGATTTCTCTCATGTGATAAACTGTTGAAGTTTCTCACATCAAATGTTCTGATTGGTTCATTTACAGTTTTACTGTGTCTCCGTCCACAGCATGACATCGCTTAACTTTCCTGCTGGTGTTTTGGGAGAGTACTTTATTTATCAGAGTAGGGGGGTGGGTGGGGCGCGTGGCTGTCTCTGGGGCACGTGGTGGTGGGTCTGTCGTGTTTTGGGGGGCTGTTGGGTGCTCTGGTGGTTTGGATCTTGGCCTGCTTGCCCCTGGGAGTTTGGGGGGTGTGGTTACGCCCCCCCCCGTCAACTACAAACCACATCCAATGACAAATCCTCACACACACACACACACACACCCTCACACACACACACACACACACACACACACACACAGCACACAACTGTTATACAATCACACACGTACAACAGTTACAAATATGGAGGTTATCCATGTCAAGGCTATGTTGGGTAAGTATTTATGCAGTCTGTTTTTTTTTTTTTTAAATTTTTTTTTCCTTTCTCTCTCTAACTACTTACTTATTTATTTTTTTCTTTTCCTCCTTTTTTTTTTTACATTTCCTGCCTGCTTCCACCGTTAATACTGTATACAGCTGCCATTATTGTAATTAGCATTGTTGTCACCGTTTTCATTGTCGTTGTTGTTATTGTTGCTGTCGTTTTTGTTGTCTCTTGTGTCTTCCCCTCCCCTCTGTGTCCCCCAACCTCTCTCTTTTCTCTCTTCCTATCCACTCTAACGTTGTGCTGTCCGGTAGCCTTGCCAGTAAATCTCAGTATGGGGGTATGAGTAGGGGGTCGCTGGGGTGCAACTTTTTTTAAATAAAAAATAAATATAAAGTAAGGCTTTTTCAAAGCGTATGTCCCTCACCAAAGCCAAAATTAAAAACTTTTTCTTTTAAATGCCTGACATATTTTGTAGCACCCCTTCCCCCCTCATAAATACTGAACAGTCCCTATCCCCAACCATGGAGGGAGGCCAGAGCGACAACTAGGAGCACATGAAGAACGCCGAGTCCAGTTAAAGTCTGACTGAGGTGTATACATGACTTTCAATCACATTATCTGGGTGTTAGTCCGAATTCGAGAAATTTGATTTAGTCCAATTTTAGTTGGACTAACATGTTTACATGTATCTTAAAGTCCAGTTTTAGTTGCACTAACAATAATTTGCCTTTTTTTTTAAAATCCTGTAAACGTACTGAGTGTTTAATGTCCTGCAGGGTAACACAACATGTGTATGGTACATGATGACAAAGACGTGTCCTGTCAAAGGGACATATTTATGTTGGCAGCTCTCCTCACACATTGAGATGCTTGCTTTTATGTTTTTATGGAGTTTTTTAAGAACAGCAAGCCTGTTCAACACAGTAGCACCAGGGAGGTGCAGGGAGACTCACCCTCATTGCACAGTGCCCCCTTGAAGCCGGGCAGACAGTCACACTGTCCTGTGACGTGGTGACACGGTCCGTTACTGTGGACACACTGTGGACACGTCTGACTGCAGCGGTGACCAAAATAACCTGGAGAGCAGACTGCAGGCAAAATGAAGAAAACAAACAAAGATGAGTTCATTTATCCTGTAATTCAAACCTTGTTTTCTGAGATAACAGCTGATTATGCAATCCACTACTGGGTTGTTTTCTGGGAGTAACAGAGAGTTTAGAAAAGATGGCAGCTTCCTATTACCTGTGGCTTTATTATCTATAATAAAGCCACAGATGAAAGATGACTATCCACACTGCAAATTACAACTGATTTTTCTTTATGTGGATTTATGCCATTTTAAAGAGCATAAATAATTGAGTGTGATTTTTCAATAACCATAACAGCATAAATAACTGACATGACACTCTCATGAATAAATATACAGTATTTACCATGATAAAAGGGATTATTGAGCTACAAAGTAAGTTTTTAAATAACCCCCAAAGCTTTTTTGTAGAAAAGTGCTTATTTTCTTCATATTCTGGTCATGTAATGTTATAAATGGTCTGTGGAAAAAAATATACAAAAGAAATCACTAAAATCTTTGGCACCTTCATTAGCAAACACCCACTGTGATTACTTCAAGGGTAAACAGTGGAAGAAATAGACTCTTATATGTTTTAATGATAAGGGTAGCAATAATTAAACAAATAACAAGAAATTGGTCATAAAATGACAACTTAAATAATCATAAATGGAAAGATCTTACGAATTAAATATATGAAATGGAGAAGATTACTATGAGAATTAGAAACCAAATACATATATTTGAAGAAAGGTGGGAGAGATGCATTAAATATATAAAAATAACTTTTTTTCTTTGTTCTTCTCTGTATGTCTCACCTGCTAACTCATAATAATATCCAATATGGATAACTCATAATAATATCCAATATGGATGAGCACTTAACATTCAGTTATCCTGTATGAACTATCTATCTATACATACATACATACATATTATTGTCTTAAACATTTTTTGTATCTTATTGATTTGTATGTTTATGTTTATTTCACTTATAAATACGTCTTTTTAATAAACTAATTACAAAAAAAAGAAATGCTGGACAACACTATGACAGAATTTGAAATAAACTCATTATCCATGAGGCCATGAGTCGTCTGCGGTAAGACTTACTCCTCTGACAGGTGGTTCCTCTGTAACCTGGAGCACACTCACACGTTCCTTCATCTGGAGAACATGATGCTCCGTTCTTACAGTTACAGGGAAGGGAGCAGTTTGGGCCCCAGCGGCCCTCTGCACACACACTGTCACAGTGGATACCTACACACACACACACACGCACGCACGCACGCACGCACGCACGCACGCACGCACGCACGCACGCACGCACGCACGCACACACACACACACACACACACACACACACACACACATTATTACCCTGTAATCAACTGTGTAGACTATGAATCAAAAAGGAAGCCATGATATCTGTGGTACACTGTCATGTTGAGATGTTTAGTCAGAGTATGCACAGACTAATCAGTCATGGGAACATTGTTATGAGCAGTTACCGGTCCATCCAGCCAGGCAGCGGCAGTGTCCTGTAGAGTGGTGACATCCATCAGCATGACTGCAGTCACAGCGCTCTTTACAGTCCAGACCGTAGGTGCCATCCTGAGGGGGACCAACAATAACCAACAACTGAGAGGAACTTCATGAACAGCTTTATTCACATCACAGTAAAATATAAAGCAGTTTTTATGCTTTTAAATGCTTCTTTATCTCCCACAAATGCACATGTTCTATGAGGGCAGTTTTCACAATATAACATCAAAAATACCTGTAACTGTAGCTTAGAATAACTATGAAGTCAACTCTCATCCTAATAAAGTGATAATTAAAAAATGTTGGATGTAGCTAGGATTTCTACAGGCTGCAAGAAAATAATATTATGTGAATTGTTATCATTTTTGAGTAGTTTTATCCATGTTTATAAACAAATTAAGAGAAATTTTTGGTTTATAATTGCAAATACAAAATAAAATCTCTGACATTGCAGCTCTGATAAAGGCTGCAATGTCAAAACCTTGTGATTTTTCAACACAGTCTCACAAAAATATGTGAAATGGACATGACCTCTTAGCATATGGTGGTCAGCCATGAAATGTGTTAATATTACACATGGGCAACACAAATAGAATGCCAATGCAAACTCTATAATAGCTGCAGTTTCCAACATGTTGTTAACACAGGTGGCAGTGTCAGAGAGGAGGATGCTATAAAAGATATGTTTCATCTTGGACAATCTGTCCCACCCACTCCATGGTGGTCAGTCTCAGGAGCACATTCAGTGAGACTGATTCCCCCGAGATGCACCACAGAGCGCCATAGGAAGTAATTCCTGCCTGTGGCCATCAAACTTTACAACTCCTCCCTCAGAGTGTCTGACACTCAACATACCGGCAGTTGGACTTAATACACACATCTGCAATTAAAATTCCATTATTTATCTATGATACTTCAAATGTGCAATAGGGTTTTTAAGGTGCAATAATTCTTTATATCCCTGACTTAACTGCAATATTTGGTGCAATATTACAACCACAGCATTCCTCTGTGTAGTTATTCTAAAGTGCAATATATCTCTTGAATGCTCTTGAATATAGGCTATATTAAACATTTGACAAATACTGTATATATTCTTATCAATAATCTTACTTATGTGTATCTGTTGTTCGTTTGAGCATTGCACAAATATTTATGTTTTTATATTTTCACTGACATACTAGTTTTATACATTGCATTGTTGCATAAGGCACAGTTTTACATTTTACACACTCAGCACATTATTCTAATTTAAATATTCACATACCTGTGTTAACTGTCTATTACTGTATTTCTTTATATTTATACTTTCACACACTTACATACTCAGTATATTTACATTTTGTACTAATTGTTTCATTTTACTGTATTTCTATTATTAGATTTATATTTTTATATACTAGTGCTTGTACTTATTTCTACTTGCTGTATTTCTCTATGCTGGCATCAGAGCAACAGTAATTTATGTAGTCATGCAAGGTATCTACATAAAATAGGCTAGTTTGTGTAAAGTATTGTATAAAGTCTCTTTAGTCATGAGTTTTGGTTTCACACTCACAGAAGTATTTTCATGTTGCCAGCACATTGTTGTGTAAGAGTTTTTGTCTATTTCATGTATTTCTAGGAGACCGGGCACTGACTTGCCAACACAAATAATTAATATTGGACACATAAAAAAAAAAAAACATGTACTTTGTAAAATACAACAAAACAACTAAAAAGAACAATAAAAAAAACCCCAAAGATAATTTGTGTTTTTTTCCATGCAAACATCTGGAAGCATTCATGCCCTCTCACCTGGCAGGGGAGTTCACACCTGTCTCCTCTCCAGCCCGGAGCGCAGGTACAGCGGCCATCCAGGGCGTTACACGCTCCTCCGTTCCCACACATACAGGTGAGGTTACAGCCCAGACCCCACGTCCCACTGGGACAGTTAATGGAGCAGTCCACCCCGTGCCAGCCTGATTACACAAGGTCAGTGAGAGTCAAACACACACACATGCATTCTTGGCAAGAAGAAGTTGGCAGTTTCCCTGAAATATTTATGGAAGAGAAAACCGTCAGGACAGAAGTGATGATGTAAAAGGTAGATTGCTCCCAAAAATTTGTTTTTTCTCACTGTAAAATCAGTCACTGTAAAAAAAGTTGATCTTACTTAAAATAATCATGGAAACTGACTACCTTGAAAAAAGCAAGTAAATAAACTTAGTTTATGTTAACCTATAATGTATGTATTTATTTAATTTTATGAAGTTGTTGCAACTTAAAAACAAGTGAAATTATCTTGTTCTTTCTAGGTGTTGGCAACTTCAGTAAACCAAGTTAGTCTGACTTAACTTGTTCATGACAAAGAGGATTTGGCCAATGATAATGTTAGGAGATCTGCGAGTTCTGTTTTGTTATCATGTTCAAGAAAATACAGATATGAAAATACAGATATGACTATAGACAACCAGCAGAGTGCAGATATACAGCACAGTAAACCTGGTTTAAGTAGCTCAAACTTAAAAAGACTGATTTAATCTTAACTTATTAAACTTGTCATGTTTAAGTTGCAACAACTTCTCAAAACTTGGTAAATATAACTTAATTTTAAGTAGACCTAACAATTAGACATAAAGCACACATATATCAAGATTAATAGTTATATTTACTTACATTTTTCAAGGCAATCATTTTCCTAGATTCTTTAGGTAAAAGAAATTGTGTTTTATCATGCAGTCATTCCTTCATGAGTTGTGGAATAAAAACACACTTTAGAAATATAACATTTTGAAATTGCTGAAATTATATTTTAAAAAATAACATGCAATAAGCAAATGTTATTGTGAACAGGGGCAGAATAAATCTTTTCACATTAATGATACAATCAGATATGAAAATACATTTTGATCTACTTTTATTAATATGAAAATTCTTTATTTACTCTTGAATTATAATGCAATCTGTATGTTTGAATGACTTCAGTTTTCTACTTTCCCAATTTTTACAAAAAATTAATTAATCTCATAAGTACATTGTTATGACTAATATCTTCAGTTGAGTTTTCAGCAATTCACATTTTATTTCTTTGGGTCCACTGGAAAATAACTAAAAACAGTTGTAGACAAGTGTACTATAATGTCTCCCATTTTTTTCCTCCTCCTCCTCAGCTCACCTGGTTTGCAGGAGCAGGATCCGTCCACAGGTGAACACTGAGCTTTGTTCTTACAGTTGCAGGTGGAGGAGCAGTCCACTCCGTGTGTCCCTGCTGGACAGGGGACTGAACAGTTGGGCCCCTGACAAAGTCAGTACAGAAGAGGAATAGTTAGAAATGACAGTGAGGACACCCTTTAACACCTGGATTGACATCAGTTTTCATGTGCTGCATTCAGACTAAAGTTTTTTTTAACATCTGAAACCTCAGAAAAAGGGTTCAATTTCTTTCAAAAACAGGGAAAAACATAATGAGCAACTTGAAAACTCCAGCTCTGAAGACACACAATCAGTTTATGTGCTGTATTTGACTAATCTCAGCCCAAAAAGTGCATCACAGCAGTGCTTCCAGCATTTCCCTTTGCTTGTGTACTTCATAGGATAGGTCATAGGTCATAGGATTGTGACTGATTTAGTAACAACCAGTTCTATGGTGAACATCACACGTGTTTAGTCCCAAACAGCAGCAGAGATGGATGGTGAGGGTCTCTGTGTTTGCTCACATTAACCAGCTGTCAAAGTTCATTTTGCTGGTAGAAACTTAAAGCTGTATCAAGCAGCCAGAATGAGAAATCTGTCCTTTGTCTCGATTCAAGGTTTCTGCTTTGAAAAAGTTGCTTGTTCCCTCACAGATGATTCCATGGCAAACACTTGTATTATTTGTGAGAACTGTGAGAAGTGCTTTTGCAGCAGATGCAAACACTGCATGAGAGAACAATAAGGACTTGTCTCCTGGGCCTGACTTCAGAACATTGTACTTGGAAAGGGTTTTGAAATGGTTATGATTGTGTATGCTATGAAAATAAGCTGATGTTAAGCTCTGGATACGAGTGTGTTCCAAATAAGCCACGCTCTGATTGAACTAATATTAGCACAAGAAGTTTCTTCTTTCAAATTATTGCAGTCTTGAAGAAGCACAGAGCAGGAGTGTGGATGTGGTTAGCCTAGCTTAGCATAAAGACTGGAAGCAGGGGGAAACAGCTAGCCTAACTTTGCTTAAAGTTATAAATACAAGAAGATACACTACGCTACAGCCCAAGGTAAAAAAACAGACCCTGGGTTTCCCATCAGCATAAAAAAATATTTTTAATATGTTAAGTTCTCTTGCTTTTTCTTCATGCAGGTTATATCAATAGTGTCTTGTTGGCGCACCTGCAGTGATCACACATTGGTGTGTGACACAAATCATACATTTCTTTTTCTTATGTGAGAAAACTGAAAAGAAAAGAAAAAATATGGACTGAAGGACAGAAGTGTTTGCTGACTGCTCTCGTTCTGTCTGTGGCCACTAGATGTTAATAAAGAGCCATATTCTGACTGATGGCACCTTTAAAGCTTCAGTGTGGAGGATTCAGGGGCCATATTGGCAGAAATGTAATGTAATATAATAAATATGTTTTCTAGAGTGTATAATCACCTGAGAAAAAAAATTATTGTGTTTTCCTTATCTTAGAATGAGCTGTTAATATCTAAATAGAGAGCAGGTCCTCATTTATGGAGGCTGCCATGTTGCACTGCCATGTTTCTATGGTAGCCCAGAAAGGACAAACCAAACACTGGTGACAGATGGGGACATCTGTGCTTTCGCGTTGGCCCCCATAGTAAGAAGCATAACTGCAATGAGCAGCGCTGGAGTTACATTGTTTGTAAAGTGAAAGTGCTTTATTCTTTGTTTCTTCGATTTAATCACCTGCTTTGTGTGTATTGGAGAGAAAAAGACCTCTGTGGTCCCAGATAAAAACCTTCAGAGCAATGAATGCAAAAGGAATTCTAGCAAGGACAAGTTTTAGCTGGTTGCAATCTGCACCGCTAGATGCTACCTAAACCTCCTAAATGTTACACACTTGGTTGTTACACACACATGGAGCTTTACACTGCAGAACTGGAATTTACACTAGTTTCACTGTGATAAGTTTCAGTTTCTAATGTATTCATGTCTGGCCTGGGTTTGCTGCCTGTGATTCAGCCAGTTAGCCGTGTCAGTTTTATTTACATAGCCCGCAGACTGTATGTAAAGATGGACAACGCCCCTGGTGTCTGTCTGCAGTACAGGTCATAAAGCCTGCTCCTTCATGTTAGTGAATGGACATAGGCCAAACTAAACACTCAAAGGACACATCAGATAAATTTTTCCCAAAGATGATTTCTGTCACTGAAGGTAGTTCTCATAACCCTGATGTTTGTTGAAGTGATTGTTTGTATAATAAGTTTGGTTTTAATGAACCATTTAATTCTACAAAAAGGAAATTTTCTGCCATGACTGACAGCTGTGTGTGCCAATCCATGCGCTTGCGTTCAATGGTGTTGCTCATGATTGGTTGCATGGGTATTTTGGCAGGAATGCCCCAAATGTTGATATCGCTACTGCACACTGGCTTCCAATGATGTCATCAGCACAATATGGCAACAGACATATCCAAGATATTTTAGCTTCACTTAAGCAAAGTGGGGTAAGTGGAGACTCATTGTCCATCTTTATGAGCAGTATAGCCCGATATCACAAATCATAAATTTGCCTCAAGGGCTTTGAGCTGCAACCACATAGTGCATATATACTGCATACACCTAATGAATGAACATGATTTCTGACCATAAACATTCAGTGACATTCTGACATGATGATTGGTGTTTACCGTGAAGCCTGGAGCACAGATACACTCTCCGCTCACACTGTGGCAGTCGGCACCGTTCTGGCACTGGCACACCTGCTGGCAGAACTCGCCATAAAACCCTGGGGTGCATGTCTCGTTGCAGTACAGGCCTGACCAGCCAGGCTGACACGTACACTCTCCTGACATTGGGTGACAGCTGGTGACAAGAGAGGAACAAACCACAGTTTTAGATTGGATTTAATTGGTGTTTAGTTTTGGTTCATACTGTAGCACTATAACTGCTTCTCAGGTTTAGGAATCCTAACTTTGGCCTGCCAGGGTCAAGGCCTAAAGGGACAAGTGTGCACATAAAACGAAAGTGTTTTTGTGAGTTGTCATCCAACCACATCTAAAGTCAATTAGTTTTTCCCTGTTCTGAGACAGCACTGATGTTGACTCTGACTCGCAGCTTTGAAACTGTGAAACCTTTATTTTATTTGTGAAAAAGAAAAAAAAGGACATTTCACAGTGTTTTTCATCAAATTGAACCAGGTCCAGATCAAAGACCACCCTAATTAGACAGGTCACAATGGACTAGATTACCACAGAGATGCTAAATTGATTTAAAACAGTTTCAGATTAAGAAAGGGATATTTCACTGTGTTTTTCACATGTAGGCCGCATTGGAACAGGTCTCTCTTGAGAACCACTATACTTTGGCCACGTTTAGACGAGAACGCCCCTACTAAAAGTGGAAAAATCTTTCCTTTGAAAATTTGTGTTCATATGATAACTTTGTGAGAACTATCCTTGTGTACACAGACTCGTGAAAAAAAAAAACAAAACACTGTAGTATATACAGTGTAGCCAGGCCAGTAGTTGGCAGTGTAACTTTAAAATGACACAACATAGAAGAACACCACATGCAATCCACGCATAAAATAAAAGCAGTAAACATCAATAATACTAATAGTACTAATAATATAATTAAATGAGACAGAATAAGGAATTCAATTAAATCAAAAGGCAAAGAAAAATGGATGAATTAATGCAGACAACATCACAGAAAAGCAAGTCCAGAAAAATAGGTTTTATGAAGTGATTTAAAAGAGGTCACTGATTCTGATTCTCTATTGATTCTTAAAAATCTGGAGCAGAGGTACGGGAGCTGACTGATACCGACACACTCAGAGTCTCCATGATGTTTTTCATTTCACTGCAGCAGGGTGAGGATAATCTGCAGCAGCGCGGTGAGGGACCTGCCTGTATCTGTTAGTGACTGTGTTTGAGTGACAGCTGCCCACCTGACACAGCAGTGCCATTGAGGAGTAGCAGGACAGCTGTTGTGTGCAGACACATGCAGCCGCCAGCTGTGCCAGTCGTTAGACACTGACACTGAGTCAGCTGTCTACAGGGTCAACCATCACACTGACAAACACACACACACAACACAGGAACACTTCTTACTCACACCTGTTAATGACTGAATTTAAAAGATATGTAGATTTGAACACTAAGATTATTATTATTGAATATTTGAAGCAACTCAATGGCAAAATATTGTTGTTTTTCTCTACATGTTTAAATGAAAGAACACTACATTGATGTGATTGAATTCATTGCCTGCATACCTGCGTGTGTTCTGGGCATAGCATGGACACTTCCTGTCACAGTGGAGGCCATAGTGTCCTTCAGGACACAGTCTGACGTCACATGTCTCCCCTGTGTATCCTGGCTCACACAGACACATCCCGTTGGTGTGGTAGCACTTGCTGTTGTTCTTACAGCGACACGTCTTTGCACAGCCAGCACCATAAGTTCCAACTGGACACTCATCCTGACACCTGTCCACAACAAGAGACACAGGGAAATGCAGGGTCAGTGGAGATGATCAATGACAGTCTTCACAGGAAAGTTAAATACTATCTATGTCATCATTGTCTCTTCTAGATTATGTTATGGAACATGCTATATTCATATGGAACAAATATACTTTGGGGGAACTGCAAACAGCATAAAGAAATTATATCTCCATGATAACTCTTTAAATAGTGCCTAAAAACCTCATACTATTAATGCAATGTGTGTGTGTGTGTGTGTGTGTGTGTGCGCGTGTGTGTGTGTGTGTTTGTGTGTGTGTGTGTGCGTGCGTACGTGCGTGCGTGCATGCGTGCGTGTGTGTGTGTGTGTGTGTTTGTGTTTGTGTGTAACTCAGAGGTATACATTGATATTTTTATATATTTTTTTCTGTACACACGGCTGCTGTGACAAGTTAATTTCCCACAAGTGGGATGAATAAACGTGTCTAAGTCTAAGTCTAAGTCTAAGTAAGTCAACATGTTGAAGTATCCTTGAGCAAGACACTGAACCCCAAATTGCTCCAGATGCCTCGTCATTGGAGTGTGAGTGTGTGTGTGAATGATTACTGAGTAGCAGGTGGCACCTTGTACGATAGCCTCGGCCACCAGTGTGTGAATGTGTGTGTGAATCTGTGAATGTGACATATAGTGTGAAAGCGCTTTAAGTTGTCAAAAAAGGCTAGAAAATCACTATACAAGTACAGTCTATTTACCGTCTACCATATGTACACATATATATAAATTCACTAATATTGTGCTATTTGTGGAACATAACCAAGGTGCTATGTGCCTTTTCCCTGTGTTTTTGAAACAAATAGAATTAATTTGTACAAGGTTCAAAGGTCTAAATAAAGCTCAAGAAAAATGATGTCACTCTAGGTTTTAAAGGGTTAAGGTTTGCCTGTTTGGCTCATCAGACATTAGTAATCAACCTCTGACATAACAAAATAAAATAAATAAATAAATAAATAACAAACTATGTAATGTACATATGAATAAAAATACAGTGCCGTCCTTTGTCCACCTATGAATGTAGCTAAAGTGTCATGTGTTAAAGCAGTTGCACCCAGCTGCCTGCAGTGAGGAGCCTCTGCGGTGGTTCCACAGCTCACTCTCAATCACAGTCATCGCTTCAGCTAATGTGGCTACAGCTAAGCAAAACAAATCACAACAAACTGTTTGGAAATGACTGCAGTGGGCCCTCATTACCTCCTACATGGTTACAGTACAAACATCTATCAGCTCAACCACCAAATCAAGCTGGGGTGGAAAATGAAATGCCCTGCTTCTCTCCCATCGGCCACAGCAGGCAGGAGGAAGAGAAAGAAAAATATGAACTAAACTTTGTTTTTAGTACATAAAGATTGACAGAACATCATCTTGAAAGTTATTTTTTTCTGTCTGATTGTATAACATGTTTTATCATCTACATTTTTGCAGAGCACAGCAGTGGTGTTCCCTTCCTCCAGGGGACAGATATCATTGCCCCCCTCCCCCTCGGTTCCAGTGGGTTTGGGTGTGGCATGACTCGCCCAGTTCTGAGCTGCGCTATACTGTGACGTTTGGCTTCCCTTAAATGCTCATTTACTCATGAAAGGGCTCTTGGATGGGCTATTCCTGTCTCGTCACTGGTCGGCATAAGTATATGGTGTGTGCTCTCTGATATTGCTAATTATATGGGCCCTGAAGCCGTGCACGGCGCTCTGCCGACATTTGTCTATGAAAACTCTGACTGGGCTTCCTGCTGGTGTTTTCTCTCTGGAGGATGTGGAAGAGTTAAGCAGACACAGCTGGTTTGATTTGGATTTTGTTTGTTGGTTTTGCTTTTGAGCATGTCATCATCCAGTTCAGTGAGGACAACAAGGTCATGTCTTCTGTAAGTTGCAGAAGATCTGTGAGATTTTCTCATTATCCTGGCTCTCAGCCCGAAACTAAATCCAACACAACTGCTCTGCCAACAAGTCTTTTATGAAGCCTGTAAAGTTCAGTTTTTGTTGACAATGTCAAAGAGGGATTGAGACAAAACAGAGCAAGCCGCGAAAGACAAGAACAGTTAATATGGGCTGGATTGTGGTGCCTTGTGTTTTGTGGTGTTTTTTGGGACTGGTTTTTGTGTATTTCTGCTGGTGTCTCTGGGTGTCCTCTTTTGCTGCAGGGGCTGGGCGTGGCTTCCAGGTGCTGGAGCTCCCTGTACACTTCCTCACCTACGCCGCATCTCCAATCACTTCCCCTGCTGCATAAATACTCCTGGATCACTCTGCTCTGGTGCCAGATTGTCTTCCCACCTCACCAGTGGTAGATCGGCCGTTTCTTATTGAGAGTTATTTCTAGTGCTTCGTGTTTTTTGTGAATTCTGGATGTTTGCACTCAGGCATGCTTCTTTGTTTCCTCCAGTGTCAACCTTCCCTCTAGCTCCAGTGCCTCGCCGTTGGACACTGCCCTCCCCACTTTGGACAATTCCCCTCTCCCTGTTTCACCAGCCTTGCGCTTCCCCTTGCCACCTGCCTCCCCTCGGACTCTCCTTGCTCCATGCTCATGCTCCTCCTCGCTTCCTCGCCTCATTGCCTCCATCAGCTCCTTCAGCCACACCAGCTTCGCATGCTCTCACGTTCCCTGGCTCCCATTCCCCATACTCCTCTCCCATTGTACATTCCATTACCTAATTATTAAAACACTGTTTATTGTTCGGATCCCCGCCTAAGTGTTTGCTTTTGGATAATATCTCATCAGGCAATAAGAGAACCAGGTTGCACTTTTGGCCCAATTCCAGAAATTTGAGAAAAATCCCTCAGGGTGTTCTTGAGATATTGCCTTCACAAGAATCAGATGGATACATGGTCATGGTTTTGACCTTTGACCATCAAAAACTAATTAGGTCATAGTTAAGACCAAGTGCATGTCTGTGTATAAACTGAAGAAATTCCCTCAAGGTGTTCTTGAAATCACGTTCATGAGAATGGAACAAACTTGAGGACACTGTTTACTTTAAAGCCTTTTTCAGACAGTCAGTGTTTGCTGCTGTGGCTTTGTGTTTTTTTTAATTGGCTGGTGCATAACTATGCAGGGGACATCAAATTACAGGGACACATTAATCCTGTGTGTCACTGCTTGCATTCCAACAATATTTAAAGCTTAAGTGGTATTTCATGTTTTATTTTTGGAAGGAGCTATAATGAAAATGTTGTGAGAAACAGTAGAATTATGAACGAAATAGTGTCAGGTTGATGCAGTAAGAGAAAAAAATAGCACATTGTTATTTATTTCTATCATTATTGTTCTAATTAACTCTTTAAAGCTCCCACCCTCTGCCTCTGGCTGCAGGTTTGTGGTACTGTGTGTTCATATTTAAAATTACATTACATTGTGTCACTCAGCACCATTCAGATATAAATCCTTCTGAGAGCTCTCTCCCTTTGTTACATTTAAGAAATTATTTGTATTGTTGTAATACTTCACCTTGATTGGATCATTTGTGTCAGGAATAAGTATAAGTAAGGCAATTTGTGCAGCAAAATATTAAGTGCACTTGGAGATGCCTGCACAGTATGTGTGCACAAGACCCACCACCATTCATTAATTGTTGTGCCTGCACCATGAAAACATGGTCCTATATTTTCCACAGCAACACGTGTCTGTAGAGAAGTGAGACTCAATATTGAGGTCAAATGCATTTTTCATGACTGACAAATAACAGATTTGTGTGATGATTTGTGAGTCCTTTATAGTGTTCACAAACTGTTCATTCTGAAATAATTTAAAACAATTTCACAAATAAATACATGATTGATGTGTCAATGATGCATCACAGCCAGTGTATCTAACTTTAAAGGGGCAGTTCCCCCCCAAATCAAAAATGCATTTTTTTCCTAGTTTTGGTGTGAGTTGCAGAGTGTTGCAGTTCTCGCTAATGTAATGGAACTATTTTGGAACTACGTCAGAGCTGTTTTTGTCCACCTACAGTATATCAAAAGGAAGCGTGCATCTACTGCTAGCCCATCTAACAACACTGAGCTAACGAATGTTACAACTCAGCCGTGGAGGACACCATTATTTTTTACATCTCACGTCCAGATGCGTGCTTCCTTCTGCGCAGTGATGTGGTTGGCAGGTGTGGTCTGTAGCAAAGAAAATGTTTCTTCTATGAAACTGCTCACAGCAAGCTCTGTGGATTATTTTGAGTAACCGGCTCATGATTTCCAGAAAGACATTGCTGTTGAGTTTTTCAAATGTTTTTTTTTTCGGTGCTTTTAACATCACAATCCAGGTGCCATCTAGTTCCATTATATTGGAGAGAAGGCAGAAATCTCTACGGCCGATATCTCCAACACTCTGCAACTCACACCAAAACTATCTAGACTGATAAATAGCATCGCAAGTGAGAGGAAAAATATGTATTTTTGATACTGTCCCTTTAAAGCCTCATGACACGAGAATATTCCATGTTATGATTATTAGAACTTCTTATCTGTTTGTTATATTGTCATGTAAAGGGAAGAATTTCTGTTCGAAAAGATTGTAAATTCTAGAGGAGAGATTTTTTACCATAAGCCCCTTCGGGTTTCTTAACCCCTGCTGCCCAATTTGTGCTATCTTTGTTATTATCTGCATGTTTTTATCACAGCTTGTGCCAATAAATTAAAAAAATCAAATTTAGATTCAAATTGTTGTGTAGCTTCTGAAAACAAAATGCTGGGTGTACACATTTTCCACCAACACCTATATGCAACATGCATTTGTGGCTCAGAAACTGTGAACAAAGTCTCAAAAGTCCAAACACAAATGTGAATCAATCCACACATGTGAGGCGATCTGTGCCCACACATTTAACAATCTGTATATGACAAAAAGTACCTACACAAATATTTTGGGACATTTATATGTGCAGGAAATCTTTCAAGAGAGTCTGTGAACTTTGAACTTTATCACAACAAAGTGCTATGTGCTGTAGGGTTTACTGTAAGGCTGCTCTTACCGTTCTCCTGTGTATCCAGCGCTGCAGAGACACTGTCCAGTGGACAACACACAGAAGCCGTTGTTGTGACACTG
This sequence comes from Plectropomus leopardus, assembly GCF_008729295.1. NCBI lineage: Eukaryota > Metazoa > Chordata > Actinopteri > Perciformes > Serranidae > Plectropomus > Plectropomus leopardus. The sequence continues at coordinate 631,352 of NC_056482.1, read as the reverse complement.
ACATTCCTGCGAACAGTTTTGTCCAAATCTCCCCTCTGGACATGGCTGGCCGCACACTGTACCCTGCACACAGCAGCAGACACACAGCATCTCAACTGCTGGTCATGTGATACGCTTTTACACCTCAGACTTTGAATACATGTCTTTATGTTCTCCAGGCCTGCTGATGTGTGTGATTAGAAAGAAAAAAGATTGCTTATGCTTATGCTGCTTATGCTGCCTTCACATGCTTCTTGGAAAGATCATATATATATATATATATATATATATAGTAGCAAGCAAACTGTGAACTATAAAGCATGCCAGGCATGTATACTAACGTTGATAACGTTATTTTATAACACTGCTTTAAAACATTGCTGACTTGATGTCATGAAAGCATAAACATGGCGAGCAAAAGTCAATGTTTGGTCAATATTAAGAAACTTTTTTATTAATTCATGTATTAAACATCATTTTTTTTAACACATGTAAAGTGTAATATGGTTGTATGTAATATGTTCATTGCTGTCCATGTAGAGTGACGTAGATTAAATATAAAAATATATAAAATATAGAATATATAGAATATATAAAAATAAAAAAGTACATGAAAAAATAAAATAAAAATAAATAAATAAAAATATGAAAATATAAATAAACTGGAAACAGCTATTAACCTCTTGTTTAAACACTCTTTGTATTAAAATGCAGCCCGTCTTCTTTGTAGCTTCCATGTTGTTCCCACTTTACAACCTCAAAGCACATGAACACAACCAAGTCAGAAAGAATGACTTTATAATTCAGAAACTACGACCTTCCGACATCACATGAATGCAGCATTAATCCTGCGGCTCCTTTACTCTGTATAATGGTCCATGAATTTAACCTCTTCCTGACTAGGATCCAGAGCTTCTTTCACATGAGCACCTCAAAATAGTGATTTAATTTGGTCAGATCTCTCCTTTCATTTCAATGAACACAACTAGGAAGTCTAAATTTATGATTAGGAGTGCAATAGAGCCACGCCCCCTTTTTAACAAGCATGGCCGACCATTTTAGTCTATTAATCGTATTGTTAAAGCATAAAATTTGTGTTTAAACATTTATCTAAGTAAACATGGGATGTTACATCGCTTACATATGACAAAATATCATATGAAAAATGTACAGCTTTAATTCAGAATGTTTTTGAAAGTATTCGACCACTGAAATGGACTGTGTGTCACCAGAAAAGAGTAGTTGAAATAGTGTTTAAACAGGAAAATATTTTTTGTCATTTTTCTTAAACGTGGTTTAAATGAAAATTTAAGTTGATCCTAAATCTTGCTACATCTTTTTGGCGTCAAGAAGGAGTTGAGGAGTCTCACAGCCTGGGGAAAGAAGCTGCTCTGTTGTCTGGTGGTTCTGCAGCGATACTTCTGTATCTTTTTCCAGAAAAAAATGCATATTTATTATTTTTACACAATATTCATCTCAGACTATTTAGATTTTTTATCCCATACTATTTTTTGTACTATTTTGGGGAGATACTTCACATATTGAGGATATATTTTAAGTCACAATGACAAAAATTATTTTTAAAAAATGTATGTGAAATGTGTTTTAAAAAATAACTTGATTTATGGATATGAGTTAACCATTCATGAAAATAAATCTTACATGTTGTGTTGAAAGATTATTAAGACCATTTATTGTCATTTTTACTGTTAGGTGAATTCTGTGTCCTTATCCATTGGAATTGGACACACATACAAAAAAAAAAACATATAATAAAGTATCCTATTTAAAAAAAAAAAAAAAAATATATATATATATATATATATATATATATATATATATATATATATATATATATATATATATATATATATATTTGCATTTAGAGCAGAAATCCATCATTAGAGTATTTCCTGTGTGTGTGAAAGATAATTGGGCTTTGAACCCGTTAGGGAGGGTGATGTTCATGTCTGGTGCCTTTCTGTTGAATCTCTGAGAGCCTTTGAACTTTATCAAACATGCTTAAGGAGCAGCTCATTCCTTCACATATCATGACGTCCTCCCCTCTGGTTCAGCTGTCTGTGACAGCCTGTCTGAGGATTCCTCTGCTCTTGTTCACCACTTTAATGAGGTTTGTCTAATGCTCAGTCTGCTGCTGCTCTTCTGTTCTGCCCTCACCACCTCTGATACCTCTCACATAGTTCATTAATAATATTAATTTGAAGGTATTTTGCCCATGTTATGTACTAAAGATATTGTGCTGCACAACATTCTAAAAATGATCAGAAACCATGACAATAAGCCATTTTTTTAATGTTAAAAGGCAAAAAAAAAAAAAAAAAAAAAAAAAAAAAAAAATGGGAGCGTACCATCCATCCTGCGGGGCAGGAGCACTCTCCGGTCACATGGTGACACACTCCTCCGTTCTGACAGGGACATCTCTCCTCACACTGCTGCCCGTGTTTCCCTGGAGGACACAGGTCTTCACAGCTAGGACAAAAAAGACAACAGCGTCTGGTTATTTGTCACTGGACTTGCTCAAGACTTAGGGTTTTCATTTTCTCTTCCAAATAACAATTAAAGGTAAACAGAGCTATAATTTACCATTATTTTCTTTATTAATTCATTCATTGATTTTATATTAACAAAAAGTATAAATGTATAAAATGTTACTGTGAAAAGTCTAAAGTTACATCATCTGGTTGTTTGTTTTGTCTGACCATCAGGTTAAAACATTAAGATATCACATTTAAAATAATATAAAACAAAGAAAAAGGCAAATTCTCAAATTTAAAGATGTAGTTGATAAGTTCAAAAATACACATTCACTGAAACTGTCGCTAT